>NC_090933.1:1255498605-1256123605 GCF_040938575.1 Ambystoma mexicanum | reverse complement strand
TTGGTTGAGCCGTAATTATGTTTTCGGGACTTCGTAGTTTGCTAACAGCATCCTTTGGAATAGGGGGCCAAATTGGAATGCCTCCAATGTGAGCCGCATAAAATTCCAGTCCACCCTGTCAAAGGCTTTGGTGGCGTCCAGGGTCAGGACTGCCAGTCTCTGTTGGTCTTGGGTCACCACATCGATGAGGTTAAGTGCTCGGCAAATGTTGTCCGCAGTGCGCCTGCCTCTGATGAATCCCGCCTGGTCTTGGTCTATGATAGATGGTAGAACCTGGGCCAGGCTGTTCGCCAGGACATTTGAATATGCGTTTGTGTCCACATTGAGAAGTGATATCGGCCTGTACGATGAGCATTCCATTGGATCCTTGCTTGGCTTCAGGAGCATGATTGTGGTGGATTCTTGCATGGATGGGGCTATGGAACCTGTGTCTCGGAAGGAGTTGAAAAGCTTTGTCAGTGGATTTAGAAGCAAGGGACGAAAAAGTTTATAGAACTTAGGCGGGAATCAGTCTGGCCCTGAGGCCCTGGGACTCGGGGATTTGAGGGTTTCTTCTACTTCTTTGGCTGTGATTGGGGCCTCAGGGGCGGTTCTGACTGTTTTGGAGCGCCGCGGCAGATTGGCGTCTGCTATAAATTGTTCCTGGAGAGCCGGTGGGCGGGGGGCGGAAGACAGAGTGCTGGCTATATGGGCTGCTATTAGGAGTTTAGCTTCTTCTCCATATCGGATTCTGCCCTTTGCGTCCTTCAGGGCGATGATATGGTTTTGTCGGAGGGTTCTGGCTAGTTTGCACACTAGGTACCTGTTGGCTTTATTGCCGTTTACGTAATAGCACTGTTTCGTCCTAATCAGGGACTGCGCCGTGTCCTCGGCATAATGAGCCTCCAGTTTTGTGCGGGCCAGCCTCACCAGTTTGACCACTTTGGGCGACCATTTTCTCTTCAGGATCGAGTCTGCCTCCGCCATCTCCTTTTGAAATGGTCCCTCCTCGTGGCCCGCCTCTTCCTCTATGCGGCTGCCTGAGCTATTAATTCTCCTCTGATTACAGCCTTCATGGCCTCCCATCTCGTAGCCGTATAGGTGAGTTCAGGGGGGTTCTCTTTGAAGTAGCATTTGATCGCTTTGGATATAGCATCACGGACTGCCATGTCATGTAACATCGGCTCGTATAGAGACCATCAGCAGGAGGGTCTGGGTCAAAGACCCTTGCGGTGAGGAGTATCGGGGAGTGGTCAGACAGAGCCCTTGTGCCAATTACCACTTCATCTATGAATTTTAGGAGCTGTGGGCTTGCTCAGATCAAGTCAATTCAGGATGAGGAACGGTGGACATGGGAGAAAAAGGAGTATTCTGTTGTGTCCGAATGAAGGACCCTCCAGGTGTCCACCAGGCCCAAGGTTCTGAACAGGTGGCAAAGGCTCAGGGCAATCTTGAAATCTCTGGGCGATGGTGTGCCTGTTCTGTCCAGCTGGGGGTTGGGGACCCCATTGAAGTCCCCGTCTAGGACCACCTGGCCCTCAAGGAAGGGGAGAAGAGATGACTCCAGCTCTGCAAAGAAGGCCTCCTGACCATCGTTTGGCGGTGGACCGCGATCAGTGTTTGGAGCTGGCCATAGAGATTCCCCTTAATTTCCACAAATCTGCCGTCTGGACTCCGCAAAGTCCCTTTCTCTTTAAAGGAAGTACCCCTTGCTAGGAGAATTGCTGTGCCTCCTTTTGTGCTGGGTCCCGAGGCCAGGTATTGAGTTGGGAAAGCCCAGCATCATAACCATGGGGAGTCCTCCACTACGAGATGCGTTTCCTGGTAGAACGCTACCAAGGCTTGGAGGACCTGTAGGCGGCGAAGGATGGACTTGCGTTTTACTGGGGAGGTCAGGCCCCAGACATTCATGGAGACATAGCAAAGCCTTTAGCCGTCAGACAGGCAGTAGTGGAGGGTTACTCGGTCACTGGTGGGAGACTTCCACAGGAGGGTTGTGATTGCAGGACCGCTGTAACCAAGTTTTAATAGTAAACCAACCAAGGCCCAACGTGGCCTGGCAACTTAGGGGGCCGGAACAGGTTTACCCACAACCAGGCGGGGGGGGGGGGTCCCAGCCCGGCAAAAAGAATACAACCAAAAATTATCCAGTTGAGGCCCGAGAGGCCTCGGGTCAGAGTGGTTGTCCATCCACTCGGCTGGGGCATTACGTGGGGCACCCAGATGCCGAGAGTGCGGGTTCCTGCATGGAGAGACAATGGTCAGTTACATTTCGTGTGTGGCGGGGGGCTTCCCTCGCTTCGGGACTTTCATCCAGCGGCTGTGCTGAGGCTTCGGTGTTGAGCTCTGTATATGGCCCGACGGGGAGGTGGAGGAATCCTCCTTGGGGGTAGAGGGTTCAACCACCATGATGCCGCTGGCTTCTTCAAGATCGTGGATCACCCTTGTCTGACACTCGAATGTGAACTGGAGCGAGCCATCGATATTTGATTTTCCGCTCCTGCAAGAAAGTTGTTAGCGGCCGGAGGGCTCTCCGCCGTAGGACTGTGGGGGCGGCCAAGTCTTGAAAAAGCTGAATTGTGGCTCCCTGGTATGTAAGGTCACATTGAGAGCGGCTTGCCACCATGATTTCTTGTTTTGTGGTGTAAAAGTGGACTCTGGTGATCACCTCCGGGGAGGCGGATGTCGGGGTATTCCTGCGACCTCGTAGTCTATGGGTGCGGTCCAGTAAAAGCAATGTTTTATCACAGTCCGCGAGGAGGGTCTGGAAGAGATCCCCGACATAGGTAGGAAGGGCTCGGTCCGGGATCGAGGCGGGGACCCCTCTGATGCGGATGTTGTTCCTGCAGGCCCTGTTTTCTAGATCTTCCTGCTTGTGTTGCATGTTGCCAGGGTTATCCTCCAGAGACTGGAGTTTCCGCTGCAGCTCCGCAATCTGCGCCTAGTGTTCCAGGACTTGGTCTTCTGTGTCACCGACCCTGTGTTCTACCTCCTCCATGCGGTTCTCCAGGCCCTCTATCTTAGTTGTGACCTCTGCCATACAATTGCGGAACTCGACCTTGATGTCAGCTAGCAGGGATTGGATGTCGTCTTTAATGGCCCATTGTACCTGGGGTCTAGAGGGCGAGTAGGGTTGGGTTGAGGGGGGGTCCTGCTGCTTGGATTTCTCCCTCAGTTGCAATACGTTTGCTATGGCCGCAGATTTTGGACCTTTGTGTTTGGCCATTTTGGTGTCGATCCGTCTGTTCAGGTAGGTGTAGGTCGTAGGCTGTCGTTGAAGGGGGTCCACTGGGCTGTGGGGAGCAAGTGCTGGCCGAGTGTCCTGTCTCCTCCTGGGTGGGCTTGCAGGTCCTTGCAAAGTGCTCTGGCAAGGGGCCCTATCTTGGTGAGAGTGGGGGGCGTGCACGTAGAGGGGTTCGTGGGTTTGAGGCGCAGAGCATTTGGAATGTTGGGGGGTAGGAGCAGGGCTGTTCTGTCTCGCTTTCGTGGCCCTCTTATCCGGCCGGGGTGCGGGTGTAGCTATGGCGCCTTGTTGTGAAATCTACCCTCCCCGTGCACGCAGCCGCCTACTTGGTGTGTCCTGGGCCGCTGCCGGGGAGCTCGCCTGGTGGGGCGTGCTGGGCCGGTGTCTGCTGCAATTCTGGTTGGGGGGGGGCCGCCTGCTCCCTGGTGCGGTTGCCGTATCTACGGTGGGGTCCGCTGGGTCTGCATGGCGGGTGCAAGGCCTCTGATTGAGGCCCGTGGTGCGACCCCACAGCCGTGTCCCCGTCGCGCCTTCCTGTTTCCCCCAGCGGGGGATCGCTGCGTCTCACTGCAGCTCCGCTGCTGATGTTGTCGGAGATCTGTGTAGGGGGGTAGGTGCTGATGTCCACTGGGGCTCGCTGCGTCTCACTGCAGCTCCACAACTGATGCTGTCAGCGGTCCGTGCCGGGGTGGTTGCCAGTGCATGCCCCACTCTCAGAATGTGCAGGCGGTATGGCAGGCGCTTTGGGTTTTCCTCGCGTCAGGTGTGTAGGCCCCCATCATCTGCTGTTCGTGTGTCGTGGGTCCGTCTCCTTCTCAAATGTCGTTGGAGTTTTGGCGGAAGGACAGTTGGGCTACCCTGCGAGCTCTGTCTTACGCGTTTTCGTTGTGCTTGGTGCCCTCTGGATCCCGGCTACATTATAAATGTTCTGAAGGCGTTTGCCTTCACATGACTGTGATGGAGGTGGGGGTCTCGTTGTTGTTTTTGGGCCTTTTTTAGTTGCCCCTGCCCAGTGGCTGTGATGGGCACCAGGGGTATTTTTATAGGTTAAGGGCCCCCACCGGGGGGTCGTGGTTGTTCTTTTAGGCCAGGCCCGGTCTTAATTAGATGTAGGGGCTGTAGCACCCCAGGGTTGGCTGCAGGCGCCGGGAGGCTGGGGTCTGTTCTGTAGTGATCCTCCTTTTTCGTGGCCGTGAGCTTATGGTGAGGCACGGTTTCCTATGCATCGTGCCGTTGCTCCTCCGGCGCTGGGTATGGGTTGTGGGTACCCTGTGTCCCTCTGCTGTGGGGGCTTCGGGCCGGTGGTTGGATGTGAGCGTGAGCGGGGGTATGGGCTGTGGCAGGGACTTCAGCTGGGCCCCGCTCAGGTCGCGGCGCACACCTGCTTCTTTCTGCCCCTCAGCAGCGGCCCCCCAGTGCCGGTGTACCGTCACTTTTTGCTGTGTCAGAAAATCCTATCCTGCTGAATGAGCATGCGCACGCATGCTCAGTCATTACTTAACAGATAGGATTTTTTGACACCGTGAATGTGGTGTACCTGTCTTTTTGGGGACCCAGGGGTGCAGTTCATTTAACTTTATGTGAGCTAGGCTGACTGAAATAAAAGAACAAAGAGAAGTCGTTTCACGAGCGAATTCAAAAGGGACGGAAAGAGCACGAACCCAGCGGACGGAAAGAACAAGCACCCAGCGGACACTATGCGTTTTTATTCTATAAACTCCCAGGATTGCAATAATCACTAAATGCGGTGCCATTGTAACCCTCCTCCCCCACACTGAATGTTTTTGTACATTTCCTTTCACAGCACACATTGCCTGGGTCTGCTTCCTGCTGCACTGGCTCATGTGCACGCTGGTGTGAGCGGACTGGGATCTTTAGTTTAGAGAGAGCTGACACGGGATAGAGGGAGGGGGCTTAGGCGGGTAAAGACACCGAGGGGGGCTTTAGATGTGATCACACCCTGTCTCGAGTAATTGGAGTCAGCCATCTGCATATAGAAAGAGCGACTCGTCCACTGCCTGAAGTCCACATAGGTGAAGTCATCAAATAATCCACTTCAATATGTTCACAACAATATTGGGTCATGCTTCTTGAGAGAGCCATTGCAGGGGTGTGTGGCAATAGAAAGGCACACAAGAAATAGAGTGCACAGTATTTTAATTTACAACAAAAGATGCATTAATAATGGGACCTTAAAAAAGTGCACGATATTTATGCAGCAAAGATGGTTAGGTTTCCTCAGTGGACAGTGGCAGAGATTGAGTGACAGTGGGACAAAGGGAGCTGTTAGAGGTGTCATCTTGCAGGGGGTGGAGGAAAGAGGTGGTAGCTGGCAGGGGGTTAGAGGTGGTAGTGGGCAGATGGTGGGAGGAAAGAGGTGGTAGTGGGCAGAGGGTTAGAGGTGGTAGTGAGCAGGTGGTGGGAGGAGGGTGATGGTAGTGGGCAGATGGTGGGAGGAGAGAGGTGGTAGTGGGCAGGGGGTTAGAGGTGTTAGTGGGCAGGTGGTGGGAGGAGAGAGGTGGTAGTGGGCAGGGGGTGGAGGAGAGAGGTGGCATCTTGCAGGGGGTGAAGGAGAGAGGTGGTAGCTGGCAGGGGGTTTAGAGGTGGTAGTGGGCAGATGGTGGGAGGAGAGAGGGGGTATGGTGGCAGGAGAGAGGTGGCAGTGGGCAGGGGGTGGAGGAGAAAGGTGGTAGTTGGGAGGGGTGGGAGGAGAGGTGGAGCAGAGAAGTGGTAGCTGGCGAGAGCTTTGACCGCTTTGGGGCGGCGGCCAGTTCGGTGCGCCCATTTTTTCTTATTTATTTTTTTCGGTGCACCCATTTTCTCGTATTTTTTTTTTTTATCAGACTGTTCCATCATGACAGTTAAATATGTAATTTTGCTGCACCAGGTACAAGGGCAGTTTGGTCTTGTGGTTAAGTTCCAAGCCTCACAATCTTGCAGGCTATGGTCGTGGCTGAGCTAAACCTTTCTTTATTTTCTCTGCAAAATAAAAATAATGGGATATTTTAAAACTACAATAAAATAAAAAGCTTTAGCTCAGCCACGAACCATGGCCTGCAAGATTGTGAGGCTTGGAACTTAACCACAAGACCTAAGTGCCCTTGTGCATAGGGCAGCAAAATTACATATTTAACCATCATGATGCAAAAGTCTGATAAAAAAAAAAAATATAAGAGAGAAATATAAGCAGAAATGGTACACCCTCTTTTGGCGTCGGTGTTTACATCAACCCAAAGCCACAATTCTTTTCAAATGCAGCACGATAACATTTCCTGCCAACGTGCTGCATTTGAAAAGAATTATTCTTTGGAATTTGGCGTGAGGGAATTTAGACGTGGCTGCAATGTCAGCCACGTCCAAACGTCCCTCGCGCCAAATCGGCAGCACCAGAAAGGCTCCCGCACCAAAATGGGCGCGCTGAACTGGCTGCGCCGAACCGGCCAGCAGCGAAACGGCCGCACCAAAAGGGGGTGTACTGCTGACAGGCTGCTAGCTTTCCCAAAGGACCCTCGCCCCTGTACAGCCCGAAGGGACATGTGGCATTCAAAGGACGCTGAACAAGTGATGTTACCCCGTTAAACTTTAATGCCTGCCTCAAGGTGGTAACTGGTTGCCGAGCAGCTGACTGTATGATATAATATTAGCAAAGTGAATCTTTGCTGCTTTAAAATAAATGTCACATTTATTTATTATTACAAATGCTCCACCCTCCAATGAGGACGTCCAAACCAGGTCAGCAAACAGTCAAGGGGAGGTTTCAGGTAACTCACTTCTGTAATCTGCACAGGGTATGCATGACTCCAGCAGAACTACACACAGTTAATCATTTCCTATCTCATGAACGTCTGCGTTGTGGTGAGGGCCAGGCAGAGTTTTGGTATACGTTGTGTTAAAGTTCGACTATAATCATATAATGCGATGGGGTAATGGCCCGAATTAATGAGTTACTATGGAGTCATTATACTTGCACACCGTCTATCTGCTTGTGGGTAATGCTCGCGGGAGGGAAGAGAAACAAAACTCAGAAAAGGACAGTGCAATTAATGCTAATATTGGCTGAAAGACAGGTAGCCATATCCTGGAAATGCTCAAAAAGCCCGCAGGTACAGCAATGGATAAAGGACAAACAACGATGGGGGTTGGTGGAAAGGAAATCTTGCGGAAGAATATTAATCTGGAAGAGGAGGAAGGGGTGCAACTAGATAGGGGTCATATATTAAACACATTAATCTCATCCCTGGATTTGAAAGCCTCCATAATGCAGTCAGGAATTGGCCAAGTAGGGACGAAAGGTTGGGGAGCCATGAATCGAAGAGGAGCCTAACAATGGCTCGGCACGGAAGGAGGAAAGAGGGAAGGAGACAGGTATTTGGTGAGAGTTCGATAGAGTGGAAGGCTGGATGTGGCAAAGTGATAGTGGTAGTTCTAAGCATCTGTGGGCGATGGGCTGAGAAATGGTTAATATGGAATTACAGCTGATGAACTTATGAACACAAACCGTTGTGAAGGATGGAATGTTAGGATTTGAAAAAAAATGAAAAATTAATAAAAACAAAAAAACCAAAGGCTCATGAATTATCACTTGACACACAACCACACTCAGTGGGAGGCTAGGTGCCCCAAAGGGTGAGCGGCCGCTTGGCGCTCACATAAGTTGCAGAAAAGGCACACTGCACTCACCACACTGAGATGGGTCACATCTCGGACCTTCAATTCTGGTTTTAGGTAACCGGTCCGGGGTCTGGCGTTCACAAAAGCCCCCACACTCAGATTGATGAAGTAAACGTTCATGACTGCGTTTGGAGGCAGTTGGATGTGGTGTGGGTCTTATCATTGTGCAACAGGTGAGGCATGGAGTGGCTGTCATTATAACAGTCTTTATGAATGATGGAATAGTTGAATGACAGCATGTTGAGGGAGTGACAGTAATGTAATGTATCTAATAGCATTTATAAAGCCCAGCACTACACCCAGAAGGCATCTAGGTGATATGATATGATATAGCATTTGTAACGCGCCTATACACAAGTGTTTCAAGGCACTAAGAAACAGCCTGTAGGAGAGTCCACTCCATAAATCCTAATAGCAAGAAACTACAAAAGTTAAGTGTCAAGATCTTTCCAAAATGCTAAATGATCATGAATGCTTCTTAAATGATTTGTGGAAAAAGCACAACCACTGACCCGGATCTTTGGAAGCAAGGGGCCAACAGAAGTTTTTGAGACTCCGAACGGAGCTGCCTTGAGTGAGTGTATGGAATGAGTATCACCTGCAGATACTCAGCGCCCAACTGATAGAAGGCCTGATGAGAAATGCAGAGAGTCTTAAACTCGATGCCACTATGCACAGGAAGCCAATGTAATTGATGAAGATCTTGGGAGAGGGACATTCCACCAAGAGCCAGCGGTTCCATGTAGTAATGTCCCTGCAAAAATGTTTCCTGACAAAAAAGTTGCTGTTTTTTGCAGAGACATTATTACATTGCACATGCGGGGGCACACCTGCAACCCGCAATTTCTTTTTTTTTTAAACAAGGGGAGCAGTGGACATCCCTGCAACCTGTCCCCATAAATGTCACCATATATAATGTTGCCAATGTCTTATCCCGGCGATATTATGTATGGGGACATTACTACCTGATACCGAGCCAGCTGGGCTGCAGCATTCTGAAGGAGCTCTTTGAACCAAGAAAGCTGGCTAGCCAACATTCAGTAATCAATAGACCCAAGAATTGAAGCTGCAGCAACCTTTGCTCGAGACTCAGAGGGTAAAAATGGCAGCGTCTTCCTCAAAATGTTAAGCTTTAAAAACCCACAGTTGCATACTGATGCAATCTGCAGCTCCCTGGACCCTGAGGACTGAACTTTAACACCAAGACTTTTGATAGAATTGACAGGGGCTGGACATGGTACAAAAGAATCTGTCTAAAAGTCAGTGGTACAGGCTGCCTGCAATTCAGCAGCACCTGTTACCATAATCGCAGTCTTTGCAATGTTCAACTTCAACCATTTATTGGCCATCCAGTCCCCCACTGCTGTAAGACAATTCCTCAATTGGGATGGGGGATCACTTTCTAGAAAATCAAGCCTTAAGAGTACTTGTGTATCATCGGCATAGTTATTGAACCATACCTTATTATGTAGTTATCTTAAGTCAGGAATATCTCGGCTTAATAAACCATCATACTTCAGGCCAGTGACCAGGCTCGGGATGAAGGCCTGTCTAATAAGGAAAAAAAAGACTTGAAAGGGAGACAACACATGCTGAGATATATACCCTGGATAATCAGATGAATGGGAACAGTGAAGGAGGAAAGGAGGTGACAAGAAGCACATTTTGTGTGTGCAAAAAATGAAGGAATACAGCATCAAAGTTAAAGAGTGCTGTAGAAAGCCACCTCAGGATCAATAACATCAGAAACTGCTCATCCCTTAACAGGTTTCCTCATTTCATTTGAGTGTTGTTTAATTCAATGTTCCCAGCAGACCGTGGTTAAGTATGCATATGTCACTTTATTTGTAACTCTCCGCCCTCGGCCCCATCTACCGCCTGTAGATCCTTACTGTGCAGGCAGGCTGAGCTCCTTCTATACTATATGAACAAACAGTGTGTTGTGCACTTGTAAGCTTAGGTACCACACAGCCACTGAGTACATGTGAGACATTGATCCCGTAATCCCAGATCCACTAGGGAAGGAGTGTCATTTTCCCAGTGGGTATACTGCATGTATTTTATGAGGGTGACCAAAAACGGACAAAAAAGGATTGAGTCCTGTGTGCTTTTAAGCCGCAGGCCTTTAAATCACTTGGCGTGAGATAGCTTCTGGGTCCTGTCCTGCTAGGGTGAGACTCAGTGAAGTGTTAGCATCCGTCTTGTAAAATTAGCACGTGCTGATCACTTCAAAGTAGAAAGGACTCCACATGATTGGACCACTTGAGCCTTAATTGCAGAGTGGAGGGGGAAGGAGAGGGGTGGACACGCAAAGCTGTCTGGCAGGTGCAGAAGAAGTAGGGGCAAGGTGGAGATCCAAAAGCAGAATGCAGAGGAAAGACAGCTCCGGAGGAAAGGCAACTGTTGCAGAAATGTTATAGGTTTAGAATTGCCAGTTAATCCTGTGGCTTTTTTTCCATTTCTTGCTGCAAAAAGTGCTTTAAAATGGTTTGTTTCAACCTGGACATGGGCAGGGCTACCTCTCTTTGCTCAGTGTTGGAATTTCTGCCTCTGTAGCGAAAATCATAAGTTGGCACCCAAGCTTGTAAGGTCAAGCTTTTCCAATTACCCGTACAGTAAGGCCAGTTTTTTATGCCTGGTTTCGTACGGTTTGATACTTTGGTTTGGCAGTTATGAGGAGTGCTCTGCATTTCAGATGAGAACAGGTTTTACGTGTCATTGCCATAAAGACTCTCTCCTAGCCGATTTGTGGATAGGTAGCGCTGCGTGGGCTTGCTGGGTGAAAAATATCTCTGTGCAAATGTGTTTGGAGCCTGCTGTGTTTCCCCGTCTCTCCAAAGGGGATCTCCTTGAGCTGATGAGAGCCACTCCAGACACCTATATAACTGGATTGGCCCGTGCTGTCGGAACACTTACACGCATCCAGGATAATGTGGCGAGTCGGAAGAAGGAGTCAGACATACTCTGGACAGGTTGACTTTCTCTTGATGAAATTATAAAGAAAAGGCCTATCTCCCCCTAATGCTAGAGGGGGTTCCCTGCCTTACTAAAGTAAGTGAAGGTGACTGTCTGTCGTCACAAAGTGTCAAGTAAATGTCCTCAGTCCTAAACGTAACTCTATCTGACCTTTCCACTAACACAAACAACTAAAGTCGGCCAAAAGAATGTCTCTCATCTCCTGGTCGTTCCCTTTTTGCCTTCTTGGCAGTGGCTTTCTCTCAGGGTTTTTATTTTAGCTCCTTATATCGTCAATAAACAAAATCTCTCTGTTTCTGAAATATGTTGCTTATGCTGATTTTCTTTGACACTCTCTTGGAGTTTCCTTCATGAGTTCTTGTAGCTAATCCTAGCTGTTCATTGGTCTTTTACTCTCTTTCGTGTTATGCTTATAATGATTATCCTGAACATACTGGGCCTCATTACATAGAACGTGGTAGGGGATTACCGGCACCGGCAAGGGCACCGGTACCGGTAATCCCCTACTGCCTTACTATGAGGTCCCTTTGCGGGACCCAACCTCAACGGCTGGTTTTACCAGCCATTAAGGAACGGGCCCGCAAATGGACCTTGGAGGCAATTACGGTACGGCAATTTGCGGTACTTTAATTGCCACCTTCCTCATTCCCATTGAGCCCTATGGGGGCTCAAATGGGAATGGGGAAATGCCATGGTGAATGGGAAATTACCGCCCCCACTCACCTTGGAATGTGGCGGTAATTCCGCCATTCGCCATGGCTAATAGCGCCATGGTTACCGCCTACTGTGTAATGAGGCCCACTGTCTCCCATTCTTTACTTTACTTTCAGGTTTCTCATACCCTGAGATCCAACCTTTCTTAAGGTTTTATTTGTGTTAACAATCCCCCCTCCTGGGTTTCTCTATTGGTTTCTTTCTCTTGTTATTTAATTCACTTGGCAGTTTCAAATCACAATTCCTTTGACTCTTGGATATGGAGGGTCCCCCCCCCCTTCAACACTGAGCTGTTATTCCCCTCTTTTCAGGGTATTCGTTTCCACCTTTCCTTCATTTCTCACTCAAACTTGTTTGTCAAGCTCTTCATTTGTTCCTCGTATATTGACTTATTCAGGTTTACTATTCGAATGTAGCCCTCAGGCCTTTCACTTGTTCCAATAGGTTGCCCCGGCGGCCTCCCGCTTCTCTTATTTTCCCCTGTACCATTGTTTGTCCCGGGTGACATTGCGTGGCTCGGCACTTGTGGGGTAACCTGCCTCATGTTTTCGGTCTCGGGTTTCTCCAACATTCTGGTCCTTGTGTCTCTGTCGGCTACTGTAGTCGAGGGATGCTGGCCAGTGGGAGGTGTCGGCACTCCCTGCTGTAGGGGTTTCGGCTTTGTTAGGCGGGTGTCTGGAACACCGCAGGATGGTCCTGGTCACACCACCACATCTGACAGGTTTTCTCTCCCCATCTTCACAAAGGCTTCCCCGTTGTCTACTTCGCCGGGCCTCCGGTGTCTTGAGCTGGCGTTCTTCAGTTTGTCGAACAGTCGCAGGTTCCACAATTTCCTCCTAGTCTGCCTATCCAAGGTGTGATTATGCTAGTGGGGTTTCCCTGTGCACCATAACCTCTCTCCTCTTGTGATCCACTCATCCCAATTATATACAGATCTCTTCTTAAAGAGATATTCTTTATGGAAGGCAGTCACATATATGCATATAAGGTGGGTGGTCTAGAGAGTTCCTCGTGGAAATGAGAGTAATTGTCCCCTAAGAGGAAGTCACTCCCAGTTTGGTTCAACTTGCCCAGACCCCCAGGGAGAGTCTTGCAGAGTGGACTCACCTCCCTAGCTTCAAAGGGGGTGGGTCCAACCTGGAGAGAAGGAACAAATACCTTTGATTTGTCACAATAACTAAGGGGTTGAAACCCTAGATCGGTAGGCACTGCCTCAATGTCTGCCTGTCTCCCAGTGGGTGGTACAAACAGCCGTCATTCAGAATCCCATATGGGACTAAGGGGCCCTCTTCAACATCAATAAATAAGCGATTCTGGGATATGGTGCACTTTTTGGGCGGGGTGCCAGGAGTCTGGAAGAATGTATATGGTCCGAGTGTGTTCTCTGGTGTGCGTGTGTACAAAAGAGGGGAGGTGTGTTATATAGTGCTTGCAAGAAGGTATGGAACGCCTGTGGTCAATAAGAATTCTGGGAGAGGGATTAGAATGTTTGGGTATGAGTGACGCTCCAACCCAGGCTGTTGGAGAGAGGTAGGCCTGGGTGGTGGGAGCCAGTGGGTTTCTGCCACGTTACTATGCAACTACTTGATACAACTTGATGGAACATAAGAGCAACTTACCAGAAGTGTCACAGAGCATCCTTTATGGGAACACAAGCAATCATAGGCATGCTGTGTGGTCTAGCAGTTTGGATAAGACTGCTCGCATTGGTGGCAGGAACCCAACTGAAAGGGCAGCAGCCCCCGAAGAAGCAGCTCCAGACCATGTTGGCCCGTGTTAGCCTGTGGTGCCTGCAGCCGTCCACCAGCAGCGACCAACAAGGTAGGAGACCAGCACCTGCTGCTCCCCAGTAAAATGTCCAAACCCACCGAAATTCAATTTAACCCCACCTGTTGTGTCCTATCACACTTAGATTCAGCCCACAGCCAAACAGCTCCTAGTGTTTCAGATTGCTACCTGCCTCTTGAGTTACTGTTACTACCACTATTGCATTTACTGTTGTTCCCCCGTGTTAGGCCCTTTCTCCTTCTATCCAGGTGTCCCAAACCTAGGTGCTGCTATTGCATTCACTGTTATTGCATCTATTGTTGTTCCCTCATGTTAGGCCCTTTCTCCCTCTATCCAGATGTCCCAAACCTAAGTGCTGCTATTGCACTATAGCTCAGTACACTTCCTGCCATCTTAATAATAGGTGCCTCGACCCAGACTCGACTCCTTCGGTCCTAGCCCTCTGAATGTGCAGCTGCGCTCTGACCCACACATCACTCAGCTGCTGATGTGCTCCATCCCACAATCATGACCGACCTCCCCTCCCTGATGGCGAAACCTCAGTGTCTAGACAACAAAGACCGCTGCTGCACCCCCACAACCCTGCCCCTTCTGCACCCCGTACTAGCACACGCTTTCAGGAACCCCCCCTCCATCCCATATCGACTTGCCAACTCAGACCATTGTACTCGATCGGCGATACTCTGTCCCCCCCTCTGACCTCCTAATCACCATCCCACAACCAAATCTGAAATCAGAGGAGCACTCTGGTGCACCAAACACTGCGCACTTCATCCCACACATTTCAGCCCAACCAGCCCACACGCCGGCCTTCTTCCCCCAGGCATCTACAGAGAACAATCCCCTTCTCCCCTCCCATTACACCCCATGCAATTTCCACCTCACAAGCCAGAGGAGCTCTCTGGCTCTCCAAACACCACATGTTCTATGCAAATAACACAGCATCTGTGCGCTCACTCAGGAACTCACCCCCAGAGCAACCCCACCCACCCCAGCACACCCGGCCCCTGCCAAAGTCCTCTTGATACCTGCACTAGCACCCACACTCATATCTAGTGCTCCACGTCAGACCATCAGGGTCAACCCTCCACCAACACGCACTCCATCCACGCCCCCCAAATCAGCCCCACTCCTCCTCACCACCTATTACTCTTCCTCAAATGCAGCGTCGCCTTGACCACAAAGACAACCTGTTCAGGAGGAGAGGAATTTGCTGACGGGCCCATTGGTCAGCACTCACCCTCTAGAACTTGTAAGACAAGATAGCTGCACCATGTGAGGACAGGGGGTGCAGGATTCACTTACTCCGACATGACTCAATAATGAGGACTCAGTAGTTTGGCAAAGGGAAGTCTGTTTAATGATACATACATCAAACAGGGAAACAAATGAGCCGCTCTTTGTTGAGTTTCGATTCCGCTCCTTCTCTTGCCTTTGGCTGGGTTTCAAAACTTGGCCTGGCAGGCCCCTGGCTGCCTGGGTACCTTTTCTGCTTTTACAAAATGGAGTCGCACTTGTATAATGTGCCTTATTGAGGTAGATATACGGTTGGCGCTAGCCGCTCTATCTTCTACTAAGCATTGCAAGCAATATCGATATCTTAGCATCTTGCGTTTCAAGCCTATTTACACACGTTTAACAGGACGGCTGCTTCCATCTGGTCTCGTAACACTGTTTCCTGCCGTTGTAACATTGTCTCCTCTCTGTGCCTATTCCATTCAATTTCGTAGTTACTCGCACTGGCGTGTTATCTTCGATAGCTGCTCTTGTTCATTCTCGAATCTGTTCAGGCCCTTGTGTCATTTCCACTGACCTTCCGTTAAGGCTTTTGGGGTCTGTTCGTGGACCGTGTGTAGGTACTCCTCATTTCATATCAGCGGCTGGTATGGCTGTCTGATAGGGTACCGTGCTGCCCAGGGTTGTCTGGTTATGGGTGCTTCAGCCGGTATGGATCTTCTGATGTATACTGGGCCACTGCAGCTCTTTGTAGGTTCATTTTCTCTCCATACGTCACATACCTTGGCGAGCGCGTTCCTGGTACCTCAAATTAGGGGAAGGGGTGCTGGCCATGTCTGGGACCTCCTTTACAAACCGCACCCCACAAACTCCGCACAACTCTGAACCCCCACCTCTTCACCTGTGAAACCCTCTCGCCCAATCTCCCACACCACCGTCTCCCCCACCCTCAGCTCCCTCTCGACCCCCACCCACCAACCTCCCCCTTCAAACCCTTTCCTGTCTCTCAAAGTAGCACGTCTTGCCCTTTCTATAACCATCACCTCATCCTCCTTCCCCTCTGACCCACCTACCCTCTCTCACACCCCCATGGCAGTCAGACCCAATAAATGCAGAAAAGGTGAGTAGCCCTCTCTCTCGACTCACCATACCTCACCACTTCTTCATCGGTCCAACCTCCCATCCTTCCCCTCCCCTGCCATCAGGCCCTTCCCTCGCCCCATCTTCACCCTCTTGAGCTCGACCTCTCACCCAGTACTCCTAAACCCCTAGCACCCGCCAGACTCAAACCCCAAACAACTTGCATGACCCCGCACATCTCAAATGCACCACTCTCCACCCCCCCCCAACTCCTCTAACATACCTACCACTGCCCGCTTATGCTTCCCGCACCCCATCAACCTGACCCACTCACCCCTCCCCCAAAGAGTACCTACATCCCAACCCCCCACCCACTACCACACCTCTGTCAGTCTCAACTTGCCAGACTAATCCGACTACTCCCAACATTGCAAAGAGCACCTATGTAGACTGAACACTCTCTGCCACGAGCATCAAGAAAATCACTTCACCTCATGAAATCACATGCCTCCTTTTCAATGCCCGCTCTGTGGCGAAAAACAGACACAGCATCTTTGACCTCCTATCCTCTGACAGCCCTGACCTCACCTTTATCACTGAAACATGGCTTTCCAACGATTTTGCACCAGTTGCGCACAAGGCCTTCCCCCATGGCTACTCGCTTATCTCCCACAACAGTCCTTCCAGAGGTGGCGGAGTAGCAATTCTCTACAAACCGCATTTCTCCATCTCTCTCACTGAAACCCAGACATGCATTGCTAACTGTGAATCCCATCTAGTAAAACTCTTGCTAGCATCAACACTCACAGCTTTGTATACAGAGCCCCTGGATATGACAGACATTTTGCCAACAATCTCTGTGACTCAATAGCTACGATTCAGGTAAATCACCCAACATTCACACTACTGGGAGACTTCAATATATGGTTTGACGTGCCGAACAACCCTATGACCCAACCCCTGGTCGACAGTCTTGAGGCACTCAACCTCTCCCGTCATAGCACAGGTCCAACTCACTAAGGTGGTCACACCGTTGATGCGATCTTCAGCAGTTAGGACCTTGTCTCTACATCCAGTCCCAAACCACTTATCTAGACAGACCACTCTGCCATCCCCTTCTCTAATCACACACCAGCCCATCCTACCTTGGCTCCCCCTACCCTCACCTTTGATCACAAATGCTGGAACAAAGTCAGGGTACTCCCTGACCTAGCCGAAACCCTGCTACTCTGTCCCCCAACTGCGCCGACCTGTGGTAGACTTTTAATCATTGAATCCTTTGACTCCTGGATTAAAGAATCACTAATTCCTCTCACCCTCTGAAGCCCTGAAACCTCACGCAAAGGACCGTACCCCAAATGGTTCACGCCCCACCTGAAGACTTTCAAAAGTCATAACTCTTGAGAGCAAATGGTGAGCTTCTAAAACCGCTCTCAACAGATCTATGTTTGTCCGCATAACACTGAAAGTTGGACCAGAAGCTAGCGATGCGGTCGGCAAGCGGTGCCACGGAGTGAACAGCCAGGAAGAAAGGTTAGACAGCTCAGGAACACCACAAGTAGAGAGACACAGATAGAAGAGAGGAAGAATCCTAGTTGGACCTGAGAGGGTTGGTCATTGAGAAAGGAGGTAAGCCTTACCAGGGCCTGATCAGTGATACCCAGGTTATCACGGAGGCGATGCAGGATGGCATGGTTGACCATTTCAAAGGCAGAAGAAAGATTGAGAAGAATGAGGACAGAAGGAAGGGTAGAAAGGAGGTCTTCACAGGTGTTCAGGAGAGCAGTTTCCGTGATTCTGGCAGCTCTGAAGTCAGACTGGTGGTCGTGGAGACAGCCAACAGATTCAGTGTGATGATTAAGCTGAGAGATGGCCAGCTTTTTTAAGAGTTCACCCAGAAAAGGAGTGATGGAGATCAGCCGATAGTTAGCCAGGGATGAAGGATTGGCAGAGGGCTTCTTTAGAAGGGGGTGCACAAGGGAGTGCTTAAGGGGGAGGCAAAAGTTCCAGTGGCAAAGGAGTGTTTGCAGAAATGGCCAAAGGCTACAGCGAGGTTGCCAATGTGGTCTTTGATGGTTCTGGATGAGCTGGGTAGAGCCTGCTTTGGCGAGACTTTCATAGATCGGACTTGTCTAGAAACATCGTCAGGGGTGAAAATTGGAAAGGTTGGAGAAAGGAGGAGGTGAGACAGCCACATACAGGCCAGCAGTGGAGGAGGAGGTAGAAGAAGAGAGAGAGGACAGGATGTCCTGAGTTTAGTGATGAAGTGAGAAGCCGAGGCCATGCATAGGGCCTGGGAGGGAACAGGGGAGGTAGAGACTGCAGCAGGATTGGCCAGCTCCTTGCAGATTTTGAAGAGTTCGGCCGAGATGTTAGATGCCGCTAAGATGCAGGCTTTGATGTGAGCTCTCTTCTTGGTGAGGACAGAGAGTCTGTATTGCCTTTGGAGCAGGCAACAGGCCAGTTTGTCAGAGGATGCGCCTGATGCCATCCACTTCATCTCCGCCTCCCTGCCTTTGCTTTTATGGGTGACAGGGTCAGAGTCGTACCAAGAGTTGCACTTGGATTTGGGCTTCAAGCGGATCCTCATCACGGGGGCAAGGATATAAATAGTGTTAGTGATAGAGAGAGGATGGTTAGAAAGGGCTGTGTCAGGATGTGAGTCAGCCAAAGTTGCAGAAGGAAGAGAGAAAGTAGCGGCGAAAGCCTCCGCTGACAAACGCTTCATGGCAGATGACTGAGAAGGTAAGTGGCAGTGCAGGGGTCGGCTTGGCCTGAGGGGTAAAGAGAGAGGTGGGAGGAAAGGAGAAAGTGATCAATCCAGGAGAGAGGAGTGGTGAGAGGGAGAGATGGGCAGGTTGCATCCAGGTGGATGCTAGGGTCTCTGAGGAGGAGACATTGAGAGGTAGAGGAAAGGAGGGAGGAGGGAGGAGGAGAGGTCAGGCCACTCTGAGACAAAGAGGGTGACCTGGCCAGTTGACCTGTAGATAGTGGCCACAGTGAGGGAGAGGCCAGGAGAGATTGAGGTACAGACCAGGCATTCAAAGGAGGAGTAGTGCTGCAAAGGGATGAAAGAAGCAGAGATACACAGGAAGATCAAGGCTACACCACGACCGGGTTGGTTGGTTCTGGTTTCCGAAAGGATCTTGTAGCCATCAGGAAGGAGAGTGTCAAAGCTTGTGACAGAGCTGGCCTTGAACCACGTCTCGGTGAGACCGAGAATATCCAGATCAAGTTTTTCCAGGAGACGGCAGAGGAGTGTTTGACAGCAGAGCAAGAGTTAATAGTAGCAATTTGGAGAGGTTGCCCGCTTTTAATGACTTCCATGGAGGGGTACAGGTCAGAGGTACGTCCTGCGGAAGTATTGGAGGTGCCCGAAGGAGGGCAGAGTGGGAAGGTGGAGGCGGCAAGGTAGCCGGAGGAACAGGGTGCCAGAGGGGTAGCGGTTAAAGGTGGCAACAGGGTGGTGAGAGAGGGAGCCATAGAGGTGGCAAGGAAAGAGGCGGCAGAGGAGCCAGAGAAGGGATAGCAGGAGAGAAAAGGAAGTATATAAGGTGCAGGAAGCATCTATCAAAAAGGAGGAGGTTGGCCTGAGGGCCTTGGACCTAGATGATGCCATTAATGTAGACATTTATGATGGTCTTGATGGAGTGGAAGGGGGCCAGGAGGGCCTCCCACCGGGTCCCACCATTAATGGGAGAAGAGGAAAAAAGAGACAGAACCAAGACCATATGGGGGGTCCATAGGCCTGTAGAGGGAACAACAAAGAGGATGCCTCTAAGGGTCTGTCTGGAGGAAGCACTTGTGTAGGTATCAGCGATAGGGAGGCCTGGGTTGGAGACCTGGATGTCCCTTTAAACTTCTTTTTGCCAGACTTACTGAGAGAGATGGGATAGTTGATAGAAAAACAGTTTGAGAAGGTAGGTGAGACAGAGAGGTAGGGGCTGAGGACAAAAAGAAGGGAGGGACACAGAAGGAGGTCTAAACTGTGGACAGCAAACAACGGCCAGAAAATCAGGTGCAAAACATGGACCACAGCAACAGAAGCACAAAAAAACAATCAGTGGGGGGTGAACCAAGTCGTCAACCAAAGGAACCTAGAAGTAAAGGAATAAACACAGCAGGAATGCAGGCAATGCAATATGAGCCAACAATCGGGGAGAAAAACAAAACGTCAAGGACACTACACACATGATCATGGCTGGAGCTAAGAATGGGAGGCGGTGCGTGGGGAAAGTTGGGACATAAGATACGAGGGAGAGCACTCAGCCTAACATGTGATTCTCAATTCTCAATGGCCTAATAGCCATTCTCAATTCCTTTCATTCATGTCAACGAGTAATATGGACACTTTTCAATTTGAGAATGCTTTTTCTTCAGCGCAACGACTTTTAAACAAGGTTTTACTATCTTATTGTCTGCATCTCATTGCTTTGCTTTGCTTTCACTCAGAACTTTCCATTAAGATTCTGCCTGCACGCGTTGGCATTGACACAAAGAAATTCAGCAACTTTCACTTGCATACCGGGTTGCTTCTTCGGATTGAATCTCACTGACCATGCTGTTGCTTCGGTTAGCTTCTGCTTCTTATGGCTGAGGTCAGTGTCTCACCTCCTGCCCCTCAGATACTCCTGAGCTGTTACCTCTCTGCCCGGGGGAACAAGCAACTTTTTATGCTCACAAAAGGGACCACAGCGTCTTTGGGCTCCCTTCTCTGGACTCTGGCTCCTTGGAGCCACGGTTCCCTCGCCACGTTTCCTCTTGCAGCCTCACTCTGCAGTTGGTAAGCATCTCAGCGTCCCATTCTCCACCTTCTTGGCTGCTCCAGCAGGACTGTGACTCCGACTCGGCCTTCTACTCGTACATCTTGCTTTCGCTGATCACTCCTTTTATACTCCTGTGGAGTAGTAACCAGCTGCAGGTAGGCATGATCAACTTCAAGTGCCTGACTTTTCCGGACCTTGTTAAGGGGACATCTCCGTTCAGTATGGCACTAAGGGACATTACTACCCACGCGTAAAACAAAATGGAAAGAAATGCAGCGATTGTAGGTTGTAGGTGAAAGGATCTAAAACAAAACGATCGAATAAATAGTTTTGAGTCAAAAGGACCGAAAAATAAAAGGTGACATTTTTATTTTTTTATTTTCTTGGGGGGTCCTCCCCCAAATCCCAGTTTTTGGTGTAAAAACACTTTTCTTTGCTATACGGAAACCAAAAAAAAAATACATTTAAAAAAAGGCATTCAACCCTTTTTTTCGGTCCTTTTGACTCAAAACTATTATATTCGATCCTTTTGTTTTCGATCCTTTGACTGGACACCGGTAGACAGTAAATATATTTTGAATGCTTGGTATTACACTCAACAATTTTGGCTGGGGTGCATTTGTAGGCAAATAGCCTAACACTCTTGGGCCCCATTTCCACTCGCAGCCCAAACGGAACGGCTCTCGTAATTGGCTACAAGTCACCAAAGAGCTATAAACCTAATCAGGGTTTAGCTAGCCAACTATGATTCTATAAAGACCACTTGTCTGAGGAACAGTTGTGTCCTGCTGGGAGCTGTTAATTATTGTCAGGTAAGGGAGGAGTGCTTCAGCCGGAAAGGGTCTTGAGTATGGAGAGTTGGGGTAGTTTTCCCAGGTATGCCAGAGGTTGTCTGGGGGTCCGCCTGACTCTCAAGGGCCCAACTCCCTTCCCCAGAATAAATGGAGGACTCAGCCAATGGCAGGTACAACCTGCAGTTTATTACAAAAAGCAACAGGGCTCATACAAAACAATCAAGTGTCTCCAGTACTTTTCAGTATTCCATGGTGTGTGTTACAGTTTGTAGCGATCTTACGTCATCCCTGGGCCCTTCCCTGAAAAACCTATCACCACAAATGATTGGGTTTTGAGAGTGGTAATACCTATGGGTGCACCCTATTGAGGTAATTCTACTGGTCCTTGCATGTCAGGTGGTTGGCCTGTCCCGTCCCCAGGAAACTATCTTTTAAATTGCTGCAGAGTAATGGGCTTACCATTGGTTCTTGCCCCTTGCCATCCACCCCTGATTTTCTATTCTGTGATTGGTTAGAGCTGATCTCCCCAGGCCTGGGACTCAATCAGTTCTCTGTGCACCTCTTCAAGGTGATGTGAACGATTATGTGTCTGTAATGTAACTTATGGTGTACCATCTTTTCCTGTCAGAATGCGCTCCTACGTTGCTTTCCTTGTCTGGGTTTGCTGGGATCTGGTCTGCTTTCCCACCACGAGTGAATGTCCATTGTCTGGCTCGGCTGCACCACGTGCTTGGAAACAAAGCCAAGCTCTTGCGCTTGCATTTGTGAGGATTTATTCCGATTCTCTGTAGCTGGTCCCTTGTTGTCTAAAGTTTGGAATGCAGTCGTGTATCTCTGACCTTGGCTGTGAGCCTGCTTTGCGCTCCGTGCAGTCTGAATC
The DNA here is from genome assembly GCF_040938575.1 of Ambystoma mexicanum. Lineage (NCBI taxonomy): Eukaryota > Metazoa > Chordata > Amphibia > Caudata > Ambystomatidae > Ambystoma > Ambystoma mexicanum. Next base: position 1,256,101,477 of record NC_090933.1, on the reverse strand, counting down.
AGCTCTTCTCTTCTCTTGCTCTGTAACTTGAGGCCTTCTGTTATTTTACTTAGACTTATAATATGATTTCTACATGCCCGTGTTATGCTAGGTAACCTATAGGTTAGTCACACATGGTTCTACCAGGCTCCATATATACTCCGGTAGTCCCATAGGGTTAATTGCTTTACGCATCTGCAAGCTTGCTCAGGATCTCTTCTTGCTTTGCGTTTCTGTGTTCCTGCATTTGTCTAATGAGAAAAATAATAAAAGCTTTGTCAGTATATATATGTATCTTTCCTCTAGCTATAGAGCTGTGTATGCTTGTTCTTCGTGTATGCAAATGTGTGTTTGTGTGATGCAGTGCAGGAGTGTGAATGTGCTTCATGACAAATGCTGCTATGTCGTGGTGTCACTAATGACATCAGCATCATGGCTTCTTGGTGCTTAATCGAGACTTTCTATTAGGGTATTTCCATCCTCGCTCTCCGTTGTCTCCCTATAGCTGTAAGAATGTGCACTGGATTGGGTCTGTATGGTTGATTTAGGGGATATTTTTCCATGTACGTGTCAGCAAATGGTGCACTTGGATTTCATCCATAATAAGATGGGTGGCTGAGAGCATTCCTGGCTCGTCGTCCTGTCATGTTTCTGGGGGTGAGGAGGGGCATTCTTGGGACCCTCTCTTGAGGAGGGAGGCAGATGCATACAATGTGGCCTTGAGGGATGCAAGGATGGCAGTGAGGTCTTCCATAGTGGATGTCTTGAAAATTGTCTAGATAACTTTGATTTTGTGAGATGGGATGTGTAGCGTACTGTCAGTTGTAATGTTGATTTCAGCATTAGTGCAATTCTTTCAGTGGGGTAGGCTGGGCAGGACTTTACATCAAGGGTATGACGCATGCATGGGAGGAAAGCAGCACTTCTACCCAGCTGTTTCATAGTTAGCAGCACTTGGCGCTGGGGTCCCATCCAGTCCCCAGGCGGTGTTTCAGCAGAGGTGCAGAGAACCTACAACTGGCCCTCCACAAGAAGCTTAGGAAATATGTAACCCGTACCCTGCTTCAGGTACCCATCTCCCTCACCGTCGCCTGAACCTGAAAAATCAAACCCGACAAGCCCTCCCCAAACCCCCAACACTATACCCAGACAAAAGCACTCAACACAAGGGGTGTGATGGAGACAAACACCTGCATCGTGCTTTATATAGTAAGAGTTAATTACAGGTGCTCCGTCTACATGACATCACAGTGACCGGATACTGCTCTGCACTAGCGTCCTAGCTGTGCCGGTGAAGACATTCTTTACCTTCTCATCCAGTTTCCTGACAGCGCATAAGTGTGAGCATGGGCATCAGAGAAGGGAGGTCAGTGTCAGAACCCCAGTACGAGGTTCCAGTCGCTGGCATTTTCGCTCTGTAGTCCGTGCACAGTGATAGTGTTAACGGCAGCCTGTTTCTCCTCTCCCACGACTTATTCACAGCAGCTGATCCATAGAAGTCTGCAAGCATGAGTTTGAGTTTGAGTTTGAGTTTATTATTTATAGCGCGCGCCAGACCCGAGGGTAACCGGGCGCGTTGTTCAAGGATACTTTAAACTTTACAGGTTACATATGATTACAAATAGTGATTATACATAGTAGAAATTACATAATGCGGGCCAAGGTGTATACATGTAACATAATATAAACAGGAAATATGCAGTAGGGAGAAAGAGGATATATAATTATGTACATAGTCCATTACCATTGTTCTACAAACGTACTATCGGTCATTTTCTTTGATCCAATTGATACAGTTGGATCTGAAGAGAGCGTAGGATTGGGGGGATCTCAGGCCGGGTGGGAGGGAGTTCCAAAGCTGGGCAGCTTTGACCGGGAAGCTGTTTCCTCCGGCCGTACTTAGTTTGAATGGGGGTATCATTAACTGGTTAGAGTATGCTTCTCTGGTGGGTCTAGTGGAGATTTTTCTGTTGAATCTAGCGGCTAGGTATTTAGGTGCTAGATGGTTGATGCTTTTGAAGGTTAGAGAAGCTGTCTTAAGTTTGATTTTGTCCGCTGTGGAGAGCCAGTTAGATTGTCTTCTAGCTTCTGAGATATGCTCCCTTTTTGGAATTCCTAAGGCAGCCCTAAGGGCATTGTTTTGTAGTGTTTGAATCTTTTGCACCGTGTGTTTGTTGGCTCCTATATATAGAGCGTTACAATAGTCCAATTTCGACAGCACTAATGCTCGGGCAAGGGTTAGGCAGTTGGCAGTGGATAGGTATGGTTTTGCGGCTCTGATCAGCTTGCAGGTATATGCGGTGCTGGATGCCATTGCGCTCACCTGTTTGGTTAGGGAGAGGTGGGAATCAAGGTAGAACCCTAGTGTTTTTACCACTTTTGCCACCTTGATAGTGTTGCCGTCTATGACGAAGGATGAGTATTCTTCTTTTAGCATAATGCTGCACAGAGACAGAACCGCTGACCAACCCCGTCCCTTGCTTAAATCTCTAACTCGTAACTCCCCTCCCTCCCTTGCCACCCCTGCCCCTCTTTCCCTTTTTCTTTATTTAGCACTCGCCCATTTCAGAGCACATACTTACCTGTTGATGGCAAGCTTAATCCCCCAGGCAAAGCTGTCACTTGTCGCAGTTGTCCTTTCCCCTCCTCACTTGTCCCCCCATTTTCCTGTAAATAGTGGTCTCTTATGGGTAGGAAAAAATGATGAACTTTGCTGTCATATTTTACTACCCTATCAAATTGTCTCACCTCTGCTTTTTTAGATTTTCTCCAGCATTGGATCTTTCAGAGATTTACATACTGTGAATAATCAGCATTACATTCTTTAAACATCAAGAGGGCCTTAAAGTATTACTTCGACCGTACAAAAGCCTTCAGGGCTACAAGACAACTTTTCATTGCATTTGGGTGTTGCTTAGGCAGCAGTGAGAAAGACCAAACCTGCGGAAAACTCTCAGTGTTTCATATTATTAGCACTTGTATGCCAGAACAAATGCACCCTGCAATTTCAAATTGGGGCAGAGAGCACCCTGTGAGAAGTTATCCCACCTGAAAGAGGGTACAAGCCTCCGACCTTCACCAGTCCAAACTCTAAGTTACTGTGCCCAGATGTCTTATCCCAAGACCCCAGTGTACCGGTCAACCCCAGACCAACGGCCATATGTGCTAATCCATCACAAGGATCCCTGTCCCTGTGAGTTGTGCTGCAAGGAAAGTAACAAATTTAAGCTCATGGTGGGAAGAATCGGAACAGCGCTGACGGTCTGGGATCAAGCACAGGTTTGGAGTTATTGTGACCTCAAAAGTAGCCCCTGCTCTCATGTCTGCAGTACCAGGTGCACATTAGGCCACAAATAGAAGATCTAGTGAATTCTTATAGTAATTACCAATTATGCGCTTTGCGCTTGATGATGTATGAAGAAGGATCCAATGTGGAAGAAGAGGAGCAGGTGAAGCTGGGACCAATGGCCTAGCATCCCCAGTGGACCAGGCCGCATATGTATAGGGCCGCACCAACCAGCTACAAGGATTTCTAACCTATGTGATGTCAAAATGTGTTATCGGTAGGATTTTCTGCCGGGTGGAAAAAAATGACATTACAGGCGGTCATATTTTCCTACCCTGTCACATTTTCCTACCCCTGCACAGCCTGTCAAATGTGCCTACCCATTGAAATGTACCCCTACGTTCCTTCTACATGGTAAAAATGTGCTATTGGTAGGATTTTATGACGGGAAGCAAAAATGGACAGAACATGCTGTCAGATTTTCCTACCCCGTCACTTTTTCCTACCCCTGGGTGGGTTGCCCAATGCCTACTGTCGGTAGGATTTTCTGACAGGTAGGAAAAAATGACAGGTCAGGCTGTCAGATTTTCCTACCCCGTCACTTTTTCCTACCCCTGGGTGGGATGCCCAATGCCTGCTCTCGGTAGGATTTTCTGACGGGTAGGAAAAAATGACAGGTCAGGCTGTCAGATTTTCCTACCCCGTCGCTTTTTCCTACCCCTGGGTGGATTGCCCAATGCCTGCTCTTGGTAGGATTTTGTGACGGGTAGGAAAAAATGACAGGTCAGGCTGTCAGATTTTCCTATCCCGTCACTTTTTCCTACCCCTGGGTGGGTTGCCCAATGCCTGCTGTCGGTAGGATTTTCTGATGGGTAGGAAAAAATGACAGGCTAGGCTGTCAGATTTTCCTACCCCGTCACTTTTTCCTATCGGTAGGATTTTCTGACGGGTAGCAAAAAATGACATTACAATTCCTGTCAGATTTTCCTACCGATAGGATTTTCTGACAGATAGCAAAAAGTGACGTTACACCGGCAGGGTGATGCGGCAGAGGCTGCTCTCCAGGCAGTCTTAGGGCAGAGGCCTTTGGTGGCATAGCCAGCTGTTATGGTAGGGGTCTCGTTGCTGTCTTTTGGTCCTTTTTTGCCCCAGCCCGGTGGTTGTGGTTGAGCGCCCCCTCGGGGTGTGACCGCTCGTTTAGGCCTGGCCTGGCCTTTATTAGATATAGGGGCTACGGCTCCCCAGGGTTGTCCGCGGGCGTCTGGTGGTTGGGGTCCAGTTTGGTGTGATTCCCCTCACTCGTGGCTGTGCGAGCTTGTGGACTGGCGCTGCTCCTCCGGGGCTGAGTATGGGCTGCGAACGTGGGCGGGTGCGCTGTGTTCCTCTGCCGCAAGGGCTTCGGGCAGCTGGTTGGACGTGGCAGGGAGTTCAGTTGGCCTCCTCCGCTGCACTCGCGCAGCGCACTCACTTCTTTTTGCCCCCCCCCCGGCAACGGCCCCTCAGCACTGGTTGTGCGTTCACTACCAGCCTTGTCCTCCGGTGCGGTTCAGCTGCTGGGGTCTGAGGCCGCCGTGTTCGGATTGCCCTCTGTGAGATCCCAAGCTTGTTCCCTTTAATGATGCTGCTTGTGGGCCCCCTGACCAGCCTCCCTCCTTCTTGTTAGATGTGCTTGTATCCTGATGAGCCTCTGCTCCACCTGTAGCTCCAGGCGCCTTACTCTGTCGCTCTCGGATCCTCCTGGGCACAATGGTTCCTGGGGTGGTGTAACAGGGTGATATGACCCCAGCACTTTGATTGCCTGCACGCAAATACAGGAGTTGCTGTGGTATGTGTACTTCTGGTAAGCGGACAGTTTATTTGCACTTCTTGTATCGGGGGAGGCGGAGAGGTCGCTGCTGCTCTTTTGTAATGGGCGATGACTCCTGCGCTGGTGATGAGGGGAGCATGGCCCCCTTTGGTGCGGTCGCTCACTTGGTGTCCTGTGGCGTGCTCTGACTCTCCCTTGGGGGAGTCGTTGTAATGCTGCACTCCTCTTTTAAAGAGACACTCTCCCCTCCGTGGCTTAACTGAGCAGTGTGCTTCTAAGGGCAGTGTTAACTGCCATGCAGGTGCAGGCCTTCGCCCCACGCCTGGTTGAAGTGAGGGGCACTCTTTGATGCTGAACCTGCAGGGTGAGCCTGACGCTGTAGTGCCGTATTGTTATTAAGGAATGTTTCTGCCCCTAAGGTCTCTCGCCGTTTGATTTGGCTGTGGGACTCACAACGTGGATGATTGTAGAAGGTCGCAGATGGTGGCCCCGTCACTTGCGCCCCCACTGCTCTTTGCTTGCCAGTGCCACATGTGGGGTCTTCACAGCTTTATACAGCTTGCCTCGCTACGCCTTGTCCCTAGGCACAAGTGCACGAGGGGGGGTTCTGCAAGCGGGTGGACTGGTCCCATGGTCATGTGTACGTATTATGCACTGCCCAGGGTGCTTTAGATGATGTGCCTTGCCGGGGTTGTGTTTGAGACCAGCGCCTTACAAGCGAGTGCCAGGGCGAGTCTCCCGAACAGAGTCACTGCCCGTGGGTGGAAAGCCAAAGGGAGAGCTTGTCCACATCCCATATGTAGTGCTTCTCAATCCGCCTTGTCCTGTGGCAATCCGCTCCTGGCTAATGGGCGGGGTGACGGGTGTTAAGTTCCGCCCTGCGTCCCGCTACGCGGTGACGCCGGGCGTCCTAAATGAAAGCCCCGCCCCGCGTTCGGGAGGCAGTTCCGGGGCCGACCAGCAACCTGTGTGGGTGTGCCATTATTTCGGCTCCCGCCGGAGCTGCACACCAGGCCGCGCGGCCTACTAGCATTCTGCCAGCCCCCGCGCGCGCAGGCCGAGGGCTGACAATCCAACAATGGCGACGAGGCGAGATGAACTCCACGACAGGCTCGGTGCTTTGAAGGCACCCTAACGCCACACAGCCATCGCGGCGAAATTTTTGGACACCCGGTGGGGGTGCAATCACACACGTGACCCCCCACCCCAAAAAAAAAAAAAAAAAAAGAATTTTTTTTTTCTCCTCTATTCATGCTCTCTGCCACCAAGACCAAAGCCTTTCCCTCTGGACACTGGAGAACCAGGTGGCATCTGACATCCAACACCAGAGGGCAGCAACACAGTGTGAAGGGAGCGCCAGGCCCTGATCTGTAACACGGCGCCTGGGTACGGCAGCACCTCCAAGGTAGGCCCAACGTCGCGGCGTTGGTGGCCGTCGGAAGAACTTACGACAACACGGATCAGGTCCACGCCAACATGGCGGCCGGCACATCCACGCCTGGGCCCTCCACGCCGTCCAGAATTGCGGCAAACCTGTCCATGACCCCACCTCCACCTCGCACACAAGGTACTTCGTCGACACTGGTCCAGCCGTTCGACCCATTCACGGATCCATCATCATGCGGACCCAGATGGCAGCTGTGGATTCAGAAGTTCGAGATGGCGATGGAGTGCAAAGAGATCACGGCGCCCAGGAAACTGAAGGCCCACCTACTACTCAGCGTGGGTGACGAGGTACTGCGCATCTTCAATTCCCTGAACGTTGATGATGGCCAGGATGGATACCGAAGCGCGAAAGATGCCCTCACCGATCATTTTCTCCCTCAACTAAACCCAGACTATGAGACGTTTCTCTTCTGCACCACCTTACAGGCAGCGGAGGAAACCCTTGATGCGTACCACACCCGTCTGAGAAAGCTAGCCATGTCCTGCGAATTCACGAACGTGGAGAGGGAGATCAGGAGGCAAATCATCAACGGGATACATTCGGAAAAATTAAGGCGCCTGATACTTAGCGAAAAGGGTATTCCCCTACAGCGGATCCTTGAACTAGGACGTCAGAGGGAACTGGCACACACCAGAGCGGCCAACATGGAGGCCACGCTACACAGGCTGCAACCTGCTCTCAACACAGCTATGGTGGCCCGAATCACCAACAAACAATCCTCGAGAGACGACCACAGTGGCGGGTACGGCCAAAACAGGTGGCAACCGCGCATTCCGGGACCCACAGAGTGTGGCTGGTGCGGTGGCCCACGACATGGCCGTCGCAACTGTCCTGCTCAAGGCACCACATGTGGAGCATGTGGCCGGAAGGACCATTACGCGAAGGTATGCCGATCAGCGGACACCCCCATACAGCCCCTGCAAAACCAGCCGGAGAAGGTCGCGACCAAGAAAAAGAAGCAAGCCAGTGCCAGAAGGGTCGCAGTGGCCAGCTCTTCCACGGAGGATGAAGGGGATGATGTCTCGGCGATGCAGCAGGACCCCTCCAAGGACATCGAGAGAAAAGGAAGGAAGGTATACCTGGTGTCTGCACTGTGCCAAGGCCGAGGACCTCGAAGAAAAGCCGTCCGAAGGCGCAAATGCATGGTCACCATCCAAAACCAGTGCATTCTCATGACCATCGACACAGGCGCTTCGGTGAACGTCATGCCCGAAAGCATCTTCCTGACTCTAAGTCCTCCACCAGAGCTGAAAAGCACAGACACTCTGTTGTATGCATATGGCTGTCGAAAGCCCTTGCCGGTGATTGGCAGGTTCCGCACCACGCTGGAACACGGAAAAAACAGACTATGGTCCAAGGTCTATGTCGTGAAGGCAGGTGTTGAGAGCCTCCTGAGTGGGGACGCAGCGGAGGACCTGGGAGTGGTCCAATTCATCTGCCATGTCAACGAAGACAAGGAAGTGGAGCAGATGCTGAACCAATACCCTGACTTGCAAGAGGGAATAGGCTGTCTAAAAGGCAAAACCATCAAACTTCATATTGATGAAACAGTGCAGCCGAAAGCCGTCAGGCACCGGAGAACGCCATTCCACATGAGAGAACAAGTGGAGCAGGAACTCAAGGCGCTGGAAGAAGCGGGCATCATTGAGGAGGTCACAGGGCCCACACCGGTGACACAGAAGCCTAAGCAGCCTGGAAAGGTGCGGATCTGCAGAGACATGCGCCTCCCCAACACTGCCATCAAAAGAGAACGCCACATAACCCCAACAATCAACGAGATCGGGGCTGACCTCACAGGGTCGAGTGTATTCTCAAAGATTGATCTCAAGGCGGGATATCATCAACTCAAACTCCATAGAGACTCTCGCTACATTACAACGTTCTCAACGCATTTGGGGCTGCGGAGATACAAACACCTAAGTTTCGGAATATCATCTGCTGCGGAGGTATTCCAGCAAACCATCCAGGAGGTCATCCGGGGCATCCCTGGTGTCCTCAACGTGAGCGATGATATTCTGATTCATGCCCCCGACAAAGAAACACACATCAAGAGGCTTCACGCTTTACTGGGCCGACTACAAGATGTTGGGCTCACAATACACCGGGAAAAGTGCGAGTTCCTCAAATCGGAGATCACTTTTTTCGGGTACAAGTTTGGCAGCACAGGCATCTCCCCTGACCCGCAGAAGGTCGCAGACATTCAGGCGGCAAGCCCACCGAGGACCCCCACAGAAGTGCGCAGTTTCTTAGGCATGGCCACCTACTGCGGGAGGTTCATCCGAAACCTGGCCACACTATCTGAGCCGCTGCGGGAACTCACCAAGGCCAACGTCAAGTGGGAGTGGGGGCAGTCATGCCAGGACTCGTTCGACAGCATCAAGGACTCCCTCTCCGCCAACACTAAGATGGCCTACTATAGCACCGAGCTGCCCACAGAACTGTTCGTGGATGCCAGCCCTGTGGGGCTCGGAGCCATCCTAATGCAAGTCACGAAGGAAGGGGAGAAGAGACCGATAGCATATGCATCGAGAGCCCTCACAGAGACCGAACAAAGGTACTCACACATCGAAAAGGAGGCCATCGCTGTGCTGTGGGGGTGCCGGCATTTTCTCCTCTACTTATATGGGCGTCATTTCACGACGATCACGGACCACAAGCCCCTACTACCCATTTTCATGGGAACGTCAGCACACCCTCCGGCACGAATCACCAAGTGGTTATTGCACCTCCAGCAATATGACTTTGATCTCATCTACCAACCGGGCAGCGGAAACCCGGCGGACTTTCTCTCCAGGCATCCGCGAGAGGCCACTCAACAAGAGATCCAAGTAGCTGCAGAGACGGAGGAACACATATGCCAAGTGGTGCGCGCAATGAGGCCCAAGGCGGTGAGCATCGAGGAAATCGAGGCGGAAACGCACAAGGACCCGTGTTGTGACTTAGTGAAAGATGCCATCCTTTCCGGTGACTGGAAGACCTTCATGAGACACACGCACAACAGAACAGCGGAAGCAAAAGAGTTTTTGTCCGGCATATTCACAGTACGGCAAGACTTGTCAATCACGGAAGGTGGACTGATACTACGAGGAAACCGCATCGTAATCCCTCTCAAACTACAAGACAGGATAGTGGCCCTAGCGCATGAAGGACACCAAGGACTGGTAAGGACGAAAGCCCACATTCGGCACCGAGTATGGTTTCCCCAAATCGAAGAGCGGGTCGAGACACTCGTTAGCACGTGCCTATCCTGTCAGATAACGGGGGCCCCGCCAGACCCGGAACCCATCATATCAGCAGAACGGGGCCGCTCTCGCTGGGAGGCCATCAGCATTGACTTTTGCAAGCTACGAGAGGGCCTCCATCTGTTGGTGGCCGTCGATGATCACTCCCGATACCCGGAAGTTGAGGTAGTTGAATCCACAGCAGCTGAAGTGGTCATTCCGGCCCTAGAGAAAATGTTCGCAACTCACGGGCTACCGATCTCAATCAAAAGCGACAATGGGCCACCGTTTACGGGAGAGGACTTCAAAAAGTATCTACAGGAACTCAATGTTAAATATCATCACATCACTCCAAGACACCCCCAGGCAAATGGGGACGTAGAACGGTTTATGAGAACTATCAACAAGGTGCTCAGGGTGTCCAAGGCTAACGCCAGCCCCTGGAAGGTTGACCTCTTCCGATTCCTCCGGAACTACCGGGTCACGCCCCACAGCACAACCGGCATACCGCCAGCGGACCTCATGTTCGGCACCGTCATTAGATCTTCGATCCCGCATCACCCAAGCAGAACCCCGGACGCGGTCAACGAGGAACACACAGAAAGAAGGAGAAGGGATGCTAATGCACACATGAGTGGCAAGCGGAGAGCGAGGCCGTCCCATCGTCAAGTGGGTGACCAGGTCATCATGCTACGAAACCCCTCCAAGTCAAAATTTGACACCAGGTACGAAGAACTTCCATGGACCGTCAGCAACCGGCATGGAACCATGGTAACTGTGACACGAGGACGCCGCCAAGTGACGAGAAATGCGTCATGGTTCAAGGCCATACCCCGTACCCTGTGGACCGACAAGGAGGGCCATCGGGAAGGCGAGGACACTCCTCCCAGCGAAGAAGAGCCGGAGGCCATCCCTGAGGAGAAAGGAGCGGGGGATGGAACCTGGGAGCCGGTGGATGCACCCGGCCTCGAGGGCCCGAACAGCGAAGACGAACCAGAGCATGAAGCAAGGGGGAGTGGCCCCCGCGAAGGGCGATACAGGCTGAGAACAACGACGAGACCGCCAGCCAAGCTAAGTGACTATGTGTGGTAACTGGTGCCCTGGTGCCATGAACCCCAATGGCAGGGTGGCTGAGTGTTGAAGACTGTAAGCTTATATTGGACTTCGCCGTTGTTTGGCAGTTAGTGTGATGTTTTGTTTGTTTTATAATAAAGGAGGAATGTTAAGTTCCGCCCTGCGTCCCGCTACGCGGTGACGCAGGGCGTCCTAAATAAAAGCCCCGCCCCCGCGTTCGGGAGGCAGTTCCGGGGCCGACCAGCAACCTGTGTGGGTGTGCCATTATTTCGGCTCCCGCCGGAGCTGCGCACCAGGCCGCGCGGCCTACTAGCATTCTGCCAGCCCCCGCGCGCGCAGGCCGAGGGCTGACAATCCAACAACGGGGGGGGGGACCGGAGAGACCGCGACGACTGGAGGTGCTGTGTGGGATCTGTCTACCCCTTCCTGACCCACTCCTCACCGGCAAGCTCCTCGGGGGAGAGATGGTGCGTCTCAGCTGCGGTGGCGCATGCAGACACCAGATCTGTACTATGGGGCTCCACCACGCAGCCTCCCAGTTCTTGCTGTGACGTTGGCCACCAGGGGAACCTCCTGGAGCCGCGCTGCGGGCACCCAGACATCAGTGGGCGTTCTCCTCCTTGGGATGCGGGTGTGCCAATCCGCTCCCCGGCTGGCCCACCTGGGGATGGCTCCGGGGGGTGGGGGGGGGCTAAGCTGCGAGCTATGGCGTTAGAGTTACGCTTCTCTGAGGCAATGACAGGCAGCCACATGTGCCTCAGTGCTGGTGTGCGGCTTTGCCACGTGGTCTGGCCCGGTCTCCAGGCGGTGTGGTTTGCACTGGCGTATAGCTGGCTTCTTCCGACTGCTTTCCTGGGAATCGGGTTAGCCTGCGCGCTGGGCAAGGCTGCTACAGATTGGTGTCACTCTCAGGTTACAACGGAGGCGAGTGTTCAGGCTTCCATATTGCCTGCGCCGCGTGGTGGTCTCTCCAGCTATGTTGTTTTACCACTCACGGCACCTTGCAGCACAAATTACGTGACCTATGGTGAAGGAAACTGGTCACTGATTTCTGATCTTTCATGATCGATTGGGGGTCTAACAGTGTTATGGTTGGTAGTCTGGGACTGACTGGTAGCGTGGAAAGCTAATGGTCTTGGGACAGGGTGTCTGGGTGCTATTACTTAGAGCTGGGACAGGGAAGGTTGGATGCTCGTACCCTCCTTCTCGTGGGATCGTGTTTCGTAGAGAGCTCTCAACCGCCTTGTGGCCTTGCAGGGCGCATTCCTTCTGGGATACGAAATGTTGGCAACATGAAACAATGAAGGGTCTATGAATCTCTGCAGCTCTTGCCTTTCTCACTGTTCCCCAAGCTACACCCTATTCCTGACTGCATGCACTTATTTCTATGTGTGTGGCTCAGGCCTGAGGCCCTGGCTGCAGCGCAAAGTTGGGACTCGATTCCAATATGGCTGTTAGTACTTAAAATGGTGCTTGGTGAACCATGTTCGCTCAAACAAAATAAAATCCCCCATCCTACCCGCACTATGGCCCTTGTCACCGTCCCCCGTCCCTGAGTACCTACTGCAATCTTCCAGCCCTCTATCTCATCCAAAAGTGCTGGGAGGCTTGGGGGACGATTGTCCCCCTTCCCAACATTCCCCATTTCATTAATACTACATTAACAAACTCCCATGTGGGCCCCTCGTCCTTCTCACCCCTTCTTCCCCTTTCCAATCTTTCAGCTTCCAAGTATGGAGGTGACCCTTCCTTTGGTACCCATGCCTTACATACAGACCATAAACTTTCCCCTGCATTTGTATATTTCTCAGGGGTACATGTCATGTATATACATCCAACATCCCCAGCTAAATCTACCCAGTGTTCTGTGTAGTTCTCGGGGTCAGGTGGGGGAACTGTGGTGGTACCTGGGGGCAGAAGACGTTGCTCCATCACAACCATGCGTGGCTTGTTTGGGTTGTCGGTCTGAACTGCACTGTCTTTTGTACCACAAGGTGCCTCCTGTACCACAATTGAAACCATCATCATTGCACTGCTAGGCACTGCTTTAGCACAGCATCGAAGTCCAAGCTGGCAGATGCAGAAAATCACAAATACGATCACAGGAACCAGCATTTTCACAATGCCCCATCCAAGACGGCGCCCACGAAAAAAGGTTATCGAACCAAACAGTCTCTTGTATTCCAGCTTCTGTTTGCATGTGAGTGCCGAGGACGTGCAGAGCCCCTATTATGTTGGCAAGGGACCTATTCTCGGTGTCATTAGGAGGTACGTAGGTGCGACATGAATTTCCAATCTTCTTGCAGACACCTCCCTCTATGTCCGTGAGGAGGCCCAACACGTAATGATTCTGCAACATCATCAGCCAGATTGCGCGCATTTCCATCTTGATCGCATTCAGGCCCTGTTAAGTGTCATTGGCCAGCTGGATCATCTCCCACTGGACAATTTGCAGCCATTTGGAATTTGCGGTGGTCTGCACTCCTGGTAAAAGTAATAAGGCAAAAAAACATTCTTCTTTGCTGTAGAGTTGATATTGATCTGGTATCTCTGTAAGCAATCTTGAAGAGTCTTGCAATAGATAGTTTGACCGCCTTCTCCACCATTTGTCTTTTTCCTCCTTTTCTGGCAGGATACAGAATATGGGCTTCTGCCGTGGCACTGTGGTGGGGATGTCGGACACTGGTGCAGATGTTGTGGCCGACAAGCCATCTAGTTCCACTATCAAATGTTCTTCTACTTGGCCCTTCTAGCTTGTCTTTTAAAAGTTTTCTGGCCTCTAAAATATGAAACAATAGAAACGAAAGTATAATTTGCTATTATGTTAGAAAACACACTAGTAAATAACGATAACATGAGTACTTTTGCGAAATTCCCCATAGGTTGCTGGGTGACACGTGTATCATTAGCAGATGCATTAGGTAGTATATCGTGGACCGCGGCCACGGCATTATTAGTTTCAACCACATTTGCAACATTGTCATGTATTAAAGAACCTAAGAGCCATTAGAAAAAGATCCCTTAGTAATAGTTGTGTTTCTTATCCCCCCTTTCTATATGACCACCCCATATAAAACTACACCCTAAATATATTCCTAAACCAAACATAGAAATAACAAATATACCAACTACCCAATGCATTAAACACAGGACATGGGGGGAAATACAGTGATAAGAGAATATTTCTGAATACGAGAACGTTGCTTTTCATGAATGGAGTTGTTGGACCCATGTACATCCATTGTGAGGTGAATAGATGTGAGAGAGAGACAATATACAGGGAAACAATGGAGAGAGAGAGAGCTGCCTCAGTGCAAATTATGTGTAGCAGCGTTTTTATTTATCACAGAGGTAGGCTTGTTGTAGAACTATGAAAAAATAAAGTCAAAAACACATTAGGAAGACAACAGCAGTCCCTCTGCAGCTACATGTGGTTCTCTAGAATTTTTACTAGGAGAAGAGTTTTTACTGATAGGCACTTAACATGTACTGTTTCGTACGTTAATGAGTTTTGGACAGGCAGTGTGGCCTGGCGCACCTTTCAAACATCAGTTAAATGCCCCCAGTATAGTAATTCATCAACCTTTACTGCGAGAGGAGTAGCATAGATGACCTCAAAGGGGCCATTACAGCAAGGCTTGCTCCACCAGCAGATAAAGTTCTTTACAAAGTCGTGGTCGCCAAGGAAAAGCTTGAGAGGAGGCGATGTGGGTGGAGTATCCGATTCAGTGCTGGTCATCTCTTCAGTCCTTGGCGGCGCGATTTGTTCAGAGATACATTTCATGGCCTTGGTTAAGGCACACAAGTTGCTACAAAATGTGTCCCCTAAGACAGATGCAGTTCTGTGAGCATCAGATGGTCTCCTGATTGGGGATAGGGGCATGTGCATGCATTGCCCTGTTACCACCTTGTGGGGTTGTAAGTGATGATCCTTATAGGGCTGCGTTTGCATGCTAAATAGAGCGAGAGGTAAGCAGTGCACCGAATTATTCTTTAAGGTGGTTCAAAGCTTAGACAACTTGCTCTTTAGAAGACCGTTTATCCTCTCCATAATTCCATTGGCCTGGGGGTGGTAAATTATACACATCCGATGCCTAATGCCCATTAATGCTGTGATCTCTTTGAAGAGCTAATTTAAAAAGTTTGTGCCTTTGTCAGACCTTAAAACTTTGCACATGCCCCATTGAGGAAAGACCTCTCTGACCAAAACTGTGGCCACACATTTCGCATGAGGGTATGCACAAGGACCAGCCTCCACCGACCGTGAGAAAGGACACACAACAATCAGGTAGCGGGATCCATTACACCTTTCGCCCATGTCTGCGTAGTCGATATGTAACTCGTGGAATGGCCCAGTAGGGTGTGGCAGTGTACCTCAGATTTTTCTTGGGGTAAGACCAGTACTGTAAGTCGGACATGTAATACAGTTAACAATCATTTTAGTTACTGTACCCTACAGATTTGGGGCAAACCAGTCCTCCTGTATATCGGCAGCAATATGCTGTTTTGACACATGGGATGGATGATGCAGCTGGTCGAATGTGACCTGCAGCAACTATTGTGGCATAACTGCATTGCCTGATGTTTGCTGATGCCACAATAAATCTGTTGGGGGCTGCTTGCATCCCCTTTTCAACCACAAGTCTTTCTCCTCCTGTGGGGCTCCTTCCTGCAATTCAATTAGTTGTGCAATCGGTAAGGAATTATAGGAGTCTGGCAGTTGTTCCCTGCTCTGCGCTACCGCTGGGTACTCAGAAACACTCAGCACCGGGAAATACACTGCTTGCTTGGCCGCCGCATCCACGCCAGTGTTACTGAGTGAGACCTCGACTGTATTTTTAGTATGGGCGGTGCATTTCACCACTGCTGTCAATGATGGTTGGGATAGTGCATCAATTACTTTCTCTAACAGTGCCACATGTTGTACTAGGTATGCATCAGCCCTCCTAAATCCCCTCCTCTTCCAACGTGCCAGTCCTGCGTTCAGCGTGGTGGTGACATAGGGCGAATCAGGATAGTGACGCAACACCGTTAAGACACCAGAAGTACCTCAATGAGCGCTATAAGTTCTGCTGCTTCGGCCGAATAGTGCATGGGTAATCTCATTTGCACCAATACCTTGTAGACCCCATCCACTAGGCGTACTACTGCAGCCCCAGTATGCCACAAATCTGTGCACTGGTTGATAAGATATGATATGGCATTTATAATGCACCTATACACAAGTGTTTCAAGGCGCGACGAGGCAAGGGGGGGAAACAAGGGGAGGACAGACAACGATCCTACTAGGCCAAGTGTCATTCAGATCGCGCAAGTGCATGGGAAGGCGGGAAAAGGAAAAAGTGCGCAGGGGAAGGGAGAGGGGAAAGTGCAGTACATGGGAAAAAGTAGAATAAATAAGAAATAAATAACAGCCAGCTGGTGGCAAGTGCAAAGAAGTGCAGACAAAAGTGCTAGTAGGGGGACTGTAGGGATACAGAACGGTCCCCAGGTGCAGGGGTTGCCAGGAAGGCAGTGCAATTGGGCAAATTGACGGGGCCTGGGCCAGAGATCAGAAAGGGTGGCCAGGTAACCCGAGCAGTTTCAGTCAGAAAATCAGCAGGGGAGAGAAAGCAGAGGCAAAGAGGAAGGTTTTGAGGTGCTTCCGGAACCGGAGATGGTTCTCCTCGAGTTTCAGGGAGGCAAGAAGGCTGTTCGAGAGAAAGGTCCCAGCCGAAGAGAGTAATCTTCCACCAACTCGTTGCTTGGAGAAGCGACTGACACTGGGGAGTTGGAGGCGGATGAGCAAACAGCTCAAGAAGGAAGATATTTAGGAAGAGAGAGTTGAAGGTATTGCGGCCCCAGACCCCAGAAGGCCTTGTGTGCAATGTAGAGGGTTTTGAACTTAATCCTCGCAGCCACTGGGAGCCAGTGCAGAGATTTCAGACCTGGAGAGAGATACGATCCCTGAGACAAGAACAAGTCTTGCAGTCCTGTTCTGGATAAGTTGCAGAGGGCGGAGGGTAGAGGCAGGTAGATTTAGATAGAGGCTGTTACAATAGTCCAGCTTAGAGAGAACCAGGGCTCTGGAGACAGTGAGCTTCTGGGGGAAGGAGAGGAAATGAAGAATACCTCTAAGGAGGTCCAGCTGGTAGTGCGACTTCTTAGAGACGTCAGAGATGTGAGGGGAGAAGGAGAGAGCAGAGTCGAAGATGACCCCGAGGTTTTTAGCCTTGCAGGTGGGAGTAGGAAGAGGGCCAAGAGAGGCCGGCCAGAGAGCTGCAGGCAAGGAGGGAGTGGGTGTGCCGATGAGTAGAATCTCAGTCTTACTGGCATTAAGGCAGAGGTTGTTGGCAGCACACCACTCCTGGATGGCAGACAGACAATCATAGATGAGGGAAGGAGATGAGGAGGCCAAGGGTAGCCTGAAAATGAGCTGGGTATCATCTGCATAGCACTACTGTGTTGCTGACCTGTCAACAAAAAGCACATCTTCCCATCGAGTGGGCTATCTCTTGCCTACGGGATGTCATCCTCCTCCCGCTCAAATGTTACACAATCATATGCTGCAGGGTCTTCCTCGGTACACTGTTCTGTGTAAAAGGTGGCAGGATTTACAGATTTACACCTGACAATATGAATGTTCAGGCTGGACAGAATGATCCCATATGCCGACGCCCGCTGCATGGTCAAAGTTTATTTGGAACGCTCAAAAATGTCGAACACTGCAAGCTCCACGTACGGTGTTACAGAGCACCCGATGATTATTGTGGAGCTTTTTCAATCGAAAATGCAGCTGCAGCCAGTGATAGTTCACACAGGAACTGGCCCTGCATCACAGAATCCAGCAGTCCACTGTAGTTGGCCAATGTCTTATGGGCCATCGTGCTCTTCTGCGTCAGTACTGCGGTCAACAATTGGCCATTTGAATAGGAAAAGAAATTTAAACTCTTGTGTGTAATCAGGGCTAGCCAGCACTGGGGCAGCGGAAATCACTTCTTTTAGGGTGTTAAAGTTGGTGAGCATGTCCTCCGTACAAGCAATCTTATGGCCATTCTTTTGAGCCTCTTTAAGGTCCTGTAACAGGGGCCTGGTGTACACTGCACAGTCTAGAATCCATGCCCTACAGTAATTACACATCCCTAGAAATATCTGCATCTCTTTGACAGTTTTGAGGTGGGGAGTCCTGCGCACTAAAGTGGCACAATCGTGAACAGATATCAACTGACCCAAATAGAGCACTTCTTGGAGGCAATATTGCAGCTTTGCCTTATTTACCTTGTACCCCTTGTACGCCAGCAGCTGCAGGAGTGTGATCGAGCCCTTTTGGCACTGCTGTTCACTGTCACTACACACAAGCAAATCGTCAACATAATGAATAATGGAACTGGGCACTTGAATGTTTCCTAAGTCTGCATGCAATATTCAGTTGAAGATACTGGGGGATCACACAAGATGGAGTTTGGTTCCACATGTTCGCTAGAACAAAGAAAACATCCCCCATCCTCCCCGCACTATGGCCTTTGCTACCACCCCCTCCTCGAGTCCCTACTGTACACTTCCAGGCATCTGTTGCATCTGAAAGCGCTTGGGGGCCTGCCACGATCATCCCCCCTTCCCAACATGGGTCTACACAAGGTGAAGATGGTATGGCTAGACATGGACCCCTGCTTGCGGTGCCATAGGAAATCAAGCTTCACACAACTAATGAGGCCCAACAAGGCCAACCTCTCTGTGGCTGCATAGATTTCCATTGAGAGGGGATGTGGCTTAGCGGGATGACTCCCACTAATGGCAGTGCCAATACCGATTTGCACACAGATGAATCCCCTTCTGTGGTGGTAGAGACAAGCTAAACATTGGTAAGTGCAGAAGGTTGTCTACAGCAATGCCAGTGGTTAAGATGATTTCAAAACCTTACACACGTCACATTTTTGGTTATAGTTTGTCCCCCTAAGTGAGAGCAGGTATGCCCGGACATGAGAGCAAGGAACTCATCTCCATAGGAAACCAAGCTCCACCTCACAGATAAGGCCCAAGAAGACCTAATCATGTCTAGGATTCATTTTGTTTCCGGCAGAGGGGACACATGGCCTAGCTGTTAGGGTTTGACTGCTCCCATTGGTGAAAAACTGTAAAAACAGCCCAAGTTTTTTTAATGTGAAGGAACAACCGGGATTCAATGTACCATAAGCAGACAACCCTCTATGTCCGCTTTATACACATATCAAATCATGAATGGCGCCTACTTTAAGATGCCTAGTAAAGCACAACTTCTTTATTGCATTTTAATGAATCTCTCATTAGTTTGATTTCTCAGTGAATGACCACCTGACTGCCGAACACCTTAATCACCTTACAAATACCACATATGAATACCCACTAAAGTATGCATACACAACATATTCACATATGAATAGAAACATATGCATCTTGTAAAGACATGTATTATAACACACATCAAACAATAGATATATGTCTAATCATATGTATCATTTAATAAATAATTTACATGATTTCCCTTGCGTAGATGCATTAAAGGTGCATGATTCCTTTAACAAAACACCCAACATGTCTCAGTCAGTGTGGGACCTTCTTCAACAGCATTTAGATAGGGAGGTGGACATGATATGAATCCTATGGAGGCAATTTAATTGCAGTATAACTAGTTAAAAGTACTGCTAAGGATTACACCAGTATTTAAAAAGCATATTCAGTAATAAAAAAAAAGACTCTTACCTCTGTTTTGAGGTTACATTTGTCAACTTAAATTTTAAGAAGGGATTTCCTGATACCCTTTTTGAGGAGGGTGGATCTGGGGAAGAGGACCCCGTAATACTAATTCAAAGAATTACAAAGTATCAGTCAACTAGGCAAAAAAAAAGAAGGAACACTAAACTTCAAAGGTGTTGATAAAGGGACACTAACCTCAAGAGGATTTGCGAGCAAAGACAGGGTTAAAAATCAAATTCTGCATTTAACTGCCATGCCTGCAACTATAACCCGACCGATAAGTCTCTTGCCACCTTATGGCCGCACTATCTGTTCTTGTTTTTTGATCACATGTTTTTCAGCACTTTGCACTCCTCTCCTGCCACTTGCACTTTCCCCCTTCCCTCTCTCCTGCACTTGCGCGTTCTCAATGTCACTGGGCCTAGTAAGATCGTTGTTTTGTCCTCCCTTGCCTCGTCGCGCTTTGAAACACTTGTGTATGGGCGCGATATAAATAAAATATATCATATCATAATCCACATTCATACTGTTTGGAGCGATTTACATGATCTTTTTGATGGCGACCATACAAAAGTGGTACCTTAGTGATTTGTACCCTCTGCAATGTATCTATGTGCATTGAGGGTAAACCCGCCTAGAGGCGCTGGAATAATCAAGATGGCAATTTACAGTCAAAGCTCATATCAAGCGTCTGCAGGCGCAAGCCAGGAGATGCATTAAGTAGTCTAAGTAGGGGATCTGGAGATAGGGGTCAAATGTGCATCACATAAACCCTCAGGTTCTTCTTCTTCACAGTCACAGGAACCTACAGATCAAACAAAGTATTGAATGTTCTGAAAGGCCTTCCATCAACCTACTCCAAATTAGATTTCTTCTCGTTCATTAACATTCAGCAGTAAATGATGTTCATTAGTCCAGGGTGAATACATTTAAGGCATTCTATAAATTGTTTTGGAGCACAGTCCCCCCCGTACCACTACATAAATCTAAGTGTTACACCTCGTTTTCACCATCACTCTGTTTGGCACTGCTGGAGGCAGTTTCCTACAATATCCCGCAGGACTCCCAACATGGCGTCCAATGTGCCACAACTAGTTCTAGGGTCTCACAATGCGGCGTGCAGAGCCGCCGCCACCGCGCCCAGGGTGAGGTTGGACTGCAAGGGAAGAAGACTACAAGCACTCTGGCACCTGGAGCCAAGGTGCCTTGCTTCTGTTCAATTGACGCTCTGTGAGTTTGTGATCTAGGAATCTTGCCTCTTCTCTTGAGACTGATGCTTTCTACCTGTCCCTCTCTTCTGCATACTGACTTGTTCTTGTGTTTCCTTCTCATTAGTCTCCTCCCACTTTCCTTTCAAACAACACAGCATAGCCCAGCTCCAGCGCTCCATAGCAGCAACAGAGAAATCCCCAGGTAATTGTGTTTCTCGACTGAAAGGGCTGGATTCATTTCCACATTCCCTCTACTCTCATACCTTCTGTGTTTATGTCCCTTTACTACAGGGCCTCCATAGAGCTGCTGTTCTTCCCTGTCCACCACATCAAGCCCGGAAGTACATCGCTTGAGGGCGAACAGTGGTGACGGTCCATTGGGCAGATTGAGTTGCACTAAAGGCCAGAACTTGCAAATCAGTTTTTTTAAGTGAAAATGTTTCAGAACTGTAGGTGAGGGCATATACTCATTTTTTTTCATGATTGGTATTAGATCTCGGTTGAAAAGGAGTTTCTTGCAGAGTGTGTCTTGCTCTTTTCTGTGAGCGTGTCAAAAGTTTGTTTGGGGTATCCTTGCACCCATAGCCTAGCTGCTAACTGCTCAGCATTATGGTCATAGTCTGTCAAGAAGGTACAGGTGCGGCGAAGCCTGTGAAATTGGCCATAAGGTAAATTCTCCTTTTGGCAACGCGAATGGAAACTTGTAAAATGCAGAAGGGTATTTCTGTCTGTTGTTTTTTTTGTACAGGGAACAGATGAGTTTGTCCTGATAGTTTAATTGTTAAGTCAAGAAAGTGTATTTCTTGGTTGTGAGACATCATGGTGAAATCAATGTTGACATGCCATTGATTGAACCACTGTAGAAACTCAGTGAGAAGTGCAGATGGCCCATTCCAAATGAGAATAATGTCATCAATATATCGGCGCCATGTGCCCATATGTTGCCTGAAGGGACTGGTATCTGCCAAGATGAAGCGTTCCTCAAATGCCGCTATGAACCGTATGGCTAGGATGGGTGTGAAAGCTGCCCCCACGGCAGTCCCCCTGGCTTGTTGGAAGAACTGAACTTGGTATTTGAAAACGTTTTTTGCCAAGGCCACGCTCCTCTCGCTCAGTAGAACACAACAGCGACCTATCATGTAGAGGCTCACTACCTCCCTCCAGCTGTCACACATTACGGATGAATCTTGTCAATCTTTCTGACGAATACAGTGAGCAGTTCACTTTAGCGGTAAGCTTATACATCCATCTCACTGCCCTCCTGACTACCCTTTCTTTGCTCTGTGTGGTATTACTCACAAATCTTTTTTCTACTGTTCTTATGGCTCATGTGCTTTGAAGCGCCACCACAACGGCCGGCTTCCTTCGCACATAACTTTCATCAGGTTTTGTCTCTGTGGCCAAGGTTGGTGCTTTTCATTCATTTGTACCTTTAGTGGCTGGTGTAGCGTGGTCATGGGCAGAACGGTGTGCGCAGTGTGGGACTCTTCTCTCAGTGGTGATTGGTTTTCACTTTTGTCGTGTCCATTTGCAATTGGGAAGTTTTATATTTGTTCATCATTTCACCATGTTTAAAGCATTTCTTGTTTATGTTTTTACATACAGGATCCAGAACTGTCTATGGTCCTGAGGAAGGTGGCTTTCATTTCTTCACACCGCCGAAACACCCTTGTGATTTTCTTTTCTTGGCGCTGACCCTTGACTTTTATGAATACAACTCATGCTCTTTCATGTATCATTTTAACCTGCGTCTGATTTACATTTATGTTTATAAAGTGTACTTGCAGTCACACTGCCTCTATTTGCAATCATTATGTTCTCATGTTACACTGATTTGTTCAGGCTTTGGAATTACTAATGTCTTTTCTTTTTGGTTTACTACTTGACTATGTGAAATAAAGCATTCATATATTTTCCTCAAATCATCTTGCTGTGCATCACAATCATTTACTGTCTGTTATCACAGCTACCCATCATGCCAAGTGCTGGAACACTTAAAATAATCGGATTCATCTTCACCTTGCACTCTACCATGCAAACTTATTTTTGACTGGTAGATCACAATAATTCCTGATGGGAAAATTCCTCTTGTGTTTGTTTGATTCTCCAGTTCTCATTAGTGTTGGAGCCTCCCCTCCAGTATTACTTTTCTCCAGGTTAGTCGCTTTTTAAACTTGCCTAACTTTGTATTTAACAAACTTGTTTGGACGCTGATCGAACACCAGAAATGAGCAGACGATGAAAAGAATGAAGAGGCTGTGCAGAGTGTCTGGGCCGATGGAAGCGCATTATTGAATGCCTGCATGCAGCTGGAGCAACCAAAAGCAGAAGGCGGCAAATCAAAAGCCATCCTGCTAAAGGGATGCATATCCAGCCATCGAACGGCTAGAAAAGAGGAAGGAAAGACACGAGGAACACCCGAACCACCCGGTAAGCCCAGAGAAAGCAAATGGGGTACTGCAGCGCCTGCAGTGAATGTTGCGCAGACTATACAGCGCAAGAGAGCCCAATTGAAGCTAATAAAGCTAGTAAAGAACTTTAATCTAATGCGGATAATATTAAGACCGGGTAAGTGACCCAGGATACAAAAGCAGAATTGATATAAATGTGAACAGTGTTGAACAAGGGTCGAGGACCGAATATTTGAAAAGTGAAGTGGAAACAAATATGGCCCAAATTTGGGGAAACGTTA
The DNA here is from genome assembly GCF_040938575.1 of Ambystoma mexicanum. Lineage (NCBI taxonomy): Eukaryota > Metazoa > Chordata > Amphibia > Caudata > Ambystomatidae > Ambystoma > Ambystoma mexicanum. Next base: position 1,256,078,048 of record NC_090933.1, on the reverse strand, counting down.
TTTTGTGGATGCAAGAAAGAGTGAGCAAGGAAAGGAAAAGCCCTGGTAGGCTAGTGAATCTGCACACAGTGAGAGTGAAAGGAAAAGTAAACCTGAAATTGTGACACAATGTCAAGTGAATGGAAAAGGGAAGAAGATATACCCCTTTCTGAGGATTGATAAGATTACAAAAACAACTCTGGCAGGAGAGTAGAGAGGTAGAGAGAAGAAACAGAGTGTGAGAAATTGAAGAAGTGTGTGCATGGAGGAAACTCAAGGGAAGGCTCAGCCCTCTTGAGTAGATTTGAACTGTAATAAAGTGACAAACAATCAGATGAAATCTAGGGAAAAGGAACCCCTTTCATAGTAGAATTGTATTTCTTTTCTGTTTTTGCACCTTGGAACTTTAGGTTGAGAACCTTTGGAGAAAATCTACAAGTGTGTAGTTTACCAGAGCGTCTTGTGCACCTCATATTAAGTTTAGAGTGTAAGGGTCAGTTTAGGTTTTTGGACACAGGACGCTCTTTTGTTTAACATCCTGACACAGACGTTCCTTAGTTTTGTTCAGGCAAAGAAACACCTCATAAGATTAGGGATAGATAAGATTTGTCCCAACCCTTTCTATTATTTTAAGGAAATAAAAGTCAATAACCAACACCTAACATGCCACTGTGTCCAGGTCTTACTCTTGATCCCTTACAGAGCCCAAAGGTGATGTCACATTTAGAGGAACATAAAGGGCCTCCTGAACCCTCTGTGTTCTATATGTAAGAAATTATTGAAGACAATCATAGGTCTTATGAGATGGATGAACCAAATGAAAGGAAGTGTGGAGTAGGTTGGCGTGATTGGCTATAACAAAAGCGGCTGACAGATCTAACATCACAAAAAATACTGAGCCACCTCGACCCACAATCCTCAGCGAGTCGTTCCAAATGTTCAATTGCGCCGTTTAGGCCCACTGACCTGGGTGAAAACCTGATTGACAAGGGGAGAGACAGTGAAACGTATCAAGGTAAGATTTCAGTTGTTTAACTAACGTGTATTCCATAATCGTAGATACAAATGGCTGATTGATAATGGACCTGAAGTTGGCTAATACATTGTGGGTGAGGGATGGCTTCTTGAGGAGGGGGTATATTACATTACACCCGCCTTAAGATATGGGGAAACGAATCCAGAGTACAAGACACCTAGGGGCAGGGTCCATGTTGGAATTAGCAGGTTTCAGAAATGTTATCAGGGTTTTGATTTCAAGGGCATCAACTAAAGTGAGTTAAATAAAAACATGAAGGTGAAGCGCAAGAAGAAACTAAGGAATCCCTCATATAGCACCAGTGTCCACTATCCAGCATCACAAGCTCAGGACAGCCACTTTGCTCACGCTAGTGTCAGTCCTGCGGGTAGGAACCTGGCTTTGTTAAAGGGATGTGTAAAACGCCACATCTTTGAAAGAAATGGCAGACATGCAATTTAGAACATTTTAAGGAAGACCATAGTAAGGGTCAACCTCAGCAAGATCTTCATTTACACCATCAATGTGAAGAGCAGCTGTGGTGCAGAAAATGTGTTCATTTGGAGTTCTCCTTCTAAGGATATCTGAATGGACCACTTCCAGTCGTCTTCTGTGTGTGTCTTATTATGTGTCAGATTATGTTGTCATATGTAGCCTCTGTGTTCTATTAGTTGAACTCTAGCACTGCACATTCTCATCCCAAAATACAGAGCCAGAAAATAATATAAACTGCTTTTATGCTGTTACGGTTTGTGAATTATTCTTGTGAGCCTACTCTGGAAAGTCCAAGGTCAAAAGCGGTACTTGTTCTTTAAATGTAACCTTCTGCTGCTAGTTCCCTCTTGAGTAGTTTTGTCTCCTTTTTAACATCTTCTTTTCTTGTGCCATTCCTCTGTAGGAGCAGAAATTGGCCATATGATAGGTTGTTGCTTTAAAATCAAGGATGGAAGTGGTAATGTTTCAACAAAGACCTGCTAGCTCTAGGTTTTGTAAGCAAACTTTCATCTATAAAGATTGGAATATCCATGCAGGTGAATGTTGCTTCTTTAACCAGCACTGGTGGCGCGTTTATGGTTATAGTTTTCTTTGCAGTAAGTGTGTGTTCTTAATGACCATCTACTTGTCCGCCAGTCAAGATCTTCTCTTCTGGAGTGAATTTGTGCTCTGGTATAGTGTATGTGACCGCAAAGACATAGGCCTTTCTCTCCAGTATTGTCCATGAATGCATTATTTTCCAGGAAGTAATGTTACTCTAGATATTTTTCAGTAATTCTCTGCTACAGTTGTGTCATGGGAGTGCGCCCATTCTGTTCTGTGGGGGTAAGAGGAATAGGTAAGACACCATTTCATTTCAGAATTTCCCCTTATAATAGAAGAGCATAATGGAAGAACTATTTTAGCATTGGTTTTAAAAGACTGAGTAGAATGTAGTGTCTTGAAAGGGATACGCAAATGGGTTCCTATATTTTAATCCTGTGAGGATATATTGGGTATGTTCAAGGATAGACTGCAATACTTAAACCAGCAACTGTGGTGCTGAACACTTTAAAAGTATACTCAAAGCGCTTTAGTGCTCAAATTGGTTCCTAGAGGCCTATATCAGCATAGTAGTGAACAGCAGCTGCATAGCAAAGGAGCTTTAGAAGTAATATCTCAGACACAATGTGTTTGTGTTAACATTCATTCATTTATGTAACCATTCAGCATAGCAAGGTGCTTAGCAGGTGCTTGAGCATACATACATGCTTACATTGGTAATGTAGTTTTGAGCAATGCAGTACACCCATTTTACATGCATACTTATAGTCATAATGAGTAGGCACTGGAACCAAATCCACTCCATTTTCTATTTAGCAAATCTCACTTGGGAGCTAAGAAAAGCACTGTGTGTTATTGAAGCCTTGAGGTAGGACCATTCAGGGCATGTTAAACAGATAAATCCTCTTGGAGCCGTTACTGGTAATTTGACTTGAAGACTGTACTGATAATTCGACAGAGTGCTTAGGGGTGGTACCAACCAATATTGTTTACCATTATACTAAGGAGAAATGGATATACTTCCAATCCAGAAATCCAGAAGCTGATGGATTCATCTAAGTGTGACAGCATTTAAGGTAAGGGGGAATTCCAAGTGAGAAACCTTAGAAATAGGCTGCTAGCGCATAGACCAGGGCTGTTGATGCCAATGCCATGCCAGAAATTAAGGGGTGCCGGCTCTGAGCCTCACCTTAAGTCATGTTTTTTTGCCGAAAAATGTTTTGCCGAACAGAATCATCAAATTATTTTATTTTATTTGTGGGGTGTGCCTCCGTCCAATCCCCCCTCTCCTATTATTTATTCCCTATAAACCACCCTACCCCTTATATGCCCCCCCCATATTCTTTGATTTTTTTTCCAGCAAAACATTTTCTGCAAAAAGTGCAGAAAAAAGAAAACGGGCAATGAATTAATGTCGTACCGTTTCATTTATTATTATATGATATGATATGATATTTTATTTGTATCGCGCTCGTACTCATGTGTTTCAGAGCGCGACTAGGCAAGGGAGGGGAAACAGGGGAGAACACAAAACAACAATGATCTTAACGCGCAAGTCCATAGGAAAGGGAAAAGGGAAAAAGTGCATGGAAGGGGGAGAGTGGAAAGTGCAGAGCAGAGGAGAGCAGATAAATAAATAATAAATAAAAATAAAGAGAAAATGGAGGCAATAAATAGTGGTAGTGCAGCGAGCAAGTGGCAAGTGCTGTGTTTATGGCAGCAGACTGGGTAAGTCTGATAAGTGCAGAAAGAAGAAAAGGGGGGGGCTGTATGGGTACAGATACAGTCCACCAGTGCAAGGGGTGGCCAGGAGGCAGTGCAGGAGGGTGGCAGGGTGAGCAGGTACATGGGCCCAGGGAAAAGAGGGTGGTCAGGTGCACATTGCCAAGAGAGAGCCGGTCAGCAGGGGAGAGTGGGAGAGAAGGCAGAAGCAAAGAGGAAGGTCTTGAGGTGCTTCTGGAACCGGAGATGGTTTTCCTCAAGTTTTAGAGTGGCAGGGAGGCTGTTCCAGAGAGAGGCCCCAGCCGATTATAGAGATCTACCCCCAGCTCGTTTCTTTGAAAAACGATTGACCCAGAGGGAGTTAGAGGTAGAGGAGCGAAGAGCTCGAGAGGGGCGGTATTTGCAGAGGGATAGCTGAAGGTATTTTAGACCCAGTCCCCAGAAAGCCTTGTGGACAATGCAGAGGGTTTTGAATTTAATCCTTGCATCCACTGGGAGCCAACTGAGAGATTTCAGAGCTGGAGAGATACGATCCCAGGGCTTGAGGCCAAGGACAAGTCTCGCAGTCCTGTTCTGGATAAGTTGCAGAGAGCGGAGAGTAGAGGCAGGTAGATTTAGAAAGAGGCTGTTACAATACTCCAACCTAGAGAGAACCAGAGCTTGAGAGACAGTGAGCTTCTGAGGGAAGGAGAGGAAAGGCAGAGTACCTCTGAGGAGGTGCAGTAGGAGGCTTGACTTTTTAGAGACCTCAATGATATGTCAAAGATGACCCCGAGGTTCTTAGCCTCACAGGTAGGGGTAGGAGGGGGGCCAAGGGAGGCAGGCCAGAGAGTGAGGGGAAAGGGCGGAGATGGTGTGCTGATGAGGAGGATCTCAGTCTTGCTGGCATTCAGACAAAGATCGTTAGCAGCACACCAATCTTGAATGGCAGTTAGGCAGTCAGAGATGAGAGAGGGAGAGGTGGTGGCTGAGGGCAGCCAGAAAATGAGTTGAGTATCATCAGCATAGCACTGGAATTTTGAGCAGAAAATGGCAATGCAGTAGGCAAGAGTTGCTAGGTATTGGTTGAAAAGGCAGGGTGAGAGCTTAGACCCCTGGGGAACCCCACAGGTAGAGAGGAAGATGGATGATAAGAAAGACCCCAGTTGGACCTGGGAGGGTCGATCAGAGAGGAAAGAGGTCAGCCAGGCCAGAGCCTGATCAGTGATACCCAGGTTATCACGAAGACAGTTGAGCAGGATGTTGTGGTTGACTGTGTCAAAGGCAGAAGAGAGATCAAGAAGGATGAAGACAGAGGGAATGTTAGAGTCCAGGTTTGAGAGCAGATCTTCACGGATGTTCAGGAGAGCAGTTTCCGTGCTTCTGGCCGCTCTGAAGCCAGACTGGTGGTAATGGAGACAGCCAACAGAATCTGAATGAAGGTTAAGCTGAGAGATGGCCAGCTTTTCCAGAGGTTTGCCCAGAAAGGGGGTAATGGAAATTGGGCGATAGTTAGCCGGACAGGAAGGATCAGCTGTGGGTTTCTTGAGGAGAGGATGCACAAGGGAGTGCTTCAGATGGGAGGGGAAGGATCCTGAGGCAAAGGAGTGGAAGTAATAGAAATAGTTTTGCGTACCTTTGCACAATATTGCTTCATTGAATTAAGCTTTTTGGTTTGTTTTAGAAATGCTGTACCTTTCATTAGAGGAAAGATGGAAAGGGCTTTTTGTATTCAGAACGTGGATTGAGCTCCACGTTGGGAGAATTTATGTTAGTTGGTTTAGTTGAAGAGAAGTGGCCTGATACCTCTCTTGTAGAGTCTTAAGCAGTGACAATGGAAATGTAGAAAATGACAAACAAATGTGTTTGAACCATGTGTTGATGAAGTGATAAGAAAGTGATGGACTTTTGTGATTGTAAATAAAAATGCTTATTTTACATACAACGCTAGTCGTTCCTGACTCTGGTATATTTCTGGCACAGTGAATATTGTAAGAACAGCTTATCAGAAGCACTGTGTTATTTGTTTCTTTCTACCTCTCTTCTACCTGTGTGTGCATTAGGATACGTCATGGCAATTGATGATGGACTATTGCTGAAACCGTGAGTAATCTGTCAGCATTTGAGGGTTGTATATTAACACTGTGACAGTGAGGAAGGGAAAGGGGAACCCCACCTTGGGGCCCACAAATCTAATAATTGTAGCAAAGGCACAGATCAGCTCTTGACTGGCCTGGGGAGATGTCCCTTTTGTAGTCAGTCCAGTGGCCGATTGCTCCTTCCATTCGCACACGAAGGACAATAAAAGGTTAAAGGTTTGCCCAAGCAAATGGGAGAACGGCGAGGGCAATATAACAGAGGCTATGAATCGCAGTGTCTTTTTGGCTGAGAGCTGAAGAGAGGAGTTCGCTGAGGAAGCCAGAGAGTATCAGAAAAGGTGACCTTCCTGAGCCACGAAGGGAGAGAAGAGTCCCATGAACGCCTGAAGAGGGGTGTACTCCAGTGAAGGGTAGAAGAGCCCCAGGACATCAGATAAAAGTGAGGGGGAAAGAAGCTCCCTGAACCCGAAAGAGGGGTGTGCTCCAGTGAGGGGAAGAAGAGCCTGCCTTAAACCCTAAAAGTGTTGTCTGCTCCAGTGAGGGGCTGATGAGCTCCCTGAACCCCAAAGGTGGGGTCTGTTCCAGTGACAGGGAGAAGAACTCCTCTGAAACTCAGTGGCATTGCCTCCAGTGAGAGGGAAAAGAGTCCTCTCAACCCCAGAAATGTGGTGTGCTCCAGTGAGGAGTGAGCACCTCTGAACCTCAAATGTAGGGTCACCTCCAGTGAGAGGGAGCAGAGTCTCCTGAACCCAAGAAGTAGACTCTGCTCCAGTGATTGGGAGAAGACCCACCCTGAATACCAATAGTGGGGTCTTCTCCAGTGAGGGGGAAAAGAGCACCCTGAACCCTGGAAGAGGAGTGTGCTCTAGAGAGGGGGAGAAGAGCCCCCCGGCACCCCCGCCCACGAATCACAAAAGTGAAGTCTGCTCCAGTGAGGCAGAGAAAAGCACCGCTGGCCCACAAAAGATGACATGTGCATCAGAAGAGAGCCCTGTGGACCCAGAAGAAGGGTGTGCTATAGTGACAAGAGAGAGAAAGAGTGAGAAGGGTACTATATCCATGGGAGAGTGAGCAGGGCACTATATCCTTGGGTGTGGATTAGTGAGCAGGGCACTATAGCCCTGGGAGAGTGAGCCGGGCACTATATGCTTATGTGTGGGCTAGAGAACAGGGCACTTCATCACTGGGTGCAGATTAGTGAGCAGGTCACTATATCCCAAGCTGAAGACTAGTGCGCAGGGCACTATATCCTTGGGTGTGGAAGGGTGAGCAGGAAACCATATCCCTGATTAAACGACAGAGAGAAGGAGAGTTCAGGTGAAGGGGAAGACCTTTTGGGACACTTGGCAAAGGGAGCAAGCCTAAAATGCTGAGAAAGGCAGAGTGGCATTGTGGTCCCCAGAAGAAGTGGTAAAGACTGAATGCTAGAGCGACCTAAAGAGGAAATCTTTCTGTCTGGAACTTTCTGAATGCCTTTTTGTTTGCTTTCTTTTCTTAATAATCCTGCATTGAAGGACCAAAAGTCCCAAAAATCTTTGTTATACCCATTCTGAACCAATATCCATATAATAGTCTTATGTTTGACATTACTTTTATGAGTCTGTGAGTATAGATAGAGAAAGCACAGAAATACCGAAGCCAAAGAACCGAGGGCTAATGACAATCAAGTCCCTGGGCGTCCAGCGTTATTTGCTATGGCCTGAGTTCCCCACGGAACGTGTTCTCGTATCTAGGGCAAGGTTTAACTGTACCCCCCGAAGGGCTGTGGTGGCAGCGTGGTCCGAGGGGGGGGCAGGATTGATCTTGCCTGGTGTGTGTGAGGCACCTTACGAGGACCTGGCCCATCTATCTTCTTTTGTCCTGCCTATGCACAAGCTAGCGGACGGTTTATACAACCTCCACTAAAGCAATTCGGCTTTCTAAAATATCGGCCTGCCCTAATATATCTATTGTGGGTAGACTCACCACGTGTGGGTTGGTCTTTACTCACATATCTGAAAACATCACTTTATCTCCGGAAAAAACTGCAAAGCATACCTCCTTGAAATGATTTGATGTACACCCACTAATAATAATCTGTGTTCTGAGATTCTTCTTAGCTGCTATTTCTGCAAGGTTTTTACGAGCATGTGTTTTATTGTGTTACATTTGGTAACCATTTTTGTATTTTGTATTGTTTTCATGGATTATTTCTTCATGCATATCCGAAATAAACATGATGATGGTGACTTTACTTTATTAAATCCCTTTAAACACATTCTGTTGTCTGTAGTTGTGTGCTCCCTCAACCATGTAACAATAGTAAAGAACGATTTGATACCTACCCCTTCTAATGTTACTTAGTAGTCCTTAGCTGTGTGCATTCTGAACTGCTTTGGTGCATGTATGTGCATTTATTGTTCTATATTTTAGAACTATATGGTAAGTCCTATCCGTTTTCTCTTCTGGTAACAGCAGAGTGTTGTATGGACTAGCCTGTTGTCAAAAGTCTCCCTGATCAAATAATTCTTCCATTATTGCTATTCTGTGTGCAGCTGCTTGTGTTTGAATAGGTCAGGGTCTCAGGGTCCTGGTGCTGCCAGGCGGTAACAAGAACCTCTCCTAGCCTAGGATCAACGACCTACCTGGGTGTATACCAGAGCCTATCCTACCCCAGAGGTGGGGGTGAGTGGGTTTGTCATCCCAGTCCCTAACCTTCCACCCCCCTTGAGTGTGCATAGTATGTCTGCTGGTTCTGCTATGCCTTCAACAATGCATGTCAGTCTCTTTTCTGGCCAGAGTTCTCGTTTGTCTTTTTCAGGACAGCAAATCCCAGAATACACCTGAGTGCAACCAAGAAAACGCAGACTGGAACCAGGGAAATGGAAGCAAGAACAGAAAGTGAAAGAACTGGGATTTCTTTTGCCAAACAGAGATGTGACACCTAACACCCCATCGACCAATCCCAGGCAAATAGTGGGGCCACAGGCAACGAACTGAGAGTGAGTAGGGACTGAAGGGCAGCAGGAGCGACATAGAAATCCTCCATAAACTAAATTGCAAGCAGATCTCACCAACACATGAAAAAAGCCACAAGGAAAACTAGCAGCCTACACACAGCTGCAAATGGAGATGGAAAAGGGGATCAGGCTACAAGCCTTTTTGAAACCATAGCCAAGAATTGGGCAAGGGGAGCATGTGACCTGTGTGGCAAATGGGAACCAGTAGGAGTGTTGGAAGGAAGAATGATGGGCTATAAAAGCCCAGCCAGCACAGAGGAGGTTGGAAGGGTCTTGGATGAGATCAGGTGGGGTGGTGGTAGATCGAGAGATCAAGCTGGGTGCAGATGTTGGGGGTATGGTGCAGAGAAGACTGGGGTAGTATTCTGATAGTGTTTATGTACGGTACTGTGTATATGAGAGAGTGGTACCAGTTGTGTGTAGTGTAGTGGGGCGGTGGGAAAGATGAGTGAAAGAAAGGTGAGAGACAGAGAGAAGGAGGGGGGGGTTGAGAGTGTGTGAGAATAGGTGATGGAGGGTGTGACACAGGAGAGTGGGGAGAGAATGAAAGGTGATAGGAGGGTAGGAAGAAGGCAGTTGGGAGAGACAGATGAGAGAGAGTGTGTAAGATCAGTAGACCAAGGAGTAGAAAGGGTTTATTGAGGGAGAGATGTAAAGTCTGCAAATACAACTAGGCCAATTTACCTCTCGGCCCCCACCCCAGCAAGATGTGAGGTACTGTTGGGATCGTCACGTCACCACTCCTTTTTAATATCTATAGGTCTCTTCTTTATAACCATTTATCTTTTCTAAACAAATGGTTTTGTGGTGGGAATTAGCCAAACCCTTCTGCAGAAGCAGGTCAACGAAGACAATTGGGACTGCGTTGGGCTGATAGTCTAATACCATGGGCCCTCTTCACGGTGTGAGAGTGGGAGAAGGTTGCAGAGTCAGTGTGGAGCAAGTGTAGTAGATTCACTAGAGAAGATCCAGGTTTCAATGATAGCAAGAAGAGAAAGTCGATGGTAATCAGAGTTGCAGTTGTCAATGATGTATGAAGATGTGTGTCTGAAAGATTGTGCAGGCGGGGGTCGTGTAGGATTGGAGATCTTGGGAGCACAGGAGCTTTGAGTTTTCTGGGTGCGGGTGCTAGGACAGAGCTGACTGAAGGGTTTAACAGTGAGTACGATAAGAGAGCAATGTCAAGCTACATGATGGATGGTAAAAGAAGTAGTCAAACGAAGATGGTGGAGGAAGGACACAGACAAACAGGGAGGGAGTAGGTAGGTGAGCGCCAAAGGAAAGAGGAAAATGTTGACTGTGAAGGAGTGGTTTTAAGTTCTGAGTTGGGCTAAAATTGGAGTAAACGTGACAAAAGAAAATTGTCAGGACAAAAACAGGGATGTCCTTTTGTGCTTAGAGGTAACACTAGCTCTGCAGTAAATGGCAATTCAATTGGTCGTAGGATTCATCTATGTGGAAACAGGAGTGTGGCGAAGGCCCAGATTGGTGAAGAGGCAAAGAGAAGTCCTCCTAAATAATGTTAGTGCTAGCTTCATCAGGGATTCTGGGCCTCGACCCTTTGCAGCATAAATAGGCCCACACTGGGCTTTGCTCTCTGCTGCTTTTTCCTCTTAGATGCAGAAGCCCAGGGGAGACTCAATAGAAAGAGATAGAGCATGTCACAGAACTCTCTGGGGGCCAATCAGAATGCTCAAGATCGGTTCCAGTCTTCTCTGGCAGGATGGAAGCACAGTCCTTGATTTTGCAGGCCCATGGGAGCTTTGTTTTTAAAGGCAGGACCTTCAAACATTGATCAGGACCCTTTGTACGGTATCTTGCCCATTCCCACTTAACAACAGGACACCAAGGCATAGTCAAGACACAAAACCATGTTTTAAGCTGTTTCATTTTTGGCCGGGGATTGCTGTTATTATTATTATTAGGGTATTCATTCAGAGTGGACCTAGCTTCAGGGAGCAATAGAGCGCTTTACATTGCTACCTGAAGATAGAGGGAAGAACATGGTGAGGGAACCAAAGAAACAAGGGAGCAAGGAGCTAACAGTGGAGGGGGAGGGCGGGCTTTCGTAGCAAGGGATCTGCAATCAGGGGAGGAAACAGTGGGGAGCAGATTGCCCGGTCTCAGGTAGAGTCAGGAGTGGAGGGTGTGTGACCCTAGGATCCCTTCCTTGAAGAGGATGTGTTGGAAAGCCGCCCAGAACTGTAGAAGCAAGGGGTTGAGTCTGATGCTGATGGGGAGGAGGCATAGACAGAGAAGGCCTGTCTTCTGGTTCTTTCCTTCCTGCACAAGTGGAGTTCAAGTCTGCACATACCCTTTTGGTGGATTGCAGGCCTCTGGAGATGCTGTGTTTCTCAGTGAGGTAGTTTGGGGACTTTGGGGGGACAGCCTGGTAGATGCAGCAGAATTTGAAGACAATACAGGCTTGCATCAGGAGCCAGTGCAGTTCGCTGAGGGTTGGGGTGATGTGTTTGAATTTGAAGAGTCAAGCTGCAGCATGCAGGATACATCTCAGTGGTGCCAGGGTACTTGCTGGATTGATATAAGCAGGTAATACATTACTGTCCAATCTGCCAGAAGACCACTGCAGAGATGTGGGTCAAGCTCCTTTGCAACCGCTTTCCATTATTGACATCCCCTTCTCTAGGACAGGGTTGGGTATTATGGGTCCATTCAGCCCCTACAACAATTAGAACAAAGTACATCCCCATCATTCTAGACTAAGCCACTAGAGTTCCTGATGTATTTCTGATCAGGAGTAACACATCTTAAAATGTTTTGTCCCAGGTGAGATTCTGTACATATTTTTGACTTACCAAGGAAACACTTTCATGTCAAAATCTATGGCAAACCTGAAGAACCAAGTCCACATAACCACCCTATTGATATCAATTTATCATTCGTAACCAAATGGCTTTCTGGAGAGAATTAACCAAACCCTTCTGCAGAAGCATGTCAACTAAGTCAATAGGGACTGCGTTGAGCTGATACCATGGGCCCTCTGTACTGTGGAAAGACATCCCAGGCTTCCACCATTCAAACTGATGTATGTCCAAGAACCGCAGGCCCTTCTGGACATGATAAAAGAAGAATGGGAGAGTTGTGAAACTACAAGTCTGAATGTGGCCCACTTTGTGCACGATGCTTAAGCAGGTACATTCCCTGGTGAAACAACATTTACAGGAAGCCCAGGAGAAACAAAAAGACTTTATGGCAGGCACGCCCAGCAAAGTACAGTTCAAATAAGAGAGAGAGTCATAGTCCACCTACCAGCATCTGAAAATAAACTGCTACCTAAGTGAAATCGAACTTATACATTTGTAGAAGTGCTGTAAGTTCTAAATTATTGAGTCCAACAAGAAGATTGCTGGAAGCCCACACAAGCTTACCATATGAACGGGCTGAAAGCGTAGAAGGAACCCCTTAGTTGCCATTAGAATCCACCTACAATGTTTTTAATACCAAGGGTTTGCCTGAGCGGCTTGGCAAGATGGTTACAAAAGTACTGAAACCAACTCAAGAATCCAATCTATGAGATTTCCTACATCACTTACAGGATCAACAATCAGGTGTGGCCAAATGCTTTGCACACCAAATTGAGACTCCTGTAGGCAAATCTGTGAAGTGAGACCCAGTGATTACACAAAGCCTGGAACCAAACAGTCCAGACGGATGTCAAGCAGATGTTAGCCGTGGGTGTCATTAAACATTCACAAAGCCAGTGGTTGTGACTAATTGTCCTGGTGGGGAAGCCAGATGGCAGCTGGGAATCTGCATAGACTTCCACAAAGTGTATGAGATTTCTGAGTTCGATGCAGACACTGCATCCAACATAGACTTAAAGATTGAACAAATCAGACGAGCTCAGTGTATATCGACATTGGACCTCAACATAGGATACTGGCAAATTCCCTTGTCACAAGCAGATCAAGAGATGAACACCTTCTCTGTGTCCTTGGGATTGAACCAGTTAATTGTACACCTCTCCAGACTTCATGGGAATTGCCATTTTTCAACGAATCATAAACATCCATTGTACAAACGCTGTAGAGCCTACCTGGATGGCCATTGTCATCTATGATAAGACCTGGAATACACAAATGGGCCATCAATATCAAGCCTGCCAAACTGTATGACAGTCCTGTCTAAGAGCCAGTCCCAGTAGGTATTATCCTGCCAGTCCGTGGTTAAGTTGGAGAAGAGTACCATGCACCCCAAGAAGGCAAGGTGGAGGTGTGTAAAACATCCCAGCTCGCCAAAACCTGGGGTGACCTATGAGCCTACCATGGAGTTTGTCAATGTTCAGTAGATTCATTCTGAACTTCTCAAAGTTGCCAGCCTGCTGACTGACCACTTATTGGTAAACAGGCTTAATCAACTCAGATGTAAAAAGTAGAAGAGGCTTATGGGTGGTGAAACTACCATTTTGCCATCCGCCCCATCTGCTCAACCTGAGAAGGCCAAATGCAAATGGAACCTTTTGTCATGGATGGGAGAAGAATCTATGTGAACATCTTACAGTGAAAGGACGAATGTGCTCATATGTTTTTTTTTCATATTTGCTGTAAGGTACACGTACAGTAAGTAGCCTTGCAGTATAGCTGTCATTTTGAAAATGCAAACAGGGGCACTGGGGCGTGGCTAAGCGCCGGGAAGGATGACTGCCTAAGTGAGCCGCTCCACCTCATAAACTATTAATTTTGCATTAGGTCTTCTACATTTTATTTTCTACTTACCTTTCCCGGATGCATCTTCCCTCGCTGTGATCCCGAACGGGTCTGTGCAGCTTCAGTGGGGCTCCGGTGTTGTGGGAAGCTCCATTGGTGGCCGCGTCGCGTTCCGAGGACACACACCGACATCCAGTCTGAAGCGCGCCGCCCCTCATGTAGAGAGGTGCGGCGTCGCGCTTCAAGTGACACGCCGGCTCGGGCCTGCTTCACGGGCCCCCTTCAAGCTGTCTATGCCACCCAGTGGCCAAAAAGAAGTAAGGAGAGAAACAAAAAGGGAAAAAAAATAACATTAATAATAAGGAAAAAAAAAAGAAGGAGGAAAAGGGAAAGGATATTTTACATTTCTACCGGGAACACGAAGAAAAGAGACACACAGAAAAAGAGAGATAAAGAGGTGAGAGGAGGAGGAGGAGAGGGATCTAAGAAGGGGAGAGGGGAATAAGAGGTGAAAGGAAAAGGCAAAGTTAAGAAGAGAAGGAACTATATATATATAATAGTGAAAGTCAAAATAAAAAAACATACTGTGATAACTAAGACCTCTATACTATACTGTGAATACTTCTCGGCAAGACACTCCTCTCCTCTAAATATCACAAGTAATTGCCTAGTTATCTCTCTAAAAGATCTTTATTTGAGTACAACACAGCATGGATTATTAACCCCCTACCTTACCACCTCCACAGCGCTTCATGCTTGCTCCTCTCCATATCATATACTGCACTTGATGATTGCTCCTGTATTCCTTCACAATATCATAAATACCATAGTATACGCCTTATTATTCTTTGTCTTCCCTTTTTGGTCTCTTTATCTAAGAGTAATACAGTATGAATAATATGGATGCAATAATTGTATACTATAGGATATCATAGAAAATATTCCTAAAGTAGTATTGCCAAACCTTTCCAAGTTAAGATGTTTCTCTAACATATTACAACAAGGTGGGCATACCATTGAATTTCAAGCTGACTATTTTATCCTGACATATAACAATCTTCATTTCCTCACCTTAGCTATAACGCCCCTATAATAATCTCAATCAACAATCTTCTATTATGGCAGCTAACAAAGCAAATGCATCCTCTGCCAAAGATGCCACCTCCTCTTCAACAAATCTTAAAAGACCAAAAAGTGACTCACCACCTCCACTAGGCATTTCTGATCCTGCCCTGGAAGCCATTCTTGCAGAAATGAGGGCACTTAAACCCTTTATTGAAACCACAAACACTAAGCTACAGCGATTAGATGAAAGATGGATGGGTGTCAACAATAGAGTTGAGGAGATAGAGAAATTAATTGGTGTTCTTGAAGATATATCCCCTAGAGTTGCACAATTAGAAAAATATTAGAGACCTCCAAAGGCATAACAAAGACTTGGAAAATCGCAGCAGGCGCAATAACCTACGCATCTCAGGCTTACCAGAGGGGGCTGGGGGAACTGACCCCATTGTTTTCCTACAAAAATTCTTACCAGCCATTCTACATTTGCCATTGGAAACAACATTTAACATACAATGGGCTTATAGAATTGGTCAACCTACAGTCTCTTCCACATCTCGTCCGCTACCCAGAACTCTCATTTTTTACCTATTGGAATACTCTCAACTACAACTTATTATTTCCACAGCAAAGGAGCGTAAATCACTCATATGGCATGGCAGCAAGCTATTTATTTCACAGGAGGTGGCCAGAAGTACGGCTCAAAGAAGAAAAGTTTTTCTATCCTTCCGTCCTGCACTAAAGCAGCTAAATATCCGCTACGGTTTATACCACCCATGCTCCTTCAAGGTAACACATGAAGGTCGCACAACTGTGTTTGATGATCCAGCAGATTTGAGATCCTTCATACAATCCATAAAAAGTGATTGCATGGACACCTCGACTCATGCAATTGCCTCAACATAATCCACTACTTGAAATGTTTACCTCATAACATGTATGAATTGTTTTATTGTCTATTTTCAAAAAAGAAAAAACATTTTTTATTTCACCTAATGCAATCATTATCCAATTACTTTAATAGATTGGGGCGGGCGCTCTTTTGGTGTCCCTCTTCCACTGATGGTCGTTCTTATCCTTTTGACGACCCAGTTGGCGTTACCTATCCCTGTTATATCTCTCCGTCCGGATCCTTCTCCTATGTCCTGTTTGATCTCTAAAACCATTTGTATTTCATTGTCTGAGTTTCCTCAATGTATGATCAAACCCCTTTCTCCCATCCCTGATCCTCAACGTTCTATCCTCCTGTTTCATCGTATGGGTATATATGTTTTAAACCACATCACTAAGAATCTGATTCTATTATCGCTCCACAGCCATAAGTTGCATGTCTATCATTATGTTTCTGACTAAATGATCTTTAAGTGCATAACATGGAACATCAAAGGATGTAAGAATGCCATTAAAAGATGCAAAGTTATATCTCATCTGAACAAATTTAAGCCAACGGTTGCTTGCCTACAAGAAACTCATTTATCCAACAAAGAAACATTGAAGCTTAAATCTCTTTGGGTTAAGGAGGTTATCTCTAGTCCTGCTATATCCAAGAAAAATGGAGTTGCTATATTAATTAGTAAAAAACAACCCTTCAAAATTCTTGAACAAGATGCTGATACTAATGGTAGATGGGTATGGGTAAAACTATTAATTGATTCCACACAAGTATCTATCCTTAACGTCTATGGTCCCACACTACCAGACCCCACCTTTTGGATCGCAATCAAACAAATGATACTTAAAAATACTAAATAACTTTACCAATTTAATTTTGTGCGGAGATGTTAATCAGGTCCTCAACCCTTTTTTAGACAGTAAATTTAGTAGCATGTTTAAATCAAATAAAACTCATAAGTCCTTTGTTAATTGCCTTGCGGATACGGGATTAATTGATACATGGAGACTATCCCATCCTACACAACTAGACTATACCTTCCATTCACCCCCACACAATGCACTATCCCGCCTAGACTATAGGAGAAAACACCTAGATGATCTATATTCCAAACTCACCCAAGCAGAGCAATGCTACTATTTAGACACTAGCTCGATAAACTTACGACAAGTAATAAAACTACGTTTCGAAATTAACAAAGAAATCACAGAACTGGCGGCAGGCACATTACTTAAATATAAAACAAAGATATATCAAACATCTAATAAAGCGGGCAAAATGCTTGCTTCTTACTTAAAAACCAAAAAGGAAAAATTTCATATTTCCCATATTAAGGATACTCAGGGCACATCTCATCACCGTTCTGATGAAATACTTGACTGCTTCAGGAAATTTTATACTGATCTTTATACTCCAGAAAGCTCTATCCCCAATGAAAATATCGAATCATTTCTTGATAGTATAAGTCATACCTCTTACCCTAGAAAAGACCTTTCTCACCTTGAAGATGATATTACTTCCTCATAGATCACTAAAGCCATTCATAGTCTGGGTAAAGGGAAAGCACCTTGCCCAGATGGACTATCCACCGAATTCTACATCAATTTATCTCATGTATTAGCCCCAAAACTTAAAACACTATTTTCATACTTCATATCACATCTTCTGGTTCATTTTCAGAAGCTTTACTTATCATTTTCCCTAAACCCGACAAAGACCCTTCCCTCCCAAGCAACTATCGACCCATTTCCCTTATCAACATAGAAAGTAAAATTCTTTCTAAAATGCTAGCTAATAGAATTGAATCCTCACTCCCATTCCTGGTAAAAGCAGATCAAACTGGCTGTTGTCAAAGGACGCAATATATCCTCTAATGCCAGACTTCTACTAAATACCATCAACCTACCAGTTAAAGACAAAAAAGATAGACAAGGATATGCTGCTATTGCAATGGATGCAGAGAAAGCTTTTGATCGTGTGGATTGGAACTTTATGTTCCAAACCCTACGCTGGCATGGATGTGGTGAAAAATGTATTTTTCTTGTTAAACTTCTTTATTCAGTCCCTAAATCCTCTATCTATTTAAATGGCCAAACATCCTCCTTGTTTTCCCTTGCTTAGAGGTACGCGGCAGGGTTGCCCCTTCTCACCGTTATTATATATTCTTTCACTCGAACCGTTATTGGAATTAATAAGATCTAACAAAAATATCCCGGGGATTCAACCTAGTGCTTCAATATCCAAAATAGCAGCATATGCAGATGATATTCTTATTCTTATCAAAAAACCCAAACTTCATCTACCTAACCTCCTTATTGCTTTATCCCAGTTTGGTAATGTATCCGGATATAAACTAAACAGACAGAAATCAGAAATTATGCCATTAAGTCCATAGTGCCTCAAACATGACATTGATATTTTTGGTCTTAAATGGTGTAGTAGATCCATCAAATATCTAGGACTTCGTTTTGCCCCTACAATCCAAGATACTGTAAAGCTTAACACTAAAACGTTACTAAACACTCTTAAGGACCTAACATCCAAATGGTCCCCCCTTTACCTCTCTTGGTGGGGGTGTTTGGAAACGATTAAAATGATGCTGTCCCCTATTGTACTATACTACCTTCAGCTTCTCTCCGTTCCACTATCTCTTTCCTTTTTCAAGTCTATATATTCTATATTACTAAACTTTCTTTGGGGAGTTAGAAAAAGTTAAAGAATTGCGCTAACCAAACTTAAAGCACCATAGGAAATGGGCGGTGTTAGATTTCCAGACTTTAAGCTATATCACTCTGCATTTCTCATAAAGCAGTCACGCCAATGGTTCACAGATCCCAAATTCGCTGATACCCCTACATGGTGCACACTAGAAAAATACTTAGTTCATCCACATAATATTACTGATTATATATACATATTTAAACATACCTCCAAGAACATCTTGGACTCAATCAAAGCATCCGTTACAGCCCTCCAAACCTTTCTCTTCCCCCATACCAAAACTCCCAATAAGTTAATTTCCCCTTTGCTATGGCACAACAAGAATATAGTAATCAATAAAAAGGTCCTTAATCGTAAAGCATGGATCAAAAAAGGAATCAGATTCATCCAACACATTATAGATGGTCCTTCCATTCTATTCTGCTAAAAGCAGGTGTTAAAACCTCCATGGCGCTAAGGGACCTCGGAATCAGGCGGTAAGGGTCGGCGCTGTTTACGCCGCCGTAAACCCCTTACCGCCTGAGTCGTAATGAGGCCCATTATATCACAATTGGTCCGTGAATTTGACCGTGACAAGTCCCTTGAATGGATTGTACATCAAAGCACAAAACTATATGAGGTACTCTATTGTCAGGGTAGAGAAAGTGATAAAATGAAAGATACTAGACCTAAATCTAAAGAACCCTCAGCAACAGTGATCGAAATCAGGTCAGCCAAAATGTCCGTTGAGTCTGCTCAGAGTCCAGGTAAAAATAATGTGACACCTGAACAAAGGAGTAATCAACAAAGGTCACCACACCCTGCACCAATGTTTCAATCACATGATCCTAGTAATAGGGAGAGTTACATTAGCCCTTGGTACTATGGAGACAGGCCCCGGGCAGGCTATCGGCCTGATATGTCAGGTATGAACAATAACCAGAGACCAAATCAAGATCAAAGAAATGATGGTCCCTACCAGACATTGGGGACACAGAGCAGATTCAACCCCAATACCATGATATATGGTCATCAGGATAGATCCCGACATGTGGATCGATTTGCTGACAATGGGAATCAACATAGGGGCAGTCAGTACCCATAACCTGAGAGACAGGACATGAGGCAGAACATGAACTACACTCCACGTCAGTACAATGATTCCCCACCAGGGGACTATAATCAAAGGATGGACGCACCCCGCTCCCCTCCACAAATGAATCAAAAGTTCATGAACCATCCCAATAGAAATCACTCACCTGAGAGGTATCAGAATATATCCAATCAGGGGGAAAACAACCAATATCGATCTAGGCCACAGAAAGAGGATTCTAGAGAGATGGAAAGGTTCCAGTGTCTCGAGGCCCAAGTGAAAATGTTAGCTGAGCAAATAAGAAAGCTCTATACAGCGCAAAAACAACCATCCAAAGAGGGGGCTGATGGCCATAGCAATGACCGGGGGGCTTCTGAAAAGTGACTAAGTACTCATGATACCTGCAGAGCCGAAAAGACAGATTTCTCTGATGTAATTTTGCATAACGACTCTGAGATGCCTAATCATTTAAAAGTGAAAGTACCAGTAAATGAACATGTAACAGAAAGTGCAAATACTTCTAAAAGAGAGGTACGGTTTAACCAAGAGCTAAATCAAACATTGAAGATTTGTACAAAGGAAAAAGAAACACCTGAAATTCCAAAAGTACAAAGAGACAGATTTAAGAAAAATGATTCATGCATGGGGAATACCAGTGAACAAGGAGTAAGTGGGGATGCTATAATTACTTCCTTGGACAGTCAAAACAATGACCAAACACAGGCAGAAAAAGGAAATACTCAAAAGGAGGGTACAGGTTAATCACCTGAAGAATTCTTTGAGCCACAAATTTTTGAAGAGGCTGAAAGGGCTGGTACCACACTAAATGATCACAAACGCACAGAATTAAAAAATGACAAATTGCTAAATGATGTTGTTACACATGTTCAGGTGGAAGGTTGCAATGTGGTCCCTGATGATACCTGGATGGATAAGCAAACAGTGGCCACACTCCAAAAGACCTCTGAACATGGAGAAATGAATAAAGTCTCTTGCGCAGAAATGGGCAAAAAGGAGGGAAAATGTCTTTCCATTTACCAATGTGCTTAGCCAAAAGTGAAAAAGGCCTGAGAAAGGTGAGCCCTGAAATCAGTAAGAATTCACATTTCTTATGTGTGTTAGAGTAAGTTGAAGACAGGTATTATGCTCCCATCACTGTAGAAGAAAAATGCCAAACATTTGCAATGATTGACACTGGCGCACAGGCCACAATCATGTCTAAAGAATTGGTAAAGAGTATCAATGAAGGGAGATCCCCACAAAATCAGATCGCAGTGAAGGAAAATCAAGGTCCAGTGCATAATTGTAACGGGGAGGAGGTGCCCATTATAGGTGTCACTGAGGTTGACATAAAAATAGGAAAGCACAGAATGAAACAAGAGGTATTGATCACATCTATTTGTGAAATTCCATTTCTGATGGGGACAGATTGCCTGAAAAGATTGTCTCCTCTCATAGATGGGGTAAATGGAGTACTGTGGTCCTTAACCATTGAGACCTAAGAAACTAAAATCACAAAACAGCAATATAAATGAATGTCACACCGTTGCCAAAACAAATGATGCAGTGGAGGTATATCTCCAGAATAGTTGCATACCTAGTGTCACTGTTATATTAATGTGTCAAGACAAAATGCAGAGCGAAAATGAAAAACTACCTGCACAAATATACTTGGACCCAAGGAAAAAATGGAAAACCGCCATAGATGAGCACACATTACGTTTTACACATGGAAGATGAGCAACCATGGGTTCATGTTGGTATAAATGACTGTTTTAAAACAATAAAAGCCACTTTTGCGCTTGAACAGGAAAGAAGTTTCATTAATGAGAAATTGTTGCAAAAAATAATGGAGAGGGAGGAGATCCTGAAATTTAGGATTAAAAACCAATATGTCTCTGGTTTGGACAGTCCAGACTTTGAAAACCGAATTGCAGGCAGATGCATGCTGAAAATTAATATTGGACAAAAAACAATTCACCATAATGTTTGGATTGTGAGTGGGACCCAAAATGCTTTTACATGGGCAATGACATCATGCACAGAATGTGTATGGTGTTAGACGTCCTTAATCAAAAAATATGGTCACACCTAGGTGGGCCTGCACCCGAATTTGAAGACAAAAGAAGGGCTTATCATTGCGCGCAGCTGGTCCCATATGCAGTTGAATTACAGATGAGGAAGGATACTATTATCCCTGCATTCACCAAACAGGTTGCAATAACACTGAAGTGCAAAAATGGACAGCAGATGAAAGATTCTGATGCATGTGTGTGCCTGAATGAATCCATAAAACAGCAAGGCCTGGATTATGAATGCATTCCATTGGTGGATATTGGTGAAGGGTCTGTAAAAATTATGTTGAATAATAAAGGTTGTCAAGATATTCGCTTAGAGGAAAACTCCCCATTAGGAATGGCTATACAAAAATCACATTATGCTGCAGATCTAAATAACATGGTGATTGGGAATATACCTGAAAAGTATGTAGATGCCAAGGGTGAGTTGCCAGAATACCTGAATTCTCAGCCCAAAGGAATATTTAAAATTCATTCTGTGTACCCTTATGATTCCAATGAGACAGTGTGCTGCCATCAAGAGGATTGCATAATATTTAATTTAAATTAAAATGAAACAGAAAATCAGCCCATTGAAGTGGAAGCTGATATGCCAAAATATTTAAAAGTGGCAGCTTTACAGAGAGACACAGCCACACAGTTACAGGAAAGCGCCAAGATTCCCCTACCAGAAGATTTTCCAGAATTTTCCAAAATGGTAGAAGAGAAGATTTTATCAGCGGATGCATGTGACAACGATGAGGGTAGAAACGAACTGAGGAAGATATTTATGGAGTTTAAAGATGTATTTGCAAAAGATGCATATGATTGCGGTCTAACTGATTTACATGTGGCCACGCTACCAGAAGGGTGTAGTAGAAGACCAGTATTTGTACGCCAGTATAGATTACCATTGGCGTGTATAGAGTCATTGGCAGAGATTATAAAAAATTGGAGTCTCGGGGAATCATCAGGCCTATCCATAGCACATCCAACACGCCCATTTTAGGTGTGTTAAAGCCAAATTGTCAATGGCGGCTATGTGCAGACTTGAGGGAGTTAAATAAAAGAGTACCAGTATCCAGATGGCCACTGCCATTCATTGATCAGAGCCTAGCTCAGGTACATGGTTCAAAAGTGTTTACCACATTAGATCTCACCTCTGGATATTGGTGCGTGCCATTGGCAGAACTCCATTCGGGTACGTCAATAGTGGGAGTGAATTTGGCATATTTTTTAGCAAGGCCATGCCTGAAGCAGCGGAAAGAGGAACCATAGTTTATGTGGATGATGCCCTGATAAAAAATGAAAGCTTGAAAAACCATTTTGATGAAAAAAGACATGTGCTTGGCCAATTGCAGAAAGCAGGCGCCAAAGTATCTTTACAAAAAGCACAATGGTGCAAGAAAAAGGTGAATTTCCTAGGCCATGAAGTGACTGAACATGGGCTAAATCCACAAAAGAAGAAAATAGAGGCCATACAAAAACTAAAGGACCCTAAAAATGTGAAAGGGGTGAAAGTTTATTAGGAATGACAGGCTATAACAGAAAGTTCATTGAAAATTATGCTGAAATCACTCAACCATTGACTAAACTGCTAAAACTAAATATGCCCTGGAAATGGGAAAAAGAGCAGTCTGAGGCAGTGGCTAAATTAAAGGAATGTCTTGTAAAGGCACCATGTTTAGCATATTCGATAAAGGACAGGGATTTCTTTATAGAAATAGGTTTCTCTGAACATTGTATGTCAGCAGTGTTATCACAAAAACATGATTTCAATCACAAAACCATTGCCTATGCAAGTAAGGCGTTTTCCCAAGTTGAAATGAAATTCAATGAATGTGAAAAGGCCCTATTAACCACTGTGTGGGCGCTACAACATTTCCACCCCATTGTTCAGGGAGAAAAGGTGATTATTGAAACAAATCATCAACCTTTGCAGTTTCTAGAGAGTAAAAGAATTAGGTCAGGTAATCTAGCGCAGTCCAGAATCACTTCATGGATGCTGGCATTACAGGGTTTTCCTGTAGAAGTGAGATATGGACAAAATAAAAAGAGCCCAATTGCTCAAGGTTTAGCAGATTTACATGACTGTGCAGCTGAACAAGTAACAAACGAAATGGAAGTGGAACCTAATTTACAGGAATTTGAACAATCACCACACAAAGCTTTTGATGAGAAAACATGCAAGGACTTGCCAACTGTATATGTTGATGGTTGTGCTTTTCACATTGAAAATGACAGTAATAAACAATTAGTGTCAGGAATAGGAAATGTCTGGTTGAAATGTGAAGGTGTCCCCAGCATAGGGATGAGGATTGGAGCTAGGAGCAGTCAAGTAGCGGAATTGGCAGCCATTTATAAAGCAATTGCTACTGCAGTTGATAATAAATTCAGTGAAATTGTTCTGGTGACTGATCCTGACTATGCACGAAATAGCTTTGTGGACTATTTACCTGGCTGGAAAGTGAGAGGCATGATTACATACAACAAAAAGCCACTTAAACATGGAAAAATGATACAAGCCATAGACAAATTGGTGTCAGAGAATGATTTAACAATATACTGGAGAAAAATTCCTGGGCATTTAAAAACACCAGGAGAAGATAAAGAGGGGAATGATAAGGCAGACCACCTGGCTAAAATTGGAGCTGTGATGGGAGAATTGCTACCTATTGAACATTTACTGGGTGAAATACAAATTGACATAGATATGTATGTATATAATATGTAGGGTATTTTGTGTAGATTTGGGACCTAGCGGTATTTTCTTACCGCCAAAAATGAAAGTAATTCAGCAATAATCACTCCTTGCATTCAGATTGGGGTTAGTATTATAGTAATATAGTGGATATGCATTATTTCAGTACACATATATATTTAGCTGGTATACATTTGGTTGGTGGTATTTTTTTTGGTGAGCATAATTCCTTTGTTTTATTTTTGGCCCCAATATCCAGAACCCCTTATTTTTGTTTAGATTGTTCGTGTGATCGCTAGAGAGACCTCAGGCCTACATTTCAGAAACACCACAGTTTCATATGGAGTCCCACCTAGGGCTGTTATCACTGATTTATCTACAACAGCGAACTAACATGTGGTTTTATCATTAGTTTATTTACATTAGTGAACTATTCCAGAGGCCTCTCTCTCTGCTGACTCATGTACCTCCAGCAGGCTATTTCATTATGTCCCATTCAGAAGCCACACGCACATATACGCTGAGTGGAACCGGGCACACAGTTATTTTACTGCCAAGTCTTATTTTTAGCTACCTTATTCTTTCTGTTGTTTTATCTACATGAAAAATGACAAATGCACTGCCTAAAAATCTTCCCCAGATTACCAGTGCTATAATGGTAGATGCACTAAGAAAAGAGAAAAACAAAAACACACTACACGTCTGCTTTCATATATTTCTGTGTATTATTAACAATTGCATTTCAACACCATCTTACCCCTTTTACAGAAATAAATGGAAATTGCACAGCAGCAGAGATATTCACTTTACATTATCTGTAATAAAATTAAAAGAAATACGGCAAGAGAACATTCAATTTGCAACATTACAGTATGTTAATTAAACACAGGAATTCCCTCTTCTACTCTGCCAGAATAGATTTCTCACACACCGCCCCCTCACTCTGCAGGATAATTACTGGCAAATTGTAGCTTTTTCAGCACGTGAAGTCTCCGGGCTGGTCGCTTTCTTGAAATGGCTCAAGGCTCCCTCTTAAAGCACCCCAGCAAGGACATGCAGTTCTGATCTGCAATCTCTCAAGCCGGTGCTTATTGACTGGAATCTCCAGTCTGTGCAGCAGTGCACTGGGACCTGCTTCTCAATCAGGAAACTCCCCAGCCACTCCAGCCAAGTCTTCACCCAAGCTATGCAAAATGTCCACTAACTCTCTCCTTCCCCGAGATTCTACAGGAAAGCTCTGTTACAACCCCTGACGTGCACCCAATAAGATTCTATCATGTCATATCCTCCTTCTCTAAACAATGGCTTACTTTTACAGTAAGCAACTGTAACAAAACTGATTTCCTGCTTATTCGAGTTTTGTTTCCTGAGCAAGGACCGTGACAAGCACAGAGAAAATAGAGAAAAATCTGGATGCACATTTAAAATGAGCCTGTCTTTTCTACCTCATTTTGCACTGAAGAACACATTATGATGTTATTTGAATATTATTAGTGATTAGTATTTGTTAGATGTATTAGTTCATTAATTATCTAATGTGTCTCCTGCAACAGAGGCATTTCAGGCGAGAAAAGAGAAAAAAAATTGTGCTTTTAAATGAGAAAATGGTTTGTTTTTGACCTGTGTATTCCGTCTCCATTTACATGTCCATATGTTACACTGGGAACATGGCTTGAAACAATTGCATCATAGCAATACCTTGATCCCATGCAGTGGCGCTGCACTCCAAAAACACGCTAAATAATCCTACACTCCCATCATTAGATTTAGGTTTAGATAGGCGTCAACCAACCAATTTGAAGTTTGACAAACACCCTTGAACTGTGATTACTTGTGTCTTCACTGTTGAGACCATGCCTTTCTTACAGATGGCAGAGGTCCATGGCACGGTTGTTGGCTTGTCTAATGCTGGTATTAGCAGTGGGTCTCTGGCATTCCTTCAGCTCCAAATGCTTGCATCTTGTGCATCTTGTGGTTGATGATATCAAATGGCTCCAAGTCATCTCCTTTTATCCAGATTCTGGGCTTTTGCCGGCCCCTATGTCAAACACAGCTTGGAGAGTACAGATTATTTTAGGAATCCTGGACGCTGTGCCTCTCCTCTCTGGAAGAATCCGACCCACAGACCTGTGATGACCAGTCTGTGCGACAAATTCCCCCAGGCGGGAGTGCTACAGGACACCCCCCTCAGGTACAAGCATTAAGTAGGACAGGAGCTGTAGCTGCTGAGAATAATAACACAATCAATTGTGGGCTGATAGTACAAGAATATGCAAAAGGAAACATTGAGTAGAGGTACTTACCACAAGTTATGACACTCCTGGCGATCATAGGACTACAGAGAATGATCCTTCTCCACTCTGACTAAATACCTGCTTCATTGAGCAAAACTAGAATGACAGGATTCACAGGTCCGAAGCAACGTCTACGACCAATGCGAGAACAAAGAAATGGGTTTCTTCTGTGTTTATATCCATGGACGTGAAAGTGAACCCCAAATTACAGGAGCACCCCTTAAATATTTTGGGGTACCCCCTGATCATGCTCAAACCAGAGTAAATGCACTCCTCTAGGGAATTAAGGCCATGAGTCTATCTTGCAAAAGATAACAAATTTTAATCTTTACAGATCATGAGGATTGTGGGAATGGCAGAAGACTCTGCCATTCCCAACCAGCATTCTGTCGTCCGTGGCTGGCTCCCAGGTCCTGAAGACTGGTGCTGGGGCTTAAATAATCTTGACTTGGTTACTGGATACCGGCAGAGCTCATCCAAAACTGTTCTTCTTGCCATACAAGGGATGCTGTAGTCTCCAGTGTTGCATGGCCAGTTTTACATTTAGACAAACCTATGTAACATACTGCTGCCTCTTGAGGAATACATTGTCGCTCTTGTTTAGCATAATTTGCTATGTTATAAACATTCATACATAAACACATCTTCCCACCATTCTCTCAACACTTAACTCAACATAATTATATCTGATCTGGTTGGTACAGTAATTCCTACAAAAAACCCTTGTTTTCCTAATACTCTGTATGTCGTGAATTGAATCTTTTTTAGTCTCCAATGGCTTATGATGGAAAGGAACAGCTGCTGAGTTACCTCGTGCTCTCTGCCAGCCTGCCTGTAGTTTATTTTTAGCACAGGCTGATTCACTGTGTGCTTTGAGCAAAGCTAACTACAATTTAACAGTTTTACAAATACATCCATCTAAATAGTTATTTATATTTCAATCCTAACTATATTTATTTAGTGACCCTCCTCCCCCCGGGACTCTTGTAGTGCTTAGAAAACAGTTAACAGAAGTCTTGTCTAATTCTAAAGTTCTTGGAAAACTTGGGTATGCAGGAAAGCAGTAGGCTCCTTCCCAAAAGACGCTAACATCATGTAGGAGCTACTTAGAAAAAAGAACCTATGAACGTGATGACGTCCTCCATCAGAACGTCTCCATCCCAGACGGTAAACAATGTAAAGGCTCACTGGAATTGTCCTGCACCTAGACGCCAAGGTGAATGGTAAGCACATCTATAACCCGGAAAGGCACGCCGTATATCTCTAACCCTAGCAGGTGATTTTGTCTGGCGCTCGGCCCACCGATCAATCCAGACACCCTCATCACTTGAGGAAGGTGCCTGCAACATTCAATCAGATGAAGGCTGTCCAATCCGCATACATGCCAAAATTCAGAAGCACCTGGGAGGGAGATTTCGTCAGAGAAATCGGGAGACACACATTTTCTTATAGGAATGCATTGGGGCTAGAATTATTTTAAATATAGCAACATTTTTCACTGAAAAGTCAGGAGTCTCCTTCCTGCCTAAATCGGGAGGGTTGGCATGTGTGAATCAGGAACAGCCTCCCACCCCACATTCTGCCCAACAATGGGACGTATATGAAAGTATGTATTGGGATCACAGTCCCAAATACCAGTTTCTGCCAATGTTCTTTGTCTTTTCGGGGCTCCACATTGAATACAGTAGGGTTGCTGGTCTGAGAACTATTGCATGAGTCAAGGGTTAGAATCTTTCCGTTGGCTAATCCAAACTAGTGGAGAATGATCCGTGATCAGTGTGAACTTTCTTCCTAGGAGTTACTATCTAAGGTGGGTAACGGCCTACTTGATGGCAAGTGTAAGGAAGGCATGGTATCAACAGTAAGTGGGACAAGTGACCACAGTTCAAGGGTGTTTATTGAACTTCAACAATGGTGTGATAAACGCCTTGCCAACCCTAAATCTACAGATGGGAGCAAGCTACAACCATCAAATAATAATAATGCAGTCCTAGTTGAGTCTAGACAAAGTAAAAAGGCCTATACTAAAAAAACAATTCCCATTCTTTACCGCTAAATACAAATAGTGTGATGTAGTGTTCATGAAAAAGAAACGAGTGTTCACAAAATGATATGTCACGATATGGTATGATATGATATTTTATTTATATCGCCTAGTACACAAGTGTTTCAGAGCGCGACAGGATTTTCAGGCCGTTGGCCTCCCTCCTCCGTGTTTTCAGCATGGTACAAGGTGGTTCACTCGAGCAAAGCACACACTCTGGCTTCTTCGGCAAGAGGATACAGTTCCATTACCAGCATCACGACCTTCTGTACCCAAGTTTCTTTACTTCATAGTCTCTTGATTCAGAGAGCCTGGTGTACCAAAACAAAACACAAACTTCCTTTCCTCTTATACATGCTCAATTCTTGTGATTTACCTTGGATCCCCCTGAACCGGGCTCAGATCCCTTTAATATCACGATCTTTACTGTGGAAACCCCTCTTCCAGGCTCAGATCCTTCTTTTCACAATGTTCAGAGAATATTCTTTCTCGGATGACTCACGGTTCACCCCGGGTCCCCCTCAGCTGGGCTCAGATCCTTCTTCCTACATAATTAGTCTCAGCCGTGCTCGGTACAAATTCAGTTTGCATTAAACTATCGAAGACTTTCAAATGTGCACAGGATTTAGCTTGACCCATTGCAGGACCACTTCGATCTCCAATTTCCCGTTTCACAGTTGGCAACCCGTTGGATACCTAACGGAGACCTTTGAATGAGAACCCATGTGGCGCCGGAACTACTCTGTCTACGGTATCTTTCTTGGCTTCCAAATGTTCAGTCACTCCTCTGGTTATCAATTATATTCATGTTACTCAGCACATACTTTTCACAGACAGTTCTCTTTAGATTTCTTCATACAATGTTGCGGGTTGCAACCTTGGTTCTAGCACAAGCTGGTCTCATATCAGTCTCCCCGAATCACCGGCTCTGATGTTTTTACTGGTTCTGCTTTGTTGTAGGAGCCAAGGACAGTACCACAGCGGCAACCGTTCCTTCCTGCCTTTGATCTCAACGCGGTAGAGCCCCGGGTACCTCCGACACACAATGCAGGTTTCTTCAGCTTTAGTCCCCAGTCTTAGGTTTATTATCTTCTAAGGTTCACAAAAGTAACGGTCTGAAAAGGTTAAGGGCCCTTCCCTCCTTGAAACCCTCTCTGGTCTCGCCGTCTTTCTCCTTGTATGAAATCGCCATCTGGGAACTGCTGCTTCCTTGTGTGCTTTGCCTTGCTCAGAGTGTGCTTTCATGCTCCGCCTTTTATCCATGTGGGGAAGTGTGATGGAAGTCAGGTGTGCGTAATGATCAGTAATTACCTGACCTTGCCTGACCATTGTATTGGGGTCATGTCAGGTATACAGCTCTGGTGTTAGTCCGTTTTCGCTCATGGAGAGCTCTCCGTGAGAAAGTGTTTGTGTCGGGAAAGGGGGGGTAGAGTTCCTAAGTATCCTACCTGGTAGGTGTTACTGTCAATCTGGCAAAATGAATACCCTTCATTTGAATGATAGACGTAACTTGATGGCCGTGGGCCAACCGTTTTATGCACTGAATTGGAGAAATATGAACTGCTATGCTTGACCGACGAGCGGCCATCTTAAATGTAGTAAGAATCGCCATTTTGCTTGTTAACCATTGCTCATTGCTTTCTGTCTAAAAACTGCTTTGCAGCTTGCAATTCTTGCGGATTCTGCTTACTCTGCTCAACTGTTAACATTGTTGTCTGAATATGAAAGGACAAGGTCGCGGGACTGAAGAGTTTGCTGTAACTCCTCATGAGTAGCCCAGAGAGGAATGCCCACGCTCCCTCTCTGTAGCCTTGGGAGGAAGCTGCAGGGCATTTAATCACTTCACAGCTGCCAGCCAGTCTCGTACGATGGTAGAATATGTTAGAATAATACAGTTAAAGGCTTGAATTATGCTTCTCTTACGGCCCCCCTTCGCAAAACCCTTTAGAACGTGTCGGCTCCCAGGACACGAATAGTACCTCATAGATAGCAAAGCTTGGAATGTGGCTCTTCCCCCATGTACAGATTGCTTCCAAGAACAGAACCACTGTGTTCTAAAAGATTCCCCCGCACTTTGTAAATTGCACATTGTTACTAGAATAGACATCGAAAGCATTATAATCGTCATACTCGTTGGATATGTCCATCGTCATCCCGAGTTCAAAGGAACTTAATACAGAGGGGTGTTGAACAAGACTTTGCTGATTGTATGATATGCATTTTGTATATATGTAACTGATGTACGTAATTCGCTCTCTTGCGTCCCTCGAGGTCTAGGAAACTCATGTTGCGGGGCGTGAGATCAGAATTGGCCAATGGATACTATCTTTTGCTTGCAATAAACCCTAGCATTGGGAATTTGAAACCTCGTGTCTGGCGCATCTTTTCGTGTATGGTCATTGCCTTGTTTCCATAGCACGAGGGACCCCTAGGGGCCTCTTTCAACGTTGTAACGGAGTAAAGGCGGAAGAACGGTGAGGACGGGACGGTCGAGCCAGGATCAAGAAGTGTACGGGGCGCCCTGTAGAAGAGAGGAGAGATTCCTTCCGCAGATCTGCACACATCTGATCCCTGATCGATGTACGGGGCCAGGGGGCAAAGGAGGCGAGGGTCCCGAGACGAGGCAGAAGCCAGAGAAGCGCAGACACGACGTGGGGAGAGGTTGCGTTAGAACAGGCGACTTGTTTTATCAGGTGAGTCATTCCCCGATTCAAAGAGAAACCTGATTTTTGGTAGAGTGTTGATTTTGCAAACTCAAACGTCCAGGTAAAAGTGGCTAACCAAAGGGGAAGGTTAAAGGAACATGCCTGAAGTACTGTCCACTTTAGCGGGGCTTTGCAGCTGCAGTAGACAGTCCTTGGAATATGGCCAAAGTGCACCGCCTGGGGGAACGCCGGCTTATGATATGTATGCGAAATATGGTGTGGGTGCGATAATATTTTGTGAAATTTGGCATAGGCAAACTAGAAAGCAACCCGACCATCAGTGGCCGATTAATGGGAGTTTTGAGATGGGGGGGGATATATAACCTAGAGAGGGTGCTGATTAGAAAGAAAGCGCGACCTGCAGCTTTTGAGACCGTCAAAGATTGGAGGAGGGAAGCGATGCTCCGACTAAGGAGTAGAGAGAAGCATGCGCGTAGGCATAAAACGAAGCTTGAGACAGCAGAAGAGTAGGAAGAGGAGGAGTGGACTGAGAGTCTAAGACGGGAAGGGAGACGGGACCAGATGAACATAGACAGAATATACCCGCAGCGGGAACTACACATAGCAGATGAATTAATGGAACATTTGTTAACTAACACGGGTCGAGGCCCAAAACCAGAATCGAAACCAAACACGCCAGCAGTGACTGCGCGGGCCCAACCAATAGCTCTCATACCCCCTCCCGCAGCCCGAGCACTTCCTGCTCACGCAAGCGTTAACCCAAGCCCCGCCCACAGCACGAGCACTCCCACAAGCGCAGACCGCGGACACACAATTTCCCAGCACCCAGCAAGGCCCTTCACAGATGCCACCTGTGTCACTTGTCCCATCCGCACCTCCTGCTCTAGAGACAGATTCAGCACCATCCGCCCCTCCCGAAGTCGAGATTGAGACTGGGGAGGCGAGAGGCGGGGCTGAAGGAACAGGATTTGGACGGGTAACTCGAAGCGCGATCAGCAAAGAGAGAAAGATTGAATTACGGCAAGAGGCAGAAATGTACATAGAAGGAAATGATGAGACGGCAGCATTGGCCTCATTGTATGGGTACCGAAGAAGAGACGAGAGACAGGTAGTGTTGGAATGCATGGGGGAAATTCTGGTGGGAGAATGGAAAAAGATACTTGGGAATTTACCGCCACAGCGGTTGTTAGATTTGAATAAGTTAGCACGCAGTGAGCAAAGAAATGAGGATGTAAGAGAACATGTGCACAAACTGACTGAAGTAAAAAATGAAATGGAAGACAGATATGCTGAAATGTTTGCTACACCTGAGTATAGTAGAGAGTTTATTAAGAAAGGTAGGAAGGAGGCGTCAAGGTTGAGTATAAAAAAATCATGGCCGAGAGTTTTTCCAGGTGGTACAAAGCATTTGCCGGTACCGGGACAGATAGGCGATAAACAAAGATTGCAGGTATGGGTAGGGGAAACAATGCGATGGATGTCGAACAAAAGAACGTCAGTAAAAGAAGTATGTAATGGGTACCCATTGGAGATGAGAAAGGAAGCGATGCAAACGATAGTAGGGGTGTTACTGCAGCAGGTCATTGGATACAATAGAGATAGAGGTAATGCACAAGGCCGGGGAAATTTGAATAATATGCATGGGGTGTCATTGGGATTAAATCAATGTGCGTACTGTAAGGAGGAAGGACACTGGCGAGCGCAATGCCCGCACCTACAGAATAGAGGTGGGTTTGTTCAGAGAAGGCCTCATAGAGGACATCAGGGGTCAAACACCCCAAGCAGAAGTAACATGCAGCAGCAGCAGGGATATACCAATGGAGGTACTCAAACCCAATCATATGGCCAAAACCAAGCACAACAGAACCAGACATTGAACCAAAGTGTTTCGAACCAAAATCAGGGCGGGCAGGGCCAACAGAGAAATGATCAGAGTGGAGGACATCGAGGGGGAAATGGGAATATTTTTGATACACAACCAAACACGTATTATAGCAGTAGCGGGGACTACACATTGGACGATGTGTTATTTTCGCGATAGGACAGCCCACGACAGGGGTCGGAACCAGTGTCTATTCCCGTGAATCAGAGAGGACCCTACGTAGAAATGAGAGTCGGGAATAAAGAGCACCGTTTCCTTGTAGATACAGGGGCACAGAAGTGTTCGATAGACCACCACTTGGTTCCGGAGATACCACTGTCGGGGCAGAAGAATGTTTCTGTAGGGTTCGCAGGTACACCAGTAATTAACCCCATGTCCGAAGCTGTCCCAATTACAATAGGACCATTTATGGAGCAGTGTCCATTTCTTTTGACAGAGAATTGTGGAGAGAACTTGCTAGGATTAAATTTGTTGAGAAAATTGGGGGCAGTCATACATTGTACGGCAGACGGGGTGTTCCTTACGATGTGGCCTCACGATGCACCGGTGACGGAATTCATGTCAAAAGAGTTGCCAGAAGAGTTAAGTGGAGTACCAACCTGTCTGTGGGCAATGCATGATAATGATGTAGGATGCTTGAAAATAGAGCCAGCAAAAATAACTTTGAAAGAAGGTGTAACACTACCACGAATTCCCCAGTATACAATTTCTGTTGAAGGTGAGAAGGGATTGAAAAGCATTGTTACTGACCTGGTGAGATTGGGGGTGGTTGAGGAAATTGCAGGTAGCACGTGCAATAGCCCGATTCTTCCAGTTTACAAGAAAGGAGGCAATGAAGTGCCCTATTATTTCATAATTGATCTGTGCGCATTAAACAAAGTGGTAGACCCACAATTCCCTTTGGTCCCAGATGTCACAACAATACTGACAATGATACCGGCCACTGCAGAATACTTTAGTGTAGTTGATTTGAAGAACGCATTCTTTAGCATCCCAGTGGATAAAAGCAGTAGATATCTGTTCCCATTCACTCTAGGAGGTCGATCATTCACATTCACGCGTATTCCACAAGGATATACAGAAAGCCCGAGCATTTACAGTAGAGCGCTAAAAGAGCAGCTAGACATGCTAGAACTACCCGAAGGTTGCGTACTCTTGCATTACATAGATGACTTGTTATTAGCTGCTGACACGAAAGAGATCTGAAAAGAAAGTACTGTATTACTCTTGACACACTTAGCGACCCATGGTCATAAGGCACGTTTGAAGAAATTCCAGTATAATCAAAAGGAGGTGTCTTATTTGGGATACCTACTTTCGAAAGAAGGGAGAAGATTAACACCAGAACGCATAGAAAGTATTTCTAGTATGCCTATTCCAAAAACTCAAAAAGGAGTGAGAGCTGTAATAGGCATGGCCTCTAATTGTCGGCAGTGGATCAGTAATTTTGTGTTGATTGTGAAGCCGATGATAAAATTGACCAAAAAGGATGCAGAGATGCCTTTGCAGTGGGATGAGGAATGTCAGAAAGCGTTTGAGCAATTGAAAGTTGCATTGTTTGTTGCACCAGTTTTAGGCACTCCCAACTATAAAAAGATCTTCAGACTATTTGTGAATGAGAGTGAAGGATGTGCATTGGCGGTTTCGACACAGGAACAAGGTGGAAGGAATAGGCCGTGCGGCTATTTTTCTTGCGCGTTGGACCCTGTAGCGCGCGCACTACCACGATGTTTGCGATCCGTCGCAGCGGCTGCTGCGTCAGTGAAACAAACGGAAGGAATGGTATTGGGGCACACTTTAATTCTGATGGTGCCACATGCTATAGACGTTCTATTAAATAGGATGCAGACGCAACACCTCACCTCAGCTAGACTGACAAGATATGAGCTCATCTTGTTTGCACCCCACATCCAAATTATGAGGTGTAGCGCATTGAATCCTGCAGAATTAATGCCACTGCCCATAGCAGAAATTGGTGACAACGAATCACCACCCCATGATTGTTTAATGATCACTGAAGAAGAAACAAAGGGAAGGATTGATTTGAGCGGTATCCCACAAAAAGAGCCAGATGGGGAGTTATTTTGCGATGGCTCTTGTTTTAAATTACCTGATGGCACATCAACGGCTGCATATGCAATTACTACCCTAAAGAGAGTTGTAGAGAGCAGAAGGATCCCCTAAAATTCGGCACAAGCCGCAGAAATAATAGCACTGACCCGAGCCTGTAAACTCTCTGAGAATCTGAACGTAAATATTTATACTGACAGCCAGTACGCCTTTGGCGTGGTTCACAATTTTGGCCGACTTTGGGCTGAGAGGGGTTTCTTGACATCACATGGAGCCAGGATTTAGCATGGGCCTTTGATTGTGCGATTGTTGTCTGCGCTCACGTTTCCAAAGCACCTAGCTATAGTGAAGTGCGAGGCGCATAAGAAAGTAACATGCAGAGTGGGAGAGGGAAACGCATTTGCAGACAGGATTGCGAAGCAAACAGCCACAGATTTGGGGAATAAAATGATGACAGTACAGACTGAGGATGTACCTTGTATGATAGAGAATGGAGTTGCAACAGTCAAAGAAATGCAGGCTGAGGCCACGACCGAAGAGATTCAGGGGTGGGCTAAGGGCTCTGCTGAGTTACATTTGGAAGGATGTTGGGTGGACAAGGAAACAAAGAACTGGATGTTGCCAAATTGTTACGTAACTGCAATGGTTATAATGGCGCATAGCCCTACCCACATTTGCGCAAAGAAAATGGTACAGCATTTATCCACAGTATGAAAGAATGAGCACATAAAAAAGAATGCAGAAAGGCTAGTGCAGAATTGTATCACGTGCCTGCAACACAATGTAGGAAAGGGAACCGTGACTCCAGCAGGTAGTTTTGGCCCACCCTCTATGCCGTTTGAGGTGGTCCATTTTGATTTCATAGAAATGGAAAGGTGCCAGAACTACAAGTATGTGTTAGTGGTAATCTGTGCATTCAGCAAGTGGGTGGAGGCATATCCTTTAAAAGACTGTATTGCCATGTCCACAGCAAAAGTAATGCTAAAGGAGTATTTCTCCCGGTTTGGGTTGCCTCGTGTCCTGTGGTCAGACAACGGCCCCCACTTTGTGGGCGCAGTAGTGCTACAGATCTGTGCAGGTCTGCAAATAGAGAAGCGATTCCACAGTTCCAGGCATCCCAGTTCTGCCGGGCTTGTGGAGAGACACAACGGAATCCTGAAGTCAAAGATAGCGAAAATTTGCGCTGGGAGCAAGTTGAGTTGGGTGGATGCATTACCCCTAGCGCTGTTGTGTATGAGCACGTCTGTGCAGGCTAAGACTGGGCTCTCCCCTTATGAGATTATAATGGGGAGACCAGCAAATGTATGGTGCGCACCGCAGCCCAGAAAATTATGTGAGGTCGAGCATCCTATGTTAAGCACTTACTGTGGACTTTTAATACAAAAGTTGCGTTTGATTCATCAGCAGGTACAGGAGGCGTTGCCGATGCGATATACAGGACCGGGGCACTCACTGGAGCCTGGGAGCTGGGTGCTAATCAGAAACTTTGAACGGAAGACAGCATTAGCACCCAGGTGGTGCGGCCCCTATCAAGTACTTTTGGCAAGACAGAAGGCAATCCGAGTGGACGGACTCAAGGCATGGATCCATGCTACCCATGCCAAAAGGTTCCCAGCGTCACTGAAAACTTTGCCTGATCCAGACGATGAGAAAAAGACAACGGTCTTGGAAACAAAAGAAACTGTTGCCAGTCCAGTGCCACAGCATCAGCCTGAGCGAGAAGTGAAAGTTGAAACAAAGCGCAAACGAGAAATGAAACTCGAAACAGAGCCTGAGGAGGATGCCATTAAGGGGGAAGGGCGAAAAGTGCCCCAACGTTGCTCAGCGGAAACAACATCACCGCCGAACGACCCAATCCCTGCATTGCAAACACGAGCAGAAACAACACGTGCAACCCTTTGGCACCCACCAGTTCTCGCGAATGCACCAAAGCCAGAGAAAGAAACTACATCATTGCCACGACGCCCATCGCTGCCCATCATTGTGCCACAGGCTGACACTGAGCCTGATACTGGAAATGCAAGGGCACTATTCACAGATCATACAATAGCAGGAGTGAATCGATATAATCTGTGGCCTCGACAGGCAAAGTGATCCACAGACCTTTGGTGCTTTTCTTTTTGGCCTTTGGTTCTACTCACGGACGGAGTAGGAACCAGGGGCGTAGAGGAGAGAAGTGTGAGAATTGTGCAAGTCGGACAATTCAAAACTCACGGCTCCTCGGTGCGCTTATAAAGTACATGTGTCAGGAGCCAGAGCAGGACAAGCTGGACGCACATAAGTACTAAGGCTGATAGAGTACATGTGTCCTAAACCAGAGCGGGACAAGCTGGATGCACATGGTACTCTATCAATAAAGAACTGTTCAGAAATCGTCTGAGCAGTGGGAGAAAGAACAACTAATCTTGCTCGGGAGTGGATAAATGATCCAGGCTGTGAAAAGACTTGGAGAATTGAACTGTGACATTTTTCGTTGAACTTTTCTGGCAGCAAGAACGAGAGACATTCACGACGAACTTCGCCAGCAAGAAGAAGGACGATGAAGAACAAGTCAAGACCGGTTTCAGCCTCCTCCTGCGCCCCTGCTAAAAAAATAATAGATTTAGAGACTGTAAATTTAGGGAAAAAGCATGGTAAAAGGAATAAGGTACTGATTTGGACATTGGTCCTATGTTTCTTAAGTATGATAGTACCAAAAATAACAGCTATTACACTATGGTTCCTGGAGTACATACACCCATTAGAAACACTTCTGCCAAAAACAGCTACTGAAAGCCCAGTTCATGTAATCACTGGTACTTTGCCCCCAGTGGAAGAAAGACATAGAGAAGGTTACGGCAACAATACATTGTTGCTCATCATGAACATGACCCATGCGGTGTTAAAAAAAAAAAAGATTGCTGGGCTTGCGCCCATTTACCACAGCACGGTGGGAAAGGGATAGGCTGGTATGCACAACCATTGCCATTGATTTATTCCTGTGAAGTAACGTTAAGTGCAATGTTCTTTGGGAAATGGAACAAGAGTAATACGGGTCAGCTAGATGAGACCAATATGAATGAATTTGAGGAAGTAATCATGAGACCTGTGGGTTGTTCCCTATTCCAAAAAGCTCGCGTATTTGCACTAGAACCCGTGAGAAAGAATACACGAAAAATAACAAGACTAGATAGATTACATAGGAAAAATAGACCAACCCAGCCAGCAGAAAGAACATCAATAATGACATTTCGGATGAGGGATGAATGGAACAAAGATGCTGTGCCCCCTGCCTATGCAGTGGATCACAGCCCCAAAACTGCTCCCCTATGTTTACAGAAAAAGGGTTCCTATAAAGTAGGAACGTTTAGCAACTGCCAAAACATAGTGGTTTTAAAACATGAAATAGAACCCGTGTACGTAGGAGACCCTGTTTATTTTATATGTGGAGAAAAAGCATATCCATGGTTACCTAGGAACTGGGGAGGTACATGCTACCTAGGTCTACTGTTTCCAGGAGTGTTCCTCTTGGAGACAGCAGAAGTAGCCAGACGAACAAAAGGTAGAACTCAAAGGAGTAGTGAGGATGGAATGATAGCAATGGATATAGCCAAATCATTTATACCGTTCTTGTCCCAAATAGAAAATTCTTACAATATAAGAAAACTGTCTGGAATATTACAAAAAACAATAGATTCCACAACGGATATTTTATTGAATATGACGTTAGAAGAAAAAGTAATAAGACTGATGGCACTCCAAAACAGGATGGCTCTCGATATAATATTAGTTGATCGTGGGGGAGTTTGCAAGATCGTAAAAACTGAATGCTGTGTATATAAAGATGACTACTCCCCTACGATACTTAAAGCGATCCGGAAATGACATGTCATAAGTTCCACACTCTCTACTGAAGCAGGGGGTTGGGGGGATAGAATCCTGGTTATGGAGATTATTGCGGTCTTGGGGATGGAAGTTAATTTCGATACTAATGATGGTACTCGGGATATTCATAACATGCTGCTGTTGCATACAATGCTTACCAATAATATGCACTGAAATAACTGATGGATGTACTAAGGGATGTATGCACATGGTGTTGAGCAGAAAACAAACGCATGGCCGGAATAACAGAGACACTGAGGAAACAAAAATAGTAAAACAATTCATGGCGATAGACATTAATGATGGAGATGATTCAGATGCAGATACCCCAGACTCCTCCTCAGAAGAGGAGGATACAATGAATAAATAAGACATTTGGCACACGGCCAAAAGGAGGGCTTGTCAATCCGGAAAAATGAATACCCTTCATTTGAATGATAGACGTAACTTGATGGCCGTGGGCCAACCGTCTTATGCACCAAATTGGAGAAATATGAACTGCTATGCTTGACCGACGAGCGGCCATTTTAAATGTAGTAAGAATCGCCATTTTGCTTGTTAACCATTGCTCATTGCTTTCTGTCTAAAAACTGCTTTGCAGCTTGCAATTCTTGCGGATTCTGCTTACTCTGCTCAACTCTTAACATTGTTGTCTGAATATGAAAGGACAAGGTCGCGGGACTGAAGAGTTTGCTGAAACTCCTCATGAGTAGCCAAGAGAGGAATGCCCACGCTCCCTCTCTGTAGCCTTGGGAGGAAGCTGCAGGGCATTTAATCACTTCACAGCTGCCAGCCAGTCTTGTACGATGGTAGAATACGTTAGAATAATACAGTTAAAGGCTTGAATTATGCTTCTCTTATGGCCCCCCTTCGCAAAACCCTTTAGAACGTGTCGGCTCCCAGGACACGAATAGTACCTCATAGATAGCAAAGCTTGGAATGTGGCTATTCCCCCGTGTACAAATTGCTTCCAAGAACAGAACCACTGTGTTCTAAAAGATGCCTCCGCACTTTCTAAATTGCACATTGTTACTAGAATAGACATCGAAAGCATTATAATCGTCATACTCGTCGGATATGTCCATCGTCATCCCGAGTTCAAAGGAACTTAATACAGAGGGGTGTTGAACATGACTTTGCTGATTGTATGATATGCATTTTGTATATATGTAACTGATGTACGTAATTCGCTCTCTTGCGTCCCTCGAGGTCTAGGAAACTCACGTTGCAGGGCATGAGATCAGAATTGGCCAATTGATACTATCTTTTGCTTGCAATAAACCCTAGCATTGGGAATTTGAAACCTCGTGTCTGGCGCATCTTTTCGTGTATGGTCATTGTCTTGTTTCCA
Source organism: Ambystoma mexicanum (assembly GCF_040938575.1). NCBI lineage: Eukaryota > Metazoa > Chordata > Amphibia > Caudata > Ambystomatidae > Ambystoma > Ambystoma mexicanum. Next base: position 1,256,037,874 of record NC_090933.1, on the reverse strand, counting down.
TAGCACGAGGGACCCCTAGGGGCCCCTTTCATTACAGGGAAGGGGATACCGCGTCTCACCATCCGGTGCCCCACTCCCTGAAGACCAGCACAGAGTTATTTATTTCATATGGGAAGAGTTTGCGACTAGTAAATAGGATAAGATGTTCCAATCCATCACAAATTTGGGAAAAGACTGCTCTTAGCCCAGTAAGGAACGCATCTGTCTGTAATAAAAACTCTTTTGAGAAATCTACTACCTTTAGGATCGGGTTTTGGCACAGGGTTTGTTTTAGGTTGTTGTAAGATACATCGTCCTCGCCAGTCCAATGAATTTTCAGGGTTCTGCTTTCTTTAATTTGTCTGTCAGTGTCAAATACCTCTTCTAGTTCCTCACCTGAGCCTTCTGATGAGATGCATGGTGACGTCAATCTGGAAAGACTTCTTGTTCTTCTTCTTTCTTGAAGTCTTTTGCTCCTTGTAGAGGTAAGGCCTGGCACGAGGAGTAGCCACTATGTCTGTCTGCAATCAGCCTGGGCAAGAGGCTAGCTCCCCAGAACACCCAAATAGGGGAAAAAGCCAAAGGCACCAAAAAAAACCTGATGTCTCGTCTCTGCCACTGCAGTATCCCATGTAGGAGGATTGAGAGCACTGGTTGCGCAACAAATATCCACTGCAGTATCTCTTGTGGGAGGATTGAGAGCACTCGTAGCGTAACGAGTAGCCACTGCAGTATCTCTTGTATGAGGATTGAGAGCACTGGTAGTGCAACGGGTAGCCACAGGAAGAGATGGAATGAAAGAGGTAAAAGGAAGTGATAGCAATCAGAAGGCAACAAACACGCAAAGCGTGGAGCAGCAATCAAAAGGTCCAGGGAAGAAGAAGGCGTACCAAGGAAGGCAAGTGGAGTCGAAGCAAACAGCACGGAAGGCAGGAAGGCAAGGGAAAAGGAAAACAGAGCATCTTACCCAAGACAAGATAGTAACGGGTTGCAATGCACCAAAGTGGTGTTCCAAAGTGCAGTAAATACTTCAGGTGTAGGCCATCTTGGAAAAGACTAGAGCATGCATAGTGCTTCTATGAAGGCGTGACGGCCCGCTAATAGCGGCCCGTTCTGCCTCTCCACTTAAGCCAGAACGGAGAAGCTGTGACAGTATGCCCCCTTCTATACGTGGAGGTACCCGGCTTCCCAGGATGAAGCATGCAGAACCTTCTGACAAGTCTGGATACATTGACATAGGAGCTTGGCTCCCAAGAATTTTTGGACTCTGGGTAACCCTTCCAACTCACCAAAAACGGTAGGACTCCTCTGTGATACAGTGAATCGCAGATATGGGACACCTCATATTCCTCTGCATCTGGATCCACGTTAGTGTGGTACTTCTTCTTTTGTCTGGAGTATGGATCAGGAACCCATGGGCGTAGTAGAGAGGCATGAAATACAAGATGAACTCTACGTAGATCTCAGGTAAATGAAGACAGAAGGCCACAGGATTACCTCTGGATACAATTCTGAAAGGTCCAATGAATCGTGGAGAGAGTTTGGAGGGGTGAACACATCTGGGTAGATACCTCATAGATAACCACACTCTGGTACCTCTAGACCAACCAGGGTTTTAGCTGCGATGTTTATCAGCTTGTGACTTGACCCTCTTTTTACTGTCATCCAGAGCTAACTTGGCTGTTGTATGCACCTTGGAGATGCAAGACAACATGTTATCCACAGAAAGCATCTTGGTGGAAGGATAAACACTGGTGGGCAATGTGTGAGGATGATACCCATAGGTGCAGAAAAAAGGGCTCAACTTGATAGAGGTATGAACTGCGTTGTTGCAAGAAATTCTGCAGTTGGAAGAAGGTCCACCCAGTCATCCTGTTGAGCATTGGTGAAACAACAAAGGTACTGCTCCATATTGGCATTCAGTCTCTCAGTTTGACCGGTTGTTTGCGGGTGATACCCAGAGGACAAGGCTCTTTTTATTCCCAAATGTTTGCAGAGGTTCTTCCAAAAATTAGAGGTGTACTGGGATCCGCAATCCAATGTAATACTCTCTGATAGACTGTGTAACCTGAAAATCTCTCGGAGGAAGACCTTGGCCCTTTCTGCTGCTGTTGGAAGGCCAGGTAAAGGAACAAAGTGGGCCAATTTCGAAAAAGAATCTATGGTGACCATAATAGCTGTATTTCCTTGTGAAGGGGGTAGGTCTACCACAAAATCTGTGGATAGATGACTCCAAGTTTAAGACGGTACCAGTGCTTGCTCCAAAAACCCTACAGGTCTTCCTGTGCTGTGTTTACTATGAGCACACACTGGACACGAATTGATAACAGACTTGACATCCCCTGAAACTCTAGGCCACCAAAATTCATGTAGTACCAGTTCCAAAGCGGCGGCAAATCCACAATGTCCAGCTGACTTATTGTTGTGACACCATGGGAGCACTTGTCTTTGCAGTGACGGTTCTGGGACTACTAAATGCCCCCTATGGAATAGCATAACTTCCTTTCTTGTGTAAGGTTCTCCTCTATATCTGTCTTCCGGAAAGGGCAAATGACCGCAGGCTTCCTTGATGTCTTGTAGAAATGAAACAGTCAAACAGGCTAATTGGCTTTGGTAAAACATTGATTCCCTGGGAGTAGGAATGGAGAGGTCTACCTCTTGGGTGCGAAAAAAAGCGTCCGTAATCATTTTTTGGGTTCCAGGTATGTAGATAATGTTGAAGTCGAATTGAGTGAAATAAGGTGCCCATCTAGCCTGTCTAGGATTCACACATTCCATCTGTTGTAATTTGTAATGTCCAGTGATCGGTACGGACCTGAAATGGATGTTTGTCTCCTTGCAGCAAGTGTCACCATTCTTTGCACGCTAACTTAATAGGCAATAATTCCCTTTCAATAACTGAGTAATTACACTCACTAGAAGTTAATGTCTTGGACAGGTAAGTTATGAGATGTTCTAGTGTGTCCACTTCCTGCTTGAGTACCGCCCCTATTGCCCCTGCAGAGGCATCTGCTCCAATAATGAAAGGTAGGTCTTGATTGGGTTGGAGTAAAACGGGAGCAGTACAGAACAACCCTTTGAGACGTTGAAAGGCTTCTTTAGCTGAGCTACTCCAGTGAAACGGCACATTCTTCTTAAGGAGTGGAGTGATGGGTAGTACAAGTTATATAAATCCTGGTATAAACTTACAATAGAAGTTTGCTACACCAAGAAAACATTGGATTTCCTCAACGGATGTAGGAGCCAGCCATTTGAAAACAGCAGACACCTTCCTTTGGCCCATCTCTATCCCCTGATCAGAAAGTATGAACCCTAGATAAGGCACAGAAGAGACACCAAATTGGGACTTTTCTGGCTTGACCAAGAGATGCTGATTGCATAGTCTGGATAATACTTCTTTAAGTTGTCCAATATGTTGTTGGCGAGAAGAGGAAAAAACCAAGATATCATCAAGATAGATCACAACAGAATGGAATAACGTGTCAGTGAACTGTCTATCCATAAAACGCTGGAATGACGATGGAGCATTTACTAGGCCAAAGGGCATGACTTGATACTTGAAAAGGCCAAATGGTGTTCGAAAGGCCGTCTTCCATTCATCTCTGGTGGGGATGATAGGCCCCGTATAGGTCCAATTTGGAAAATATAATGGATCCTTGTACCGTGTGGGATACATCTACTGTCCAGCAGAACTCCCCTACACCAACAAACCACATCTCAGCAGTCACCAGCAGAATGGCTGCGCTGGCGCTGTTGAGCCTTGCCTTAAAACTGTGTTTTGCAGTCAACAAAATAATGGCTGCGCTGTCTTACCAGCCACACATGGGACGAGATGAAACTCCAAATATCCCGGGAATTGTTGCCAGTATTTTCTACAGTGCCTCCAGAGAAAAGTTAATTTGCACCAAAAAGAAAAGAATTCAAAGGCAGCGCTGCTAGGCTGCCAGCCCAAAGCTTTTCACTAAAAAATTTAAATATTCTGCCTTTTAAAATGACTGCGCTCTGATGTCCGTTTTCATCTGTTCAACAGTACACAGTTCTGATCCAGTGAGACCCAGCTAGGTCCATTCATATTCAGGTTGGGCTCCAGCAAAAGGGGGCATTTCTCACTGAATGACAGGCTGTGCCAGGCAAGATCTGTAATATAACAAAGAACCCCAAGCCGTATGAAGAAAAATGCTATACTTTGCAACAAAATATCACAGCTAAATTCTTCATGAGAAGCCTTCTCTCTCTTAGCATGTCAGTTTCAAAGGATCCTTGTGTGGAACAGATTCTTGTGTAGTAGAAATTAACTATGGCCATGGAAATGCTCAGAATAAAGATACCAGGAAAAGCCGCATTTGAATGTGACAGCCCAGCAATATTAACCCACGTGTAAAATGTGCTTTTGACATACAAGAAAATGCTGTTTAAAAGTGAAATGTTGAATTAAGGCCCTGTCCTTGCTTAGAAATGTGAGGGGGGTTTTGTTTGTAAACATATATGGGATATTTCATTCCAACAGATTTGCTTTCTGGTTCAGAAAAAAATAATAAATAAATAAATGCACTTACTGTGCTGAAGCCACAGAACAGGTTTTTCCTGGTCTTGCTTCAAAGGACATTTGCTTCCTGGGAACAGGATCTGCATCCCTTCCAGTGGACCAGCCCCCGGGGCCTATGACTAGGCAATAGTGGTGGATCTCGTCAGACTCTGTGGCTGTGCTCCAGCCTGGCAGAATGGATTTCTGGGACACATAGGTGTGACTTTTTTAGCAGCATCTCCCCTCAAACTCAAACTGGGGAGCTTCAAAGGCAACTCCATGACAACACAGGACTAGGGCTGACAGTTGGCTGTGGGTTGTAAGGAAATGCCCTTATCTGGAAGACAAAAGCCGGCCCATCTGGGGCAAAAGACTATTTTATTTAATAAACTTTAAGACTTTTATTTCTGCAACCGGACAACACAGCAATGCGAAAGTTTAACAGTTTAAATGCAATTTTTGAATCATTAAAACAAGACATAGCAGTTGTCCCTAGTATGTAGGGAACGCAAATGGCAGAACAATGAAAATCATGGGGAAAGTGTATATGGAGCAACTTTAAAATTTAATGCAAACATGCTCTGTGATAATAGGTACACATATATAAAATTGGAGAATTTTAGGTGAAATATTTCCCATGGAAAAGTGTGAAAGATTATTAGAAGGCGAAATGACAAAGTACAGACTTGGGAGTTGGAATGCCATGCTCTGTATGAAATATGTCATTTCCCTATGTGATTTTCAAAAATGCCACAACTGTAAAAATGTGCAATTTATGTCATAACTGATTGTTGGCAAAAATGACTGTGGGAGGGCATGGGCAATTTAAGCTCACACCATAAAACTGATGTCATGTCCTTGAAGCCCAACCAGTTGACAGGAAGGCGGTAACAGTAAACCCTGACCAATCCAGTTGTTAGAGGCATGTCAAGCCAAAGGCCTGCCCCCATGGTAAATCCTGTGATGTCACCCACCTTATAAAAGGTGGAGACTCAGAGAGACAAAGGACACTCTTATGAATTTTCCAGCTCCTGGGCATCCCGAGATCCAGAAATTTCAGATTCACCCTGCAAGATTCCAGACTCCACTGCCAGGAAAGGGATAGTTGATCCAGGCCCTCCTATCCAGGCAGAACCACCCTTCAGAACTAAACCCCATAACAAAATCCCACTAATTCAGGGAGAAAGGAGAAAGGTGGCGGAGCCCTCATTGGGATTATCCAGTGCTGTCTGCCTGCCCTGTCACCTGTTTTATCCAGCTGATGCACCTCGCAATCTATTGAGACCCGACCCCGATTACCACCTGTCCCCTTCTTGGAGAGCCCGCCGATGTGCCATGACTAGATCCTTTAAGGCCAGAAACCTGGTTGGCTGTCCCAAATCCCAAACTCAGGTGTTGATTGTGAGTATCACCCCATGCCATAGCAAAACATAGCGTAACCCATTTTGATACCTTGTCTTTGTTCCACCCCATAAGTAATCCTGAAAGTACACTAGTAACTGTTTAATTTATCCGAATCCTCTGTGTATTCTGTTCCTTGATTTCTAGGTGTTAGTGTCATTTTTCCCTTCCTTACCGTTTTTTGCTTAAATCCTTAGTCATATTTTGAATAATTTAATTAATTCTCCTTTAGAGCTGAACGTGGCTTGAAGTTTAACCTTGCAAATTAACCTTCGAGTCTAACGTGTCTTTCTTTAACAATATCGTGACTAAAATCTAGTTTAAGTAAAACTTGTCAGTCCTTGTAAACTGATTTTCCTTGCCCACTGCTTTTATTTTCAAACCGAATTTCCTTTCCTAGTAAGAATCTCATCTTGGCATTCATCTAGAGTTACCCTTTCACTTGCCTATCATTCCTGTGATGTGTATCTATTCTTTAGCATAAAAACCGCATTCCTACTCTGTCTATTCAACCCGTTTTTCAAACAGTTTTGACATTTTAACCTGTAAAAATAAGAAAATGCAAGTTTTCAACGTGTGATTCGACTGCACTGTGTTTTTCATTTCCAAGTCAATTGATTTCTGAACTGCTTAAGACATTGATTGATAGTGTGCTAGTGTCCTGATACTTTTATACCCAATTCGTGCTCTTTTCATTCAACTGCGCCTGGAAATAAACATTTAGTAATTTCGCAGGCCGTTTTGCTCATTTTTTGGGGAGCTAAATCCTCCTATTCAGTGGGGGTAGGTCGGATTTTAATTCTGACTGCTGCATAGGGTACCCGACTCCTTGCTACACCTCCCCATCCATGCAAAATTTGATTAATAGCAGTTTGAGGGAGTGTTGCAGGGGAAATCATTAACTGTGTTACCATTTAAAATCCATTCAAAAGTGAATTTTGCTTTCTTTCAAGTATGTAGTGTTTATCTTACATGAAAAAATCTAACTAAGTACATTCCGTAAATCTACCTTGTAATTATCACCCCACTGGTGATTGCTGCCCAATATTAATTTTGTGTGATTTTGTTTGAATTTCAAAATAAATAAATATTATATTACCATCCATCGGCCTCGTTCATGGTCCGTTGTGGCCCAGGGTATTTGTAACAGGGGGTGTGAGACAGGTTGAGTGCCATCTCAATCTGAATCCTTAGTAAATAAAGTAAAAGTGTTTTAATTGTACGCTGCAGCCAAGGCCATTATCAAGAGTCGTGATCTGGTATGTGTTAGAATCCTTAACAACCGCCTCTAGAATGTCCTTTATAAGGGGCATGGGATGCCTATCTCTGATGGTCACCTTATTGAGACCCCTGTAATCAATACAAGGTTTCAGTTCTCGAGTGTCTTTCTTGGGAATGAAAGACAGGGATGCCCCGGCGGGGGATTGAGAAGGACGAATAAGTCAATTTTGCAAATTGGATTCAAGGTTATCCTGAAGAGCAGCCTTCTCTGTGACCGGTAGAGGATACATGTGACCAAAAGGAACCAGAGCTTCTGAAACAAGATCGATTGAATAGTCCTCTGGACGATGTTGGGGTAATCTTTTAGGCACCTTAACTTGAAACACATCAGCAAACTCATTCAGTTTGTGAGGTATGATATGTACTCCTAAGGTAGAGGTGGATTGATTATGACAGGCCAAGACAGTATTCTCCTGGTTTTCCTCAAGACAATGAAAGGCACAATATTCGGATACGAACAACAAAACGTTCTTTGTCCAATTTATACTGGGGTTATGTAGTCTTAACCAGGTTATATCCAGAATAAATGCAAAGTGTGCAGCATGGATGACGTCAAAGTGCAAGGCCTCTTGATGGTTTCAAATCTTCATTCCCAATAATTCTGTAGTATGTGTTATGTGCCTGGAACTTAAAGGTGTTCCATCGACTCCCTCTACTGACTGGTTTTCCTTTCTCTCCAGTAGTGGTATTCCTTTTTTCTGTGCCCAAACTATGTCTATAAAATTCCTGGCAGCACCACTGTCAATGAGAGCAAGAGTTTCTGTGACCCTTTGTTTGAAGGTTACCTGTACGCGTACCACCATGAGACGGGAACCGGCTTAGGAAGAGTGGTAGAGGGACCTCAGTTGAGACATCGGTGACTGGCCCCTTCAAGCACCAGTCAGGTTTGTTTACTGAGCGTTGGGGTGGATCCTCAGTACAAGTACGAAGGAGATGATCACCAGATCCGCAATACATGCACCATCCCTTTTCTCTTCTCCTTTTCCTTTCTGCAGGAGTTAAAGGACCTCTGGACGCTCCGACTTGCATAGGCTCTTCCTTGATGTTATCAGATGAGGCTGGAACGAGGGGAGAAAGTCCGGAAGACGTTGCTTGGGGTCCTCTATATCTTCTCCTCTCTGATCTCCTTTCCATCAGTCGATAGTCTATTTGAAGAACCAATATAATTAAGGCTGACAAGGTTGGTACGGGCCAATTCGTCCTTAATATTGTCATTCAAGCCTCGCCGGAATATGGTGCATTGGGCTTCTTCTTGCCAACCAGCTTCTGAAGCCGTCTTCTGGAGCAAAGACATGTAAGACATAATGTCAGCTGATCCCTGCTTTATGTCCAATAGTGATTCACATGCTGAAAATACCACTTCTTGTCTTTTGAAAGTATGTCTGAGTAGGGCTAGAAACACCCCAAGTCCTGTAGAACCGTGTTGGCCGACGTAACCAACGGTGTAGCCCAAGCAAGAGCATTTCCAACCAGGTTGAAAATCATAAACCCGATCCTGGAAAGGTCTGACGCGTAAGTACCAGTGCGAAAAGTGAAATGTACCCCACACGCATCAATAAACTCCTTAAGTTTCTTTGGTGATCCATCAAACTTCCCTGAAGCCAAGGTCATTATAGGAAGGTCTGTAGGATGGTGTTCTCTGGCAATGACCAACTGCTTCATAACAGTGTTTTCTGTCTTGAGATTCTGGACTTCCAGAGTTAGACTTTGAACCGTGGCCAATGGTTCCTGTTCCGTGGTAGCAATATACTTCTAGCGTTGCAAACTGTCAAATACTTCTTCAAGGTCCTCACCTGAGCCTTCTGATGAGGTGTGTGGTGACGAGTCAATCTGAAAGACTTCTTGTTCTTCTTCTTTCTTGAAGTCTTTTGCTCCTTGTAGAGGTAAGGCCTGCCACGAGGAGTAGCCACTATGCCTGTCTGCAATCAGCCTGCGCAAAGGCTAGCTCGTCGGAACACCCAAATAGGGGGAAAAGCCAAAGGCACCCAAAAAATCCTGATGTCTCTGCCACTGCCACTGCATTATCCCTTGTAGAAGGATTGAGAGCGCTGGTTGCGCAATGCATAGCCACTGCAGTATCCCTTGTGGGAGGATGGAGAGCGCTTGTTGTGCAACGAGTAGCCACTGCAGTATCCCTTGTATGAGGATTGAGAGCGCTGGTAGCGCAACAAGTAGCCACAGGAAGAGATGGAATGAAAGAGCTAGAAGGAACTGATAGCAATCAGAAGGAATGTCAACAAACAAACAGAGCACGGAGCAGCAATCAAAAGGTCCAGGGAAGAAGAAGGCGTACCAAGGAAGGCAAGTGGAGTAGAAGCAAACAGCACGGAAGTCAGGAAGGCAACAGAAAAGGAAAATGGAGCGTCTTACCCAAAGGAAGAGAGTAACGGGTTGCAATGCACCGAAGTGGTGTTCTGGAGTCCAGTAAATACTTCACACGGTGTCCATATTGGAAAAGACAAGAGCGGGCAGATCACTTCTAAGAAGGTGTGAGGGCACGCTAATGGCAGCCCGTTCTGACATTCCACTTAAGCCAGAACGGAGAAGCTGTGACAGTCAGTTAAGATGTCCTGTCTGAGAAGTTAGGGATAAACCTACAGTAATAACCAATTAACCCTAAGAATGCTCTGAGGTCTCTCTTAGTTTTAGGCATAGAAGTCTCATGATCGGCCTTCACTTTATTGCGTTGAGGTTGGATACTTTGATTCCTTACAAAGAAGCCAAGGTATTTCACGGCTGATTGGGATTGGCAGTTAAGCCGGCTTCTCTGAGGACTCTCATAATAGTAAAAAGATGGTCTTTCCAGGTTTTACTATGAATGACTATATCGTCAATATAATCTCTACAGAAATCAGACTAGGGCTATTATATTCTGTCCATAAATTGTTGGAAAGTGGCAGGGACCCTGTGTAAGCCAAATGGGAAGACTTTAAACTTGAACAGTCCCAAGGGCATCAAGAAGGCTGTCTTCTCCTTATCAGGTCCATGCACTGGGACCTTCCAGTACCCCTTAGTTATGTGTAACGCTCACCTGGTATCCACGGGGACGTCACTTAGCCTGTTCTGACCTCTTATGACCTCAAACCCTTCCCTGGAGGCTATTCGACTGGGCCTTCTTTTCTTGGATAGTGTGCTCTCCATCCTGCTTTCAGTGCAGGGGTGCGTTGATTGATGCAGGCTCGTTGCTGCTTAGTTACATCACTGGCAAGAGTCCGACAGGTAAGTATAATGAGTCTTTTGAACAGTTCTCTAACTTCGTTCCTTTCCTTCCTTAGATGATGGCCGGCGTCCGGGGATGGCAGCGTGCTGCTGAGATGAGTAGCGCTGAAGGTGAGTGAGAGCGCGATGCGCGATGCACCCCTTTCGTATTTGCATTGAACTGAGTTCTTTTTCTGTGTCTTTTAGGTGCCGCGACGTTTTCAGCGTGGATGCCGGTTATGAAGAACAAATGCGGTGGGTAAGAGCGGTATGCGGCACCTCTAGATGTTTCCACGCTAACCTGGAGTGTCTTTTCTGTCATGATCTCTGCTTCCAAAAGGTCAGGGTTTTCCCAACTCCCTTGGAAGCAGATCCATAACCCAGGTTCCGAGTGCCAACCAGTCCCAATTGGGACCTTTTGGACCCAGTCCTGGCGCCAGTGGCACCAGGCTCATAAATATGCCCAGTCCCAGCGCTGGAAGCGCCGGGCTCATAATGCTTGGGTGGAGTTACCTGCAGCAGACCATGCTGCTTACTTGCCTGCCAGTTGAGTCTCTGATCCTCTTCTGTTTGGAACTACTTTTCCTGTTGGGTGGGGCAGGAGCCACTCCCTAGATTCAGAACACTGGAACTCTTCTGGAAAGCAGGAACTCTTTTCTTACCTAGGCGTGGCTGTGGAAGGAGACACCTAAGCACTACAGGAGGCTATTTAAACCACACCCGATGGATGAATCTTGCTTTGCGTTATTCTGCATCCTCAGCAGCAGAACGCTCATCGTGTCTTCCGCATCTGATCCTGGGCCTAAGGAAAAAGGCTTACCATTCTGAATCCAGTCTTCAGCAACACCTATAAAGACAAGAAAGAACAGGTTAGCATTACGGTCTTCAGTGACAGCTCTTCACTTACCTGGTCCATCGGCTGTCACCAACGCCTTGCGCTGCATTCCGGCATCTGAAAGACAAAGGCTTACCTGCTCTTCGTGCGCTCCGGAGGTCTTCACACTGCATTCCGGCATCTGAAAGACAAAAGCTTACCAACTCTTCGCACGCTCCGGAGGCCTTCGGCGCTGCATCCCGCATCTGAAAGACAAAACAAGGTGCGTTTAAAGACATTGGGGAACTTTAATACTCACGTGCCATTACTCCTTTCCACATCTAACCCAGTGGGTATTCCGGCACCCTGCAGCCGCCCCGAACTTGTACCTGCAAAATAAAAAGACAGTTAGAGCGCATTGTGAAGCAGGCAACAAGCGCTTACTTACGTGCTTCCAGGCGCTTCTATTCATCACACAGGCTCCATCTTCAACTCACTTCAGCCCGCCATCCGCCATCGCCGGAACCCTGAAAAACAAGAGACATCATTACTAAAGACTTTAAAGACATTAGAATTACTCGAAACTTACCGTTCGTGCAGTAAACGACGGACAGCAGTCCTCTGAAGTCAAGAGGCCTGCTCCCCTTATCCAGTGAAGAAACTGGTTACAGCACCCTGCCTCGAGGCAGATGGAGAGCACGGCGTTCACTTACCTAAGGTGAGAGCGTTAACCTTTCGGGTTCTACAGGAGAAGAGAAAGGGAAGAAGAGAGAGACATTCAATAACCCAGTTCATTAATCCCACATTTTCTACCTGCAGACATCTTACCCTTCGAGCCAGACATACAGTGCACAGAGGTCCAGCCCAAAGAGCCAGCCGTGTGTTACACATCACCTTTGAAGATACGGTATACGCCCAGTCAAGACCGGCGCCTCTACGGGAATCAGGTGAGCGTTACATTTTCCCTCTTGCAGATGGATGAGAAGTTCCGGAGACAGAGTTCCCCCAGAGCGGCTGGGATTCAGGTAAGCGTTTGAAGCTCGTACAGTATTTAAAAATAAGCGAAGATTTGCAGAATGCTTACTAATGCCTTTTTTATGTTCTTTTCCCTTTTCCTTAGTAAGCGACGTTCCGGGGTGGGAATGTCACCGCCGAAGATGCCCGCTGAACAGAAGGAGCAATGAATGATAGGCAGAAGCGCCGCAAGGTAAGGCTGTTCCTAACGGTGTTCCTGTTCTTGCAGGAGCTGAGCGCAGAAGAAAGATGCAGGCCTACTGGAGACCGATTAAAGGCTGACTTAATGGCCAGGAGTTCTTTGTCTGTGATAGCGTAATTGAGTTCAGGGGGGTGTGAATTTACGCAACCAGAAGGCAACAGGGTGTAACTGGCCCGTTTCGGGTCCTTTTGTGAGAGGACGGCTCCCATAGCCATGCTTGAGGCGTCTGTTTCTACCAGGTATGGGAGATCAGTGCGAGGGTGGCGTAAGATTGGGGCAGATGTGAATCTTGCTTTGAGTTCCTGGAAAGCCTGCTCGGCTTATGTTGTCCACTGGAACTTTTTGTTGCTTTTCCTTAGTAATGACGTGATGGGATGCACGATTTGTGAAAATCCTGGGATGAACCGGCAGTAGAAGTTTGCAAAACCCAGCATACTTTGAACCCCCTTGAATGAATTTGGGGATGGCCAGTTCATGATAGCATCTACCTAGTGTACATCCATTCGGATTCCATTCGGGCTGAGAATAAAGCCAGGAATTCCACCTCAGAGACGTCGATGTACACTAGAGCCCAGACATCAATCAATTCCCGTAGGACATCGTTCATGAAGTAATGATATGTAGCAGGCGCGTTGCAAAGGCCAAAGGGCATTACTTGATATTCGTACAAGCCGAATTTGGTGCGCAAAGCGGTTTTCCATTCGTCCCCTTTTTTACGCGAACAAGGTGATATGCCCCCCTGTATTGCTCTCCCAGAGTGCATGGACAGTCATAAATCACAAGTGCAATTACGGAGCCAATACTTTGAACGCAGGAAGACGCAATAACTTGCAACCACACACTCTTAGAAAATAATTAGCACTTATACGGCTATTTATTCAAAGCTTAGCAGCAACCAGTGATAACATAGAAATAAATCACAGAAGAAACAAAGAATTCAAAAGAAAATACATCACCGTGAGCGTAACTGGATGTCTCATCTCGCCAGAAGCGGCTGGAAGACCCTGATAACAGCCAGACCGAGAGCACAACAGCCCACATGTATGCCGGACGAAAGCGTCCTCCTCCGGCTGAAGTCTCACCTGACCGCTCAGGGGTTCCACATATATGCACCCTTCAAAAGGGGTGGCGATTTCTCGAACCTTCTGGCAATGCACTTGCGCATTGATGAGCAGCTGTTGTTTGCCAGCTGGGTCAACTGACAGTACCCTCAAGGAGCAAAGTCTCCCTCCTCTAAAAACAAGCACCACGAAAAACAGTCCCATAGCTCATAACAAGACATAACAAAGTTAGCTTTCCCAGCAGAAATGTCCTTGACTGCATACCAGGTTTGGAAAGCATGTTTTCTTCAGCATGGTGAATCTAGCTCTTAGCAAAATGAGTGCAGCTTTTCACTGCGGCATGAGGTAAATATCCATCATGGCTCTGAGCGCTTCCAGAATGCACTGCGCACCAGCGCCATGTTTTAGCCCAAGCATAACACCCCCTCACGTCTAGTTTTGTGTAGATTTGGGCATCTTTGACTTGATCAAGCAATTCTGGGATCAGTGGCAGTGGGTAGTGATTTTTTACGGTAATCTGGTTCAGTGCGCGATAGTCGATACACGTTCTCAAGTCCCCTTCCTTTTTCGGTACGAAGAATATAGGACTGGCTGCTGGAGACTTCGAGGGACGGATGAACCTGTTGGCCAGGTATTGGTCAAGATAGGCCTTCAGGTGCTGGTTTTCCGGTTCCGTGAGTGCGTATATTCGCCCACAAGGGATTTGTGCGCCGGGTATCAGGTCGATTTGGCAATCCTATGGTCTATGCCGTGGCAGGGTATTAGCCTGTTCTTTCTGAAAGACATCTTGAAAGTCCTGGTATTCACTTGGTAGGGTGCCGATTGCCACAGTCGCAAGCGTGGAGGTTCTGGTGTCTATTGGTTGTTTCTCTTGGCGATAACATGTGTGGGCGCAAGTCTCGGTAAAAGGCCAATTCTTTTGCTCGCCAATCGATTCGAGGATTGTGAGCTACCAACCATGGCATTCCCAAAATCAACCAGAACTGTGGTGCCTTAATGAGGTCGAAAACGATAGATTCTTGGTGTCCATCCTGGCACAGAAGGGTTAAAGCTGCAGTGCATTGGGATACTGGACCAGAAGCTATTTCCGTGCCGTCAACAGTGGTAACAGTGTCAGTGGTTGATTTAGGGCGTAACGGAAGCCCCATCTTTGCTGCAAGATCCTGGCCGATGTAATTTCCAACGGCTCCACTGTCTATGTACGCTCTTACTGCGTGCATCTGAGATGGTTGTTGGTGATTGATCAAGACCACAGATAGTGCAAAATGGGAGGTCTGTAGTTCACTTTCTTCGCTCGACAAGTGGACCCCTACACTTGCCGGTTGGGGAGTTTTCCGATTCTTTGATAGTATCTTCCTTGTCCGTTGCCCCTACCGTCCTCCTTGGTGGCTTCACAGGGCACTCTTTAAGGAAATGACCTGACCTTCCACAGTACAGACATCACTGCTGCTGTCTCCTTTTATCCCTTTCCGCTTTAGTCAAGGGGGATCTGACCCACCCGATTTGCATTGGTTCTCCTGAACCTTCCGTTGTTCGGGCAGTGTTGTCCTTTGAACGCACATACATAGGGCGAGGGTCTGGTCTGGTTCGATCTGCTCTTCGGTCCTGCAACCTATGATCCAGTTGAACAACAAGGTCAATGAATTATGAGCAGTCTTTCGGGGGGTTCACTACTTGTGCGAGAACATCCTTCAGCTCCCCCCGCAACCCATGATGAAATAACGTGGTTCTCTTCTCCACTGGCCATTCTGCTTCAACTGCGAGTCTATTGAACGTGTCTATGTATGTTAATAGGTCTTGATTCCCTTGGCGTAGGGACAGAAGTTCGTTGTCTAATGCCTGCCCATGAGTACGACGGGCGAACAGCTTTTCCATCTCCTGCTGAAAGCCCCTGAAGTCATGCAGCAAAGGATTGTCTTGGGCCACAAAGGTTACAGACCGGTCCGCGGCGCTGCCACTCAGGTAGGATAGCACAAAAGCGACCCGTGATTGGTCATTCGGAAAGGTCCCTGGCCTACAAAGGAAGTGCAGGCGGCACTGGTTCATTAACTTTGAAAACCTCTTGGGATCCCAAGTAAATCGTTCGGGCGGGGCCAAGGGAACTGCCCCAGGAAGGGTTATCTGAACGGGATTGGCTGATGGCGCTGGCATTGAGGGCACGCTTCCCGGCAATGGTGCATGCCCTGCTTGTGACTGGAGAAGTTGCTGGTTTAAATCATCAGTGCGTTCTTTGGCTACTATTAGCTCTCTCCTCAGGGTGTTGGTCTCCTGCCTGGCTGCATGTACTTCAGAACGTAGCTGCCCCAACATGTGGGCTAACTGGTCAGTTTCTGATGTTTCCATGACGCCCAGGTGGATTTTGATGTGGGGCTTTGCGTTCTGTAACGCTCACCTGGTATCCACGGGGACGTCACTCAGCCTGTTCTGACCTCTTACGACCTCAAACCCTTCCCTGGAGGCTATTCGACTGGAGACTGGGCCTTGTTTTCTTGGATAGTGTTCTCTCCATCCTGCTTTCAGCTCAGGGGCGTGTTGATTGATGCGGGCTCGTTGCTGCCTAGTTACTTCACTGGCAAGAGTCCGACAGGTAAGTATAATGAGTCTTTTGAACAGTTCTCTAACTTCGTTCCTTTCCTTCCTTAGATGATGGCCGGCGTCCGTGGATGGCGGCGTGCTGCTGAGATGAGTAGCGCTGAAGGTGAGTGAGAGCGCGATGCGCGATACACCGCTTTCGTATTTGCATTGAACTGAGTTCTTTTTCTGTGTCTTTTAGGTGCTGCGACGTTTTCAGCATGGATGCCGGTTATGAAGAACAAATGTGCTGGGTAAGAGCGGTATGCAGCGCCTCTAGATGTTTCCACGCTAACCCGGAGTGTCTTTTCCCTCTTGCAGATGGATGAGAAGTTCCGGAGACAGAGTTCCCCCAGAGCGGCTGGGATTCAGGTAAGCGTTTGAAGCTCGTACAGTATTTAAAAATAAGCGAAGATTTGCAGAATGCTTACTAATGCCTTTTTTCTGTTTTTTTCGCTTTTCCTTAGGAAGCGGCGTGCCGGGATGGGAATGACACCGCCAAAGATACCCGCAGAATAGAAGGAGCGATGAATGATGGGCAGAAGCGCCGCAAGGTAAGGCTGTTCCTAAAAGTGTTCCTGTTCTTGCAGGAGCTGAGCGCAGAAGAAAGATGCAGGCCTACTGGAGACCGATCCGAACACGGTGAGCGTCACGCTGCAGGTGCAGAAAACGCAAAGCATGTTTCTCAGCCTGGGTGTGGCTTAAATAGTCTCTAGGTATCCCAGGTGTCTCTGGGCTGAACCACACCCAAAAGACTAGACCGCACATGCAGTTCTGGGAACCGAAATATGTGGGGGCATCCATCTTGTCCCCATCAATGCACTACAAGTCCAATCCCCAATGTTATCCTATGGTAGTGAGTGAGTCTGGTGCCACAAGCGCCAAGTCTGACTCCAAGTGGGTCTTTGGAGGGGTGGAGAGGCCCTTGAGGACTATGTAGGTGATCGTGGCCTGGCTCCAGCCTGACATCTTGGAGGGCTGGGGACATGAGGAGCAGGAATCATGACAGCATGTCTAGGGTGGATAGAAATGTGGCGTTTTTGAGTTTATCAATCAAGTCATCGATGCGAGGCATGGGATAGGCATCAAAATCTGAGATGACGTTAACTTGTAGGAAGACTATGTAAAACCTCCATGAACGGGCCGGTTTTGTGACCAACACTATAGGGGTTTCTACCAGAATACATTGGGAAATGCCATAACTAAATCCTTTAAATCTTCTTGTTGTTGATTAGATAGCTCTTGGGGAATTGATTCAAAGTTCTCTATTTCTTCTGGTACCAAACAGGATACTTTAGTGGCATTGGCGGTGAAAGGATTTTCCTTCTACTCTTTTAAGAGATTTACATCTTATAGATGGGTCTTTTGCTTCCTGCCAGGTTGGGCTACCTTATAAGTACAGTTTCCTGTTTGTTCCAATACTTCATATGGCCCCTGCCACTTACAGACACATTTGTTTTCCGAAGTAGGCAAGAGGACCAATACTTTTTGTCCTACGGAAAACTATCTCATATTTACGTGTTTGTCATAAGTGGACTTTTGTTGTGCTTGGGCTTTTTCCATACGAGTATAGATTAGATTTCAAACAAGTTTCAGATGCTCTCGCAATCTGGTAGTTTTTTGCGAAAGGGGAATGGGTGCCTCTTCTCTTTCTTCCCAGGTCTCCTGGAGCATGTCCAGGACATCTCTAGGTTCCCTACCATAAAGCAGTTAAAAAGGAGAGAATCCAGTGGATGCATGATGGGTTTTTCTTACTGCAAATAGTGCCAATGTGTATCATACGGCCCCAGTCCTTCCCATCATTATCTACCAACTTTCTCAGGATCATTTTGAGTGTTTAGTGGAATCTTTCCACCAATCTGTCTGTTCGGGGATGGTAAACTGAAGTTCTTAAGGTGTTGATATGGAGAAGCTCCTTGACTTCACCCATGAGCTTGGTCATGAAATTGGATCCTTGATCCATCAGGATTTCCTTAGGAAAAACAACTCTGGAGAAATACGGTAATAGGTGTTTCAAAATCTGCTGGGTGATGTCGTTTCACATAGGAAATTCCTCAGGGTATCTGATCGCGTAATCGACAATCACGAGTACATATTTGTTACCCAGTCTAGAGGTTACCAAAGGTCCAATGATGTCCATCCCAATCCTTGAAAAAGGGACTTCTATGATTGGTAAAGGATTCAGAGCGGCAGGCAAGGGAATGTGAGTACTGGATTTCTGACATATTTCACATGTCTGAATAAAGTTTTTTATATCAGCATGGATACCTGGCCAGTAAACCTTCCCACTGATATTTGCCTGGGTCTTAGATTGTCCAATGTGTCCCCCTGTGAGATGAGAATTTGCAATCTCTAGTACGATGTTCCAGTGGGTTTTGGGGATAACTGAGTTTTACTTACGCCTTCTGTGGATGTTTCCTTTCTATACAGTAATCCTTGTTTTAGGGGAGAAAAGACTTCCCTTTTCTACTCCCTACCCTTTGGGAATTGCTTGTAAGAAAGCCCCAGCGAGGGCTGGATCATTTTGCTGAGCCATGGTTAGGTCGGGAACGATGGCAAGCTTTTCCTCCCCTTTCTCTTCAGTCCTAGAAGGTCCATCAGCTTCCCCAAAGCCTACGGTACCTCGCTCAGTATCTTCTGGTTCACTCTGTCTAAAACGAGGAAATAGAGATGTTTCAAGAATTTCTTCTGCAATTTTGTCCCAACGATGTACTTCAAATGGAATTTCACCATGCTTCTGTAAGAGACCCTTTATGTCTCCCCGGAAGTCGGGATCTATGACACCTGCCAGAATGTCTAGACCGAACTTCCAGGCCAGGTCAGATTTTGGGGCCAATCTTATAGAACACCCAGGAGAGGGGTATCAAAACTAGACCTGTGGGAATCATTACTCTCTTCCCTGGAGGGACAGTAGCGTCTCTGCTGCTATAGATATCAAAGCCTATTGATTCTTTCGTGGCAACAGAGGGGTCTGAGGCTCTATGACTAAGCTTCTTGAATTTTAGGGTTCCCCAATTTGTTTCAATTGAGTCACATCCCACTACTGACACCACATGTAAGGTAGGCATGGTATCAACAGTAAGACAGACACAAGTGACCACAATTCAAGGTCATTTATTGAACTTCAAAAAAGGGTTTGAAAAATGCCTATCTAATCCTAAATCTACAGATGGGAGCAAGCTACGACCATCAAACAATAATAATGCAATCCTAGTGGTGTCTTGTCAAAATAAGTGGTGTCTTATCAAAATAAAAGGGCCAATACTAATAAACCTATTGGCAATCATTACCTCAAAATACAAATAGTGTGGGAAACAGTGTTACAAAAAAAAAAAAGTTTTCACAAAATGATATGTCAGGATGTCCAGGCCGTTGGCCTCCCTTCCCCACGTTTTCAGCACAGGACAAGGTGGATCACTTGAGAGCAACACAGTCTCTGGCTTCTTTAGCATGAGGATACAGTTCAATCATTAGCATCAGGGCCTTCTGTGCTCAAGTCTGTTTGCTTATCAAAGTCTCTTCATTCCGAAGGCCTAATGCGAACAAATTAACGATAAGTTATTTTCCTCTTTCAGATTTTCACAAGTTCTCAAATTAGGTGATTCGCTATTCACCCCGGATCCCCCTCAGTTGGGCTCAGATCCCTTAAACACAATGTTAGTCACCTTGGATCCCCCTCATCCAGGCTCAAATCCCCTTAACACAATGTTCATAGGATATTATTTTTTGGGTGACTCATGGTTCACCCTGGATCCCTCTCAGCTGGGTTCAGATCCCTTTTAACATAAATAGTCTCCCACGGCCGGGCTCGGACCAATTTCAATTAACATCAACTATCGAAGCCTTTCAAATGTGCACTGGGTTTGGCTTGACCCGTTGCAGGATCACTTCGATTTCACAATTCGTTTCTTTTAACATTTGTCACCTTTCATTTGGATACCTAACAGAGACTTTCGAATTAGGACCCACGTGGTGCCGGACACCTCCATCTACGGTATCATATCTTGGCTTCAAAGTTCAGTCACTCATCTGCTGTTTTAATTATATTTGCAACGCTTGCCACATACGCATCACACACTGTTCTCTATACAATGTTGCTGCTTGCAACCTTGGCTTCAACACAGACAGGTCTGGTATCAGTCTCCCCAACTCATCAGCTGTGCTGACTTTACTGGTGCTGCTTTGTTGTAGGAGCCAAGGACAGTACCACAGCGGCGAATGATTCTCCCCACCTTGACTATCGACGTGGGAGAGCCCTGGGTACCTCTGACACACAATGCAGTATTCTTCAGCTTTGATTCAGGGTCCTACGTTTCCTATTCTCGAAGGTGCATGAAAGTTATGGTCTTTCAGTGAAAAGGTCAAGGGCACTTCCCTCCTTGGTGTCCTCTTTGGTCTTGCCGTCTTTCGCCTTGTATTACACTGCCATCTTGGAACAGCTGCTTCCTCATGTGCTTTGCCTTGCTCATAGTGTGCTTTCCTGCTCCTCCTTTTATCCGTGTGGGAAGTTTTAATGGAAGTCAGGTGTGTGTTATGATCAGTAATTGCCTAACCCTGTCTGACCATTGTATTGGGACACGTCAGGCATACAGCTTGGGTGTTAGTCAGTTTTCTCTCACAGTGAGCTGTCTGTGAGAAAGCGTTTGTGTTGGAAAATGGGTTTGGGGGGTTGAGTTCCTAAGTATCCTACGTGGTAGAATGGGGTAAAGGTGTTACAGGGAACGGGATACGGTGTCTCGCCATCCGGTGTCACACTTCCACTCCCCGAAGACCCCTCATTCAAGTGATCCTTCTCCACTGGTCCACCCCTAGGAACTGGATCCAAAAGCTATGGCCGTGTCCTGACCACCTGGATGACAGATCCCCGGGGACTAGCGGGTTAGACGCCTTCAGGTTTCTCACAGAGGGAAGTTCCCTACCTATCAAAACTAAAACTAAGGGTGCTCGTCAAGGTCCAAAAATAAGTCTTCTGTCTGAATAACAATTGCTAACTGGCCCCACCACTTTACAGTTCAGCAACAGTTCAGATCTTTGTTGCTGACGTTAGTTCAAAAGAAAGGTTCTTGAATACCCCAATTCTCTTGAGAGCAAGCCTGTGATTCTTGGACTCCCCAAAGTCTTATGACTCTCTGGGAGATTTGTTCACTCTCGGGTATTAACTTTACATAGGGCGTTTGTTCACTCAGGTTCCCGTAACCTCGCCGGCTTCCCCAGCTTCAATGCAAAATGTTTGTATTCAACTCAATTTGGTTCACAGAGGGCGCTTGCCCCTTTGGGTTCCTCGGGCTCCCGTAACATTGTCGGTTTCCCCGGCTTATATGCAAAGAGTTTGTGTCTGTTGATCAGCTTCACAAGGGTGCTTGCCCGTTCAGATTTCTCAGGCTCCAGTAACCTCATGGGTTCTTCCAACCTGTACCTGTACACAAAGTGTCTGTATTCCTCTTGTTCTGTTGTATACAGGGTCGCTTGTCCATTCTGTTTTCTCAGGCTCCCATATCCTCGTAGGTTCTCTTAACCTTGATTCAATGTGTTCGTATTTTCCTTGTTCGGCTTCATACTGGGCACTTGCCCATTAGGGTTTTGCAGGCTCCCGTACCCTAGTAGGCTCTCCCAGACTTGTCTTATTGTATTCGTACCTCAACGGTATTCTCTATGTAGGAGCGTTTGCTTCCCTGGTACTGCGTCCCTCGGCAGTTAGCGTCCATCGGAAGTTAACCTCTGTCGGATATGGAGCTCAGGGATTTGTGTCCTCTCCGGTGACCTGGTCTCGGTGTCAGTTGCCAGGCCTCTGTCCTATCACGGCTTCCTCGCGGTCATGTTATAAGAGGAAACTGGTGCTGCTCTTCCCCCAAATCTGGCTTTTGGGTCGGTTGTGATGTCGGCCCTCCAGGGTTTGGCTAGCCTTAGGTTCGCTTCCCACACAACTGCCGGCTAGTTGGTCTAGTGTGGCTCCGTCTCTCCAGGAAGTCTCTTCCGCAGAGGTTCACAGCTGCATAGGATTCACTTTCCTCACTGAACAGAATATTTCTCCTTATACTCGCAGTTCCCCCTGTGCTTGAGTATGTTATCACAGTGAAAAGGGGTGTGTCCTTCGACTGTGGAGTTCAGGCGGGATCCAGCATTACCTGGAGACAAAGAGATTTAAGAAATGTCACTGTTTGGTGGTTTCAAAACAGAAGTAACAACAGTTTTTTCAATGCTCATATAGGCTGACATGGTAGTCTGGCCCGGGAGGTCTTTCTCGGACTGGGAGTCCTTGTCCCTTAAAGGGAAGTCAATTGCAGCGAGGTTCCACTTGTCCAGCCGCCTGGGGAGGGTCTTGCAGAGCGGGCTCACTTCCCTAGGCTCACAGGAGGTGGCTCCCGTCTGGGAAGAAGGTACGAATTGACCAGATTTGCCACAGCATCCAGTGCAAGACCTTTTGTTTGATTCCAGAATGCTGCCCTGGAATTTGTGTTTTATTTCTCCCAATAAAAGCATTTAATTATTTTTCCTGCTGGGAGTATTAGAATCCAGATCCGAAGCTTGTTCATTGTGTATTTGTGCCTCTGACATAATGCCTTTATCTGATATCTTTGATTTTATTTTCTGAACATTTATGTGGAAACACATGTTCTCCTTCCTTTGAGGATTTTGCTTGTTTCACTTGCATGTTATTTATTTATTATTTATTTGTTCACATTTATAAAGCGTGCAACAGGCCGATGGCATCGTGGCGCTGTTACAGACAACGTGCTTAGTTGCATAATACATACTCAGTTACATGACAATACAAGAGGGGTGGGGAGGAGAGGAAGGGTCAGTAGAAAGGAGGGAGGGCTGTGTTAGTATTTATTTATGTATTCACATTTAAGTTGCATGTGATAAAAGTATATCAGGCAGATTGAAGCTCGGGCCCCAGGTACAAAACTATAGTGCCAGCCGTGGGTGATCACTAATGAAGGTCTGTGCTATTCCAGTATTCAAGAAAACACTTCAGTTGTCTCGCAGGAATTCTTACGTTGTGTTCAGGAGTGAGCTAAATGCTTGAGGTAGGCTCATCAATGATTTTGAGATTTGAGTCAGTAGAGTACTGTATCATCACAATATGCTGTGCCACCTGAGAGAAGCCTCTCTATATTATCAATAAGGCACAGCAATATGGCTATATATATATATATATATATATATATATATATATATATATATATATATATATATATATATATATTATATATGTCCTTATGGATCCGGTCAACGAACCTTCAGGTATTCAGATCTTCACCGTCCTTTTATATATGAACATGTTGTATTCCCCTAAGGCAGCACCTGGGTTCACACAAATTCCTTCATGACAATCTGGGGGTCTTGTCTTCGCTGCAACCTCTCCCATCAAAGGTACGAGGATGCATCCTTTGTCCATGCACTGCAACAGGCCCTAAAGATCAGAAACTCTCCTGACACTGAGGGCCAGGATGAGCGATTCCCCCAGCAGGCTGCTCAGTTTCCCTCAGGCCTTTACAGGGGAGGACTGGGAACCAAAAGAGACCCTGGAAATAATGTTCAAAGTGGCCCCATATTACATATTTTCAGCAAGCCCAACCCTTTTCCTATGGGAAAATTTAGAAATAAAATAGGTTGCCACACAAAAGAGGGTCAGGGTGCAGAGTCCTACTGTGAAACTTTCAGAGTTTTCTATAGGCCAGTCCAGCCCTTGGCCTATAATTTCAAAGCTACTTTTACGGGCAGCCCTGGCGCCATTTTGGGAGATAGCTGCGACAACATTTCAGGTTTTCATTGCTGTTTGTCCTGGGAAAGACACGCTCAATCAGTGCACCAGGGATTCGTCAGCCAACAAGTGCTCTTGGGTCATGACGATCAACTAGAAATGCACAGTGTGGCCTGATGAAGGCCCAGGTCAGCGAAGCCAGCAGCAGACACAGGTTTTGCATATTTTTGTTTTCTATGGTCTAAAAACTAAGAGCGGACATGACGTATTTTTGTTAGGGTTAGCTCTTTACTCTTCTTTGAAAAGCACTGAGGTTTGGTACAGGATTGGCAATACCACATTTCAATACCTTTGCTCAGTCGTGTACTTTTTCTGGATACAGTAAGTGTACTCATGTGTGAACTGATGGATGGACGAGAGAAACCAACAGGCAGATTGCTACTGTTTGGGCTGTGTTCTTATCCATGCCTTTTAGGCCATTGCCCTTAGTAGCCATATGCTTTTTTAAAAATATATATCCCCTCCTATTTAATGGCTTTACAGTGATTGAAATAACATCACATGACTGAGCCTTTCTAACAGCACTACAGTGAGTATAGCTGTAGTTCTACTGTACAACTGCATACATGATCTGTGCCTATTCTGTATGACTATTGTGTTGGATTGTTATTTAAAAAACGGAATATCTTAAGTATGTCTGATTGAATTTTCGAAACTTTAGGTAAAGACTATGTGGGCAGCAGAAACTCTGAAGCAGGGAACTTTAAGATATTTGTAAAAGTGTTTTTTTGAGGCGTTTAGGTGGGCTATGGAAAACCCAATACAAAATACACAGAAAACGTCCAAGAAAGTACACCAAATTTCACATGAGTGGTTACCAAATCC
Organism: Ambystoma mexicanum; assembly: GCF_040938575.1. Lineage (NCBI taxonomy): Eukaryota > Metazoa > Chordata > Amphibia > Caudata > Ambystomatidae > Ambystoma > Ambystoma mexicanum. The sequence continues at coordinate 1,256,013,235 of NC_090933.1, read as the reverse complement.
GAAGGGACGGCGTCGGGCCCTTTCAATTTTTTCAGTTGAAATGGGCCCTGGGGATAAAGTTGGGGGGTGGGAGGACAGGAGTGGCCCCATGTTGACGGTAATCATTTAGGTAGTCATTTAGTTGGGACATTAAACTGTTTACCGACACGCTCATTATAGACTGCCTTTGCCGATATCCACAGGCAGACCGTTCCTCCGCAACACCACCTCCCGGAAATGTGAGCTGAAGGGTGGGGCTTCCCCACATAACTTTTTGGTAGTCAGAGAGGGCAAAGAAGTCTTTCCAGAAACCAGCGGCTTTAAAGTGTTACTGAGTTTGTGCAGAAAAATGCATTTGCACAAACGCAGCAAAACTTTAAAGATGCTAGTTTCAGGAAAGCACTCTCTACCCAACTAAAATCAAATGCACACATCAACCCCCCTTCTGTGGGATGTTTTCATCCACGCATCCAAGCCCTACAACAGTACTGTGCATCGCTGGTAGCAGAAACATTAGAGTGGCCACCGGAAAGCATGCTGCTCGCCAGAAATCATCCAAATATGCGCAGTAAAAAGCTGAAAGATAGGCGGCCATCTACTTTTGCCTATGTCAGTGAGCACAGGAGATCACTGCCTAAAACCACCATTGGGATACCCACACAGTAGCCTGAAACCACTTGGAAAAAGCAATGCTGATTGCAAAGGAATACAGATCTGTTCAAATATCCATTTTATTTGGTGTCAAAAATTGCTAAAATCATGGCTCACAAAACCACCAAAAAGATCCAACCTTCTTCGGGGGTGTTCCACATTACTCTACTGCAAGAATCCACATCAGTACAATATTAGCAAGAATCCTATGCTATCAAAGTAAAATCCCCTCTTAAAAAATAGACAGCTGTCAAAATGGGTGCAGTACCGTTGCTCGCCTCCAACAGGCGCTGGCGATCTAAATTCTGACAGGAGAGCTGTATTTCAGAAGCTAACTATGCCAAGCAAGAGAATTCCATCCAAATGCCATATAGAGTGCCACCCAGTGATTTCATGTTGAAAAATACTTGGTTTAAGGAGATATTGCTTATTTTAAAGTTTATAATGTTATATATTTTTTTTTATAAGGAACTAAGTTGCAAGTGACTAGAAGGCAGTCTGATGCAGTTCAGACTTCAAAAGGTTTGCTGTCCCATGAGAACCCTTCACACCTCAGGCCTATACACCAGAAGGCAGGATATCGCGTGGTCATGTTAATCAGATGGAGAGTGGCACCCTGGTCTGCTGCCCTCAGTCAAGATAATGGATTCTTTCAGCTGAATAGGATATGCTGATTTGGGTGTGCTTGAACAACTGCTCTGGGAGAAACAAGACATGTGACCTCTGAGTCAGAGCCAAGCTTCTGGGGGCGGAGATAAACAAATGGGTGAATTCAATTGAGAGCAAATATATGTTTTATAAAATTGCAATTTACAAGGTGTTCCAAGCTGACAGAAATGTACAACTTTGAGAGTCTTAAAATGAAAAATGCACTCACAGTTCAAGACTAAGTTGGACACCGTGGGATGTTCTGAGGCCAAGCCCCGTAATTATAATATTGTGGATGCAGTGTTTATGCTAGAAACCTAAGAACTTCCAGTAATATGCTCAGAGAGGGTGTGTAGGTCTGTGTAAAATTGGGGGCCGGACCAATATTGCAAAACCCACTAAAATCACAAATAAGTTGTCATTTCTGAACTAAAGCTCTTAGGAAAATCAGAGTTGGAACAGAATGCACCTTAATTAATCTGTGATGTGTACATGTATTCTCAACAACTTGTGTATCTGGGAAACATGTTTTGTTAAGAAAAATTGATTTCTAAGTAAAAGCAAAGGGGAGTTTCTTCACTAGATTGTAAAATGGCAGCATCACTCTGACTCATGCTGACTCACTACTCCTTTCTCCAGTCAGGGCACAGAGAATCCTCTAACCTATCAGGATCCTCAGAGGGGTGGGCATAGAAGGTCAGCCTCCACACCCACTTAGAAAACACATAAAAAGAGACTGCTGAGACCCAGATAGGAACTGCTCTTTCCACTACTCACCGATTCCTGCGAAACGCTCTGCCAGACCAGATCCAGACAAAGACTCCAGACTCCAGAGACTCCAGATTCCAGATAGATTCATAGACCAGACTCTAGAACCCAGCTCTAGAACCTTAAGCAGGGGCCTAACCCAAAAGCTGAACTCTTCTCAGAAGGCCTCAGAATCCAGCAACCTAACCAAACTATTCAACAGCCTTGCCGTGCTGTGCGCTTCCAGCCCAGAACCCCGTGCCAGAACCGAGATCCAGAGGAAACAGAGCTGTATCCAGAACCCATCAGATCCAGTTCAAGAGACCAGACCGCCATGCAGTGCCGATAGCAGACCAGAGGCTGTGCTGTGAGCAGAACCCAGAGGGCCTGAGACCTGTCCGCTGGTGAGAGAACCGCAGCCGAAACCTGACCAGATCTGTGACAAGGTCCATTCTATTCCAAAACTAGGAGTGAGTATCCAGTCTAGAACTGTACAGAACCAATCTCTTAGTCTAAAGTAATCTTATCCCATCCATTTCAACCTGTCCAGAACTGCATTCAGAATTTTGTGTCCATCCTGTGATTTCAAATCTGTAAAAGCGTCATCTGTCATTCTGAAATCTTGACTTTATTTTTGAAAATCTACCTCCACAAAAACGTCAGTATCTTTTGAACCGCACGTCCTAGAAGCAAAATTTAACTGTCATTTTAAAGCTAAGATCCTTATAGTTTTTCCGTAATCGCGATTTACGCACGCGGAAAAGTGCTGCGAATTGCAATTTAGCTCCATTTCATTTTCTGTCAAAATAGCTGTCTTTTGCTGACTTTTGTTTTCAAATTGATCTGAACCATGGTCAAGGTTATATGTTCTTTCACATCCAAAGGGAAGGGACTGATGTGCACACTTGCTTTTTGTTGGGCAGAGACGCGAAGGAAGCAGTTTCTGAAACTAGTACTATTAAAGGGTGTTGCATGTTAGCTCATCATGTATGTGTGCATGGAGTGCGTGTTTAATGTATGTATGAATGAGTGAGTGTGTGTATGATGTATGGGGGCTGGGTGCGCATGTAAATGAACGAGCATGGTGAATGGGATGTTTAAATGAATGAGTGAATGTGCAATTTTGTGTGTGCGTGCTTGTGTGTAATGCTGGGCAGCTCCCATTTGATACTTGGGCCCCATGTCAGATAACCCTTAGGGAAGAACAGAGGGGGCGGAGCCCCTATGCTTGCCCCACCCACTTTCTGAAGTGGCCCCTCCCATCACAAGTTAGCCCACTCCCATGACCAGTTAGCCCCCCGAGTCTCCAAAATTTTGTTCATTGCACCCCTGCCTTGTTGTCAAACTGCAACTGATAGGTTTTCAGCTGACATTTGGTGTGTGAGCTCCGTGCCGGCAGCCTGCACCTCATATTCTGCTACTATTGGCAACCTTGATTCTTTATTTTGACTCACTGTTTTTTGCAGCTGTAAGGCAAGTGGAGACTTCAAACATCATGCTGAAAATGGCCCCCATCAGCCACAACAGATCTTCAGCCGTCCCTGCAACTTTCATGGAGGATGTGATAACAGAAAAGATGTTTTCTTGATTTCCTATGCAAAGAATAAAATGTCACGTAAACATGCCTATTGTCTTAGGTTGATGTGGTGTGACACCCCTCCTTCGGAGCATGGTATCTCCCAGGGCTCGTGCTAGGGTCACAAGTTGGTGACCATGTGACTGAAGAATAATAAAAGGGACGAGCCAGGTCTGGCTTGTCAGTTACTGTAACAGAGCCCTGCCTGCGTGTGTGATTACTGTAGCGCAATGCTGGCACCGTGTAGCAGGCGGAGGGCCTTCTGCCGCAGGACCCTCCACACGGACAGTGCCCTGCTGGGCAACCCTGTCCATGATGCCCCTTCCCCATGTCAGTAGAGCCCCTGCCGGGCAACTCTACATGCGTGCGTCGCAGAGCCCCTGCTGGGCAACCCTGCATATAGGCGCCAGTGCCCCTGCTGGGCAACGCCAGCGCCGTCTTTTGTGTTGGCCTGGGTGCCCCCAGGCCATGGAAGAGCCTGTGTGCTCACAGGCTAGCAGGGTGTCCCCTGTCAACCTATATTAGCTGGGTGCCCCCAGCATGTCGGCTGGATGCCCCCAGCCTTGGTCTGCTTGGCCTGCGTGACCGCAGGCCAGGACATAACAATGGAGACGAGGAGGTTAGGCCCCCGTGCGACTGCCGTGGCGAGGGGTCTGCCATGTGCCCCGTTAGGAGGCAGCGGATGTGCCACGTGAGGAGACGGCGTCTGCCACGGAGAAGGGGAGGTGGATCTGGGTCCTCCCCCACCAAGCGGAAAGAAAAGGGGGAGAGGAGAGAGCGGGATGCCGGCGGCGCTGTCGCAAGAATTGAGGAAACCTCCCGCCGGGCAAGGATAGGAGGTAAGTTGCGGCCTAGCCCCAGTGGCTGCAAGCTGGCAGCCTCGCTGGAGCCCCAGAAAAGATTGTGGGCCACCTGGGGGTGAAGGTGGATGTGCTTCATGCTGCAGCGCTCTAAAGATGATGGTCTGTTCCCGCGGTTGGCAGTGCCGCGTCTGCAGATCCCGCTGTGGGCCTGATGTGTATGCCCTGCTGGGCGAAAGGAAAGGCCTGTTGGGGAGAGCGCCTTGCTTGAGGCATTCCCAGAGAAGCGGTAGGAGCCGAATGTGACATGTGGCACATGCCACAGCGTGCCACAGCATGCCACCAATCTCTGGACTGGCTGATGTAAAATGTACAGTTTAAGGGATTTCAAAGACATTCAACAAGTGAAAAATACCCTCTCAATCATTGTGGGATTGTTTTATATTAAAACACTTTCAGCAAATGCATAGTTTAAGCACTTATCATGCCCCAGCATGTCACCAATCTCGGGACTAGCTGATGGCAAACATACTGTTTAAATGACTTCAAAGACATTAAACAAGTGAATATAAAGCCTCACAACCATTGTGAGATGATATAAATCAAATTTAAAAAAAATAAAAACCTTTATTAAATTCTGATAGTTTCCTTGAGCTCAAAACCTCATGGTCTGTAGTCAGATGTTCTACCATTGCACCAACACTTTAGATGGGAAATATTTGGTGCTAGTTCTTATGACCTAATCAGACAGCAGGGTCTGCAAGTCCCTTTTCAGTGTTGATTCTAACTTGGCATGTCACCTACATATTTCTTTATATCTGCTTCAAATCTGTTTTTTTCATTGCTTCAAAATTATTTCAGGCATCTCACCTCTTAGGCTCTTGTCTTACATCTCCTAACTTACAGCAATTGAATGGTTTAAAGCACTTGGAACTCCAGCATGCCACAGCATGTCACCGCTCTCGGAACTAGCTGATGGCAAATTTACTGTTTAAATTACTTCAAAGACATTAAACAAGTGAATATAAAACCTCACAAACATTGTGAGATGTTATAAATCAAATTTTTAAAAAAAGAAATCAATTATATTCCGATAGCTCCCTTGAGCTCAAAACCTCATGACCTATAGTCAGAAGTTCTACCATTGCACCAGCCATACAGATGGGAAGTATCTGGTGCTAGTTCTTATGACCTAATCAGACAGCAAGGTCTGCAAGTCCCTTTTCAGTGTCAATTCTAACATGGCATGCCACCTAAATATTTCTTTATATCTGCTTCAAATCCGTTTTTTCATTGCTTCAAAATGACTTCAGGCATCTCACCTCTTAGGCTCTTGCCTTATATTTCATAGGTAGAAACTCTGGCTAAGGGGTAAGTTGCTCTGTAGGGCGACACTTTATAATCCCAAAATTAAAAAGTCGAAAAAATGATAATGGTGGATTATTGTATCTGAGAGTACATGGGTGTCGCATGTCTCTGGAAACAGACGGTAGTAAAGCCTAACCGTCACCACAAGGAATGCAGAATAGAAGAAATTCCAGGACTCAGCGCCACCAGTTATAAGATCATTTTTTATTTTTTTTATTTGTATTTAATCAAAAAGATTTTTACAAAATGACGTTTTGTCATGAAATTCACATAAAACGGAGGGTCTCACTAAAATGTGCCCTTGTCGCGGGCTATGTCCGTGGCAGATTTACTGATTCCAATATTTTGTACGTAGCTATCTGCCATTTTGTCTTATCTCCTCCCATTAAACGAGCCCAACAAGTATCTTCATCAGCTATAATAAAGTCCGTAAAAATATGTCTTAAGTAACGACTTCTTACTTGTTGGTTTGCGGCACATTTTAGAAGTAAATGTCGTATCGATTCTATTTCTTGTGCATTGCAAAAACGACAAAAGTTAGATGCGGCTTTGCCTCTTATTGCCAAGATCTCGTTTGTAGGCAGAAGATTGAGGCGAGCACGTAGCAGCATGTCTCTCCCCTTCCTGCAAGGGAATTTTTTGATGTATTCTTGTAATTCGTTTAGTCTTTTAACATTTGGTCATAAGATCATTTAATTGTGTTGTATTGTCACACATTAAATGGTGAAGTGAAGCCCATAAGCGATAACATGTTTCGGCTCGCTCTGAGCCTTTTTCAAATCTGGGCTGATTTAACATCAAGTAAAAATAACAAAAAATGTGTCAAAAAATGTGTGACAACAGTATAGGTATAATCAGAAATGTACACAAATGTTAAAGCATCATGCCACAAAGAACATTCTCAAATCACAAGATTAATGTATAGACAGAAAAACAAGGGTTGGTTGAGGGGAGGATGCAAGGGTATAAAAAAGCATATCAGAAAGTAATGAACACATTGTAACAAAAAACAACCCACAAAATAAAATGAAATGCCACATTGGAGAGATGACAAAACAAGGATGAGAGAAGAACAGAAATTTTAGTGATTATTAAGTATTTCGTATTCGCGCCAATGAGAACAATTATATTAAATGTATATATATATATATACAATGTATATTAAACCGGCCAGACATTTCAGGCGCTACATAAGGAAAGAGGGAAGGCCCTTTACCCTGGAATAGGGGGTGCAGAGAGTCTGGGCTCCCAAAGCATTGATACGAACAGAAATGCGACATTCAAAAATAGAGTGTGAGGTGTTCCTTGGTCTGCTGTGGTGTGGTCATGTCCACCTTTACATTTTTCATCATCCTATCATGATCGTGATGGACCCAAAACCCCTACTGCCAATTTTCCAAGGGTCATTTCTTCGCACACCACTCCCATTAGAGCTCTCAACTGCAACTGTCAGATTACTTACATGGTCACTGTCCATTTCAATGCAGTTGCTGGCAACCCCATGGACTACCTGCTATGTTATCCAGGTGTTCAGGCGTCGACATCGAAGGCAGTGGAAGTTGAGGCGAAAGCTCTAGTTAGCATGGTCAGATCGATGACTCCTCTAAAATATATGTCACTTTGATTGTCCTTCTGCTATTTAAATTCATTTTCAGCTGTGTGCCCATCTTGATTGTCCTGCTCCTGTTTACATTTGTTTTTAGCTTTGTGCATAACCTGCTTTTCATGAGAATGTGTTAACAAGTCCACCCCTCTGCACTCTGCCTAGTCTGCCACCGGTTCCCTCACCCTTCCTCAGTCCCATTGTCCCTCTGTGCTGTTATTGCCCTCAGCCCTACACCCACTACCTCCCCTTCCTCTGTGTGTTCACTGTTTTTTCTGTGCATATTACCTCCCTCAGCTCCCATTGTTTTTCTCCCATTCTTGTTCCTTGTCTCCCCCTCTCTACCTACTGCTCTCGCTGCGCCTCTGTGGCCTCAGCCTGGTTAAGTGTACCTCACTCTCTGCAGTTTGCTATGGCGCTATCTATCTCTCCTATCTTCTCAAACTGCTTCTCTATCTTTTATCCTTCACCCCTTACTAAGTCTGTCAGGAAGAACCTCAAGAAGGACATACTGAGCTCTAACCCAGGCCTTCAATTGCTGGCACCTACATCATTGCCTCTGCCAGAAAGACTCTCACAGACATACTCTGTCTTTCCCTCACTTGTCCTATAGACTCTCCATATGATTGCTCTTCTCTCTCCTTTCTCTTCTTCGCCCATCAATGGTGGCACCCGCTGGGAGGTCTTTCTTGCCCTCTCCACCTCCAGGGTCCTCCTCAATGTCTACTGCAATTGTACCATCATGGTCCAGGGTCCTCAACCCAACCTTCTACTCTTTGATAGGCTCCTCCCCCGCTTTATCAACCTCCCTCCGCCTTCTGCACCAGCTCCTTCAGCTGCCGTAGCTCCCATGCCAGCTGTGCCCACCTTGGCTCCCTTGTCACCTTCTAACCACCCTTATACCTTCGCCATGGCTTTCTTGCCACCACCCCACACATTGACAACCCAGTCTGCCTTCTCCTCTTGGATGAACCAGTCACACACTAACACTGTATCTGGGGCTCCCTTGCCACCTGTGGTGCCTCCCGCACTGGCTCCCTCCGAACCCATTATGGTCCCAGCTCCCTTACCGGCCTTGGCTCCTCTGCCCCTTTCTAACCTCTGTCCCTCAGGCACTATCGTTACTTAGGGGGGCCCACTCCCCCGTAAGTCTTTCACTGATTGCAATCTGCTCCACATTGCCATGGTAAGCACTCGCTCAGCTGTCAAACACTTTTCTGACATCTGCAACCTACTTGAACTCCTGGATTGTGATGTTCTTGCCATCACTGAAACCTGGTTCAAGGATTGCTCTGTCACAAGTTTGGACACACTTCTCCCAGAAGCCTACACAATACTCTCTCTTCCTAGACCAACAGACCAGGTGGGGGAGTAGCATTGATCTTTCCTGAGTGTATCCCTGTGTCTGTCATTCCCACTCAGGCCTACTCATCCTTTGAGTGACTGGTATGCAGGCTCTGCTTCTCTCCTAGCTCTTCACTCCTGCTGGCCACGTTCTATCAGCCACATGGTCAGCCCTCCTTCTTCCTTTCGTAATGGGCTGACCTGGCCTCCTCCCTCCTCTTCTCATCTCCTCCTACTGGGTGATCCCAACCTCCATCTCGACTCACCTGATTACTTAAGACCTTTATGCAACCTTTGTGACTCTCCCTTTCTTTCCACGTTACCGTCTGGCCCAATGCACAATGCTGGCCACACCTTGGATGCTCTCTTCTCAACTGACATTCCACTATCTATCCCTCTCACTACTTCTCTCTCCTGGACTGATCATTTTCTCCTCTCTTCTCACTTGAAGCTCTCTTCTCCCCTTGCATAGGTAAACTCGGCACTGCCTCCCGTCTACAAGGTCATCCGACCCATGTAAAGAGTCTCAGTAGCTGCCTTTGCCTCCACCTATTATGCTCCTTCCACTCCTGCGACTGACTCCCACCCTGCTACAGCCCTCTCAAACTTTAAACTCTCTGTTTCCAATACTCTTTATATTCTTGCCTCTGTCATGAGGGTACGACTGAAGCCTACCAAAAAGTGCAACTCTTGGTATGACTCCAAAACAGCTTCTGTTTAACACAAGTGCCGGGCAGCCAAATGTAAATGGGATTCCTCTGGCGCACCATCTGACAAACTGGCCTGCCGCCTCCTCCAAAGGCAGTATAGACTCTACATCTGCTCCCAGAAAAGAGTCTTTATTCAAGCCTGCATCTCTGCGGTATCCAATAACACGGACACACTTTTCAAAGTCTGCAAGGAATTAGCCAACCCTCCCGCAGCATCCTCCACCATTGCACCCACCCAGGCAATTTGCTCGGCCCTGGCTGCACACTCACCTCAAAAACAGTGAATATCCTATCCTCCATCTCTTCCTCACCACCTCATGTAGCAACATCTCTTGTACCACCCTTGGCCACCTCAACCCCTCCCCTTCTTTTCCCTTCTGTCTCCCCTGTCACACCTGAGGAGGTAACTAGACACGTCTGGTCTGTGAAAGCCTCCTCCAAACAGATGGACCCCTGTCCTTCCAAATTCATCAAGAACAACATTGACTCTCTCGCTCCAGCCTTGGCTGACCTCTGCAACCTCTCTTTCGCCACTGGAGTTTTCCCCACCACTGCTCTTAATCACTCCCATGTGCATCCTCTCCTGGAAAACTATTGCCTGATCTCTATCACTCCTTTCCTGGGCAAACTCCTGGAGACGTTTGCTATTTCCCAGCTTACCCTCCGCACTGAATCTGTTGACTCCTTCCACAACCACCAGTCTGGTTTTAGACCATCCAGAGGCATGGAAACTGCTCTTCTGAACACCCTGGAAGATATGCTCTCAAATCTTGGTTCTAATTCTCCCTCTGTCCTCATTCTACTTGACCTCTCCTCTGCCTTCGATACAGTGAACCACAACACACTTATTGCACGTCTCTGTGATACCCTGGTCATCACTGATCAGGCCCTGGCATGGCTAACCTCCTTTCACTCAGACAGCCCATCCCAGGTGGAACTGGGGTCTTTCCTCTCCCCTAACATTCCCTCTACTTGCGTTTTCCCCCAGGGATCTGACCTACACCCCTGGATTTTCAATGGCTACATGGCCCTCCTGCCCTGTATGATAGCCGCCTTCACCTCCAACATTCAGTGTTACACGGATGACACACAGCTCTCCTTCAGGCTACCCTCCGCCTCTTCCTCTTCCTCACTAATACCTGACTCTCTGGCTACAATTCAGTTGTGGTGTGCTCCAAACGAACTCTGAACAGCATCCACGGTAGAATCACTCACCTGCGACAGCAATGAGGGTTTCATGTCCGTTTCAGCACCAGAGGTTTAGGCTTCCTCACAGGTGTACTCAGAGACACCCCTGGCCAGGATGGTCTGTAGCACCTATGGATTCTCATGGGCTACCACACCACGTCCTCCTCCAATGCATCCAGTGCCTCATCACCTGCACAAATAAAAAAAAAACATGAATACAAATGTTAATAGCATAGGCCACACACCTAGGTATTACAATGTTGTCAGCCAACACATGAACCTGCCATGTCACAAATGACACAAAGGCAGGCACGCACACAGTGTCAATGAAAAGGAAGGGGAGCCTGAAAGCAGACATGGATGTGTGTCAAAGGGCAAAATAACACATATACTGCATAGCACCTGCATCACACACAAGCATGTGACTGGCATAGTCATTCCACAAACATGACTGATGCCAATACACAGATGGCACATAGCTTAGCCATGCCAGAATTGTCAACCAGCCTCAAATTGAAGTTGAATACTACTGACCATGAGCCATGTGCAATGCATGTCAGATGACATTTCATGGAATTCACTATTAGAAAACACACATGTGTCACAGGATGCAACAACGCTAGGATGTTGTAATACAGTGAGGGCAGGAATACGGATTCAATAATGCTAGGTCACATTGACATCACGCAAGTGAATAGGCATATTGAAGGGGATAACAGGGTTTAGAAGTGTGTGGGTGCAGTGCAGTACATGGGTACGGCCTCAACTATGAATAAAAACACAGATACAGTAATGTCAATGTTGTGGCCTGATGGCACTGTAAGGGTAAGTGCCGTCATCATGTGTAAAGTGTTGGTAGTGGGTTGTAGGGATACAGTAAACCCCACCACCAAGGGCGGGGGCTGGCTGGGAGGCAGTGCATGGGTTAAAATGGTTGCTCAGAGGACCGTGTCGTAGCAGACAGTGTGGGCAGGTGGCAAGTGCATTCTCTCAGTCATCTGGGACTACAGCAGGGGAGAGGAGGACAGAAAGCACAACACATGAGGAAGCATCAGAAGTGCCTGCAGACCCGGAGAAGCTACACCTCCAGTTACATAAAGGCAGGGAGGCTGTACCAGAGGGAGGCCCCAGCTCAACACAGACGTGAACCACAAACTAATTTCCATGAGGAACTGACCCTGAGGGCGTAAGAAAGGGATGATCAAAGACCATGATAATGAAGTAAATACTGGAGGTGGAGTTGAAGGAATTGCTGGCCCAGGACCAGTGCTTTAAGTGGGCCGGGGCCTGCCGGGGCCGGGCCCCGCCAGTCTCCAAAAAGTGGGGCTGAGCCGGGGCCGTGCTGGGGCCCCCGTCCCACCACGCCATGGCAGAACGCAATATCCCGCCATGGCCGCAGCCGCGACGGGAGATGCGCCCGCCAGTGTAACGTTAGGCAAGTGGACAGAAGTGCCAGCCAGCCACAGCGTCGCTGAGGCTGGCTGGCACTTCTGTCAGTCACTGTAACTTCCCTGATGACCCCCCATCTGAGGGGTTATCAGGGAAGTTACAGTTCCTTTGTTTGCCCTCGCCAGGTCACTGACCCTCTGTGAACCTGCAGGCTCCATGATCTAATATATTTCACGGAGCCCGCGGGTTCCCAGAGGGTGAAAGACGCCTCAGGCTCTGTGATCTCTGCTCAGAGCAGCGATCACTGAGCCCGAGGTGCCTGTCTCCTTTGGCAAATCTTTATAAAAGATGCCTTGAAATATGTACGTTTCAAGCCATCTTTTATAAACGTAGAAATATTTCTACGTTTATAACAGACGGCTTGAAACGTACACAATTCAATGCATCTTTTATGAAGCTTTGTCGACTGACAAAACCACCTTGGGTTTTGTCCGTCCTCAACGCTTTATAAAAGATGGCTTGTACGTTTCAAGCCGTCTTTTATGAACATAGAAATATGTTACAAACTTCTATGTTTATAAAAGGTGGCTTGAAAAGTACACAAACCATAGTAAGGTAAGCACACAAGTGTGCGTAACTTACTATGGTTTGTACACTTTCAAGCCACCTTTTATAAACATAGAAATATGTAACATTGCTATGTTTATAAAAGAAGGCTTGAAAAATACACAAACCATACTAGTACGCATACAAATATATAAATGCTCTACTACATTTATATATTTGTTTGCGCACCCTACTATGATTTGTGCACTTTTAGGCCACGCCCACAGTGGATGCCATGCCCCCAAACGAGGGCCCCCCTCCATTTCTTACCCCACTTAAAGCACTGCCCAGGACCCATAGGGACTTGCTAAGAATGCACAGGGTTCAGGAATTAACACTCATAGCCACTGTGAGCCTGTTCCATCATCACAGTCCTAGAGAGATACCTTGCACCAAGCCTAAAGGACTTTTCACACAGTCCATGACTGGCAGAATTGCAGAGGGGAGAGTGTAGAATCTCAGAAATCCTGGTAAAGCCCGTTGCAGTAGTCCACCATAGGAATTACCAGTGCCTCTGAGGGGGAGTAACTTGCAGGGTGACCTCACAGAGACGTCAGTCATGTGATGATAGAAGGCGACTGTTGAGTGGAAGATCATCACAGGCTATGCACGACCACAGTTTGGAGCAAGAATAGGGCCAAGAGAGGCTGGACAGAGAGTGTCATGGAAGGAGGGAGCAGGTGTGGTGATGAGGATTGCCTCTGTGTGCAGCACATGGTTTGTATGCAGTCTGCATGACAACAAGCACGTATCAGTCCAACATCACATGGGTCACACATGGCAGTCATGACAATGTAACCTGAGCTGGCAGACAATCATAACACATCACCCAAGCAACATACACATGGCCTGTACACACACGCATCGCCACTCACTGGACATTCCTGTCACGCTCACCCGGTCTCCACGGGGGCGTCGCTCGATGCTGCAGGAATGATGTCTGCACTGGCATTACACGGGGCTGGATAGAGAGGCTTGCACGCAACTTCTCCCTCACTGTCACTTCCCAGGAAGCGTTTGCCTAAAAGGTCGAAATAGGATGTTAACAGCCATGAGGAGCAGGTTTGGTTACCACCTCCCGTAACCTCCTAATGCCCCCACTCCGCTTCAGCCTCACCTTGGCTTTATTAATGGTGGACTCTCCGTCCTACGATCTCTTGCAGGGGTGCAATATGACAGTCTTTCCCTGGATCGAGTTCCTTCACTGATCCTATGGGGCTGTAGCAGAGTCTTGAATAGCTTGACTCAGCAGGTAAGTCTCCACTCCAATAGATGCTTGGAATAGTTGCTTATTGTCTTTATTACCCAAGTGTTGACCTTGTTTTCACTTTTCTTTCAGGCGTGGTGTTGAGCAGTTTTCAAATGAAGGTTTGGCTCGTCCTACAACGTTGAGCAGATTTCCTGCGGGTGAGTATAGCGCTCATGCGTGGCGCCGAAAGTCTCTAATAATGGTTTCTTTACCGTGCGTGACTAACCTGCTGTCTTCTTTTCTTTTCTGCTATGCAGGTGCAGCGCGGCTCCGGAGCGGTGAGCGGAAGAACCGCTTCAGAAGAATCCCAGATGGAAGCGGTCTCTGGGTGAGTATCGGCTATACTTGCTGATGCTTTCTTCTCTGCAAGTGCGACAAGCCGAAGAGCAGCTGAAGGAGCGGCCGCTTGGATGGAATCCTTCAGGTAAGGCCTCAACTGCTGTATTAATTCCTGTTCCTTTCTTCTCTTCTTCTCTTCTCAGGTGGCGATGGATCGAGATTTCAGAACGGGCGTGGCTGCTGGAGTTCGGGTACTGGAGCTAAGCAGACACGGTGAGCGTTACGCTGCAGGAGTGCAGAATAATGCGAAGCGTGTTCTGTCCGTAGGGTGTGGCTTAAATAGCTTTGTAAGTAGTTCCAATAAAATAGTCCCTTCAGCCTCTTTCTGCAATCTCAGGTAAAGTAGTCCCTCAGCCACACCTAGGATAGGCTGGATGGCTCAGCCCATTAGGCTGGGCTGTATGTAGTCCCATGCAGTGCACCACCAGATGGAAAATTATGAGCCTGGTGCCAATGGCGCCAGGACTGAGTCCAGAAAGTCCTTGGGCAACCCTTTGCGCTTTATAAGCCCTTATGGGTGTCAGTGACTGGGGAAGGCCCACCAGCTCCAGATGTTTGGGAGCATGCACCATGACAATTCCCTCATACATTGGCAGGTCTCCCACGTCTGGGATCTACTCCACTGCAATGAAATCCCTAGTGATCTCCTCATGTCCAGTGAGTTCATCGTCCTCTGGTGGTGATCCACTTTCAGTCACCAGAGTAGAGGCGAACTTTGCAGCCAGCTTGTCTTTTGCTCGGTGTCGGAGGTCATTCCAACGCTTCACAACAACACCAGCTGTGCGCCTCTCATAGCCCAAGGCGTTAATATGGTCTGCAAGGCGCTGCCAGTGGGTCATGCGCTGAGCAGGTGTATATGTGCTCCGTGCCTGCACTAGCATGTCACAGCCATGTTCCAACATGTAGTCCACGAGCATGTCCAGTTCCTCATCGCAGAAACTCCTCTTTCTCGACGTGTGGGACTCCTGTGTCGTGTCTGGAGTCTTAGCCTGTACTGCTGGAGCATGCTTCTGCTTCTTGTGAGGTGGCGCACACCCTGAGTGGCTTGTACCGCTCTGGTCAGTAGGGGCTGGAGTACAGGTGGACTGGCCTATGGAATCAGCCACCAATGTAACTACAGATGGTCAGCTTCTGCGCCACACGTGTCTTGGCCTTAGTGACAAGGGACTTGGCCCCTGAGTCACACTGGGCCGGGACCAATCCGGTCCTGGCTGGGTGACCCTGAGCCAGGGTGACAGTTGCTACAGCTGCCCCTGCAGCTTCCAGACCCTGGCCGGTGTGAAAAGCAGATGACACCGCTGCTCCAGATCCCCGAGTGCCGGTGCCTGGAACTTGCACCGCATGTGTCTTGGCCTTTGGGACATGGAAATCGCTCATTGAGTCACCCTGTCCCTGTGCCGGGATGACTACAGTCCGGGCTGGCTGACCCTGAGCCTGGGTAGTGGTAGCCGCAACTGCCCCTGCAGCTTCCACACCCTGGCTGCTCTGGACAGCAGATGGCACTGCTTGTCCGGGACCATGGGTGCTGGGTATGTCAGCAGCTGCTGCATCTCCCTGGCCCGGTTGGGTGGGGGGCATAGTTCTCCCTGCATGGTCCTGGACACCTTGCCCACGTGGAGCACCTTGGCCACCCTGGCCACGTCGCCCACCTTGGCCAGCTTGGCCACCCTGGCCACGTCTCCCACCTTGGTCACCTTGGCCACCTTGGCCACGTCGCCCACCTTGGCCACATCTGGCAAGTCGCCCACCTTTGCCTCCCTTCCCACTTGTTGCCCTCCCAGTCATGGCACTGATGGACTAGCGCAATGGGAGGTGCAGCCAACAAATGCACTGGGCAATTGGCGTGAGGGGGCAGGGTATGTAATGGAAAACATACCACTGTGCTCCAGAAAGGCTCTATGTGACCCCTGGTGAAAAAATAACAGGTTGTGCAACGCCCAGGTACCACAAAAACAAAAATTAACGTGTACGCGACTGCTCGGTAGCCCACGTGTGAGTAAAAAACATCCTGCAATACGCTGTGTCACCCAGCAACACTAAAAATGTATATGCGAGGAACATGTAGGCTACTATGAACTCGAAAATGGGGTACGCGACACAAAGGGGAAACCACAGTGGGAAAAACGAATGCACGACTCACCTTCTGTCTCATACAATGAAAAAAATCACACGCGCGTAGGCAACTCCCCTC
This sequence comes from Ambystoma mexicanum, assembly GCF_040938575.1. NCBI lineage: Eukaryota > Metazoa > Chordata > Amphibia > Caudata > Ambystomatidae > Ambystoma > Ambystoma mexicanum. Next base: position 1,255,996,847 of record NC_090933.1, on the reverse strand, counting down.
CCAAAACAAGAAGTACGCACTGCCATAGTAGTGAACTATTTGCGTGTGAACCCACAAATATATGAAGTTCACTCGCCCGTCCCCACGAAAAGCACATACAGTGCACTGTTGTCCTATGCAGACCTTTAACCCGATACTGAACAGCAACGCCCAACATCCAGCGAGTGTCTCGTAAATTACGCGCTTAGGGCCTTTCCTCTAATTACACGCTAACGCGCTGTTTCCGCACGTGCAGAGTCACTCTGTTTCCAGCCAGCCACGCAAAAGAACATGGAAAACCCATGTTCCTGCCTACAAGGCTATTTACCTACCTCCAACTTCCCGAGCTGCCTCCTACGAGCCATGTGGGCAGCAGGCACACAGAGTGAGCAGAGCGAGCCATCTGCTGCTGCTAGCCCACTCTGTGTGCCTGCTGCCCACATGCCCTGCAGTTTGGTGCCTGCTCATCAGCCATTGCCAGTGATCCTGTTGTTGTGATCACCTCTGCTGAACCTGAAGACTCCCGACTGCCATACAACCGCTCCACAGCCCGGCCCCAGGACCAACTTTCCCACCCACACCTGCCTCTGGTGTTGCCATGTCTGACACCACACCATCTGAGGCAAGTGGCGACCCCCGGCAGAGAGGCAGAGGGCTGTCAGCTTCTCACCCAGGGCAGTTGGCATCCTGGTGGAGCAAGTCCTGGGGCATCCTGATGCCCTCTTCCACGGCCCATCGCAAGTCGGCAATGAAGGAAGGAAGAAGATCTGGGGGGACATCGTGGGTGCCATCAACGTGGGGTGAGTGGCACCCTGCGACTCCCATCATGTCCACAAGCTCTGGGAAGACTTCGAGTCCAGGACCCACAACAAGGCCCGACGCTTCCTCTATGCAGTTGATGATCGAGCGAGGCGCCGGGCCAGTTGACCACTGACGTGATGAGGGTCCTGGAGCGCTTCTACCCAGCACTGTACCCCCCGGTCTTTGAGTTGGTGCTCTGTCTGAAGTCGACTGGTAAGTGTTCATGTGTTCTTGTCCACCATAGTGCATGGGCATGTTGACGTGTCGCTGGAGTGTGCACCTTGGCCTTATATCTGGCATGCATCCTGTACAGATGTCTGTGTGCATGTCCCTGACAGTGCTGCATGTGTGTCCATTCAAGCGTGTCCTACATTGATGGTGTCTGTGTTGCAATGTGTGAAGCGCACCAGCATGTAACGACGTGCACATGTTTGCATACCTGTGTCTGGTCTGGGGCATGCGAGAGGTGTGACACATGGGTGCTTATGTCACCATCATGGACATGCATGGTGTACATGTGTGTGTGTCTGAGTAGTGAGTGTGTGTGACTGCCCAACACTCTGCACGTATGTTACTTGAGTTCTTGATTTGTGATTGCCTCCCGCTACCAATTTGCCCTCGATTGCACTGTGACGTGATAGCTCCATGGCCTGCCTCAGGACTGTCAGGTGATGTGTGTGAATGAGATGTGTATGTCCCATGATGTGTGTGATCTGAATACACAATTATGATCTTGTGTCAGTGCCTTGTCCATGGATGCGAATGTCTGTTGTGAATGACAGACATGTTTGTGAATGTGTGTTAATGGCACTTCCCTGTGTGTATTGGAGGGTGATGATGGTTGTGACCTTTGACAGTGCCACTGATGTACATTTGCATTGTGACAAACACACATACCCACATATGTTCAGTAGCCTGATGTTTGTGTTCTATGTTTCCCTATCCACAGCAACGATAGAATAAGAGGGCGGAGAACGCACTGTGGAGCACCGCAACAGGGATGCCTCCACCAGGCACAGACGCAGGGCCCAGTCCACCTCCCAGGTACCGTTATCTTCCGGTAGCGAGGAGACTGGTGCTGTGTCCACGACAACGGCCGCAGCTGCTGAGGGGAGGCCCAAGAGGGTGAAGTTGGTTGTGGGCACCTCGACAGTGGGAGGGACAGGTGATCCCACACAGGGTCAGTCCGATGCGGAAGACAGTGGGGAGTAATCCAGGTTGGTGTTGGTGGAGGAGGAGGAGGCCACATCAGCCCAGCCCATGGGGCCGGCAGGGGTGATGAGGTAGTTGTGACTGGTGCAGTCCAGGATCAGGGGCCGGAGGCAGTGCAGCTCACCGTGGAGGCGCCTGTAACTGATCTTGTCCCTGGAACTGCGACTGCACCAGTATGCACCTGCAGGCGTGCCTCAGGCCAGTCCCATCCGCATGTGGCGGATGTATCCACGCAAATTAATATTCCACTACTTGCAGATGAAGCAATTTGTGACAGGGTGGAACCGTTGCTAGCCGGTATTGCGAGGCATACAGCCAGCATTCGTGATGATGTGCAGGCTTCCAATCGGGGGCTTGCACATCATCAAGATGAGGTCTGTTGCCTCATTAACTGGCTAGCTCAGTTCCTGATCACGGATCTGGTACGTGTGCAGGCCACTGCTGCAACCCCCTCCTCCTTTTCCTCCTCTGTGCATCAGTCGTCCTCCCTACCGTCTTCTACCCCAGATACCACCAGGGCCTCCTGTGTTCCTGTCCCAACCCCGGCAGCCCATCTGGTGGAGATTACATCCCTGCCACAGTCAGGAGTCGAAGGAGGATCAGCAGAGGTTGTCACCGCAGCGACAGGAGCTATGGAAATGGAGGAAGTGCAGGCACCAAGCAGCACGGCACGTGCACGACAGCCCCGGGTGGTGTCATCATCCCGGAGACTGTCCTTGTGGCGCAGGCATCAGGCATTTTGGCAGCAGCAGGCTCAGGGTAGGATGCAACAGGACTCGGGCGTTCATCATCAGAGGGGCAGGTGTGGGCCATCGGGCAGGAGGCAAACGTGGACCTTACGACAAGGATATCTTCCGTGTTGGAGTGTTTGGGCCAGCAAATCGGGGAAGAGGGGCAGCGGGCACAGGAGGCGCACCTCACCATGGCCAGGGTAGAGAATTCACTGCATCGGGCAGAGAGGCGGGCAGAGGTCCTCGAGGAGACTAGCAGGGAGTTCGAGAGGAGCATGGAGGAGTCCCTGCAAGCCCTCGAGGGGGAAGCCGAGGCACGCCTACTGGAAGTGGACACAGTGTTCGATGATGCCCTTGCGGAGACTATGAGAGAGCATGGTGAGGAGATGGACTAGCCCGCTGCCTTTGTATACAGTTCGTTAGGAGTAGGTTTCATTTGTTTTTTCTTTTTATTTGGAGTTCCTGGACTTTGCTCCGCATCTTGTATATAGTTATTTTTGTATTGTATTTTTAGGATTTTCTACATGTTTTGGGACCATGGACCCTGGATCTTTGTAAATATTTGGATTTTAATTTGAACAGTTTTTTTAACCATGAAGGAATGGTTTTCACATGATATGTGATTTCATTTGCACATACGTTAATGGACAAGGACCACATTTTTGACTCTTTCAATTTTTTACATCACATTGATTTTGGTTTTCACTTTCTTTTGGTTTTTGATTTGGTTCATGCATGTTTAATTTGTTGTTTTTACTGTGTGTGACTTAGATACATGTATTTTAATATAATTTTTTGACATTGAAATCAAAGTGGTATCTGTTCTCAACGGTTTAGTGCATGTTTCACTCCTCCATGACTCATTTGTGTGTCTCTGCTGTTCACCAATGTTGTTCATGTGTATGCATATGCATGCATGTGTGATGTTAGGATTCACATTACATAGGGAGCATGACCAATGGATGGGTGTTGAGGTGCACCAGGGGGATGCAGCGTGTGGTGGCATTTTAGTTGGCATGTGCTGCATGATTGTATGTTGGTCCAATGTGTTTTGGGGTGGGGGCCGGGGACATGTGGCGGGGCCTGCCTGCAGGTTGCCGTCACTGGTGGGGGGGTGGCGACATAAGGCGGGGCCTGGCTGCAGGTTGCCATCACAGGTGGGGACATGTGGCAGGGCCTGCCTGCAGGTTGCTGTCTCTGTGGCGGGGTGGGGACATGAGGCGGGACCTGCCTGCAGGTTGCCGTCACTGGTGGGGGGTGGGGACATGAGGCGGGCCTGCCCGCAGGTTGCCATCACAGGTGGGGACATGTGGCAGGCCTGCCTGCAGGTTGCCGTCACTGGTGGTGGGTGGGGACATGAGGCGGGGCCTACCTGCGGGGTATGGTCACAGGTGATGGGGTGGTCCCATGTGGTGTGGGCTGCCTGCGGTGTATGTTCACGGGTGACGGTGGTGTCCCATGTGGTGTGGGCTGCCTGCGGGGTATGTTCACAGGTGATGGTGGGGGCCCCATGTGGTGTGGGCTGCCTGCAGGGTATGTTCACAGGTGACGGTGGGGGCCCCAGTGGTGTGGGCCGCCTGCTGGGTATGTTCACAGGTGATGGTGGCGGCCCCATGTGATGTGGGCTGCCTGCGGGGTATGTTCACAGGTGATGGTGAGGGTCCCATGGGGTGTGGGCTGCCTCCGGGGTATGGTCACGGGTGATGGGGGGACCATGTGGTGTGTGCTGCCTGTGGGGTATGTTCATAGGTGATGGTGGGGGTCCCATGTGGTGTGCGCTGCCTGCGGGGTATGTTCAAAGGTGATGGTGGGGGTCCCATGTGGTGTGGGCTGCCTGCAGGGTATGTCACGGGTGATGGTGGGGGTCCCATATGGTGTGGGTTGCCTGCGGGGTGTGGTCACGGGTGATGGGGTGGCCATGTGGTGTGGGCTGCCTGCAGGGTATGTTCAAGGATGATGGTGGAGATCCCATGTGGTTTGGGCTGCCTGCATGGTGTGGGCACGGGTGATGGGGGGCCATGTGGTGTGGGCTGCCTGCAGGGTATGGTCCACTGTTGGGGTCTGGCTGTCCCGTGAGGAGGCGTCTGCTTCCAGGGGAGTTGTGCGTGTATCACAGGGTGCACACGGGCCTTCCCACGTGATTTGGCCGGTGCGAGCGGGGTACGCCATTTCGCTGGGGTGTGGAAGGGGTACACGTGGGCCTTTCCACGCGATTTTGCTAATGCGAGTGGGGTACATGATTTTGCAGGGGTGCGGACGGGGTACGCACGGCCCTTCCCATGCGATTTGGCTGGTGAGAGCAGGGTATGTGAGTTCAATGGGGTGCGGATGGGGTACGTGCGGCCTTCCCACGTGATTTGGCTGGTGCGAGCGGGGTATGCGATTTGGCTGGGGCCCGGACGGGTTACGCACAGGCCTTTTCACGCGATTTGGCTGGTGCGAGCGTGTTACGCTCTGATTTTTCACGCGATCACGATGGGGGGCTGTGTGCTGGGTCACGGATGGCGCGGGCCTTGTGCCGTATTGGGCATTTCACTGGATTTTGCCTGCGCAAGGGGTGTGTTGGGAGCGTCACTGGCGCTGCTTGGTGTTCATTGCGCCACCCTACTGATGCCTCGGAGAATCCATGAATACGCGCGCCGCGCAATTGCTGGTTTGCGCCACAGCTGGTGCGCGCGTGGCACACGCTCCTTCACGGCACGCGGCACTTGCTCTGCTTCTGCGCTGGATTTTATGAATTGGGCCCTAAATCGGAAGATTTAGCAACATTTGTAAATGATGTTTTCATGATCGTGCATATACTCTGATATATAAGTTATAAATATTATCAGTAGGATATGGTTGTACTGTATTTATCACAGTTTGTACAGTCAAGTGTGAAACGCATGAATTAATGTACAAACACACACACTTTAATATTGCATCCATACTGTTTTGGAAAACATGTACACAATACATGTTTGACATTTAAAGGATTACACAGTTATAGGTTTTGGATTGAACTGTTTTTAAAATGTAGTATTATGCAAGAAAAGCACAAGATGCAAATACTTTCAGTAAATTGTTTCTGTCCTACAAACTTTCAGATTCGCACATGCAGTTTATTTTAAGATGTAACTTAAAATAAAAAAGAGAGCATCATTGAACCATGCGCCAGTTCACATTAGAGATACAATTTGACATTTACATGGTGTGATACATAGTGGTCTAGTGCTTAATGGAACTAGGCCCGATAGCATGAGGTCTTGAGTTCGAATCCGCCATGGAGCCTTTCAATTTTATTTTTAAAGAAGGATTATAATTGGCGCTTCGTATTTTTATTTTTAAAAAGGAGGATTATAATTTGAAAAACAAAGAGACAGACTTACCGTGACACGTGAAACCTTTTTTGGGGCATGGCATGTGACACCTGCCAGTGGCACGTGTCACTTGTAGTAGTGACATGCAGTGGCAGGTGTCACTGGCATATGACACATGCCATAATCGGCTCCTACCCCTACTGCATTCTCAGGCCGCATCAGCTGTGTTTTCTAAAGCGCTACGTGTCGGAGCACAGAAAAAAAAAACAATGGCAAGAAAGAGAAGGCGGTGCGGTAACAGCGAGCCCAAGGTGGTCGTTGGAGCCGATCTGGTCCCTGAAGGCGGTGAATCTTGACCTACTCCGTGAACAGAGTTTTCAAAAGTCCAATGAAATGCCTGCATGTGTTTAAAGAACTGCTCCGGACGACAGAGCGAGTGAAAAGAAATGAAGGGCTCCGCGTCGGCGCAAGGAGAAAGCAAAATGCATATGATGGCCCTCTAACGATCCCGGGTCACCCGGCGGTGAATTGTGCTGTACTCTGACAGAGGAGTTTTCAAAAATTTCTAAAGAAGCGGAAAAGTGTCTGATGTGCGCTCGGGGCGCTGTTAGGCAGAAACCTGTGCAGTTCCCTTAGGGACCACTGCAAAAGGCTTAAGACTACAGGTGTTGGCAGTAAACCCAATTGGTAGCAGTCTGCACCACCCAGATTTACCTGGTAGCTGTGGCTGAGCAGTCAGACTTCTCTCAAGAAGAGTTAGGCAGTATATAGAGTATACACATTAGGTACCAAAATACAGTAGCACAAGCAAACACTGACCAGAGCTTTGGTATAAAAGTATATAATTATTTATTTAAAAACACACTTGTAAAAATACATTAACACTAATATGGCAAGCAAGTTCAAAACACAGTCACTATCAATATATATACATCCCTGATTACTTATTGAACAAGTCTTAGTTAAAACACCACTTATTTGCAGACAGAGGTGAGCGCTTAACCTAAGATGGCATTCGAAGAAGTTAGTTAAAAAGGGAGGGAAAAGGCAGAATTGGGAAAGCACACAATACCAACACTTTTAAAAGAACCACAGCAAGGCAAGGAAAGCAGAGTCTACTGTAGAGCAAGAAAGTTCATAGGCCAGGTCAACTCTTGGAGAGAGCAAGACGGAATGTGTCCAAGATCATACAGTTGAATTATACTTTCAGGAGTCTTTGCAGATAGTTCAAAAAGGAGTTGGATCAGTTCAAAAAAGTTAGTTAACAGGTCCCAGGTCACCCCAGGATAGAGAGTCAAGGATTTACGGGACACCTTGAACAGTCTGTTGCAAGGGAGACCAGGCGGAACACAGTACCTGAAATGGTGAGAAAGCTCCAGCGGGGGCAGTTGTTCCTGGCAGCGATTGCAAGTCGGTGCTTTGTCCAGGGGAAGAGGAGATCTCGACGTGGATGAAAGCTGGAGGTCCTTGCACTGCCAGGGAAGAAACCAGCCGCGGGGTTTCTCGGTTAAAAGGTACTACCCTTTTATTTGCGGTAGTGGTGAAGCGTGGCTATCCGGCTGCCGGGGTGCTTGGCACGGGCGATTCGACCACGAGACGATCCAGGAAGGCGAAAAAGAGGGCAAACTGGTTATCCCCACCAGTTCAAAGGAAGAAGACTCTCCGGGATGAAGATCTTCTCTGTCGTCGGGAAGTGTTGAGGCGGTACAGCAGGGCTCCACTGGTGGTGTCGTCGTTGCAGGTCGGCTCAGCTTCTCCCTCTTCGGATTCTTTGGTCCTGTGGCGACTTCTGAAGTTCCAGTCCCCAAAGCCCTGCTTTTATGCAGAAAACCTCCATTCAGCAGTCCTAGCTGTCACTCAACCATGCTAAGTGGTGAGCCGGGCGGCTCACCACTGGGCCAATCACACAAGAGTGCGACTTGAGTTGCAGAGGCAACTCAGTCCAGGGTGCCTAAACCCCCCTCCCACACAGCCTGTAGACCCAGACAGAGTGGCACCACTTTGGAGGGCTTCTGTGCAGAAGCCCGCCAAAAAGTGGAACAAAGGGCTCGACTTGGGTTAGAGTTACAAAAGCGAACACAAACGCCATTTTGGCACCGAGTTCTGGCAAAAAATCCCAACCGGTGAATTCATATTAATTTAATATACCGGCGGTATGTTTGAGGCTCTGCTAAAAAGTGGTAGCCTCGAACAATGGGAAAATCCCATAGGAATATATTTGCGGTCGAATATAAAAAGTAGTATCCACTGCCACCAGCCAAAACTTGATCAGGGGGGACTGGACAGTTCCCCCTCGAACAACAGACCCAGGGGCAATCGAATTGCCCCTACCAGTACGTCCACAATATGATGGTTTGTACTGGTTCTGTTCACAATTTAGGACTAGAAAAGCCAATGGTGACTTTACATGCCCTGGGAGACAGTAGTCAGTCCCACGGTAGGGAGTCTATGTTTGGGGGTCACTATGACACCCCTGTGTTACTGCACAGAGGGTGCTGTGTAACACACATACCAAAAACACATGAAGCCCTATGGAGTATAAGACCCCATAGTCCATAAAACACATTCAAAGTCAAAGGAACACCTCAAATCATGTCTAAGAGTGGGATTAAAATAGTCTAACTCTTAGCAGGAGAAAAAAATAAACCCCAAAAATCCAGCAAAGCTGCTGGGGGACTCACTAGGTTTGGGAAATTAGCCTTAGGAGAGAATTCTCCCTAACAGGCACAGAATGGGAAAAAAGGAAAAACGAAAAGAGGTGAATATTTGCTCCGTAGAGCATTAACAGAGAAAGGGTGTGTGCTCTGCCACATCAATGCGAAACAAAAGGTAATAGCAAACAGGGTTACAGCTCTGCATGAGTGCTTGTGTGCTCTCTACTGTAGCAGGGTGAAGCACTCCTGCTTGGGGAGACCTCCAGGTACTGTCGCCGCCCCCCCTGACCACCTATGGACTAGCCGATTTAGCCCCTGGTGCCCCCAGGTGTGGCTTTGTCAGCCCCTGAATGGTGAACTGAACTGTCCAGAATAGATGCCACCAGGAGTTGGACTGGTTTCCTGCAGCCCCACAATTGCTTAATATGGACTCAGTAACCATCCCTATGAAGGCTGGACATGCTTAAAATGGCCCCAGCCAAGTTGATATGTGAAGCTGTGATCCTGCGTATTGTGGACATGCTTTAAATGGTGCCAGGTGCAAACAATGGTGTCATTCAGTGGTTAGGTTCCACTCACCCAGGTTAATAAAGGTTTTGTTTGAAAGGTGGAATTTTCAATGTGTCATCAGCAATCCACCAACCCCGACTGTCACACCACATGTACCAGGAGGTGTATTTATGTTTGAAAACCAAAGTAATATTATGTGTACCTGGATTCCATGCGTTGCTGTTTGTGAATGGGAATTGATTTAATGTCTAGTGGTGTTTCCCATTTGTTTGTTCGTTATGGAAAAGGAGTAGTGTGGTGTGTCATCCCGCCCCCCCCTCGGAGCATGATATCTCCCAGGGCTCGTGCTAGGGTCACATGTTGGTGACCATGTGACTGTAGAATAATAAAAGGGAAGAGCCAGGTATGGCTCGTCAGTTGCTGTAACGGAGCCCTGCCTGCGGTGTGTGACCACTGCTGAGCGATGCTGGCGCTGCGTAGCAGGCGGAGGGCCTGCTTCCGCCGGACACTCCACACGGACAGTGCCCCTGCTGGGCAACCCTGTCCATGATGCCCCTCCTCCATGTCAGCAGAGCCCCTGCCGGGCAACTCTACATGCGTGCGTCGCAGAGCCCCTGCTGGGCAACCCTGCGTATAGGCGCTGGTACCCCTGCTGGACAACGCTGGCGCCATCTCTGGTGTTGGTCTGGCTGCCCCCAGGCCATGGAAGAGCCTGTGTCCTCACTGGCTGGCAGGGTGTCCCCTGTCAACCTATATCAGCTGGGTGCCCCCAGCCTTGGTCTGCCTGGCCTGACATAACAGTAGACAATTGCCTCGCGGAATAAAGCTTGAGAGCAGAATAAATAAAGCTTGAGAAACACGGCGGTAACATAATTTTAGCAGTTGAGTGTCTTTTTAAAAATCATTTATGATACTGTCACTACCCCCACACCACCACCAGAGTCATGGCATGTAGTGACATGTAGTGTCAATTGACACTTTAGGCTCTCCCGACATGTACTGAGTAACATGCACCTGTCACGTTCGTCTCCTACCTGTTACGGAGTGGACCTCCGATATGTGTTTCCCCTTTAAGGGGGTGTGTACCTTGTGACTGTGTTGCCCTTTTAAGATGGGCCAAGACAATAAAAGGGAGCCCGCAGGCACGTGCGGGCAGACACAGCTGTGGACACCATGACTAAGTAATCTGTGTGTGTGTCCTTTATTGTGGCCTGCAGGCCCGCCCTGAGTACAAGGGGCCTGCAGGCCGCGGCATCATGGGGCCTCCTACACGCTCAGCCAGATGAGCCTGCCTGAGTCAGCAAGGTCAGCCTTGCCACCTATTGAGGCACTGAAGCCTCCCAAGTGCTGGTGTCCCATAGCACTGCAGGGTGGGGCTGGTACGATGTCCCATGGCCAGACCCCACCCTTCCAACCTCCGAGGCCCGGGGCCTCCTGATGCTGGTGTCCCATAGCATCTGATGGGGGAGCTGGTACGATGTCCCATGGTCAGCTCCACCCCCTAACATTGGCGATGAGGAGTAAGTCGTCTCTCTCTCAAGATGAGAAAGGAAAGAGAGAAGACCACGGACTCACGAAGTGTAAGCAGTCTCTACGTTCCTTCAGCACAGCACCCGCACCTCACTGCAGCCAGGAAGGACCCGCGCTTCACCGCACGTACTACGGCATTAGCCCGGGCTTCCCTGCAGTGAGCTGCATCCTGCGGTGCCTGGCAAAAAGGAGGGAAAAGTGGAGCGGCCACAGCCGCAAAGAAATTGGCAGTTCCTGGGGGGAGAAAGTGATTCTCCTAGGCCCCCGCTGCACACGCCGCAAGCCAGGAAGAAAGGGCCTTGTGCCCCGCAGTGAAGTGCAGCATCGGCCGCATTGTAATGGAGGCGGCGTGAGAAGGAGGCCGCGTGTGCTTCCCAACTCCCAAGAGGAAAGAGGAAGAGCGCCCAACCCGCACCGCAAGCTAGGATTGGCCTGGGCCTCACTGCCATAGCTGCGGTGCAGGCCCGGGCCACCCTGGCGTGAGGTGCGCCACGCGGCATCCGCCGCATCAAAATGTCTGTGTGCACGCCCAATGGCAAAGGATTAGAGCGGACACCGCTGCAAAGGAATGCAGCCACGGCTGCAAGTATCGAGCAGCAACATCGCCCACATGGAGGAGGTGAGCTGCCCCCACCATAAGGAGGAGCATGCCCGTCGGCCTGGCCCTGCCGTTTTGGGGAGGAGGAGTCCTGGAAGTAGGCCTCCCCTGGCCGCGGCCCTATGCATGGAGGGTGCTCGTGCAGCCAGGGAGAGAGCCTGCCCGCAAGACCCAGCGGCACCCGCCGCCGTCGCGGGGGAAGAAAGTTGGCAGCCCTGCAGTGCTGCGAGCAAAGGAAAGGAAGATGCCAGGCGACCAGTGCCGCACCAAGAGCCCCCCCCAAGTGGCAAACCCCAGAAGAGGAAGCCGGCTCGCCGGGAAAGAGGTGAGCTGCCCGCCCCTCCCCACCTCTGAGCAGAGGAAGCCTGTCCTGCGGCCGCGGCCGCAACGAAGAGGGGCTTCCCCTCCCCCACCCACACGCCGCACAACACAAAGCGGCTACACACGCGGTGTCCGTCGCATGGAGAAGTGAGCTGCCTCTCCCCCGCATGCCTGCCGCCACCACGGGCCAGGCCAGAGGGAAAGCGGCATGAGCCAAATTATGTAAGACACAGATGCGCTGCGGCCACTCCGCCCGCGGCGGGGAAAGTAAATGCTGCGGGACGGAGCGAAAAAGGAAGTAAGGTGCTGCTCCCTGGCACACAGCCGGCGGTGGTGAGTGCCACACTGCTCCGGTGGGAGCTGTAAAGCAAATAAAACCAAATGTGCGCTCTAGGCTGGTGCTGCCCGCTTGTCCCCAGGACAGTCAACTTGCACCTCGGTGACTGGGGGCCTGCAGCCCCAAGGCCATGGCAACGTGTATAAGCCCAAGGACCCATCAGCCCGCGTATCCTGGGCCCATGTTGCGCACACTGTCAGTGGACTCACCCAGCATAACCAGATCAATGGCAGGATAGAAGAAAGAAAAGAACGGAAAGGGAGGGTTGCAGCTCACGAGTGCTTGTGCACCCCCTAGACATGAATCTCCGATACCCTGCCATGGAAGCCACCCGGACTGCCTGCTCTAAGAGTGGCCTCAACACCATGCGAGCCACTGCAGTCGCCCTGTCTGCCCTGCAGGTGGGGGGGACACCGAACCACCAAGGTTCTTGAACGGCCTGCCACTGGTGCCGCCATGCATGCCAGGCGGGCACAAAACTGAACCAACACTAAGAAGCAGCAAAAAAGACCGGCAATGGGTTGCAGCTCATGGTGAGTGCTTGTGCGCCCTCCGGTGACGTCGAAGAAAAGGAACACTCCTGGTTGGGTTAACATCGCCGGAAAAGGGGGTGAGTGGGGTCCACCACCCCACACCCTGTCGGCAGCACGTGGAACAGCCGGAACGCCCAGAGACGCCCAGAGAAATGTGGAGTGCTGCCGTGCCCACACCAGCAAGGGACTATGCCGATGTGGCCCCTGGGACCTACCAGGCGCGGCTTTGCCACCCACACGCCGCACAACACAAAGCGGCTACACACGCGGTGTCCGTCGCATGGAGAAGTGAGCTGCCTCTCCCCCGCATGCCTGCCGCCACCACGGGCCAGGCCAGAGGGAAAGCGGCATGAGCCAAATTATGTAAGACACAGATGCGCTGCGGCCACTCCGCCCGCGGCGGGGAAAGTAAATGCTGCGGAACGGAGCGAAAAAGGAAGTAAGGTGCTGCTCCCTGGCACACAGCCGGTGGTGGTGAGTGCCACACTGCTCCGGTGGGAGCTGTAAAGCAAATAAAACCAAATGTGCGCTCTAGGCTGGTGCTGCCCGCTTGTCCCCAGGACAGTCAACTTGCACCTCGGTGACTGGGGGCCTGCAGCCCCAAGGCCATGGCAACGTGTATAAGCCCAAGGACCCATCAGCCCGCGTATCCTGGGCCCATGTTGCGCACACTGTCAGTGGACTCACCCAGCATAACCAGATCAATGGCAGGATAGAAGAAAGAAAAGAACGGAAAGGGAGGGTTGCAGCTCACGAGTGCTTGTGCACCCCCTAGACATGAATCTCCGATACCCTGCCATGGAAGCCACCCGGACTGCCTGCTCTAAGAGTGGCCTCAACACCATGTGAGCCACTGCAGTCGCCCTGTCTGCCCTGCAGGTGGGGGGGACACCGAACCACCAAGGTTCTTGAACGGCCTGCCACTGGTGCCGCCATGCATGCCAGGCGGGCACAAAACTGAACCAACACTAAGAAGCAGCAAAAAAGACCGGCAATGGGTTGCAGCTCATGGTGAGTGCTTGTGCGCCCTCCGGTGACGTCGAAGAAAAGGAACACTCCTGGTTGGGTTAACATCGCCGGAAAAGGGGGTGAGTGGGGTCCACCACCCCACACCCTGTCGGCAGCACGTGGAACAGCCGGAACGCCCAGAGACGCCCAGAGAAATGTGGAGTGCTGCCGTGCCCACACCAGCAAGGGACTATGCCGATGTGGCCCCTGGGACCTACCAGGCGCGGCTTTGCCGGCCGTGAACTGTACTGTCACTTAGCGTTAAGAGGACTCAGTAAACTGCGTTGTGATGCTGCGAACCTGCATAGTATGTACATGTTTAAAGTGGTCTCAGTAAAGGACAGCAATGTCAAGCTGTGCGCCGGCATTCGGTAGGAGGGTCCTACAACGGTGGCAATTCCGTACCCGAGGTTAATAAAGGGTTATGTAATTTGCGGTCCAACTGCCAACCTTCCACCAGAGAGGGGCCCACATCAACTGGCACCTGTGGGTGGGGGGTAAGTTGACAGAAAGGACAGTTATGAAGTCAGTTATGCTTGTTGTTACACTGGTTAATCGTTATGTTGGAATCGCACATGTTTGTTCCCTATGAAAAAGGAGGGATGTTACGGAGTGGACCTCCAATATGTGTTTCCCCTTTAAGCGGGTGTGTACCTTGATAAAAGGGAGCCTGCAGGCACGTGCGGCAGACACAGCTGCGGACACCATGACTAAGTAATCTGTGTGTGTCCTTTATTGTGGGCTGCAGGCCCGCCCTGAGAACAAGGGGCCTGCAGGCCACGGCATCATGGGGCCTCTGTAGTATCTACAATACCAATGGTTGCTGCCTGATCTCTACGGGACATGCCTGACTATATCATGGCATGGAGAGATCAGAATACTAGTAAGCAAGTCACCGGAGTTCGAGAACGAAGGACGGAATTGAATCACAACCGTCCAGCTCTTGGTGCTGCAAGTTGTCTCCCTCCTCTTATGTATATTTAATCTAAGTTTATGGTTATAATAAACATATCTATTTACATTACATTGCCTTGCCCAATTTACTTATCACTCTTATTGCGGTCCACTTCAAATGGCGACGAGGATGGCTCAGTGATGTCAACGGAGCTGCTCCGTTCATGCCCGAGCGTAGCAGCGGCTCCGTCTTCGAGTTCCTGAAGGTGACGCTGACTTCATACTATCTTTAAAGTCTCCTGCAGTGCTGTAACCAGCTGTTTATTAATGAGAGCGACCATGATTGTGTGAGAGGGCTGCGTGTTACACACCGAGGACTCATAAATCTCAGCGATTCTCGCGCATGCGTGAAGGCAGCGAAGGGAGAAGGAACCCTTAAAGGAGCAGTACATCTATTTCTCTAGTGCAAGTTTCTGTTTCTTTTACGTATTGAAATTGCTGAAACTTTGTTGAAATAAGGCAAGGAATATCACAACTGGAGAATTATCCTCTGAAATATGTTGAGGATCCATTCCTTTATGGGATGCAAATAAAAAAAGGGGTATTTGGCTGATTACCCTATTAAAAGTAAACACATACGTATTTACAAGGATCCTGTAGGAAATTCCGGTGCATCGCACCTGCATGGACATCGCAATACTCAAGCTAAAGTCGGATTTGCACAATTATGCATTGTATGGAGTCTTAATTGAATCATATACACAATATTAAATAAACATAACTGATCATGGCATTTAGCAGTGTGCCTCCACCTGCTTTCTTTATGCCTAGCACTGATGAACCTGCGTTGCCCTGGAAGAGGTGGATAAAGTCCTTTGAACACTATGCAGGAGTAATTTGTGGTCCTAATTGTAGTGCAGAGAAGAGGAAGTCACTACTCTTGCGCTGTTTAGGTCCTGTAGGACAAGAAAAATATGAAACACTTCCAGAATTAACAGATGAGGAGAGTGTTGATCTAAATGATTATCAGAGAGCTGTGAAAAAAATAGAAAAACATTTTGAAAAGAAAGTGAGCATAATTTTGGAACGTTATAAGTTTGGCAAACGCACACAAGAGGAGGGAGAAAGTGTGGAGAAGTTTGTCACTGCATTAAGGAAATTGTCGAAGTCATGCAATTTCAATGAGCAGCTGGATGAGAGACTCAGAGACCAATTTATGCTAGAGTGTCGCAGTAGCAAAGTGAGGGAAAGGTTGTGGTCGGAAAGTGATCCTTCTCTCGACACTGTTCTCCGAGTGGCAAAAGAAGTAGAACACACGGAAGAGTGTGTCAAAGAATTGGAGAACAAGATGAAACAAGTAAAAATAGGAAGCGGCATTAGTAAAATGCATGATACACCTGATGAGGAATCAATTGCTATGATCAAGGATAATACCTTTAAGAAGAGATATGTCACCAAACAACAATGCAATATGTTGAGAACAGATAAAAAATTAAACAAATATGATCAAAAAAGTTTATCATATGAAGCCTCTAAAAAAAGACAGTTCAGAGAATCCATTAAGGAAACTGGGAAAAAACGCCCAGGAAGGTGTTACAGGTGCGGCAACGTGAATCATTGGGCTGATGATCCAGATTGTCCAGCATTAAAAATCATTTGCAGTAAGTGCAAAGGGAAGGGTCACTTCTCTAAATGTTGCAGATCACGTGATGACGCCATGAATTGGATAGGAGATAATTCTGATAATGATAGCAGTGAGAAGGAAAGTCAAGAGGATTGCGTGTGTACCATTACCGATGATGATGATGAAGAAGTGTTGGAAAGTCCCAGAGCTATGGTGTCCATTGATGGTAATGAAGTATGCATGATGATTGATACCGGTGCAAAATATACACTCTTACCGAGGCAATTGTGGAACAAGAATAAACATGAATATTTACATGAAACGGATATCAATCCTAGAGCTTATGGAGGTGTGAAGATTAATGTTATCGGTTGGCATTGGGGAAAATTGAAATTTAAGAACAGGATTGCCAAAGGCAAGATATATATCACTGGTGAAGGGAAAACGGCTCTACTCAGCTGGACTCACCAGAGCAAATTACGAGTGAAAGTGGATTCCACCAGCGAGGAAACTGTTTTGTCTATAAGCAGTGCTAATTCTGAATTGATCAATGACAATGATGTTATACGCAAGGCTGGTTTGATACAGGTCTTCCGATACAAGATAGGATGTCTCCAAGGATATACCCATCAGATATTACTCAAACCAGACAAGAAACCTGTAGCCCAAAGATTAAGAAGCATTCCTTTAGCTGTAAGAGAAGAAGTCAGTAAGGAGATAAGGAAGATGGAAGAAGATGGAATCATAGAAAGTATTGATGCCAGTGAATGGGTTTCCCCACTAGTCATTATAAAGGAGAAATCAGGAAAACTTAGAATTTGTGTTGACTTGCGTGAGTTGAACAAATGCGTCATACCTGATCGCCATCCTTTACCAAATATACAGGAAATTGTTTCTACAATTGGACGTTCTAAAATATTTTCAACGTTAGATCTATCCTCCGCTTACCATCAGATTAAACTACACAGAAGTTCAAGGAAACTTACTGCTTTCATAACACCTGACGGGTTGTATCAGTTTAAAAGAATGCCCTTTGGATTGGTGTCGGCAGCGTCAGTCTTCCAAAAGGTCATGTATAGCATGTTCAAGAATACTAAAGGAGTGATTTGTTTTCAAGACGATATATTGATTCATGCCGATACTCAACAACTACATGACAAGAGGTTACTACATGTATGTAAAAAATTATGCGATGCAGGAATGACATTAAGCAAAGACAAATGTAAGATAAATTGCACAGAAATTGAATATTTGGGACATAAAATTACAGCAGAAGGGATTTTTCCAAAACCGCAATTGGTCAATACTATTTTGGGGATGCCGAGTCCGAATAACAAAGATGAGATTCGCACATTCATTGGCATGGCTGAGTATTACTCAAAATTTGTCAAGGATTTTGCCATCCACACTGTCCCTTTACGAGAAGCACTTAAGAGGAAAATGTTTGAATGGAACATGGAATGTGAAAGTGAATTCAATTTTATAAAAAGTGCAATAAATTCAGCTCCGGCATTGAAGAATTTTTGTATCAATGACAAGATCATCATCACTACAGATGCCAGTAACATAGGCTTGGGGGCTGTATTGTCTCAAGAGAAGGATGGCCAAGAAGCAATAATCGCTTTTGCTTCAAGATTACTTAAGGGAGCAGAGACTTCATATGCCACTATAGAGAAGGAAGCTTTAGCTATTAAGTGGGCAGCTGACAAGTTTAGAAGCTTCATATGGGGAAACCAAGTTGAGTTTCGAACTGATCATAAGCCTTTAACTCAAGTATTCATGTCAAAAGGTCTTAATAAAGTATCCAACAGGATGAGGAGATGGGTGATGATGCTGCAAGAGTTCAACTACACCGTGATATATGTTCCAGGAATAAAAAATGTGTCTGCCGATTGCTTATCTCGATTGACTAACATTTCTGAGATTGTAGATGAAGACGAAGATAATGAAGTTGTCTTTTGTGTAGAATCTTCCTCCATCTCTAAGGATGTTTGGGATCACGCTGAATCTAACGATGATGACATCAAGAAATTGAAAGAATTAATTTTAAGCCAAGGTTTTATGAAGAAATCAAAATTTGAAGAGGTTGGATTAAGCGTTTTTTGGCCTGTTGCAGATGAACTACATGTTCAGGGTGATTTAGTAATGAGGGGAGATAAAGTCATCCCTCCGACGGATCTGCGTTTGAAGATTATAGAGCTTGGTCACGAAGGTCATCAAGGAGTGATAAAGACCAAACAAAGAATTAGGAACGACTATTGGTGGCCTGGTTGTGACCTGCAGATCGAGCGATTTATTAGGGAATGTATCCTTTGTTGCAATGATGAAAAGAGATGTGTGGGTTCTAGGCAACCAATGGTTATTACTGATATTCCCAGTAGTGTTTGGAAGGATATAAGCATGGATATTTTAGGTCCCATATGTTGCAAGGGTGTACAAAAATATTGTCTGGTAGTCATAGATCTACTCACCAGGTGGGCAGAGATTTTAATTGCCCCTAGTATCACAGGTAAAACTGTAGTTGAATTTTTATCAAATTTATGTGAGAGAGAGGGATATCCGGGAAGTATTCTTTCCGATAATGGTACCCAATTTAAATCTAAAGAAGTGGCAGAATTCTGTAAAAAATTTACTATTGAGCACAAGACTAGTTCTATTTATCATCCCCAGACGAATGGATTAGTGGAACGATTTAATAAAATCTTGAAAGAAACCATCAGAATGGCTTGGGCCAATGGGATAGATTGGGAGGATGCAGTCAAGGAGAAAATAATTGCCCATCGCTTTACCCCACACACCAGTACAGGTCTATCTCCCTTTGAGTATAGTAGAGGAAGAAAAGCAAACACTAAGTTAGCTCCCATTTGGCTCGTAAAGGAGAATAAGGAAATAGAAAGGAATTTAGCCCATGCAAAAGACAAAATTAGGGAAACACAAAAGAGAAACAAAGTAAACTATGATAAGAAAGTACGTAGCAACAAGTATGATATGTCTACAGCTGTGGGTAAGTTGGTCAAGGTGTTACTTCCTCCTGCTCTAAGAAATGGACCATGCAAATGGTCCAACCCTATTAGAGTTATAGAGGCTTTTCGCCATGCTGTCAGGACAGAGGACAAAAGGATATGGAATGTAGAAAGAATTTGGATGTGTAAAAGTAATGAGTGTAACAAGAAGAATAAGGAAAATGTAGATCAGGATTTAGTCAGAGATGATAAAGTTTCTAGAAATTTAAACAGTAGTGTGAAGAAATGTGGTAGTGCTGTTGAGAAGAAGTGTAATAACAAATCTGAGCAACTTCAATTTTCCTTGCCAACCATCTCCAGACATGGTGGATGCATGTCTAGATCTGGCAGAGCATATCGTTTGCCGAAAAAGATGGAGGACTATGTGGAGTTTACATGAACCAGATGAGAACTAGGTTCCAGGAGTTTCTTGTATATAGTTTGTGAGCAATATAAAGAAGATGGAGGACTATGTGGAGTTTACATGAGCCAGATGAGAACTTTGTTCCATGAGTTTCTTGTATACAGTTATTGTTTATAGTTGGTGAACAATATAAAGGAAAGGAGATGTGTAGTATCTACAATACCAATGGTTGCTGCCTGATCTCTACGGGACATGCCTGACTATATCATGGCATGGAGAGATCAGAATACTAGTAAGCAAGTCACCGGAGTTCGAGAACGAAGGACGGAATTGAATCACAACCGTCCAGCTCTTGGTGCTGCAAGTTGTCTCCCTCCTCTTATGTATATTTAATCTAAGTTTATGGTTATAATAAACATATCTATTTACATTACATTGCCTTGCCCAATTTACTTATCACTCTTATTGCGGTCCACTTCAGCCTCCTACACGCTCAGCCAGATGAGCCTGCCTGAGTCAGCAAGGTCAGCCTTGTCACCTACTGAGGCACTGCAGGGTGGGGCTGGTACAATGTCCCATGGCCAGACCCCACCCAACCTCCGAGGACCTGGGCCTCCTGATGCAGGTGTCTCATAGCATCTGATGGGGGAGCTGGTACGATGTCCCATGGGCAGCTCCACCCGCTCGGCATCTTTCAGCCGTTTTACTTGCTTTTTGCCCTCTCTAACAATACGCTTCCATCACCTTCATTATTGGCAGGGCAACACCTGTTAACACGGCTCAAACGTAGTACGTCTCGTGCTCGGTGCGCATGCGCAGGCCAGTCACCGGCTGCTCGCGTGAAGCTCGCTCTGCTGCACATGCGCAGTGCGCGTGGTCTCGTGCGAAGTTGAACTTGGCTCGGATATTTACGCCAGTGCTTAGAATGTCTTTAACACGTGGGGGCGGCTCGTTGGCGCTGCTCACGGACCTTTACCAGTTCACCATGGCCTATGGCTACTGGCGGAGCGGGCGGCACTGCGAGCAAGCAGAGTTTGAGCTCTTTTTTCGGGACCCACCGTTCAAGGGCGGCTTCAGCCTGTTCTGCGGGCTGCAGGAGGCTCTGCTGTACCTGCGGGATTTCCGACTGACCGAGGAGGGTAAGCAGAGTTTATGCACCCCATTCTTTAAGTGGGATAAGAAATAGGGGTGGGGGCTTGTGTGTGTGGGGGCTTGGAAGTGTGCGTGGCCGAAGTGCACGTGGCCAAAGTGCACTGGGCGTGGCCTAAAAGAGGGGCAGGTGGCTGAGGCAAGGGCTGCCTGCCCCAAGCAATAGATCGCGAGACTCCGAAACCATGTAATTTAGGTAAATCCGCATTGTCTCAGGTACTCTTGTTTGCATACTGTACATCTAGCTCCCTCTGGTTCAATTTCTAATTAGTTTGCTGTCTGCAGATCAGTTTATCGCTTTTATACAAGCAATTCAATCAGCATGTCTATCCCCTTCCATCCGTAAATAAAGTGTGCTTCAGCAGCGCTGGTCATTTAGCCGGCTCTCGCCGGATCCGAGATCCGGCGCCAGATGTGTAGCCTGATCTAGGGATCCGGCCTGAGTCAGCCGCCCCAAACCCCTGCTCTACGCTGGGGAGAAGAAAAAATAAATAAATAAAAGTGCCTGCGAGTAAACGAACTTCCTCTGGTCACCCCATGCAAGAGGTCACAAGAGGATGTTATGATCCGGTTAATTATTTATATATGCAATGTTTGTCGGATACCTGTATCTGACAAACATTGCATACTGTACATAAATATACAGGTATCCGAAAAACATTACACACATTAATACCCCTATTAACATCACACAGACAGGATGCCGCCACCCAATTGCTTTCAGAGGGCAGCTGCAGGAGCGGTTCAAGTAAAGGAAAACGTTGCTTATGGGCTGGTGAACAGAAATCACTGTGTTTGAATAGTACCCAAGGGGAAGATTTTTTAAATAAAATGGAATGCAAATTGTGCATTTTAAAGAATATTTACTCAGCAACACTGGTCAAAAATATCTGCATAGTGAAGTAACTCATCACCAGTGCCATGGAAGTGGTTTAAAGTGGAATTGATATATCGTTTGGAAAAGAAGCAGCATGAAAGAAATTGTGCCGTTTTAAACTATTATTTTGGACATTTCCTTTTGATCAGAGGTCAACTCCCAGCTCCGCCCCCTTAACCCTGCCTCCTCGGGCACTGCACCCCCAATCTCTGCCCCCACCCCGCCCCTTGTGGGATCCCCCACCAATTTGTTTCCATTTCAACCACTGCTTAACAGATTAAGTGCTCATTTAAGGTTTCAGCTGCCTGTCCCATCATAATCTGCAGCTGTTAACTAGGAAGGCACTAGTCTTTTCAAACTAGGGACTGTAACTTTAAATGTGTTTCTGCTGGCCAAAATTCTACCTACGTAAAAAAAGGTGTTAACTTATCACTGACAAGTTTTACTCTGCTTTCAACACTTTGGAGTGAGTCTGTTTCGGAATAATGACATTCAAGGAGGCGATCAATTGTTTCCCCCTTTATGATAAACCCAGGGAAATTACCCATTGGAGTTTGCATTAGGAAACATCTCCGTTATAATTTAGATTGCACCAAGCTTGTAACGGAGAGTCGGGATTCTATTAACGACACAGAGGTGACTATTATGTCAGGACAATTCTGTCTCTTTGTTAACAATTTCTTGCTAGAGGTTCTGGACAAAGCCATGGATAAAAAAGCTGTGTACATTTGTGCAGACCGTACAGGCTTGCTTCTCTCTCACAGGCTTCGGCCACCAGGATCCCCAGCTCTATCCACATCCCTCTGCCTCACTCGTAATTAGGATATCGTACAAATATACTATGAGATGGATTCCTGTAGCTCTGGAAAATTCCTCAACTTGTCTGAGCAGCTTCGGGAAGCACCAAGGAGTGGAGAAAAGACCAAAAGGGAATACTGAAAAGTGATCATGACCTTGTGATGACTATCAATGGAAACAAACAATAAGGTAGGCATACTTGAAATCCAGCCTTACAAACCAATCCCCTGGGTGCAGCATATGATATGATATGGCATTTATAACGTGCCTATACATAAGTGTTTCAAGGTGCGACGAGGTAAGGGAGGGGGAATAGAGGGAAGACAAGGACAACGATCTTACTAGGTCAGGTGTCATTGAGATTGTGCAGGGGAGGGGGGATAGGGAAAGTGCGGGGCGGGGGAGGAAGGCGGAGGCGGCAGTGCAATACATAGGATCAACAGTTACAAAAAAAACAGGTAAAAAGTGCGGCCAGTTTGTGGCAAGTGCAGGGGTAAGTGCGGACATCAAGTGTCAAGAGCTAGTGGGGACTGTAGGGATACAGAAACAGCCCCCAAATGCAGGGGTTGCCCGGGAGGCAGTGCATGTGTGCAGCTGGCGGGGGAGGGTGTAACGGATTTAAGACATGGCACACTCCAGGCAAGGACTCTTTCCACTGGCAAGGAATGTGGCGCACAATTAAAACGCTTTATCTCTTTATTCATTTCGGATTCTACTTTGAGAAGGCACCTAACCCGTCTCACACCCACCTTAACAAACACCCTTTGTCGCAGTGGACCATGTACCAAGCCGGTGTGTAAAAGTGAAATATTTCTTTATTTTTAAATTCAAATGCAGAATCAAACAAATCTAATTTAGGAAAGATCACCAGTGTGGTGATAATTTATAGCAAAATGTTATCATACAATTAATTTAACTTTCTGACATTCGATACATACATTTTGAATGGAAGCAAGATCACTTTTTGTCACACTCATGGATGGTCCTATGTTATGCACTCCCCCTGCAACTTCTGTGTGGATAGAAGGCAGTAGCAAAGAGTTAGAAATAAGATGGAAAATCCTTTTTTAAGTTCGATCTACCACCCAAGAATGTGAGGCCAAAACGAAAACCCGAAAAAAGGAGCAAAATGGCATACACAAGTTCACTGTATACTTAGAGGTCAGTTTACATGTGCCTTAGAATAGATAGGGCAGGAATTTGGGAGGCTGTACTATAGAGGCAAGGAAGCTTACAAGCTACTGGGGAGGGAACTTAAAGCAAAGTGAATATCATTAGAAAATTGTCTTTGGGAAGGAAAATGCAGCAAAATCGCACGTGGCAGAATTGCAATTTCTTACTCTACACATACTTTAAACAAGTAAACAGCTAAGAAAATAGGCTAACAGTCAAAATCGGTTCTTATGATGGGGAATATAGGCACATAGCAGATAGGGTAATGCAGTGAAAGGCTAACTCTTTATGGGGTGACGGTATGGGTTTCTCTATATGAAATGAAAATCAGATTTTATTATGGAAAGCAATTACACAGGCGCAATCGGTTTTGATACTACAGTGACAAGTTCTAATGTGACTATGTTTGAATGCATAGAGTATTAAAGAGAGACGCTGCAAGCAAGGGGGTTAATTTGCAATTTTAACCAGCTCGTGCCGCGTACCTCCTTATGGGGGAATTAATTAATTTATCCCAAAATGGTACTAAGGACTTACACTGAGAACAGAAATAATTTAGGAAAGAACTATGCTAACAGGGATAGAGTAACACAGATTCTTCTAAGGACAGGATAAACAGAGGATACTAACACTTTGGGATATGATTTAGGGTTTTTTATGGGGGCTTAGTAGGATTTGGACAGAATGCAAGGTAAAAGAGCGGGGTATGCCATTTTTGGCTACTGGGGTGGTGATACTTACAAAATGCACCTGAGTTTGGGTAATTTGGACAGTTAGCCGGGTCTTTGGACAGCGGACCAAGGATCTGGTCACTGGGCAGCGGCTGGACTCTCCTTTATGGGAACAGCTGGGCAAAAAGGGTCTGGTCCCTGGATTCTCCTAAAGGGGATCAGCGGCCTCTCCTCTTCTCTCCCTGGATTAGTGGGTATTCCTGGATCTAGATGGGCGGTTCTGGATATGTGGTTCTGGATAGGTGGTTCTGCCTGGATCTGGATGGTACTGACTGGATCTGGATCAGGAGTTTGTATCTGGATTTGGGTCTGAGTCAGCAGGTCAGGAGATCAGTCAGGAATTCAGTCGGTTCAGTCTGTTTTTCCCAGTTTAGTCTCTTATGTTTCCCTGCCTGCTTCTTAAACAGGCAGAATGATATCAGAGAATTTTACAAGATGGGCGGAAGTAATTTGGACATACCCCTTGAATCGGATAGGCCAGGCTATGAGGGTCGCCTCCTCCCTCTGAGCTGACTGGTTTGAAGGAAGTGACGTCCCCTTAGGTGTATGCATTTTATGACTCCGTTTGTTTGTTTGTTTGTTTGTTTGTTTGTTTAATTTATTTGTAGAGCACTCCGGACCCGTGAGTAGAATGGCGCTTTAAGGATACGGTTACAGTCATGAAATATGCATTAACATTTACAGGGTACATCAATTTACAAAGAAGGATTTACATAATACGACAATTTACATATCTTGTCCCACAAGCCCAATTTTTCACAAAAAGGAGTTATGGAATACAACTTTATATCTACAATAGTCACCATCATACAAATCAGATAGGCAGATCCAATATTTCACAAGGAATATGCCGGTTTGAACGCCAATTCTGTGCGATGCTGCTTCGCTCTTGGGCACAATTTCTCTGTTTCCAGGAGAAACAAAACCCCTACATTTCTGCAAATGGCTACATATGTGCATACTAGCATTTGGCATATTTTCATCAAGTTTCATGTTTGCGCCATTTATGATTCACACCGAAATACATTTTTTCGGTCATTCCAGTTCCCCATGCGCTAAAACGACGCACCTAGTCTCATTCGGTGTGTCTAAAAATGCCATGAAAACTGTCATAATATTACATTACTGCTTATTCACGGTATTGAAATAAATCTCTTAATGTAAAAAGTTCTTTAAAGTCTATGGAGGGCATTGGTCACTGTATGTTCGGTCCTTCATATCTCCACAGCCAACCTGCTCCATCTGTGTCAGTCTGAACAACAGGGTTTCCATGGCACCCTTTGATGCCAGGCAGTTGAAGCTGAGGAGGGGGTCAAAAGAAATCACACCTCTTTGTGACAGTGCTAGTTCCCCTTGGGTCCATTGTCCCTTGCTGTAGAAATGCCGGCCAGTCTGACGAGGTTGTGAAGTTCCACACTTTGGCCCTTTCATATTTGTGGAGGGGATTCCTTTTCCATGGGGGCTGATACCTTTGAACTGCCTGCCTAGACCAAACTTGTTCTGCTGGTTCCAAATGTTTTTTTTCTCTTTCTTTGAACAGAAACCAAGTCTTTTGGGAATAAGTATAATATCCATTTACACCAAACCTTGTCCCCACACGTGTAATACTGTTTCTTTGCGAGTAATGGTATTATTCACATTTAGTTTTTAAAATGTCCTTTCCCTGCTTTGCAAAAACGGGTTTGCACATGTTCATTTTATCTCTTGTTCATTTCACACAATGCGGTTTCTGTGGCATTCTTTTTCTAAAAGGCTTTCAAAGATCAGGTCAGTTTCTGGGCACAGAAATATGTTTGCAAATAGTTTCTTTGTAACTGACACAAGGTTAGAGAGAAAGCCACGCTGTAGCTTTGTTTTTGAAGTACTTGGCGTGTGTTGATTCTTTTTCAAATGTGAATCCTTGCCGTGGGAGTCTGAACAAGATTCTCTGCTCTTATTGGACTTTAAGGGATGAAAACGGGAAGAAAACAATGGCGTTCTACAGGGCTTGTCTGATTTCACTGCATTCAGATGCAATACACAGGCAGGGCTGTGTTGAGTAGAACAAATTGTGTGCTGTTTGAAACAAAGGGAGGTACCAGTGCGATGCCGTCTGGAATGGAGGTCATTTTCTGGTGCAGCCTTGAGTTTTTACTGACAGAATAGAAATGCAGAGCCATTCTGCATTTCAGTTATTTTCTCCAGTTTCACGTGAAGAAAAACGAAAGGCAGCCATTCTTGGGGTGGCTATGTTTAAATCTCCCCGCATATGTGCTTAGCAAACAAAAGCACAGCAATTTTTGGACGACTGCTAAATGCAGTTTTGTGATGAAGGGAATTTTTCTTGGGGCTGATAAATGTACCCCACATAACCTGAGTTCTTAGATTCTCAACATATTCACATGTTCTGGAGGCGTTTGTCAGTGTCTGCTCTTGTGTTCTATAGAGCAGATGTTGAGATAGCACCAGTTTTCGTCCAGTCATTAGCTCAAATGGAGACATTGTGGTCGCAGAAGATGGTGAGATCTGATGGCCATCAGGACAAGCGGTAATCGGATGTCCCGTCTTGGCCCAGAATCTGCCACAAACATTTTGAGAATGCTCACAATGGTTTTATTGTATGCCTCAACTCCCCCACTAGAGGATGGGTGATATGCAATATGAAGTTTCCTTTTTACCCCAAGTATATCCCACATCTTTTTCATCACTTCGCTGGTGAAGTGACTTCCTCTGTCTGTCTCAATCCTTTGGGGAAGGCCAAAATGCGAGAAGATGTGGTTGATCATCTGGGCAGCAGCTGTTTATGCCTTGCAATTTGGGGGCGAGAGACATTCCACCCATTTCGTAAACAAGCATTTTACTGTTAACATGTACTTGTTCCCCCTAGAGGGTCGATTCACGGGCCTGATGAAATCTACTTGTAAATCTGACCAAAGCAGTGTCATCCCCCTCTTCTGGAGGGGAGCTCGGTGTGTGAGTGAATTTGGCTGAAATTGTGCACACACAAGACACCCTTCAAATATTGGTCCTGCCCCATGTGTGGCCAGTATGCAATCTCCCGCAAGATTTCTAGAGTAGTATGAAACCCCCGATGATCATATGTGGCCGCGTCATGGGCGTGACTTAGCATCAGGCTTCGGTATGAGTTAGGTACCACCCACTGGTCACATCCAGAGATGGATCTCCTTACCAACAAACCATCTTGGAATCAGAACATTTTGGGAAACTTCATCAACACCCTGAGGTCCTCTTTCCCAATGTAATCGGTTTCCGTCAGAGGAAAGTGCACGGGGTCCTCAATGTGTTGGTTAAATCTCCCAATGATCAAATCCCCTTTTTGTGCTGTGATTAAATCAGCATCTGCGGTCTCCTTACTCCAATGGGCAGTTGAGAGTTCATTATGAGCATTTGTCTGGGACCTGGTGACAGCAGTGACCTGGATTTCCCCCAACAGGGACTCGATCTCCAGGAGATCCCCCTGGTGGCGCAGGTTTTGGCCAACTGATAGTCAGGTTGTTTCCAGTGTTGTCTGGCCCCTTTATTCTGGAATGACCTTTAATCTTTTTCCAATAGACGGTCATCCCATTAGAGGTGACCAGATCATCAATATTTTGTATATGTTTGCCATATTTAACTGGTTTATTGTTGGCACACAGCATGCCTCTGCTTCTCCAATTGATCAGGTGCTCCACAAACCCGTTCCAGACATAATCTGAATCGGTGATTATGACCAGTTTGTGGAGTCAGTGTTGCACGGCAGTGAGGATGGCCAGGTGAACTGCCATCTACTCCGCCACCTGACTACTGCGGGGACCAATTATGTACTCAGCGGAGGGTTCCGGGGCATCATTCATCCGGGCATTCCCAACACCGGGCACCAGTTCCTTTTCCCTGTTAACATAGGAGCACCCGTCCACATATACTGTGGGCATCATCACGCACGTGTCTTCTTCATAGACCTTGTGCGGGGAATTCAGGTACGCCTCCAGGTTGTCTTGGGTTTTGAGACTTTCGTCCTCCAGACAGTTTTCTCTGGCACAATCATGCATGTCAGACAATCCTTGCGTGAGGGGACTCTTCTTGTTTTGGCCATATCTAACTTCCACAGGAAAGACTTGCATGGACAGAATCCAGGAAGTAATTCTGGAATTGCTCGCATTTCCGGCCTGGATTCTGTCACTTTGGAGGTATTGCAATGGCTGGTGCAGTCTCTCCACTATGATGTGCTCCCTCTGGATATACTAGCAGGAATTTTTCAATGCCCAAACCGTTGCCAGGAGTGCCTTCTCACAATCGTTCAGAGGATAAAGTATTACATGCATAGGCTGTCAAGCATGTATTAGTGAACCCCCGTCTCCAAGAAGAACCCCTTGTTTTTGAAAGGGTAAGCTAGACAAAGCGCTTGTGAGAGGCTTTTTTTGAGTTGTTTCACTGCCTCAGCTTATTCTGGACCCCACTCCCACTTGACCCCCCCCCCTTCAACTGATGAACCAGGGGTCTTGTGACTCTGCGTAATCCTCAGTGAACTTCCTACTGTAGTTGTTCAGCCCAAGAAGGCTCCTTAGTTCACGCAGAGTTGTGGGGTCTTTTAGTTTTAGTAGTGCTTCCACTTTCTTCTCCTGGGGACAGAGACCCTCAGGGGTTATTTCATGTCCCAAGAAGTTTACACGGGTCTTACACCACTGTGCCTTCTGGAAGGACACTTTTGCTCCGGCAACCCTCAACTGGGTCAGAACATAGCAGATTTCTGCTATGTGTTCCTCCACAGTTGAGCTTTTAATCAGGACATCATCCACATAGGCCAGGTTACCCCTTTCACCCAAATCGGACATGGTCTTATGTAGAAAGATGTTGAATTCATTGCCAGAGTTAATGTATCCGAAGGGAGTCCGGGTCCATGTGTACTGCTGCCCTCCGAAGGTAAAGGCAAGCTTGTACCGGTCCTCCCTACTGACGGGCACGGTCCAGTATCCATTGGTCAGGTCAATGGCGGTGTACACCTTTGACTCCTGGATCTGGGCCATTCCCTGGTCAATGTAGGGAAGACGCCATCAGGACATGTGGACCCGTTTGTTCAGCTCCCTAAGGTGCGCGCAAAGTCTCCTTTGGCAATTTTTTCTTCTTCTTTTTAACATGATTTATTTATTCCGCAGATTCTTACAGAGAGCAAGTCATTCGAAGTATTCATAAACAGAACACTATCGGCATTAACTTTCAACATCTTTGAAGTCCCATAAAGTGTCTCTGTTGTCTCTGCAGTTTTTAACTTTTCAACATCCCCAACCAAACTCCACCCCCTCCTCCTCCTTTCCCCATTTATTCGGTTCCGAGTGTGTTTATTGTTGAAATTTGTCGGGTTTCTTTGTCCTTCTAGATCAAATTTATTCAATATTTTAATAAGTGTCAGTATTTCTGAGTGTCCTGGGTCTGAAAAAGTGTGGTTCTTTGTCTCTTACCATTTCTCGGAAGGGCTCCCAAATTGCCAGGAACTTGAGGTATCTGTCAGCATGGAGTGCACAGATCTTTTCCATTGCCAGAATTCCCCATATTGTGATCCACCCCCACGCAATTATTGGACCTTGTACTGTTTTCCATCCTTCGACCAGAGTCAATCGTGTAGCCGAGAGCAGGTGTGTAGTTAGTGTAGCCTTGAGCCCTTTTGCCGGATATATACTTTCAGCTACAGACCCCAGCAAGACTACCTTCGGGTCAAATGGCATCGTGACTCCTGTTATTGCCTATGTGTCCCAGGACTTCTTTCTAGAATATCTCTGCCTTCGGGCAAGTCCACCACATGTGGTAGAAGTCTGCCATTTCCCCACAATCACTCCAGCAGAGTGGGGAGTATTTAGGATTTATTTTGTGTAGTCTAGAGAGGGTGACATATACCATCGATAACACACCTTATAGGCCGATTCTTTTATTGCAGTACATCTAGAACTTTTATGGGCCCTTGCCCATACCCCCCCCATTCCTCCACCGTAATATTATCCCCAGGTCCTTTTCCTAGCTCATTTTATATTGTAGGGCGTCTTCTGGGAGGGCCGTGTCCAGAAGTTTGTATAGCCTAGAGATTCCTCTCCTAGTTGAGCCCTCCTCTAGGGTTAATTCAAGGGTCTGTTAGCGGCTCTTTTGACAGATGTGTGTGTGATCCAATGTCTTAACTGGGTATATCTATCTTTTATTTTCCCCAATATGAAATTTTTGTTTGCATTCCTCCAAGGAGAGAGGTTCTCCATCTCAGAACATGTCAGCCAGGGTCAGAGTTTCAGCAGCTACCCATCCTTCCCAAAAGTTTATCTGAAGACCCGGGATAAATTCAGGATTGTACGCTATTGGGGAGTGTGAGCTCCGCCCACGCTGGATGTTCCTCTTTTTTAACTCACCATGCCAACTATTAAGTGCCACTCTAGTGGCTTCTAACAATTTTCCCCTCAATTGACGTTTATGTAGTGGAAAGGAGTGTAGTGTTTTTAGCGGGAACGTAGTAGCTTCTTGCTCTATTTCAACACAACCCAGGGTGGAGTTTTAAGCCCCCCAGTGTAGCATGGGGAGTATGTGTGCTGCTCGGATGTATCTCTGTAAGTCTGGCAATCCTAGACCCATGAGAAGCGGGGGTCGCATCATAACTTTCTTCTGGATTCTAGGCTTTTTGTTTTTCCACACAAAGGCTGAAATGGCTATTTGCAGAGCTTTAGAGATTTGGGGCTGGATCCTAACCGGGAGGGAACTAACGACGTACAGCAAACGGGGGAGAAGGGTCATTTTCACTGCCGCTATTCGGGCGAACCAGGACAGCTCCTGGTTATCCCATCTGCGTAGGTCTTCCTGCAGTTGTTGCCACAAAGGTTTAATGTTGGCCTCATATAGATCAGTAAGTTTCCCAGTTACTCGGACACCCAGGTTTTCTAGGGATTCTTTTTCCCAGTACAGTGGAAGTGAGCATTCTAATTCAGAGATTTCTGTCTGTTCTTCTGTTATATTTAGGGCCTTTGATTTCCCATAGTTTATATGGAACCCTGAGACCTCAGCAAATTCTTTCAGTTTTTGCATCACCCTCGGCAGTGTGTCCCGGGTATTTGAAATGAAAAGCATAAGGTCATCTGCAAATAATGCAATTTTCTGTTTGATTTCCCTGCATTTCATTCCCTCAATATTTCTATCATGCCTGATTTGTGCTGCAAATGGCTCTATTGCCATGGCAAATATTAACTGAGATAGGGGGCAGCCCTGTCTAGTGCCTCTCTCTATCCTAATCTGCCTCAAAGTTAGTCCATTGACCAAGAGGTTCGCCGATGGAATCCGGAAGTTTGCTAATACCATATTGATAAAGCATGGCCCACATATAAACCCCTCTAGTACCAGCCTCAGATACCCCCAATCCAGACTGTCAAACGCCGCCAAAGAGAAGCATTGACCCGTTCGAGTACCTAGGTCAATGATATTTAAAGCCCGTCTCACGTTATCCTGGGTGTTTCTACCGATAATAAAACCGGTTTGGTCGAGATGTATGATTCTAGGGAGGACCTTCCCAAGTCTAGTTGCCACAATCTTTTAGCATCCGAGTTCAACAGTGCTATGGGTTGGTAATTGGCACATTCTGAGGGATCTCTTCCCGGTTTTAGTATTAAAAGGGTCAAAGATCTACCCATATCCGGGGTGACTGTGCCTTCTTCTCTAATAGCATTGAAGAGTTTTACTAATGGTGCCAATAGCTGTGTGCAAAAGGTTTTATAGAATACCCCCCAAGGCCATCCGGTCCAGGGGTTTTATTTGTCGGTAGGCTGGTTGTTGCCTCGTTGACCTCTTGTGCCGTTATTTCAGCTCCCAGCGCCTCATTTTCCGCTTTTGTTATCTGGGGCAAGATTGTCTGTGACAGGTAACTTCCCTGAATTTGGGGATTTAAATCCTCTTGCATTAATAGGTTTGTGTGATACTTTATCATTATTTTCATGTTATCCTTTTCCCCAAAGCATAGTTCCCCATGTGTATCCCTCATTTGTGTCATATAATTGCGGGATTTCTGTTTTTGTAATTTAGCGACTAGACATTTATTTGCTTTTCCCCCATGGACATAGTAGGATTGCTTGGTACGTAGGAGGGATTGTGCTACTCTATCTGCTGTGTGAACTTCCAATTGCGCTCAGATGTTTTTAAGCACTCTGAGTGATTTTTGTGTGTGACTGAGCTTGCGCTGGGTTTCTGCATCCCTTAATTCTTTTTCCAGTTTTTGGGTAACTAATGCCCGCTCCCTCTTGTACAGGGCTGCCTGCGAGATTAATTCCCCCCATATGGCTGCCTTTCCTGCATCCCAAACCGTCTTGAAGTCCATCCCTTCCTTATCATTTTCCTTAAAGTAATTAAGGATCGAGTCTTCTATGTTTGCTCTAAGGGCTATGTCTTTCAGAGTAAGTTCATTAAGTGTCCATCGCTTTGCTTTATTCTTTTTAAGCTGTCCCATGATCACCCCTAGGTCCCTGAAGAGTTTGCCTAGTGCTTGTCTATGGTTCTAGGTCATTTGGTCGAAAATAAATGGTCGACAGGACAAATGGTTGAATTTGAATTTTTTTTGGGGTTTTTTCACTTTTTTTTTTTTTTTTTTTTTTTTTTGGGGGGTCCCCCAACCCCCTTTTTTTTCGCTAAAAAGCCCCTTTTTCTTCCCTAAACGAAAACCTAAAAAAAAAAAAATATATATATATATATATATATATATATATATATATATATATATAAAAAATTCGACCAAATTGTGTCGACTATTTGTCTGTCGACCATTTGACTGGACACCCTTGTCTATTCCTCCCATCTGCTGTTGACGGTAGTAGTGTTTTATCTAGTTACGGGTCCATGACGCAATTAAAATCTCCCCCTATTATTGTCTGTCCTTCGCACCAGCCGCCAAACCTATCCAAAATCCCCCAATGTAATTGTCCTGGTTGTCATTAGGCACATAAAATGCAATGATAGTATATCTTTGCCCTCTAATCCAGCCCTCTAATCCAGCCCTGGAGGCCTAAAAACCTGCCATCAGGGTCAGCAAGCAGTTGATCCTTCCGGAATCCCAGCTCTCTGTTCAGTAGAATTGCCACTCCCTTCGATTTCTTTCCTGCTGAGCCGAATACTGTTGTGGGAAGAGTCTGTGGGCTAAACTCTTTTCATCCTCCGGAAGGAGATGTGTCTCCTCCAGGATCCCCACTGACACTTTGAGTTCTGCTAGCCTCCCCAGAATTGCTCTGCGTTTCTCTGGGGAATTTAATCCCTGCACATTCAGGGATATTACCACCTCCTCATCCATTGGGCATGACCTGTGTGGTTTGCTGACCCTGCCTGCTGTATGTATTTTCTGACCCAAGACTGCTGTATGTATTTTCTCAATGAATTCCTTTAGTTCAACCTCGAAACCCGGAACCGTAATACACTTTTCCTCCTAATATCTTAAGCTCTTCTCCGCCTCCTCCCTCGTGTTCCCCCTTCCCTCTTCCCCCTCCATTAGCGTCCCCCTTTCCCTTTCCTCCTCTCCCTTGTATGGGCAGAGCCCATCCGGGCGCTCCCTGATTCACGATCAGGGCTTTGGGCCTTTTCTTCTTCAAACATTCTCCTCCGCCTGGATATAGCCATGCCCAGCAAACAGTTCCAAGACGACTTTCCTCCGATCTCTGTCCTCACTTGGGGATCTGTTATGCAGCTTGAATTCCATTTGTCGACCATCGGTCAGGGAAGCAGAACTCATAGTGTCATTCACAACCGCTCAATTATCTGACTCAGCCCGTTTTGTGCGGGGGCCCGTCAGGGCTATCTGTCGATCTCTTTTCCCAGGCCTCTCCACCCTCCATTCCCATTGGCTGTTTGTGTTTTCCAAAGGGGATTGATGTGGAGAAGATTCCATTTGCCTTGTGTCATCTTCAATATGTAGTATTGACATCCCCCTCCTCGCATGTGCTGATTCGGTGTGTCTTTCCATCCCACGTAAATATTAGGCCGAAAGGATAGGCCCATTGGTATCTTACGTGTTTGGCCATCAGTACTTTTGTCACTGGTCTCATCGGTTTCCTCTTATGTAGGGTCGAAAGGGCCAAGTCTTGATAGAGTTGAACCCGGTTTCCGTTGACTGTTAGCTCCGTATGCCACCTGGCACCCTTCAGGATCTCTTCTTTCTGAGTGAAAGAGGTGCAAGCGACCAGTACATGCCTGGGTCTAGTCCCTGGTTCATTTCTTCTTGGGCCAATTTGATGAATTCTGTCAAAGCGGATCTCCTCCGGCAGAGTATCTCTGATGAGGCTGCTGAAGCATTGTTGCAGGGTGGACCATAGGTCCACATCTAGTTCTGTCTCTGCTAGGCCTTTGATCCTTATGTTTGATCTTCTGGATCTATTTTCTAAATCCTCAGCCTGTATTCCCAAGTTACTTGTTGCTCTGGCCAGCTGTTCTAACAGAGTGCTATTCTGTTTAGTGTCGTCTGCAACACAGGAGAGGCCCTCTTCGACCACATCCACTCTTTCCCCAATTTCGTTAAGATCTTTCCTAATGTCTTGTAAGGCCCCTTTCAGTTCTTCCTTCATTTGGCTTATTTGGAGCTGGAATGTGCTCATCATTTTTGATTCCATACCCTTCAGGCATGATAGCAGTTCTTCCTTGTCTGTGGCCATGTCATTTGGCGCCTCAGCGTTTTCTGGTTCCAAATTATCCTGCCGGATCTTCAGTGGGGGAGTCCAACACCCCTACCCCCCTGGCTGTTTATATTTCCAGCACTTCTCTATCTAGGTTTCTGGGCGTCTATGTACTCCTTTAGATTTTCTTGGAGTCCCTCTAGATTTTACGCCTGGCATCAGTATCTTCAGGGTTGAGTAGGTATTGCAATCGTGGTGTGCGCTGCCTATGTGCTCATGTGCTTGTTGGCTGCGTTGGGATTAGATATGATTCCCCTTGTTTCTTTTCCCAGTCTGGGATTGGCTGTATTTGGATTAGTCGATCAGGTGCCCTGCGGGGGCGAGGGTCAGCTCCCCCTCCGGGATATGGGTGATTGTCCTCTAACTTGATTCTGTGGTGGATTAGGAGAGTCCACTGCTGCAGTTGTCTTGTCGCGCCAGTTGGCAATTTACATTTGTCCCCAGAACTCAGGCAGATTGTTTAGAGCTGATCCAAGTCCCCGGAGAGGAGAGGGTCACTTCTGCTTCTCCCCGAATATTAAACTTGTGCAGCCTTGATGAGCCGGGTACAGTGAAATTTACCAATCCAGAATCCCTATATTTTGGTTTATTCAAGAGTGATGCCAATTCTTATCTCTTTAGGGTACAGGGTTCTACCAGTGTTCTTCTGTATTTTGATTTGTGGATTTAGCGTTGATACATTTGGTTTACTATCTCCATGTGGAGTGGGGAACACCCCATAGGCACCAGGAGCTCCTTTTCTAGTTCTCAGGGGAGGAGGGGTGGGGGAATCCAGTGCCCCCACTCCGTTCCTAGTGCCAGGGTTATCGTATTATGCATCTCCCCAATTTCGGTTTCAGCCACCTGCAGTTTGTGGAATGGTACCCTCTTGGTAGACGCAAGAGGCAAGCAGTATTGCCTCACGAATGCAGGAGTCATTCCAGGGTCCATGGGAATTGAGGTAGTATGTATCTCGGTGCGACCGGTAGGTATAATAGTGGGTACTCCCAAATTTTTTGTTTTCGGGGGGTCAGGTCTGTAAACAGGGAGAGTGAAGGGGAATAGAAACACAAAAGGCAGACTGACTACCCCTCTCTCTAGGCCTGGCAACACAACAGGTACAGGTGCTGAGAAGCTGGCATATAAATCTACAGCTATTGTCTTTTAAGAGAGACAGTTGGTATACAGAAACCGTAATACAAATATCAATAAATCTCTTTAATAGTTAAAAATAAAATTTCATAGAAAAATATACACTTAATAGGCTTTATCATATCTCACTCATTCCATTCATACCAATTCACTCATTCTGTGACATCCGGGTTCGGCAATCAACATTTTCTTAGCACATATTAGTTATTATTAATATGTATGACAATTGGAAAACACACAATTGGATTTTCTATAGGTCGACATATGTTTCGGCCCCTTTTCCATAGTCCCATCGTTGTCTACGGTGGTCTAAATAGTCAGTGTTGGGCCATCTTCAGGACAGTGATGATTTAGTAAAAGCTTAACGTTTTCACCCTTTTTCCATATGAAAAGCCAAATCTATAAACATAAGTTAAAAACAAATTACAGTGTATACTGGTCTGGTCTCTTTTAATTGATCTCACGATGATGGCTAGATAACTATGCCAGAGAATATGCATCTACCTGTGGCCGAGAACGTAGTTGTGGACCACGGAGAAGAAATAAGAAATTGGAGGGTATTTTCTGTATTACCCTAGTCTATGACCCTAATGAAAGGAGAAAAGACAACGCGGCAAATTACTCCCTTGTAAGTTTAATATATTGCTATATGGCTGCAGAGCATTTTGTTTTAAATTGGCATTGCAGAGCAACCTAACAGATACCTTTTCGCAAGTGGGTGGAGCTTCAAATCTCTTTATCTCCATCTCATTTCATGGGCAAGTTTCAAGAGGGTCTTGCTTCCTTCGACACTTGAACACGTAGCGTCTGTAAAAGAGAGGTGTTCAATAAATTACCTTACTCATATCTAATTTCAACCACATTGCGTTGAAAAGAAATTCTCATTTAAATGTGGTGGGAATGCATGGGCTAGTCACGGAGCTACACTCACTATCAGAGCTAAGATCTAAATCAGGAGAAAGACATGTTAGTGTTTATGTCTATCTATCACAAGGCAGCCTAGAGCATCAGTTGCCTGTTAAACAACGCGGATTAACTTGGACGCTACGTGTAATGTAACTGGTAGTGCTGACGCACGTACCGGACGGTTCTCTTTGCTGCATAGCGGAGTCTGTGCATGGACTTCTAATCGCGACTCTGTAAAAGAGTACTGTTCCTCACTTTTATGGTTCATTTGAACGAAACAGCAGGGTAGCTCGGGTAGCGTCTGCTGACTTGTGAGTGAGTTGCATGGACTTCTGTTCGCAGCTTTATGAACGAGCGCTGTTCCTCACCTTTATAGTTAGTTGGGACGAAGCAGCGAGGTTGCTTGAGCGGCGTCTGCTGACTTGTAAGTGAGTCGCGTTAGAGAAGGGGAGGGGCTGAGGCTATTTAAAGATCACGTGTTGCCAAAGAAAATGTGCAACTACGCGGTGCTGACAAAGCAAGTTATTTGTAGGTTACGTTTCCCAGCAAGCCTGGAACGAACCATGGACGCTTACGGGGGCTTCAAAAAAACTTGTCTTTCAACAGGTGTCTTAATTTTAAGTAGCAGGAGCTACGCAGTGACTTTGTGATAATGAATCGACTTCGCAATAATCTCACTTATGACAAATGAGTGCATCGTAGTTGTGTAAGATCACAGACAAGAGTGTTTTGTGGTTACAATTGTCAGAAGAACGACAGCACGGCATAATGTAAAATAAGCCGTATAGGTTTATTTTATTTACTGATGTATCACCACATATTACGGAATGAAAACCAGGGTCCCAATGCCCTTTGGTATAGGTGTCATATTAATATATTATGAGTATATCCCCTCGCACTGCTGTGGAACTAGTGGACTCAAAATTGGAGCTATTCAGAGAAAAGCACTCCATTCAATGGCTATATTTAGTCCATTTTGGACTGTTTTCAGATTGTAGATCCATTTTTGTTCTGCTTGGGTCAGGATTTTATCTTTGTCCCCATTGCGGCGAGAGATTTGTATAACTTGAATGACACACCAGAGAAAATCTGTGCATTTATGTTGTTTTTTGGCAAAATGGGCCACTAGTGGTTTATTTTCAACTGCGTTACGAATGCAGGATTTGTGCTCATTTATCCGTTGGCGGACTGGTCGTTTGGTTTTGCCTATATATACCATATCGCATGGACATATAATGGCATATACCACCCATGGTGTGAGACAGTTAGTGAACTCTTTCAGCTGGATAGTATGGTGACATAAAGTGATTTGTTTCAGAGTGGTTGTCTGTGCACAAACGGAACAATGTCCGCACCGATGATGGCCAGTTAAAGGCGGTAGGCCCCACAATGTTGTTTGTGCAAATTTCTTGGATTTAACGGGTAGGTACGAGTGTACCAAATTATCTTTAATGTTGGATTGCCTTTTAAATGCAAACCTTGGAGTTGAAGGGGTAAAGTCTTCTGTGTAAATCATCTTCCAATGTTTACGTATGATCTTTCTGAAGGTGTTGCTGATCGGACTATAAGTACTTACACAGGTGATCTTATCTTCTTGGTGTTTTGGTACAGGTTCTAACGTACTCGAGCGATTTATGTGCAACACACGTTTGTATGCTTGTTGTATCGTTTTGTGGGGGTAGCCTCTCTCTTTAAGTCTCGGCTTCAGACTTTTGGCATGTATTTTGTATTGTTGTACATCTGTACAGTTTCTGCGGATGCGCAGGAACTGACCATAAGGTAAACCCTCTTTCAAGCTAAGCGGATGAAAGCTAGTGTAGTTCAACAGAGTATTTTTGTCAGTGGGTTTTCTATAGAGAAATGTTTCAATAGAGCCTCCTGTAGTTTTTTGAATTTCCAAATCTAAAAACGGTATTTTGTTTGGATCAATATGAATTGTAAATTGAATGTGAGAATTTTGAAGGTTCAACCACTGATGAAACAAGGTTAGTTGCTCTAGGGTGCCACTCCAGATTAGGCAGATATCGTCAATGTATCGTAGCCAATTTTTAATGAGATTTTGAAAAGGATTGCGAGAGCTGTAGATGGATTGTTGTTCTAAATTATCCATGTACAGATTTGCCAGGTCTGGAGCAAAAGTGGCTCCCATACTTGTTCCTTTCAGCTGATTGAAAAACCGATCTTTGTATAGAAAAAAGTTTTCGGTGAGAGCTAACCTAATACATTCCAAAATGAATGCAGTCGGAACTTGGTGTAGGGTTTCAGTGCGTCTCTCTAGATATTCAGCCATCACCTTGAGACAATCATCTTGTGGGATGCTGGTATATAAGCTCACCACATCTAGAGTTACTAGGATATCTGTTGGATCTAGATGAATCGTTTCTAGTATTTTGATCATACTCGTAGTATCTTTCACATACGATTTCATTTTAGAAACAAAAGGTCTCAGAAACCAGTCAGAGTACATTGATAGGGGTTCTAAGATAGAATTAATGGCTGCTACGATTGGTCTGCCAGGGGGTTGTGTCTCATGCTTATGGATTTTGGGGAGTAGATAGAACACCGGGATGGTGGGATGTTGATTCACCAGAAATTCTCGTTCTTCGGAGTCTATCCAATTTTCTTCCAAGGCGTATTTCATAAGACTGTTAATTTCTTCTTGTAGTCGGGGGGTGGGGTCAGCTGGAAGTTCTCTATATGAAGATATGTCATTAAGATGTTTCATTATTTCGATCTCGTAGAGTTCTTTGGTCCACAACACTATGCCTCCACCTTTTGTCCGCTGGTTTAATTATGAGATTCTCATTTGTTTTTAAAGCTTTGAGTGCTTCTCTTTCTGCCTTTGATAGGTTGTTCTTTGAAGTGTTTTGGTTCTTAATCACTTGTTGGATTTCCCAGGAAATCTTATGTTCAAAAGCTATTATTGCCGGACTGACCATCGCATTAGTGGGTACAAATTCTGAGGGTTTTTTGAGTCCTGTGGTGGTAGGGACTTTTGGGATCAGTGTTTTGTTTCTAAAGAAGTATTTAAGACGTATTAGTCTATAAAATTTCTGTAGTTCAACTTCTGTCTCGAAGGGTTTAGCTTGTGTAGTAGGAACAAATGACAATCCTTTTGAAAGAACACTTATTTCCGTAGGAGAGAGGTCGTAGGGAGACAGGTTGTAGATGGGAATTACCAGGTTTGTCCTGGTACTGGCCAATTCCTGGTGTTCATCCGCGGTGGGCCTTGAGATTTGTTGCGTCCGTGTTGTCCCCTCCCTCGAAAAGATGATGATTGCGGCGGAGGTCCTACGGGGCCTTGTTGCCCTGAATCTGATCCGCTGCTTGTGGATGCATTTGATGAATTGGAAAAATTCACAAAAGGTCTTCTTCTGTTGCCTTTGTTGTACGGTCTTGCTAGGCTGCCTTTTTGAATATCATCATAGTACGACTCCACCAGATACGGATACGTTTTGGTCTCCTGGTATTGTTCCACATCTTTTTTCAGTTTCCAGATTTTTTTGTCAAGGATTGTTTTCTTGAAAAGAGCCATCTCTTCTTCGATTTTCGCTAAAGTTTCTTTCAGATCTTTCATAGTGTTCTCGTGTTTGATTTTAGCCTCAAGGATGTCTATTGCTGCTTTCTGTGTTGCTACTTCTTCATCTGAAGTTTCTATAATCAGAATTAATAAATCTCTTGAGCATTTGTTGCTCACACCACTAAATCTATATTTAAATTTAGTGTTGTTAGTAAACACTCGCGGAATATTTTTGATCTGTAATCCCTCTGGAATTATTCCGGCTTTGAGATATGCCAGCATAAATTTCCCATGAGATTCAGTTCGGATCAGTTTTTTTCTTTTTTTGAATTAAAAGTTCTGCGTCATTAGACTGCGGAGTACTTACTACTTCGTTAGGGGTATCTCCCAACAGTGTAGGTTGATTGATGAGTTTTTGATAATACTCACCAGAGAACGACACTAAATTTCCAGTGTCCATTTTCTCACTTCTTCACACACGACTTATGTGTGGTCACAGAAATGAAACCCAACACCCAAGGGTTGTCCAAGAGTAGGTATAATAGTGGGTACTCCCAAATCTTTTGTTTTCGGGGCGTCAGGTCTGTAAACAGGGAGAGTGAAGGGGAATAGAAACACAAAAGGCAGACTGACTACCCCTCTCTCTAGGTCTGGCAACACAACAGGTACAGGTGCTGAGAAGCTGGCATATAAATCTACAGCTATTGTCTTTTAAGAGAGACAGTTGGTATACAGAAACCGTAATACAAATATCAATAAATCTCTTTAATAGTTAAAAATAAAATTTCATAGAAAAATATACACTTCATAGGCTTTATCATATCTCACTCATTCCATTCATACCAATTCACTCATTCTGTGACATCCGGGTTCGGCAATTAACATTTTCTTAGCACATATTAGTTATTATTAATATGTATGACAATTGGAAAACACACAATTGGATTTTCTATAGGTCGACATATGTTTCGGCCCCTTTTCCATAGTCCCATCGTTGTCTACGGTGGTCTAAATAGTCAGTGTTGGGCCATCTTCAGGACAGTGATGATTTAGTAAAAGCTTAATGTCTTCACCCTTTTTCCATATGAAAAATCAAATCTATAAACATAATATAAAAACAAATTACAGTGTATACTGGTCTGGTCTCTTTTAATTGATCTCACGATGATGGCTAGATAACTATGCCAGAGAATATGCACCTACCTGTGGCCGAGAACGTAGTTGTGGACCACGGAGAAGAAATAAGAAATTGGAGGGTATTTTCTGTATTACCCTAGTATATGACCCTAATGAAAGGAGAAAAGACAATGTGGCAAATTACTCCCTTGTAAGTTTAATATATTGCTATATGGCTGCAGAGCATTTTGTTTTAAATTGGCATTGCAGAGCAACCTAACAGATACCTTTTCGCAAGTGGGTGGAGCTTCAAATCTCCTTATCTCCATCTCATTTCATGGGCAAGTTTCAAGAGGGACTTGCTTCCTTCGACACTTGAACACGTAGTGTCTGTAAAAGAGAGGTGTTCAATAAATTACCTTACTCATATCTAATTTCAACCACATTGCGTTGAAAAGTCGTACGAGTCCACAGCAAAGATATCTCGAAAGTGTAAAAACACCCGTTTCAACTTTTGCTTTTGTTCCTCGGTCTCACAGGCATCAGCGAGGTTGAGCCGTTCTTCAACCATCTGTCTGAAGCCTGGAAAGACTTCGGGTTTCGCAATCTCAGCGGCCTCCTCCAGCTGTGTGGAGAGGTCTCTGGTGAGCGTGCTGACCTGGGCAGAGGGTTTCAGGTAGGAGAGGCAGTCATTGTGGACCTGGAATATCACCTCATCCTTCCTGATGTCACTGGTCACCTCTTCCCTCCCTCCATAAGGGCAGGAAGAGTACACCAGGAAATTCCCCCCCCCCTTGCCGGATGAAGATCTTTTCTGGCTGTATGTCATCGTCGCAGTCATTGGGGATTGGTCCTATAAGTTCATTTCCTAAGTCCATGGAAAAACGCTGGTCATGAACCACCATTCCAATAATGGTGCCTGTGCCCAGAGTGATACTCTTAGGGTGGCTGTTATCCACCACTATTGGAATGATGTTGTGTTCTACCTTAACTAATGGTGTTGGGTTTAACCCCAACCCCTGCTGTTGAAGGTGAGCCTCGAGGTGTACATATACGTCTGGATTTTGAAGTTTCTGTCCTCTCTTAATTTTTAAGTCAAGGGGGAATTGTTGGATCCGTCCTGGGATGGTGACCTCCTTTCCAATTTGAACTTCAACTGCTTACGGTAGCAATTGAGCTGACCAAAATGCCTTTTCAGAATCATCAAAGCCCATAGGGTTGCCCACCAGTCTGGACAAGGACTTGTAATTTATAAGATCCAAATTAATTGCAAACCGATTGAGAATGTCACTGCCTAAATAGAATGCAGCAGGGACATCTCGCACGACCCAACAATTATGCTCTATGCTTTTATCACCTATAGAAATGTTGAGTATATACCTGATAGGCAGGAGATGTTTGGAATTGGTAGTTTCCAAACCCATTTCCCACTTATCAATCAATTTAAATGTGGGAATGGTTGAATCTTTTGGGAGTTTCCTGAACAATGCTTCGCTGATGAAGCTTTTTCCATTATTCAGGCACACTCTGACGAGAACAGTCTCCCTCCCCGCATTTAACTGAATAGGGAGGAACAGCTGTTCGCTCATTTTCTGAATATCAGCCAAGCTTTGAGCTGGTATTTCCTCACGTTTGACTATAGGACTTGTTTTCAGATTGGGGATCGGTATAACATTTTAAGGTATTTCCTTCCAGTGTGGAATGCCACTTGAAACTGGAAGGAAGGTTGATTTTCAGGAATGGACAGGAGTTCCCATCATCAGTTTGCTGTCCTACAGCAATTACTGTAATGTCAGGGATTTGATTGTTTTGGAAATATAACTCAATTAGGTCAGATTTCTGTTCAGCCATGTGGCATGTGACATTTAAACTGACACAGTTGATGCTTTGTTTTAATTTTATTGGCCGGTTAGCCTGAGTCCAGAGGACCTTGTTTACACAGTCTATCAGGGTAGACAACCTCCGTAGGAGGTCATTACCTAATAGACATGGGGTCCCCTCTGGAGTCACGACTATAACCGGGTGCTTCACCTTGTGTTGCCCAATTTTAATTTCCAGATCCGCAGTCACCTCAACAGGAATTTAATTCCCGTCGAAGTTCTGGAGTTGTCCAGGAAGAGGGGTGAGAGGGATCAGGTATCTCTGCCCCCTTCCCGAATTTTGCTGCTCGAAGGCCCTTTTGGACAGAAGAGTGGCTTGGGATCCAGTGTCCACCAGTGCTGAAAATGCACATTGCCCTTGCACCCGGACGGGGGCAACCTCCCTTCTTTCTCCTCCAAGGGGCAATGGAAATGGGCATTTTGGCCAAGCTGGGCGGTCAGTTTCTTTATTCTGGACTCTGCCACGGTGGAGTTTTGGACAGTTTCCTGTGTC
Source organism: Ambystoma mexicanum (assembly GCF_040938575.1). Taxonomy (NCBI): domain Eukaryota; kingdom Metazoa; phylum Chordata; class Amphibia; order Caudata; family Ambystomatidae; genus Ambystoma; species Ambystoma mexicanum. The sequence goes on along the minus strand of NC_090933.1, from coordinate 1,255,953,030 downwards.
GCAGTCTGGGAATCTGAAAACAAAATATGGCATCCTGAAAGATGTGGGATTTCGGAAACTCCTTTTTCGCTTAGCTCTGTCCTGTCCCCCTTTACCTGGCAGCCACTACAACTAGTTTGTGGGGAGGATCCCTCGTGATCATTGTGTTCTCTGGATAACAATTCTGGGGTTCAGGGATGGGTGATTCTGAATCAGTCCCCATCTCTACCCAGTCTTAGTTGTGGTCTTTTGGGACAATGTTTCTTTGGGTGGAATTCCCACATCCTTGAAGATTTTGTTTCCGAGAATCCTCCAAGGATTCTTCCCCTTCAAACTGGAGGACGCTGACTTCCTCCACAAAATGAGCCTTTTTTGTCTGTTTCTCCTACCCATGCTCTGTTCACTGGGTTGCAGATTTTCAGGGGCAAGAGATTTTAGTTCCGGGGTGTCTAGGGGCTTTTCACATGCGACGAAGGAAGCTTCCTCTAGGACTTTGCACCCCCCCTTCCTCCTGTGCCTCTTCCTCTGGAACCAGTTGGTTATCGGGGTTCTCTCCCCGTAGTTGTTCCGCGGAGCCAGACTCTTGGTTTGAGGTATTCTGAGCCGCCATGTTCATCTGAGGGTTCTGCTGAGCCCTCAACATGCGACTCACATCCTGAGTTAGGTTCTGGACCTGGCGCTTCAGTTGAAGAGCTAATACTCTGTACTGGCACCAGAATTATTAAGTTTTTTGACATACTGATTCTAATTACTGTAGAGTACGTTGCACTTTCTGTAAAGCGTACCTCTTGATGTTGAGTGTACCCCTGTTTTTGATACACTGTCAATTAGCTAATTCTAGCTTATCACGTAACGACTGTTTGATATATGTTAAAATGTTTATGAATTGTATGTACTGTGGACCACACTAATCACTTTTTAGGTCATAATTCTATTAAATCTGATGTTTATCATTTTAACCACGACTGGTCCTTTTGTGGCTCTCCCAATGGGAGCTCTTTATATGTGTGGCATCTACACTGTAGCTCTGTCTCCTCTTTAAACACGCTTCAGTTGGGACACCCGCTCCGGCTGGTACGGGGGTCTTGAATCAACTCTGGGTTGCTCTCGGGAATGGTAACTATCCCTTCTCCCGGAGTAACCTGGGTACTGTGGGTTTCTCTGGTATCCCTCCACCCTTGGCCTCCTTTCTCCCGGATTTGGTGGCCTAGATCCTGAAAACTGGCAGAGTAAGGAGGGTTGTCCTGCATGTTGGGGTTTGGGAGGTACCGTGGGGAAGGAACTTAAACCAGGATTTCGAAGGTTACTGCCCTCCTGAGGGAAGTTAGGAGGGACGTTTCAAGGGGCAGTACTCAACAGGGTGGATCCGCCCCACGGCCAGGGGAGTCCACACATACCCCAAAATGGGTCTGTTGCCCATATATCTAGGGCTGATGTAATTGGCAGAGTTAGGGGCGCATTTGTGGGGCACCATACCTGAATACCACCTGCTTGTGACTGATCAGAGGGTCATCTCTGCCTCTGATTTGGTTGGTTTTGGGAAGGTGTATTTTTAGGCCCCCCCATCACTAGGTCCAAAATGGGGGCAACCTTTACCTCCGCCACCTTGGCAGCAGGGGGGGTGGGGTGTTATTTGGTTTGGGGTTATTTGTTGGATTTTTATTTTCTACAGTGTTATGGACCTCGTAGATCCGGGTAGCCTGCTCTATTACACAGTCCAGGGTCCTGTCATCATGGAAATCTCTTACCAGTTGTGTCGTAATATATTTTGGGAGTGCATGAAAATAGGTATTTATAAATTCCCTACTATTCGTGCGCACCGGCCTAGCAGTTTGCGCAAATGCCTGTTTCAGCTCCTGCACAAATTCTCTTGGGGCCTGATCTTCTCCACAATGTACATTGTAGGCCGCCTTGCGGATCTCCTGGGGGTTTCTGTGTGTGGAGAAGTACTTCAAGATGCCCACCTTATAGGTGGACCACCTTGAATGGTTCTGGTCGTCCAGCCCAGCAAAGAAGCTGCAGTACTCTGGAGAGAACGTCCATTTGGTAAATTCTATGCCATTCTGGTTATTTTTAAAGTCAAGAGGTCATCATCTGTTCATATAGCTCCAGACGCTCGCAGACAAGAATATTTGGCATTTTTGTGGTACAAGGTCATGAAACTCCTAATAGCTTTAATTTGTTTAATGGGGTCTTTCACCAGAGCCCTCTTTTGTTTATTAGCCTTCTTTTGCCGCTTCACCTGAGTCCATTCGCCCTCGGACTCAGAGCTGCTGCTATTTGAGGTCCCCTCGTTATCCTCTAGGCACTCCCAAATTCTTTGAGCTTGTGAGCTTCTCCCAGAATGATGGGGCCTAGTCTCATCTCCCCTATTGTGCCTTGGGCTCTCTGAGCCGCTCCCCCTGGACTCGCTCTTTTGCACAGGAGAGTAGTCTTCTGACTCCTCCCTGCTTCCAGGGTTGGTGTAGAATCCCAAAGAGAACTCTTATGGGGCCTCAATTCATGCCCTTTTTTTTTTCTCTGAAAAGTGAACCAAATGGTCTCTTTGTAGGTGATGTTTCTGCAGGTCTAGCTCCGTGATTGTTTCCTCATAGGAGTCTTCCTGGCCATAATATTTTTGAATCTGTACCGGGCCGCCCGTCCATCAATCTCTGATGGGCGGTGGCTTGCCTGCTCAATCATGCTGGACCTACTTAAGTCTGGCTGCCTCATTATTCCGTATTCTTGTGAACTGGCGGACATGAAGTTAGCAGTGCCTTGTGCATACAAGGTGGTAAATGGTTTTGAGGCCCTTGGTACAGAGGGCATCCCACTGTGATCAGGGTTGCCCCTGTCCCTCTCTACTTGTTCGGGGTCCCTCAAGTTTTTTTCTAACAGCTCAAGTTTCTCCCTCGCAGCCCCTATCTCCTGGCGGTAGGCAAAGGCCTGAGCCTTTTGCTCTGCTATCAGGGATTGCCTTACCTCGATTACCTTTCCTTATGCTGCTGCCTAGCTCTGGAGTCCCCTGTTATCATCACAGAGGGCCTCATTGTCTTTTTGTGCTGCCTGTATTGCCTGGGAACACTGAGATCATTTTTGTTGCAGGAGATACATCTCCTGACTTTGCACATTTTTAGCTTGGGTGGTCTCTTCTAGATCACCTTCTACTTGTCTTGTGTGCCCCATTAAGTTTTCATATTCCGTTTTTAGGTCAGTCAGTTCCTAGATGTCTGACTCTCTTTTTCTGTAGGTCTGTTTTTAACGTGCACACTTCTTGGTCTAGGGCATCGTTTTCCTCATACCTGTCCTCTAAGCAGATTCTATTGTATGTTATTTGTTGCTTTAATTTGTGTTGACTCTCTTGCAGGGACTCAACCTATTCCTGACACTTTAAGCTAATTGGGCCTCTTCTTCTGGGTTGGTTTGTTGCTGTTCTGCCAACTCCTCTTTTAACTGTTTGATGTGAATTTCAAATTCTACCTCTGAATTTTGGTTCTTTTGCAATTTTTCTTCCACCTGTTTTAATTCACTCTGGATTTGGTTTAAGAGCTCAGACTAATTTTGCGTAAAGGTTGCACTTTCTCGATACGTTTCTTCTATGACCATCAAGTGGAAATATATGTATGCAGTAAATTGGACCAATTTAAGCTGCTCCTCTTTGATACTCTGAGTCATATAAAACTAATTCAGGGCTTGATGCAATAGGCCACTGTCCCGCCACACATCCATGTTTATGGAGGTGACCTGTTGCATCATGTTTACTAGCCAGGCATCCTGATCTTTGCCTATTCTCCTCTAATTAATAGTTTGGATAGAAGGTGCTGCCTAGCTATATTGATCTTAACGGTGCTCATTATGAAAAGTGTTCTTCCTTTATTACATTTTTTATATCCGATCAAATTTTTTTTAATGGAAAACTATTACACGGGAAAAATCGGTAGGAAGACTGCATGCAAAGGGGTTAATTTGCAATATTAACCGGCTCGCGCAGCGTACCTCCTTATGGGGGAATTAATTAATTTATCTCAAAATGGTTCTAAGGATTTACACAGAGAAATTTAGGAAAGAACTAGGCTAACAGGGATAGAGTAACACAGATTCTTCTAAGGACAGGATAAACCGAGGATACTAACACTTTGGGATATGATTTAGGGTTTATTATGGGGTTTTAATAGGATTTGGACAGAATGCAAAGTAAAAGAGCGGGGTATGCAGTTTTTGGTTACTGGGGAGGTGATACTTACAAATTGCACTTGAGTTGGGTAATCTGGACAGCTAGCCGGGTTTCTGGACAGCGGGCCAAGGATCTGGTCACTGGGCAGCGGCTGGACTCTCCTTTATGGGAACAGCTGGGCAAAAAGGGACTGGTCCCTGTAGTCTCTCCTAAAAGGGATCAGCGGCCTCTCCTCTTCTCTCCCTGGGTTAGTGAGTATGCCTGGATCTAGATGGGTGGTTCGGGATATGTGGTACTGCCTGGATCTGGATGGTCCTGCGTGTATCTGGATCTAAACTTGGGTCCGAGTCAGAAGGTCAGGAGATCAGGCAGTCAGTCAGGAATTCAGTCGGTTTTTCCCAGTTTAGTCTCTTATGTTTCCCTGCCTGCTACATATATAGGCAGAACGACATCAGAGATTTTTACAAGATGGGCGGAAGTAATCTGGACATACCCCTTGAATCAGATAGGTCAGGCAATGAGGGTCGCCTCCTCCCTCCGAGCTGACTGGTTTGAAGGAAGTGACCTCCCCTTAGGTGTATGCATTTTATGACTCCTTTTGTCCCACAAGCCCAATTTTCCACAAAAAAAGGTCTGGAATACAACTTTATATCTACAATAGTCACCATCATACAAATCAGATAGGCAGATCCCATATTTCACAAGGAATATGCTGGTTCAAACGCCAATTCTGTGCGATGCTGCTTCGCTCTTGGACACAATTTTGCTGTTTCCAGGAGAAACAAAACAGCTACATTTCTGCAAATGGCTACATATGTGCATAGTAGCATTTGGCATATTTTCATCAAGTTTCATGTTTGCGCCATTTATGATTCACACGAAATACACTTTTTCTGTCATTCCAGTTCACCATGGGCTAAGACGATGCACCTAGTCTCATTCTTTGAAAATCCCATAAAAAGTGTCATATTATATTACTTCTTATTCAGGGTATTGAAATAAAAGTGTTAATGTAAAAAGTTCTTTAAAGTCGATGGAGGGCATTTGCCACTGTATGGGCAGTCCTTCAAATCTCGACAGCCAACCTGCCCCCTCTGTGTCAGTCTAAACAACAGGGTTTCCATGGTGCCTTTTGATCCCAGGCAGTTGAAGCTGAGGAGGGGTTCAAAGGAAATCACACCTCTTTGTCACAGTGTTAGTTATCCTTGGGTCCATTGTCCCTTGCTGCAGAAAGGCCAGCCAGTCTGACCAGGTCGCGAATTTCCACACTTTGGCCCTTTCATATTTGTGGAGGGGATTCCTTTACCATGGGGTCTGGTACCTTTTTGAAGTGCCTGCCTAGGGCAAACTTGTTCTGCTGGTTCCAAACTTTTCTTCTTTTTCTTTCAACAGAAACAAAGTCTTTTGGTAATAAGTATAATATACATTTACACCAAACACCATCCCCACACATGTACTACTGTTTCTGTGCGAGTAATGGTATTATTCACATTTAGCAATGTAATTTCCCTGCTTTTAATGCAGTTTCTGTGGCATTCATTTTCTAAAAGGCTTTCAAAGATCAGGGCATTTTCTGGGCACAGAAATATGTTTGCAAATAGTTTCTTTTTTTTTAAACTGTAGGTTTTATTGGCATTTTTAGATACAACAAACACAGTCAAGAGACCAACAAAACGAAACAAGAGAAAAAAAAGGAAAAAAGAAAATAAAAAAAAACCCTGCCCCTCACCCCAACCCCTGCCCGCCCCCCTACCCTGTGTCCAGAAACCTGTATTTGCCTTGGGAGAATTTAAATGTTCAGTCTTTCGTCTGTACCATGGAGATGAAGCGATTTGTGGCCTATCATCTGTTGGTTAGATGCCGCTTTTCCCCAGGTCGTTGGTTCCCTGGCGCATCATCTCACCTTCTGGGGTCAATCCCGGCTCGTTCAGGCCAGAGGCCTGGCGTCAAAATCAGTGAACGTCCCAACCCCAAGACTGCTGCACACCGTACCAGTTTGTGAGGAAAGTGCTACTTTCTTTGTTCACCATTGCAGTCAGTTTGTCCATCAAGAACATATTTTTCACTTTTAGTAGCCAGTCCTCTTTGGAGGGGGGGTTCGGGGCTTTTCCACTTCTGGGCAAGGGCCACTCTGCCCGCCCTCAGCATGGTTTCCCACATCCTAGGGTATCGATATAGCTCTTTTTCCTCCGGAGGGAGACCCAGCAACATTGTTAAGGGATTTAGTGGCAAACGTTCTTCTATTACTTCCGCCATCCAATCCCGCACTGAACCCCAGTAGTCCTGAACTTTCGGGCAGAGCCACCACATGTGGCCTCTGGTGCCAGTCTGTCCGCATCCTCTCGGGCACCTAGGCGAGACCCCTGTGAACATCCTCGACAACTTTGCGGGGTCCCTGTGCCACCCTTGTAACACCTTAAAGTTATGCTCCATGTCCGAGGTAAACAAATTTCTGTGAAATGCTATCTTGAAGATTCTGGCCCAGGAGTCCTCGGAGATCTCTTCCCCTGCTAGGTTGTTCCAAAACATACGAAAGTTCCTTCTGCCTTGAGGGTCGTAGGTGTTTTAAGATTTTGTACATGCTGGACACCGCCCCCTTCCTTGAGGTCGCCAGGTCGAGGAGTTTCTCGAAGGGGGTCAGCTGTCTTCTCAGGTTCGGGCCCCATGTCGGGTTGCAGAGGATGCCCTTCAAGTGGCGGTATTCGAAGTGGATAGCGAGTCTCTTCCGAGAGCGTCCCTCAGGTCCTCGAAGGTTAGGAATTCCACTTCTCTGAACAACTGCCCCACCCATTCCATTCCCTTGTCCGACCATTCCTGAGAGTGCCGGAACCCTCTGCCTCCCAATCTGAGGGGGTGGCCCCAGAGAGAGGTCATCGGGGACGGCCAGGTGCTGAGGTGAACAGTCCAGGGGCCCTCTCTCCAGATGTCCCAGGGGACTCCCAGGGTTGGTGGGACCTTAAGTGTTGCGGAATCGACCTGCGAGGGGCCCACAAGAGGTCTCGGACCTTCAGGGGATGGGCATGCATATCTTCCAAGTATGACCAATACGTCCCCATTCCCTCTTTCATATGCTCCAATAGGACACGCAGGTGGGCGGCACAAAAGTAGAGGTGAAAGTCTGGGAGCTCAAATCCCCCCCTCCTCCCTAGGCAGGGTCAAGGTAGTCCTTCCTATTCTCGGGGTTTTCCCCTGCCACACAAAATCTCGAACCCCCTTTTGTAGCTCTCTAAAAGTCTGAGCTGTGATGTTGGTTGGGAGTGCCATGAAAAGGTAGAGAAGCCGTGGTAGTATATTAATTTTTACTGCAGTCCTTCGGCCATACCACGACAGGATCATCTTGTCCCATCTCCTCAAATCTGATTTGATATCTGCCATCGTGGGTTCATAGTTAGCAGTGCTCAATTTCGATATATCTCTGGTGAGGAGTGGGTTCATAGTTAGCAGCGACCTTCTCCACTTAAATCCTGTGAAACCAGTCTAGAGGGTCGAGCCCCGGGTCTATTGTCCTCATAGGGAACAAGGCAGATTTTGCGGCGTTTATCTTCAGACCTGAGAAGTGACCGAACGAGGCCACCAGCGCCAGGAAGGGGGGAAGTGATGCCACAGGGTCCACCAGATAGGCCAAGATGTCATCCGCAAACAGGGAAAGTTTGAATTCAACATCGCCCCTTCTGATCCCCTTGATGTCCGGGTGAGCTCTAATCGCTATTGCCAATGCCTCCATCGTGAGGACATATATCAGGGGGAGAGAGGGCAGCCCTGCCTTGTCCCTCCGGAGAGGGGGAATGGTTCGGACAGCCTCCCGTTCACCTGAACCCTTGATTTGGGGGCCCTGTAGATGGCGGTCACCCAGCTCATGATGTGAGGCCCGAAGCCCATCCTCTGTAGGAGGAGACCCATTTATCGCCACTCGACCCTGTCAAAGGCCTTCTCCGAGTCTAGGGAGAGGACACATGCATTTAGCCCCGACGTTTGGGCAAAGTGGAGCAGGTCTATTGTTTTGCGTACATTGTCCGACCCTTGCCTTTCCGTAATAAAGCCCAGTTGGTCGCCATGGATTAGCTTCGGCATAATTCCCTCCATCCGCCTCCCCACCACCTTGGCCAGGATCTTGACGTCAATATTTAACAGAGATATGGGACGATAAGAGGAGCATTCCACAGGGTCCCTCCCTTCCTTGGGCAGAACTGCTATTATGGCCCCCATCATGGACTCGGGGAGGATGCCATCCTCCAGTACAGCGTTGAAGACTCTCGCCAATAACGGGGCCAGGGTGGATGGAATCTTTTATAGAAATGTCAATCTCATCCTCAGTCACCGGGCCCTCCAACCCCTCTGCCATCTCCCGCGAAAGGGATGGGATCTGTATTGAGTTCAGGAAATCCTCTATCTGGGTATCATCCCCGTCATACTCCGAGGAGTAGAGGGTTTTGTAGTATTGGCGGAAGGCCTCTCCAATATGGGAGGAGTCCCGGCCGAGATGCCCCTGGGTATCCCTCACCTCCTTCACCCTTCTGCTTCTCTGGACCTCCCTTAGCTTCCAGGCTAGGATCTTATCCGCTTTGTCACCCTTCTCATAGTATTTTTGTTTTACCATTAGGAGGCTCCTCTCAGTTTTGTGTAGCAGCAGCCCTTTCAGTTGGAGCCTGTAGTCCTCCAGTGCGGCCACACGGTCATGCTCTAAAGCCTGGTCCGGGGATCCCCCCGGCTGGAGACGGGCTATTTTACCCCGCAGGGCTTTCTCCTGGGCCTCCCTCTCCCTCTTCTTCATGGAGCCTATTTTTATGAGGACTCCTCGTAGGGTTGCCTTAAAGGCGTCCCAGAGTGTGTGCATGGCCACCTCTCCGTTATCATTAAACTTAAAGAACTCCACTATGGAGTTCAGGATCTCCTGGGCGAGTACCTCATCTCTTAATAGGGCATCATTGCATTTCCAGCACCCTCTACGTTCTTCACACCAACCCATCGTTAAGGTGACTTGGACCATGTCATGGTCCGACCAGGGGACAGGGTCTATCCTATAGCCCGCTAAATATGGAGTGAGGACCTCGTCCACCAAAATGTGGTCTATTCTTGAAAACGAGTTATGAATGGCTGAGTAGTAGGTAAAGGAGGGGGTCCCCAATCTGGGGGTTGGGATCGTATCCGACAGTCCTAGGTCCCCATTAACCTTCTGAAAGTTCTGCGCCATGGCTTCATCCGCGGATCTGAGGTGCTGGGGGCCAACCCGTCTTCTGTCTATAGTTGGGTCTAGGACCACGTTAAAATCCCCCCCAGCCACGAGTGGGCCTTGCGTGAACAACCTCAGCTTGTCCCCTACCTCCTCCCAGAATTGGGCCTGACCTTCATTAGGACTATACACTACTGCTAGAGTCAAGGGGGAGCCCTGTAGGGAACTACGCACCATCAGGTACCGACCCTCGGGGTCCCTCTAGATGGCCTCCTTCTCGAAGTCCATGTCCCTTGCCACCAATATGGCCACCCCTCTTTTTTTAGCCTTGTGGGAGGCGTGAAAGACCTCCCCAATTCCTCCCCCTCTAGGCTCTTTCCCCTTTGCCCAGTGTGTCTCCTGCAAAAAGAGCAGATCCAGTTTCGCCCTCCTAAACTCTCTATGAACCAGGGACCTCTTCGTGGGGGTGTTCAGCCCCCGCACGTTAAGGGTACCCACACCCAGGGCCGGATGGGCATCATCTATGATCTATGTTTTCCTCTCTATTAGCCAATGTCATCGCATCATTACTCCCTTCTTGCTCCCCTTGTTTCACCTTGTGGACACTTTTGGAACGTTCCTCCAACTGTCCCCAAACCCTTTCCCCAACAAACAAACCGCAACTAGTTTGTACTCTCCCCTCCCCCCACCCCGGCGTCCAGCCAGTTGGTTCCGCCATTTCTGGCATTTGGCCGGCCCACCCTCCTCGGCTAGGCAGTCGGTACAATGCTCGTGTCTTTGAGCCCCCCTCCCCCCACTGCTTCGTCCCTTCAGTTGACCCTGTTATACTTGCTGTTCAAGGGGACTCTGTATTCTGAGAAACCTCAGGAACTTCTTTTTCCGACCCGCTGCGGGTCGGGGCGTCACCACCGTCAGCCCTCCGAGTCGACGTGTTCGCCTTCCAATGCGGGCAGCGGGGTGTTCAATTTTTTGAATTTTCTCGAACTGGTTTTCTTTCTTCTGGCACCCGGCTGGCTAGGGCCGCCCCTTCCAAGGGCCTCCGGACCCACTGGGCCCCTCCGGGGGGTGGATTCCACCACGTAATCCCGGATGGCTACCCTTATGTCTTCTTCTGTAATCCGCATTGTCCGTTGGCCCATGTAGTCGAAGGCCAGGGAGAAGGAGTACCCCCACCTGTATCGCACCCCCTTTTCCTTTAGTAACTGCGTTAGGGGACGGCACATCCTGCGCTTGGCCAGGGTGTATGCGGAAAGGTCCTGATAAATGGTGATCTGAGTGCTGTTATAACTCACCACCTCTGTCTTCCTTGCTTCCTCGAGCACCTTAGACTTTTCCGAGTAGTAGTGGAACCGGGCGAGGACTGACCAGGGGGCCCTCTGCCCTGCCTCCTGCCCTGTGCACTCGGTCGAACGTGAGCTCTGTGGTCATCTCTTCTGAAAACAAGAGTGTGATAATGTCTCTCACCACTCGGATCAAGAGATCTCTCCGTTTCGCCCTCCGTTTCAGGGATCCCAAAAAATCTAAGGTTATTTCTCCTTTCCCTGTTTTCATAGTCCTCCATCTGTCTAGCCCTTTCCTCGTCCCTCCTCTCCAGGGCTGCGAGCCTCATCTCTGTTTGCACCTCCTGGGCTGCCGTTGATGACTGGTTGGTTTCCACTTGCAGGAGTGTGTCCTCGACCTTGTTCACCCTTTGGTCGATCTTTTTGAATTTCTGGGCGATGTCCGAACGCATGTCCCTGATTTCCTGTAGGATAGAGGCAAAGCCCCTCTCCATCGCTGTCGTGGACTGCATTGAGGCCTCCGGCTGTGCCATCTCCCCAGCGTCAGTGGGGCCGCTGACCGTACTCTCCGTTCCCTTAAAGCGATATGCCTGCAGCGCCGCTTGCCAGCTCATGTGGTCTTCCACCGTGCCCACTGCGGAGACCTCTGCGGTCTGGTGGCTATAGGGAGTCTCCTCGAGGTCCCGGCTTGAGGTCCCCAGGCTGTGTCGTCCCGGGGTAACCCACGGGAGACTGGTGTCTTTCCGTGGGGGGGGGGCAGCTCCCAGGTGGGCACACGCACCACCAGCGCCGGATGGGGGCCTCACACCTGGGTTCCTTCTAGATGTTGGCGTTACTCTTTGGGGGGGTGACCGTCTGCGCCGTCCCACTGTCGCCGTCTGAGGTCGTGTTCCCCCTCCAGGGGGGTGTCAGGCGGGCACACGCCCTGGGGATGGGCCTAGGGGCCACAACCTGCAAAAGTCTGGTGCGGGCTAGCTAGGCCCCTCTGCGTGTCCTTAATGCGGGTGCTGGCTGCAGCGATTCTGGGATCCCTCGAGAGAGGGGGTGTTGCGTTTCCGCTCCGGCGGTTATTGTGCTCTGGGGGTGGGTTTCCACAGGACTCGGTAGCTTTTTTTATTTTATTTTTTGTTATTTTTTTTGTTATTTTTTATATATTTGGTGGGGGTGTGGTGTTGTGCGCCCCCCTACGTGCCCTGACCCCGCTCTCCCGCTCCGAAGGGGGGTCGGGGCCTGGAACCTCCTAAATCAGGCCATGGTTGCCGTGGCCGAGACGGCTTGCTCAGTGTGCTCGTTGGGGCCCGCCCCGCCGGGGACTCGTCACGGCCTGGGAGGGGAGGGGAGGGGGGGTGTTGAAAGCCCGAATCCCCCGCCGGTGCCGCTGTCCCGAAATCTTGTGGGCCCCCTGCGAGGGCGAGGGGGTGGACGGGCGCTGGGGGACGGGCTCGCCGGCAAAAGGTTCTCCCGCGGGCCGCTCCTCCGACGCTCTTCGCCGCTCCTCCGACGCGGCCCGTTCTCAGGCTCCTGGGGGAGCTCAAGTTCCGTTCTTTTTTGCGGGGGCGTCACGGGGGGGCTCACCAGCTCAGGTCGGACGAGTGAATCTTCCTGCGGGTCCGGGGGGGGCTCAATCCCCGTCAATGGCCCAGCCTCAGCGGGAGCACGGCGCTCAAGCAGCCATCACCTGTGCGCCCCCTGGTGGCCTCCATGCAAATAGTTTCTTTGTAACTGATACAAAGCTTTAAAGAGAAAGCCACGCTGTAGCTTTCCTTTTGAAGTACTTGGCGTGTGTTGATTTATTTCAGAAGTGAATCCTCGTCGTGCGAAACTGATCAAGATTCTCTGCTCTTAATGGACTTTAAGGGATGAAAACAATGGTGTTTTACAGGGCTTCTCTGATTTAATGGTATTCAGATGCAATACACAGGCAGGGCTGTGTTGAGTAGAACCAATTGTGTGCTGTTTGAAACGAAAAGAGGCACCAGTTCGATGCTGTCTGGAATGGAGGTCGTTTTCTCGTGCAGCTTTGAGCTTTTACTGACAGAATAGATATGCAGAGCCATTCTGCATTTGTTATTTTCTCCAGCTTCACGTGAAGAAAAACAAAAGGCAGCTATTCTTGGGTGGATATGTTTAAATCTCACCCCATATGTGCTTAGCAAACAACAGCACAGCCATTTTTAGACGACTGCTAAATGCTGTTTTCTGTTGAGGCTGATAAATGTACCCCACAAGGGGACCTGGGCAAGGGATCAGAGGGTAGCCAGGTGACCGTGCAGTTTCAGTCAGGAGTTCAGCAGGTGAGAGGAGGAGAGAAAGCAGAAGCAAAGAGGAAGGTCTTCAGCCGCTTCCGGAACCGGAGATGGTTCTCCTCAAGTTTCAGGGAGGCTGTTCCGGAGGGAGGCTTCACCCGAAGAAAGAGATCTACCACCAACTCGTTGCTTGGAGAAGCGAGTGACCTTGAGGGAGTTGGAGGCGGATGAGCGAAGAGCTCGAGAAGGAAGATATTTAAGAAGAGAGAGTTGAAGGTATTGATGCCCCACACCCCAGAAGGCCTTGTGGACACTTCAGAGGGTTTTGAACTTAATCCTCACAGCCACTGGGAGCCAGTGCAGAGATTTCATTCCTGGAGCGATACGATCCCTGGGCTTGAGGCCAAGTACAAGTCTTGCAGTCCTGTTCTGGATGAGTTGTCGAGGGGGGAGAGTAGAAGCAGGCAGATTTAGAAAGAGGCTCTTGTAGTAGTCCAGCCTAGAGAGAACCAGAGCTCTGGAGACAGTGAGCTTCTGGGGGAAGTAGAGGAAAGGAAGAATACCTCTGTGGAGGTGCAGCTGGTAGTGTGACTTCTTAGAGACGTCAGAGATGTGAGGAGAGAAGGAGAGTGTGGAGTCGAAGATGACCCCAAGGTTTTTAGCCTCACAGGTGGGAGAAGGAAGAGGGCCAAGAGAGGTTGGCCAGAGAGCGACAGGAAAGGATGGAGCAGGTTTGCTGATGAGGAGAATCTCAGTCTTCCTGGCATTAAGGCAGAGATCATTGGCGGCACACCACACCTGGATAGCGGACAGACAGTCGGAGATGCGAGAAGGAGAAGAAGTGGTGGAAGGGAGCCTGAATATATCATTCGCATAGCACTGAAAGTTGGGGCAGAGAGCAGCAATGCGGTGGGCAAGAAGTGCCAGGTATTGGTTGAACAGCCAGGGAGAGAGATTAGACCCCTGGGGAACAACACCACAGGTAGAGTTAGAGATAGAGGAGAGGAAGGACCCAAGTTGGACCTAGGAGAGTCGATCGAAGGGGAAATGGGTCAGCCAAGCCAGGGCCTGATCGGTGATAACCAGGTTATCACGGAAGCGGTTGAACAGGATGGCATGGCTGACCGTGTTAAAGGCAGAAGAAAGATCAAGTAAGATGAGGACACAGGGGGGGTGTTGGAATCAAGGTTGGAGAGCAGGTCTTCACGGATGTTCAGGAGAGCAGTTTCCGTGCTTCTTGCAGCTCTGAAGCCAGACTGATGGTCATGGAGGCAACCAACCGATTCAGTGTTGTCATGATTTACAAAAGTTACAAACGAGTTAGGCAGGTGTGCAACAGATTAGACCACTTCACTCACTGTGCGTACAAAGTACACGGTTGCACATACGCAAAGGCCAGCGTCAAAAGACACAGTAAGACATTTACTGTAGACAATATATTGTCATTGATAAACAACGATTGTGAGTTCCTCGGAAAGCAAGCACATGGCTTGTTCCGTGGCTCAAGCGAAGGCGATTAGAAGACATGATAGATGCCTCTTCCTAACCACAGATTAGCAGCCGTTGGTCTTCAATGACTTAATGCCTTGAAAATACACTTGGTCTTGACACCATCATAGTAATAAGCTATGGATGTTCTTTGGGCAAAAAACACTCATTCACACACAATGCAAGTATGGATTTCAAAAGACAGAATCGGACACTAACTGTAAACCCACAGGCACTTGCCGTTAGGGTCAGCTAAAGGTGAACGGTTTCCTCCTTAAGCCAACCACAAGTATCAGCTTCCTGTGTTAGATGGGCTTGTAGCAGAAAGCAGCCATAGACAGGAAGCGGGGTACCAGAATACATGTGTGGTTAAAGCGTCCAAAGCAATAGTCACATTTAAACCCCTTCAGAACATGCATTCAATATAATGTTATTTGAAGTAGGCCTGGAAAAAACACAGCACCTTGTCTGTTCGTCGAGCGGAAGGCCATGCATTTCAAGGGAAATAATCAAGAACCCAGGACATCACCTTTCACTTGGGTTCCCACATAGGTAAATAATTTGTGCACTGCAAACCGAAGCATAACAGCAGATTCAGACTCTAGACTTTCTCTCCAGATAGAGGAAGTGACTCACATAGTACATTTAGGCTAAGTCACAAGTGCTAATATAAAAGCACAACAGACTAAGGCTAGAGAGATTCCGCAGCAGGCAGACCACGAGATCGTGGGGGGGTTGGGAAGAGCAGTCAATAGCGGGTCGGAGCAGCAAGCCCAGGAAACCTTGAGTTCCAAGTGTGTTGGTTGAACCTCTCTTGCATATGTTAGACTGACGGCGTGTTTTATTATGCCACTCCACTCCTGATAATACCATAGTATAGCTTAGACAAACATAACATGAACTCCATGATTGCTCAAGCTGGTGTTTCAGAATGATGAATTGTACTTTATCTTTGTTAAATGCAAATCATGCTTATAGCTTATGCGACAATGCTGGTTCTCTATCTGACAGTATGCTACTTTTTTACTGCGTTAATCATAGCTGGTGTAATGATGATCAAATCTGGTAGAGATCAGAAATGATATTAAATATATTGACTTGCTACCTTCCAGTGTCAGCTTCATATTTTTGAGTAATGCTTCAGAATGAGGTCTCTCTGAGTCAAAACGAACTACACAATATTCTCTGGCTGAATTTTGGTCAATTATGACAAGAGGTGCAAACACTCAGGGAAACTGTCAAAGCGCTAGGCCGGAACCCATGAGGTGTCTCTCATCATAACTTAAGACTTTTGATTCTGTGCCCACACCACACAGCCCTACCTAGGGTCGAGGGGGGCGGGCAGGGAATCGCGCCCTAAGGGGCAAGTCAGATGGCACCTCAGATGGGACGTCTTAAAGATGACCAGAGCATTACTGCTATTTAAATAACCTCATGTCCCAGACACTGGAGAAGGACAGGGCAGAAAAAAAAATGTCTTTTTAAAAAGCTAGTAAACATTTTTTTTTTAGGTTAGAGTGCGTACAGGAGATGGCGCACAATGAAATCAATATTCCTATCCATTGCAGAATGGCTGTATATGATTGGCTGAGAGCTGCGCAGTGTCATGCAGTGAACACAAATTTCACGGTGGCAGTTGCGCAACTTCGTGGACTTCCAGCAGAATCCCTCTTTACTTACTTAAAGACCTCAGGTAACTGGACAAATAATGTATATGCAAGTCTCCTAGTGAGAGGAGACTTAGACACCATTCAGTATCGCCCATATCAGTATCCTGAAGTTGCTCTTAAACATACAAATCATGTCAACTGGTTTGGAGGTAATCTAGTTTACCCACAAACAGGTGCAAGGCATGGCCCACTAGCTACACCCAATATGTCACTAGAATTCTTAGCTCGGTTTCATCCAAACCGTGGAGGTCCGTTCTTGCAAGCTGATTACCAACCACTTTGACACAGTGCGAAACATCGCGCTACAATATGCAGCTCAGCAGGGTATAGCACCTGTGTAGCAACCTCAAGGACAGATGGATGCAGGTGGGGTGCAACTACAGACACTGAGAATAATATTGTGATCCTGTCCATCCAAGAATGAAGACCTTCCCAAGTGGTATTAAGAAAAATTAGGACAATTGCAAGCTGCTTATCCACAAGTAACTCCCCAGCAAAGACACAGGGCCCTAGCTATGTTTCTTCCATCTGGCTGCACACCGCCTCTAGCGAGCTTTGACAGCTGGATCTCCGTCTATAGCTGGCTTTATTTACAGATGATAGGCACGCCGTTCATCACATCACTAGCGCTGATAGTAGCTGCCATCATGGGAACACAAGTCACAGCCAGAGCCATTAATCTAGGCCTGTCTATAGCATCTAACAATTATCAAATGGTTGAGAGCATAATCCTACCCTTATTAAAAGGAGAGCCTGCAAGGTTAGAAGTCCATAGAAAATTATCCCAATTAAATGAGCAAGAAAAAAGGGAGCAATTTGGAGACATAGTGACATCTACCTATCAATCATTGGGCAGTGATCACTTGGGCAGAAGACCAGCAGACACACATAAAAAGGGTAACAAGGGTCTTAAGCCAGATAAGGACACACACGAAGAAGGGAGATCCTCGAAAGGACGGGGTTCATTTCAGGGTAAAAAGGGCAATAAACCACAGAAGCGGCAATTGATACCCATAGAGGAAGAAAGATATCCAGAGCATGGGCATAAAAATGAGAAATCTGCAGGAGATAGGCAGAGCCTGCAGTGGCAAGGTAACCACAGGGGTAGACGGTCCTGGGGTAAGACCGGAGGCCAGTCCCATTTTAGAGCTACTGACTATGATTTTAGAGACAGGAAACACATGAAAAGTCCCCAGAAGTACGGCACTGATGAGACATCTCCTTCCTAGTATGCACGAAGACCAGCTCGTTCTAATGCTGAGGGGAAGGAAGTGAAGGTCGAAAAGAAAAACATATCAGCACTACAGGTTTCACAGAATGCAGAGTCCACGCACTCATCGCATCATTCCGAAGACTAAGCGACACACGGATTGGATTGAAGTCCTATTAGACAGACCTTCCAGGATTTTGCGGCATGAAATTGCAAATTTTGCGGCACAAACCTTTATTTATTGCGGCATTTTTGTGGGACATTTTGTATTAACTTGAGGGTGTAAGATTGCCAAATTGCAGGAAATAGGCAGAGTGCAAGGCTACAAGAGAGCTAGGGTATCAATAATATGGATCTTTTGTATTAATTTAATAGGAACAGTCCCAGATGTCTCTGGCTTGGCAGAACAGTATTTGATTTGGCTACATTTCTGGTTTAATGTTCATGCCCATTTAATAGTATTTCAAAAAAGGTAGCAGGCGCTCCTCTCCAGAAAGAGCATGGCATGATAACCTGTTCTGAGATGAGTTTGCAGCATATGCTTTTTGCTCACTGTACCTTTCACAGATGGGAAATGTCCATTTGCATATCAGCGTTTGTCCCGCCCACATGGGCAGTCCAGCACAACACTATGGCAATTCCTCTCTGAACAAGAGTACCAAAAGCAACCCCATACACGTGTTATCATGCTATGTTCTTTCTGGAGAGGAGTGCCTGCTACCTTCTTTGAACTATTTAATAATATTGACTAAATTGATCATTATCAATTGTAATGCTGAACATATTCCCCTTCTATCTTCTCCAATCCCCCAAACACCCACACACCTCTCTCACCAACACACATCTCACCAACTCTCCATCACAACTTACATTCCTTAACCTCTCATTCTATCATACAAATACTCACGTGCTATGTCACGCTGTCAAGTCACAATTTGCACTGCCCAGCCCCTGCCACACTCCAAATCATACTTCCAACTCACACCTTACACTCTACAATTCCTCCCGCAATATACAGTCTTTCATTCTTTTGTTCTGCTTCTGCATCTTGCATCCTTTCTCACATTCTATTGCACTTTTCCCTCATCCTTGTTCCCAATCTGCAGCTCACTACCTCTTTCTGGCCAACCGCTTCCTCTCTGCTTTCTGGCTCACTAACCACACGCTCCCTCTACTTTCTGTACCTCTGCTCGCTCTCAGATTTCTGGCCCACCGCATCCTCTGCTCTCTTGTGCAGCGCTTCCTCCTCTGACCCACTGCTCTCCCTTTGCTTTCTTGCCTATCACTTCACATCTCACCCATCACTCTCCCTCTTTCATAGTGTAACCATTTTTTCATTTTTTTTAATGTAGATTTTGACCCAGTTCCTCAAATAATGGGGCATTTAAAAAAAGAACGGAGGATATGCTATTTTTAGACAACCCATTTTTGGAAATGAGCAGGTCACCTTATTCTCAAAGGTGACCGGCGCATTTCCACAGGCTTGAGCTGTACCGCAAATTGTGCGCTTACCAGCTGTCTTGAATGGTGTTCTGGGTTGTTTGACCGAGGTGTAATTATTTGTGGCAGAATTGACCGTAGTCAATTTCGCTGCGAATTAATTTGTACTTCAGCCAAACAACCCAAAATGTGCCTTTCACCACCACTCTACCCCCTCCCCTACTTAACTGCTTGGTCGCTGCCACTTCCCCTGCAACCCTGCGGTGCCAGATCCGTCCCTCTAACGCGGGTCGAATCCGACTCCGCAGGGTCCCTTTTTCGTTCCTTTCTTTTTTTTTTCCGGCTCCAATTTTGAGGAAAAAGGGGAAAACACTTCTGCAACCACCCTAGACCAAAAATACTGAACATGGTGACACCCCCGCAACACATGTTCAGTATTTATAAAAATTGATCGAATAGTACTGGACGAAATAGGTCAAATTGTAACATTCAATAGATTTTTGTCATCAAAATGGGCAGTACTTTCAATAGAATCGCTCTCCCGACAGTGTTCTGCAAGCTCCTAGCGCCTTTCACAGGGTCAGGCCCTCCAGGTGCCTGCTGCTGTAAAATGCAACCCAAAAAATGCATTTGTATCCTGTTTGAGGAACAGAAATGCAAGCGCCACAGCAGCGGTTCATACGTTAAAAGAAATGCATGACAGGGTCAGGAAAGACCCTGTCATGCAGTGGCAGCCCCACATCCCGTGCGCATAGGGTTGCCTACAATTTCTGCACATTTAAAAGTGCATCTTGCTTGGAAATGAGGGATGCGCTTTTAAATTGACAGAAACGCCACTTTATTTGATGAAGAAGGTGAAAAAGTCCATCTGAATGGGCGTGCATATAAAATGTGCCCATTCATGTGTCCCTTGTGGATTGGGCTACACTTTTTTGGTGCGCAAGTGATGAGATGTGTCAGCGCATTTCATTACTTGTGTAAAAAAAAACAAAAAAAGAAAGTTGAGAACCTGTCACCCTGAGTGTTATTTTTTTTTAAAACAGTAGTTTTTGCAGATTACTTTAAAAAAATGTAAATTTTTTTTTTTGATGCAATTTTTGCACAAAACAGCCGTTTTTGCGGCATTTTGCGCAAAAGGGCCGTTTTCGCAGCATTTTGCGGGATCGCAAAATCGCTATAAACTGGAGGATCTGACTAACGCCCAATCTACATTACTGCTTTTGGCCATCTCCCAGCTTAATCTTCACACTGACTTAATTGCCCCTTAGGGCGCGATTCCCTGCCCGCCCCCCTCGACTCCAGCTAGGGCTGTGTAGTGTGGGCACAGAATGAAAAGTCTTAAGTTATGATGAGACGCCTCATGGATTCCGGCCTAGCGCTTTGACAGTTTCCCTGAGTGTTTGCACCTCTTGTCATAATTGACCAAAATTCAGCCAGAGAATATTGTGTAGTTCGTTTTAACTCAGAGACCTCATTTTGAAGCATTACTCAAAAATATGAAGCTGACACTGGAAGGTAGCTAGTCAATATATTTAATATCATTTCTGATCTCTACCAGATTTGATCATCAGTACACCAGCTATGATTAACACAGTAAAAAAGTAGCATACTGTCAGATAGAGAACCAGCATTGTCGCATAAGCTATATGCATGATTTGCATTTAACAAAGCTAAAGTACAATTCATCATTCTGAAACACCAGCTTGAGCAATCATGGAGTTCATGTTATGTTAGTCTAAGCTATGCTATGGTATGATCAGGAGTGGAGTGACATAATAAAACATGCCGTCAGTCTAACATATGCAAGAGAGGTTCAACCAACACACTTGAAACTCACGGTTTCCTGGGCTTGCTGCTCCGACCTGCTATCGACTGCTCTTCCCAACCCCCCACGATCTTGTGGTCTGCCTGCTGCGGAATCTGTTTTTATATTAACACCTGTGACTTAGCCTACATGTACTATGTGCGTCACTTCCTCGATCTGGAGAGAAAGTCTAGAACCTGAAACTGCTGTTATGCTTCGGTTTGCAGTGCACACATTATTTAACCCAAGTGAAAGGTGATGTACTTGCTTCTTGATTAGTTCCCTTGAAATGCATGGCCTTCTGCTCGACGAACAGGCAAGGTGCTGTGTTTTTTCCTGGCCTACTTCGAATGCCATTATATCGAATGCATTTTCTCAAGGGGTTTAAATGTGACTATTGCTTTGGACGCTTTAACCACACATGTATTCTGGTACCCTGCTTCCTGCCTATAGCTGCTTTCTACTACGAGCCCATCTAACACAGGAAGCTGATACTTGTGGTTGGCTTAAGGAGGAAACTGTTCACCTTTAACTGACCCTAATGGCAAGTGCCTGTGGGTTTACAGTTAGTGTCCGATTCTGTCTTTTGAAAGCCACACTTGCTTTGAGTGTGAATGAGTGTTTTTTTCCCCAAAGAACATCCATAGCTTATTACTATGATGGCGTCAAGACCAAGTGTATTTTCAAGGCATTAAGTCATTGAAGACCAACGGCTGCTAATCTGTGGTTAGCAAGAGGCATCTATCATGTCTTGTTAATCGCTTTCGCTAGAGCCACGGAACAAGCCATGTGCTTGCTTTCCGAGGAACTCACAAGCGTTGTTTATCAATGACAATATATTGTCTACAGTAAATGTCTTACTTTGTCTTTTGACACTGGCCTTTGCCGTATGTGCAACCGTGTATTTCGTACGCACAGTGAGTGAAGTGGTCTAATCTGTGGCACACCTGCCTTAACTCGTTTGTAACCTTTGTAAATCATGACATACCCCTGTCAAGGCAGTTTGCCAAAGATCAAAGACCTGTAGCTCTATGAAGTCATGAATACGCTTACTGGGAGCTATAGTTACATAAAGATTGCCTATATTGGTGGCAGCACACAGCTGTTGCATGCAAGAATTAAACTAAGCTGCTTGATATATATGCAAAGTGCCTATGAGCCTGTAATGTGGGCTATACACAAACAATAAAAATAACACATCAACAGCTGCATCAAAGTTGAAAAGGGTTAGCACTACTTGCTAACATTAGCATGAATTAGTACATATATCCAACATTGAGGTATTCAGCATGAGTCCATTAAATTGTTACTGGACCTAGCTAATAATGCCTGTGCTCACAAGGAGGTATTTAGGTTGATTGCAAAATCATTACTGCCAATGGCTTCAAAATACGCTCCAGGATCCTTTGAGAATCCATTAGTAATAAGCACCCAACATAGCTTGCGTCCTGGTTTTTTGACCCAATGAGCTGCCGAGCTTGTGATCTTGAGCACATTGTCACATGCATAAACAGTTAATAGTCTATATCGGTGTCCTTGGAAATAAACCAGTATGTGAGTGTCTTTGTCACTCGCAGCGATCAGCACGTGGCGGTCATCCAGTTCATATGTTTGCTTTGCATTCATGTTTGCATCTGGAGGTAGAATGTGATCATTCTTCAGTTCAGTGCTGTCTGACTGAGCAGCTTGCTTAGATGACCTGTGTAGAATGTCAGGTGGTCTGACCACTGAATTAAAAGTGAGTCTCTTTCTGAGGTAGGTTAAGAAGCATTGCGGAGGAGAGAACAGAATGCTCATGTCATCACTGCGCACTATTTTAGGCATTTTTCCCTTCGGACATGTATTCTTGGAACCAGAGGAATCCGTCATTTGCATCATTTGCTTCCCCAGCTGCCTTGTGGTCTGGGTTTGAGAGCATGCATCGATCACTCTGTGGCTTACTTGGGTCCGGCTGTGATACAGAGGGACCAGGTGCTTCCTTGGTAATACCTGTGGAAGTGCTAGATGCATTGGGCAATAATCGCTTTCTTCGTTCTCTGCGCAGTTGCTCTTGCTCTGGCATGTCCCCATTATCAGGAGCAGTGTCAGAGAGACTCTCAACGAACTCACAATAGAATACTTGTGGGAAGTACCTCTGAAATCTGCAAATGTCTCTATGCACAGCCAATGTCCTGGAGATTCTATTGCGCCACAGGGGCAGTCTAGCAGGCGACGCAGTGATTGCCTCATTCTTAGCCAGCAATGACTCCTGTTGACAGACTCGGCACTTGGAAATGGCTGACACAGTAGACTTCTTCCTGGTCAACGAAAAAATAAAATGCTTTTGAAACAGTGAACAATGCTCATATCCCATACGTCTGCACAGCTCTGTTCTGTACCGGAGACGGGTTGTTTGCAGGGCGGCAATTCTGTGGCTTGTCATAATTTTCAGTTTCTACAGCAAAATATGAGAAAAAGTCCAGGTATTATCACCAGCCAACTGTACCAAGCACTCGACGAAGGCATTGTTCTAATGACTGTGTCCAAGGGAATGAGCCCTTTATGTAGGAGACTCGAAGCTACTTTAGTGATTGCAGAAAGGCCAGTGTTGGCCCCATTAAACTGTGAGCTGTCAATCAGAGCGTGCAAGGCTTCCCGTCTTGTATGCTCGGAGCCGAGCAAAGATGCAATCTGTTTGACCACAGAGGCGTGTATATGCAGATAAGTATCTTCAGTATTTCTCACCTCCAACCGCATTTCTAACAGCGTTGCCATGTAAACTCAATTTCAGGTACTCAAGTTTTTGTAAATAGCCGCCATGCCAGACTAATGATTTCACTTGAAATGGGCTAGGTGGATCCAAAATGAACCCACAGCATTTAATGTGTGTGCCTACGGTGATCAGAGTTGGTATTCCTATTGGGACCCGACAGCAATATTGCTTGAAATGCACCAAATATGAACCATTTTGCAATCTATGTGCTTTACAGTAGGATGTGTCAATTGGTACAATTTGCAGTGTGCATCTCGAGTTACCGTCACAGGAATTCACTGGCTCAGCATGTGCATACATTATTCTAGTGGAACCTTTGCAATCACGTAATGAGTACAGTGTCAGCTCAGGCCTAGCTGATGACACACATGCATGTGAATATGGTACCACATAATCTTCTCTGATCCACGTATCATTCACCCAATGTACATTACTCCAAGAGTGTAATTCTTGACATATGATAGAGAGTGCAGTTTGAATAGGAATGTCTAGTACCCCGTGCACTATCCAATTTGTGAAGCCTGACGCCCATGCAGATGCTGCCACAACACTCTTTGCTAACACACTCAGCAATAAGAAAGTGGAGCCGACATTGCCTGGTGTGTTGCAACCTTGGTCAAGTTAAGTGCCTGTATTTGTTCAGGCCATGAAATCACATTCCAATCTGGGACTCTTCTGCTGAGAGTGTCCAAAAAATCAGTTACTACAGAAAGACTTACTGAGGCCTCTTGGTCGTTTCTAATGATAGATAAGTAATTTTGAATTAAACCCACAACATCTGTTATCACATCTCTTAGCGCATAGAACCCTTGTTGTAGCGCTTGATCATTAGCATCTGAAACATGAAATCCTCGCTGTACTGCCTCACTTTCAGTTTGCAGGATTTGCATTATTGCTTGTGACCAAGTGTAAGTTTTTCCTGTTATTGATGCTTGTCCCACCTCATAAGGTACTGTAGAGTCAGAGATGGTACAGGTAGCGGTTCTCCTGGCACGTCCACTTTGGGTGCATTACAGACCAGCAGCTAACTGCATGCTAGCCATCCAATTCTCTTCTTTTATGAAGTGATCTAGAGATTGGATCACCTCACTCAAGTGATATTGTGAAAGCATTCCTTGGCACAGCTTTCTTATTGATATAGCTTGTGTCAGGGAGGTGTTATGGGAGTTCCAAGCCCTATATGGGCCCACACTGAGTCCTGCTTTTCTTTTATTGCATTCATTTGCTTGAACCGCCCATAACACAGGTCACCCCGATGCATAAGTAATATGCTTGGTGCCATTGCGTTCTTTTGCTTCTCTATAGGACGCACACCAGAACTCACCTTCCGTTTTCTCCCATTCAGGGTAGAAACTCAGGTTCCCATTACTGCAAGTGGTTTGGAACTGCATGTAATTTAAGAAATACATTAAATGTGGGAACCTACAAGCCATATCTAACGCATGAACCCCTTTAATTTGCCATATCTGTTGACCCCGAGTAGACCATAGAGGGACTGTTCCCCGCCATGTTTGGTCAGTCATGTTTGCAAAATATTCTCTGTCAAAGATGACTGAATCTGCAACATACATATGTTGTGCATCATGTGGCTCAGGAGGGAATTTGTAATGATTCTCAAACAGGTAATCCCCTGCTTGATATGGTCTCAATGAAATATATGGGAACTGTGCTTTGAATTCAGGACTTTCAGTTTTGAAAGGCACTGCACAGGGTTCCCAGAATGTGTATTTAGGCCACATAATTGGTTAACATCTGACAAGTAAAAAGGCATTGTAATATCGCACATAACATACATGGGGCCCCCATTTCCTGGAGGTCCTCCACATCATCAAACACATCAAATAATGCATTTTGTGCAAATGTCTGAAGCCTAGTTCTTAACAGTTCTCTGTATGTTCTAGACACAGGTTTACTGGGTGCAAACAGTCTGGATTTATCAATCACAGAAAAGGTGTGGACTTGTAGCTTTGTTGCTGGGCCATTATAGGTCTTGAATGATGGCATCCACATGTGACCCATAGTTAGAGGAAACATTTGTATTGAGATGGGAGTTCCTGGCTCTGTGAGCTCTCTTTTCTCTAACATGTTTGAAGAACTTAAAGGCTTTAGAACAACTTCTTTGTTTACAGGTGGAGTGGAAACCTTGCTGAGAAAATGCCCAGAAGTCAGTGAGATGAATAATAAAATGAGGCTGAACCACAGGAGGAGGAAATACACTGCCAGTAGTTTTTAACACCGTTTTAGGAAGTCTGTCCAAAAGAATTCTTTCATCACCTCGCAGCTTGGAAGGCTTTCTGCTTCCAAATTGGCAGACTTGCAGTACTTTCATGAATTGTGGACGTGTAATCAAGAGTGGCGTATTCTTCCCCATCTTGCACACCTATCATCATCATTTGCCGGATCTCCATTTCTTCATGTTCCGTGGGCTCCTCACTTGGAAGAGGGAGGTTCCGTGGAAACAATCTGGCACAGGTTTTAAGTGGTCCACAGAAACTTGCCTAGTACCTCTCTTAGGTGGTATTGCTGGTAGGATGGCAGTTCTGGACACTTTGACTCTGATTATTTGCACTACTGGTCTGTAAGACGGGCCAAATGGAGTTTTGTGGATCTTTTCCAGGACCCAATCTCCTGCTTCGAGTGTGTTCTCAGGACTGGCCTCAGCAGCTTCCACCTGGAGGGATTCCCTCAGCAGCATTGTCGCCAGCAGTTGCTCGTTCCTGGGTATGGGGCTTGGAAGAGAATGCAGGTCAGGCATATACATCTTTCTTCCAAACCAGAGTTCAAAAGGGGTCTTACCATTGCATAGAGACTGGTGTGGTAAATTATTCACACTCCTGATCACTAAAGGCACATGGTCTAGCCAGTCCACCCACCCCCCAATGACAGAATGCTTTTAGTCAAGGCCATTTTTACAGACTGGTTTGCCCTCTCCACAATTCCATTTGATTTCGGGGAGGGTGGATGTGAGAAATGCATCTCTGTTCCCACGCCTCTAATGCCTTCTTCAGGGATCGCCCCGAAAAAGCTGGCCCATTGTCAGCATGGAACGTTTGAGTTGCTGTCATGGCTACTACAGTCCTAAGTGCCTGTATGACTGATTTGCAGTCCGCTTTCTTTTGAGGAATCATCCAGGTAAACCTAGTGCACAAATCTACTATTACTAGAATGTATTTATATTTGTTAACTGCTGGTAGTGGGCCTATATGGTCCATATATTGGATCTCAAAGGGCAAGGCTGCCTTTCTCAAAGGAACCTCCTTAGGTTTCTTGCTGTGGTCCACAGTGGTCTGTAAACATGTGTCACAATTTGCAATTTATTTTTTCACCTGTTGCCGAAGCCCTGGCCACCAGAAGCGATCAAGGAGCAGCTGTGCCGTTGCACTCACCCCAAAATGGGAAGATGCAAGTCCAGCGTGTGTGGCTGCAATCAGCTTTTCCCTGTCTGCTCTATTTGGTTTTAATCTTTGAATAGAATCCCCTTTTTTCATAGAGATTGTGACTATTGCTCTATTATCTTCAATGTCATACATATAATTACTGGGGAAACCCTTTGGCCTAGGTAAAATACCTAAACAAGCCTCTTTTATTTCCTCATCCATTGCAGTCGCTGAGCGAGTTATGGCTGCTATTGTTTTTCTCACTGTGTGCCCTTTGGCATATTTATCTGCCAATGAATTGCCAGTGCTATGAATGTGCCCCTTGGTATGTGCTCTTGTGTGCATTACCCATAGTAACGGGCAAGTCTGTTTGATCCCAAACCTGCTCCCAGAGCTGCCTGGAAACAATAGTTTTATGCCTAATGTCTTTGAAGTCATTTTGTATCCACCAATGCAAGTCAGTGTTATAAGCCCTGACAATGTAATCTGAATCTGCTTGGCGCAATGCAAGTAGTGACCCATGCAATTCAGCAGTCTGGGCAGACAGGTCTCCCAGGTGCTTGGTTGCAATATCAGTATGTATAAACTCTTCTTCATGTGTGAAGCATCCTACGACTGCTGCGCATGTGGCAGCATACTTAGAGCGTGTCCCCACTGCTGGGATAGCTGACCCATCTGAGTAAATCACCTGGAAAAAAATCAAACAATGGTAGGTCAGGCAGTGAGATGTCTGGCTCTGTGTCCATTGTCCAACTCAATCCACTCAGTCTTTGCAATTCTGCCTTATAATGGTCCTTTACATCTGGAGCATGTTGAGATGCTGACCATTGAATCCATCTAGTGTGTAATGCTTTTGCATTTGCGAAGCTAACTTTTGTGGCAGCTTCTAGCTGAGCTAAAGGTGTGTTTATGTGTAGGGTTTTATTTGCTGCCAGTGGTCTCTCTTTCTGAATAATCACCTGGACTGAAGCCAGAATTTTCTCCTCAGGTGTAAATTTTAAATCGGGTGTGGAATATACATGTGACTTATATGCAATTGGTTTATTCTCCCCTAGCTTGCACACTGTATATGTGAAAGCACTGTCTCCCACCACAAAGTTCATCTCTAAGCTTTATCTGTACTCCTGTCCTGCAAAGGACCAGTGTGAGTCATTAATGAATATACCTGGTGCAGAATGTGAGTGTGTTCTGGCAGCCAGTGAGCTGCCTTGAAATTTGGTTTTATCAAAGCATACAATGGTTTCGCTAGCTCAGCAAAATTAGAAACATACGATCTGCCAAAATTTAACAGCCTAGAATGGCCTGTAACTGCCTAAGTGTAGTGGGCGGTCTTATATTGGCACACTTCTCAAGAGAATCTGCTGATAACCCTCTGCCCTCATCTGAAAGAGTGAATCCCAGAAAGGTAACCTCGCGATGAGCTATTCTTGATGTTTTTAAATTAATCAGGTATCCTTTTGCAGCCAATGCGTGAATGACTCTGTCCACTTCTTGCAAGTGTTCACTGAGATACTCATGGGTGATATAAAGATCATCTACATACTGCCAACAATTAGGGATGTCTGCAAATAAGCTCTGTATTCTGCTTGAGAATGTGCTAGGTGAATTTTTATTCCCCTGCATTATTCTAGTGACCTGGAAAGGAGTTCCCTTAAAAGTGAATGCATTGTATTTCTGGCTTTCTACACTTAAAGGGTGTGTGAAATACCCATTGCCTAGATCAAGGTTTGTTTTATATTTGCATCTGTGTAATTTGGCTAGCAATCCAAAACTGTGTTGGTTCTGGATGGCCTCTGTCTTACAATGTGCATTCAAAATTCTAAAATCCACAATAAAACGGTAGGTACCATCAGGTTTTAAAACTGGGAGTAGCGGACTGTTATGTGGGCTAGCTTGCTTTGTGATTACTCCCTGGTCCATTAGCTGGTCTACTATAGTTTGCATGTGGGCAACTGCCTGTGGTTTCAGCACTGGAATCACATGTGCTGGACATTCGTTATCGTGCCCTACATGATTTTTAAACAGCTGCACTGCTGCCAGCGCTGACCATTTTCTTGCATATGTTTGCATTAGTTCCCCACTCACCTCTTTGGAAAAGGCAGGCATTACCACTTCTTCACCCCTTGGTGCTTGCCTTACATACAAAGGTGGCCAGTCTTGAAATGCGAACAGCCCTTTATATTGAATGTGTAGCTGTGGCCAAAATAGTGCTTCAATCTTTTTGTGGTGTTCGCCTTCTAGCTGAATTGTCACAAAATACACTTCATTATGTGCCAATGTCTGACCAGTGGTTGTAGTGATCTCTGCATTCCTGTGTGCCCTCGCGTGCTCCAATAGTGCCCTGTGGCTGCATTCAAATATGGAAATGTCAGACCCAGAGTCTAATCAGACCTTCCAGGATTATGCGGCATTTTCACCTCACTGATGATGCCCAACAAGGCTGAAACACGTTTATGGGGTTACTGATGGTACTCTTGTTCAGAGGAGAATTGCCTAGCACTTCGGCGCTGGACTGCCCCTGGGCAGGACAAAGGCTGATATGCGGGGAAATTTCTTCTCTGTGAAAAGGACAGTGAGCTAAAGACTTGGTAGAGTCTCTCCCAGGGGTTATTTCACCCAAGAACAGGTCATTGGGCTGTGTTCGTGCTGGTAGAGAGATTCCCAGACCCCCCCTTTGTTTGCATACATTAACTTTGGGTTTCACCCTAAGTTAACAGGGCAATCCAGATGTGGACCCCTTGCTCACTGTTCTTAGAGAGGCAACAGTTTCACCTCACTGATGATGCCCAACAAGGCTGAAACACGTGTATGGGGTTACTGATGGTACTCTTGTTCAGAGGAGAATTGCCTAGCATTTCGGCGCTGGACTGCCCCTGGGCAGGACAAAGGCTGATATGCGGGGAAATTTCTTCTCTGTGAAAAGGACAGTGAGCTAAAGACTTGGTAGTGTCTCTCCCAGGGGTTATTCACCCAAGAACAGGTCATTGGGCTGTGTTCGTGCTGGTAGAGAGATTCCCAGACCCCCCCTTTGTTTGCGTTCAAAAGGATATGCCGACTTCTGCAGTCACTCCTTCCTTCGCCACTGGAGTCTTCCCTTTCCCCCCTGAAGCACTCGCTTGTGCACCCTCTTCTTAAGAAACCCTCAGCCGACCCCTCCAGCCCTGTAGTTAGCAGGGCTGGAGGGGTTGGCTGAGGGTTTCTTAAGAAGAGGGTGCACAAGCGAGTGCTTCAGGGGGGGAAGGGAAGACTCCAGTGGCGAAGGAAGGAGTGACTGCAGAAGTCAGCATATCCTTTTGAACGTCAATAGTCTGTATTTTGTAATAGCGGTACACTACAAAATGATTCAGATCTCTTAAATATCTGACCAGCCTTAAAACTTTGCTCCTCTTTCTACCCATAAAATGTTTATGAGAAACCCACAGTTGGGTGTACCCGTGTCCTTTCTATCACCCTCTTCGCCCTCAGGACTCTGATCTCTCTGTGGATCCGAATGCAGTCTTTTGGAGACGAGGATGTCCCTCCTGGGCTGGTGCTGGTGGGGAGTGGACGTGTACTCGATCCGGAACCCTCTGTAGTACTGAATGTAGGTGAAACAATTGTGCCTTTGTTAATAGAACCATGAATTTTTGCACTTTTTGACCACACACAAATGAACATTTTTGGCTATGCGGCCATCTCTGATTTTTTTAAATTGGTGAATAGTTGTCATTTGAGTACCTTAATTTTTGTAGATATTCATTGTCCAATCATTTACTTGTGGTCATGCGATGCCTATTGTACATTTTAGAAGTATAAATGAAGCCTAATAGTAAATAATAATGTAATTTATAACAGAATACAGAAATTCATTTATGTAGTTAAGGGAAGAAAAACAAAACCATTAACATTTTTTGATTGATGTTTATGGAATTCAAACACAGTGTCCTATAATACAGATTTTTAAGTTATTGTTCATTATTGAATGGACATTTGATACTATTCCTGAAACAGATTATTGGTAATAACCCCCAAACCCTTATTTCAGCCAGTTCAAAAAGCAGTACACTGTAGAGCAGCCTTCCTACACTTGCACTGTAGTATTCAGCCTTGCTTCCAGCCACATCGTAAGAGTTCCCTGCACGCTTGCATAGCCTCTGTAGGGTTTCCCAAGATATTACCCATCCACCTTCACCCTTCTTCTTCCACCCCCAATCACTTGGCGATGGAAGTAGTGGTGTTGTGACCATTATTTGTGCCTGGCAGACAGCTCTTTTTGTAGGCCGAATGAGCTCTTTTTGTAGGCTGAATGAGCACATCTTGCATGGGAGGTAGATTGTCAACTTCTCTACCTTTCTTAGTAAATAGGTGTTTTCCTGCCCCATTAACGTCTTTGTCACTGCTAGTACGGTCATATAGCATGGCTTCAGCATTTCTTTTACTTCTTGCTGACTAGGCCTTTCAGCCAATCTGCAAAAAGCTGAGGCAGTACACCGATCAGGAACCAAAGCTTTTGCTAACTCTTGATCGGCAAACAGTGCCCCAAATAAGATGTTAAAGCAGGAGTATTGTAATCCCTGTTTTTTAAAGTTGGGAGTAAAATGATTTTTATTGGAGTCAAAATGTAAGTCCAATCCACAATGTTTTATAAGCAAGTAAAAATGTTTTTTTGTAATAATTATTCCTCTGCGCCTAGTAATTCACACACATTAAAAGATAGATTTTTACTTCTTCCACTCGGGCAGTAATAATGGCAGTTTCGTCCTGTGGCACTATGTGTACTACTGCTCCAAACCTTTCCATGGGGCTGTGGGGTGAAAGCAGAAGCACAAGGTCCTACGTGTCTGTTTACAATTTTTTGTTGGGGGGGTGCTTTTACTCCCTGTTTTTAGTTTTTGGGAGTATTTGCCTATTTGTAGGGAGTAAAGGTGGACGATACACCCCTTATCTGTAGGGCTGGCGGCAAAGAACCATAAGTTTTTCACAACTCCAAATGCAACCCATAGTTCCTCAATGTTCAGACGTTGTTTAGATGTGATGCCGAGAACTACAACGTCAGTGTCCGCAACGCGTATTTCGGCTTTGTTATATCTTTGCTGCACAGCAACACATAAATGGAGTAGGATTCAAGTGTCTGCTTCTTTGTGTGAGCATGGAGCCAGTCCCAAGCTATCTTGATGATTTAGAGAAAGAACATTGGTTCTATTTGTGATGATTTCCTGCCTGGTCAGTGTCAATAGCTGTTAAGGTTTTTTTTCCAAGAAAGTTAACAATTGAGTCTTATTTTCATCAACTCAGAGAAAACCCTGCCAATTTTTAGGAAGTGAATTTCTTGGTTCAACACATTTCCGAACACCATTTCCCCTTTTACTGCGTGTGCCACTGTTCAAGCTGTCAGGCATGTCCACTCCCAGATGATATCTAGCCTTGTAACATATTGAAGCTGAGGTTTGATATAGGGTATGAACACAATACTTGCATAATCTTCTAATGTTTTTGTAAATCCTGGTCACAGCATGTTGAGAATAGCAGCTCTGTCAAGGATGGTCATTTGGACTGTTGGTTTGGAAGTAGTGTTTTTTCCAGGTGTGAGTTCTTCCAGGCAAATCAATAAATCAGACATTGTTCCATTTCTTAGACTCCCTTATCTCGACCGTGCTGGAGGATAGGCTTGGCTTTCGTGTCTAAAGAAATCGTCCAGATCTCCATTATGTATCTGTGATGCAATGTAGAGTCTAGAAAATAATGAGCAGTCATTCCGCAGCAATGTCAGTTGTAACTGTTTACTTGAATTTTCACCAACTAGATAACGGCTGGAGAGATGGCGGTTAGTCCGCTTAATAGGATCTGCCATATGTTTTATTAATAAGCCTGTCGCTGACTCATACTGGTCAACTCAATAGTTAGCAATGTGTCTGCAACTGCTGGATGTACTATATTTCTGCTGTCAAGTACCATTAGATCACATCTGATTTGACTAAATGGGTTTCCCCATCTTGTATTGCATGAGTAAGAGCCGCTGAGGGAGCGGATGAGACACACAAGTGCCCAGATGTAAATGTTAAATAGAATCAGAGACAAGGATGAGCCCTACGTCACCCCACAACTAACATGACAAGAAGCAGATAGAAAAGGGGGCATGGCAAGGGTCTGGGTGCGATCTGCAAGGAACAAAGTGAACCAGGCTAGCACTTGAACAGATATACCCATCTGGGCAAGGTGGGACAACAGAATGGGGTGGTTGACAGTGTAGAATGCCGTTGAAAGATTTAATAAAATCAGGGCACCCACCCAACCTGAGTCCACCCGCCTCGTCATATCGTCCAACAATCAATTTATAATGATTGCTGCTCCATGTTGTATGTTGTTTCATGGTGGAGACTTCCAAAGGCTCACTGCCCTTGGGGTTCCTTCACACAGGGAATTTCAATATGGTGTAGGGCACTGAGAAGGGTGGACTTTGGAAGGTGAACCCAACATAGAGAGATTTTCTGGCAGACGATTCTGGCAGATTTCAGGAAGTAAAAGGTATCAGACTGGTGGATTCCTGGTGGCAAAGCAAGGGCGAGTCAAGAGCTTAAAATAATCACTACAGGGTTTAAGACTCTTGTGCATCGATACACCTAGTCCTTCTGTGATCCCAATTTATCCCTTGGCTAGAGAGCTCATATGTTGTGTCTACCACTTGGTCAGGCCATGATCTGCTCTATATCACTGTGGGCCACTTGGTGAGATGTTGGGGTAAGGTGTGTGATGCTACAACATTTCCTGATATTTCTTCACTGCTAATCTGAGAGACTCCAAGAGACGCTGTGCACTGCTTGTGATCTTGTGTGCTGCTCTGCGAGACCCTAAGATACCCTGTTTACTGCTCTGTAAAGTGAAGGATAGACACCTCGAATTTGGAATCTCTGTAGTGCGAGACACAAATTAAATTCATTAAATTAAAAAAATAAAAACCATCAGGCAGTCTTGAACCCTGTTCGCGCCCATTTGAATACCCAGCACGTAACCACTAGGCCAAAGAGTGCTGTGGGTTTTGATGTTGACAAGGTTCATATTGACCTGCAATTGATTATGTGAAGTTGTGAAAAATAATATGAGTTTTGGTTACATGGAAACGTTGCTTCTCCTTTGGCCTAGTGGTTAAGGGCTGGGCCTTTAACCCTGCTAGAACAGGGTTAAAAACTGCATTTTTTATTTAATTTAATTTATTTAATGTATATAATGGGCTCATTTGGCGCAAGGTGTGCATGTTACAGGTGCAGGTTCATAATGTTTTTAATGTTAGCTCTTTCCACGCTCAAATATCCCGGTGCCAAAATGTCCCTGAGCCCTGGTGCCTGCAGCCAACAGGGCACGCCGAAACGCGATTCGCAGTGGCGAAACCTCCCATGCCGAATCAGTCGCGGCTAAACGTCCTGCTCCGGGGCCCATTGCCTTAAATCTTCACTTGTGGTGTAGGATGGTGTTCTCTTTTTAACCTTAGCGCTAAAATGGAAGTCTCGCCAGTAAAGCAGCACGCACCTCGTGCACACAGACAGTGCGCTTGCTGTAGTAAAGTGCATTGGGTATGTTGCATACTGTATTGAATGCAGTGCCATGCTTGGAATATAGGACCAGGCAATGAATGTGCTACTTCTTTACAGGGCAGAAATTGCACACATAGGGCACAGCCTGCTTCAGGCTCTATGGGAGATATCGCAGCATAATACAGTCTTACCTGGGGAAAAACAAAACTACAAGACAGCAGCTGGATAAAATATGGTTGACTAAACAGTCAGGATAAACTCTGGGGGATCGCTCCCAATATAGGGTCAGTTGGCAGCTCTTGTAAAGCAGAGCCCTGTTTTTCTTAGAACCGAGAACATGCATGCCCTGCTCTTGCGACTTATCTTTTCCCATAAAGCCCGAAATTCACTCCGTCTTAGAGATCTGGTGGAATGGCTCAAATGAATCTTTCCCATCCACTAAAAGAGAGCTTGAAAGCAAAATACCCAGGAGTTTAGAGTGATGCATTCATTATGCAAAACAGAAAGTGTAACTCTGGATGTGTTCCTCTTGTGTAGTGCTTGGGATGGATATAGAAGCTGGTGATGCAAGAGAGAATGTTGGGTGTGACTGAAAATGTTTGTGTGAGTGAGAGAACATGTGCTGAAAAGGTTCTAGAGACAGGCCGTTGGAGAGCCTCTGCCTGGGTGATCGGAGCCAGTGGTTATCTCTGTATTATCTGAATGTAACTGACTGATGCTATAATAAAGGAACTGTACTGGAACCTACCTATGAGCTTGAGGATCCTACATCATTTCAGTTCCCATTTTCGGGGGCATAGGTTAGATGTGAAACACACCAACCATGCTAGCAACACTATATTTTGCCTACCCTAGTGTTTGCATTATTGCAAAATATTTGAGGATCAGATTAGTGAGATTGCACACATGCTGGTCCAGAAAATGAGGACAGATGTGAACACTGTCGAATATGCATCCCCCGCCTTTTGTATTTTTGGCCAGCTGCAGATGGCAAAGAATTAATGCTTTTGAATTTGGCTTGAGGGCGTTTAGATGTGGCTGCAGTGTCAGCCACGTCCAACCGTCCCTCGCGCCAAATCGACGGCTCCAGAAAGGCTTTTGTGCCAAAATGGGCATGCCAAAACAGCTGCAGCAGCGAACTAGCCGCACCGAAACGGCGGCGCCAAAAGAGGGTGTACCGAAGGGCCCCATGGGCAAGATCGAAAGAGGGTGCTGTCCGGGCAGCATAAAGAGGCAGAGTTTAGGATTGGTGGACTTAATAGAAGTCACGAGGACAGCAATGATTAACTTTAGGGGCAATTGCTTCATGTTATGAGTTGCCATGTTTTAATACTATTGGAGTTGTGCGCTTAAGGCTTTGACTGGCTGGAAACAGCCTAGTCACCTCACTAAATCTTTCTGACATGAAGTGATTTGCCCAGGATCACTCAGTTGGTTCAAGTAGTAATTTGGCTCTCCCTTCCATCTACTAATTCCTTCAAGCTTTCCTGTTCCCCTTTTCAAAATCTTCTGTTCTCCTCTTCCATCTGTTCCGTCTTCTCCTTGCATAAGCCTCTCGCGCCTTTTACTTTCCATTCGCTACTCTCTTAATGTACCAAAAAATCTCACCACCCCTTTCACCTTCCAAATTCTACTCTTCATCTTCGATCAGTCCCGATGCCCCTCTCACCTTCCATCCACTCCTCCTTTTTATTTGTAAGGAAAACTGCCTATGCAACAGCATGTACAATGAAAACCATAAACCGCAGACCTCTGAACAAGAGCCTGAGATGCAAATCTTGGACTTTGCCTTAACAACGATAATTGGTACATGGAAGAAGAAAGTCACTACTTGAGACTGGAATCCTAATTCTTCTCACTTTGAAAGGTTGAAGAATTACACGGACAATATGGAATTCCAGCACAAATTCATGTCCCCCAAAAGTTCTTGCTTGTCTGTCCCTGCGTGAAGTTGCAACGTTTTCTACAGCTTTTTCCGGATTAGACAGTTGCTAGTTCTCAGCTAATGTGAGATACTGCCAGATATGCAAATTGAGGCTTGAGGCAGATCCTAGAAAGTCCAAAGCATGTCCTAGGATTGGTGCGGCCTACATGACTAATTATGGTAATTTTGTTTACTCCTATGAGTGGCAATGACTTGTGGTTATATTGTTTGAATTCTAAAAGTGGAGCCCTATCTTGCGCTTTAGAGTGTGGTTGAAAGTCCGTCTGAAATTGGGATTGATGAGGGATTACTTCGAATATGTGAACTTTGTTTTTTGTTTTTACTGTATGACATATTTTTGAAGATGTTTAAATTCTTTTTTTATGTATAGTTTAATGATAAAATATGTTTTATGATGTGCTATAAAATAAATTGTGATACATTTTTTGCTAATCCGACCCCGTCATCTTTACATTTGTTAAAGATGTGCATGTAGTTCGACTTGGGTTTTGACCTAGCTCCCAAGCCTCCAGTGTTAGGTAGCGTGTGGGGTCTCTTTTTTCATTGTGTACTATTGTGACTCAGTCCTCACCCCACGAGCCCCTAAACCAAAAAAAATAGGGCACCCTTTCAATTGGCTCATCATTGTATCCCTAGTTCAATGATGTCTGAACTTGCTTTTTTAAAGATTTGACAAGTTTTTCTATTTTTGTTGAGAATGTAATATTGATATTTTATAATGGTTTGTGTACATTTCTGTGTGAACTTAATCACAATAAATAAAATAAGTAAATCAGAATTATTCATGCACTAATAATAAAACGTGTGTACCTTTTTTATTCAACATGCATTAATTGATCTATAAAAACAGTACAAACCCAGAGCAAAACAGAAGCAAGGAAAGAAATGTGGAAATAATCTATCGATCTTCCCTTTCCCCCTGCTCTCCTCTTGCTCTGCCATCTGCATCACCTTCACTTTTCTTTTTTGTTATTTTTTTATTGTTTTGGCTTAAAAAAGAAACAAATCTTTTTACAGCCTTTAAACAATTTACATATCAAAAAACAATTTGCATATCAAACAAGATAAAACATCATATGACTATTCATTTGTCAGAAGAAGATACAATTAGTTTATCATTAAAGATATAAGATTGTAAAAATGACAGTCATTATTCAGTAATTTCAATAGCACTGGCATCACGTTGTTCATAGTCTTGTAACTTTAACAAATTCAAGAAGTTGATAGTTGCATAATTAAGTGATTTTCTGTTTGTATAATATAGAGTATGCCATAGTTGATAATGGGTAACATTCACATGACCCTCAAAAAAGGGTTTAAAATAATTGCATCTTAATGATAACAATTCAACACAGTCAACCAATAAATGTCTTAAAGTCTCTTTTGCTGTGTGATAAAAACGGCAAAGTATTCTGGTCTTGGGTAATAAGTTACGTCTACACAAGACTTCAGCTGTCAAATAATTAAGTCTGAATCGCTGAAATGCCAACCAGTATAGGGGACTTGGAGACACTAATAGATAGTGCGCTGTCTTTCCATGTCTCTTTAACTCAAATGGGTTTTCCTGAAACTTTTTATACCGTAAACACTGAAGGCGTGTTAAATTCCAATCATGGTCCCACGTTTTTTGCTTGGCCTTCACGGGATTCTCAACTTGCAATTTTAGTGATATATCAGCATCGTGTAGCAACTTCTGCGCTCTCGTTCTCCGTGATTTAATAAAATTATTGTTCGAATTTTGACACATATGTAAGGACAATAAGCATAACAGGCCATTCTTGTTGTCACCAATCATCAATTTTCGATAGAGTGCACACCATTTCCACTTGCACATCCCATGCATAGAAATAAGCCCCAGTTTGTAACGAATCATGGGCAAGGGCTCTGATGTAGGTAATTGTAACATTTTCCTCCAGTAAGCACCTTCTATCTTAGACCAATATGTATATGGGCGCCATCTTTTGGTCTCAGTACCATACAATAAAATTGGTATCAATTTTTGCCTATAGAATATTATCATGGGTTGGATTGAAAATTTACAGAATCTGGCTTTGATAATCCTAGCTTGAGAGATGAGCATATGTTGTTTAGTTTGTTTGTTCTCTTCAAAAGGAACATCCATAGGGTGATTGCTTATTATCACACCCAAATAGACATAGCTTGTGACCACGCTCAGATTACTGTTCTGTAGAATCCAAGAGTGTGTACGGCATCTTTGCTTTGGGAGGCCAAACTGCATGATCTGTGTCTTGTTCACATTAATTGAAATGCAGTTTTTACCCGCATATTCATCTAGGGCCTTTAGCATGATTTTGAGACCTTGAGGTGTTTTTGATAGGAGGACCATGTCATCTGAAAGTAATAGTCACTTGATAGGAAGACCCATGATCCTTGGCGCATCCGTAATTAAACCCTTGAAGCCACATCCAAAATCCGAAATGAAAAAATGAAAGACGGCTGAGGCAAGCAGACAGCCCTGTTTTAAACCACGCTCTGTTTTTATGTCAGTTGATAATAACCCATCTCTTCCTAATCGAATCTGGATAGTGGTATTTGAGTGAAACTGTATTACCCATTTTAGAATTGGCCAGGGGCAACCTTGCTTCAAAAGTTTCAAATATAATAACTCATGGGGCACAGAATCAAATGCCATGCGAAAGTCCACAAAGGGCACATAGATTGCTTGTTTCTTTTGTTTGCTCGCTTGAATAACCTTCACCTTTCACTGGCCTTCACCTTTCACCCACTTTCCCTTAACGCCATTCGCATCTATACATAGATGGGGGGATGCACCCTAGTTGCAAGGCTCTCAGCCACACGTTTGCCCTGCCTTAAGGTGGTGCATGAAGCAGCGATGTGCCTCATCACCAGGACCTGCAAGTTCGACCAGATCTCCACCCACCCAACGCGAGCTGCACTGGTTACCCATACCTGCTATGAACTTTAAAGAAAATACCTATGCAAGGCTCCCTTTGTCTGGCACACCTACTTACCTGCCAGCTTAAACGCCTCTGACGGATCTCGACATACCCCAGGAAGATCCTTGGCAGACTGGAGACTAGATAAATCCTCAAGAAGAAAACGAGGACACAGTCATTCTCCTGATACACCCCTTGGTCTCTTGGAATTCCAGCTGAAACCGTGGCTATTTCCTTCCCACCTTGACATTACCGAGACTCCAAGGCAGCTCGCCAGTGGCAGGGCGGCTATGTGCAACTCAGCAGTTTTACAGTGTTTTGTGTATACACACAGTACAGCGTTTCTGTTTCCCCTTAACACTCTTGCCTGTTAATGTTACCTTAATCCTTCTGCACAGCACTCTGCTGCTTCTGAGCTAAATTTGGCATTGCCAATGCTTGCTATATATGGAGTAACACTAGTCTAGTAAATCATGAGTATGGGATTTTTGCAATAGCCCACACTGCAAGCTGAATTAATCTAGGGGCCCAGAAGTAATGAATTGCCCAGATCAAACACATTTGTTACGTGGTGAAGCTCAAGTTGACACATATCTGTATTCATTTTTGGGTTTGAAACCTAAAATAATGCTGTTTTATACAGATGACTTGAAACATATGAAAGTCAGACGCCAAAACAAATTGACAATGTATAAATCATTATAGAAACACGCTGATCAAAACTAGCACAGGGTAATTTTGTTTTGATTCCTAAATTTCATTGAGGAGACCTCTTTAATCTGTACTTTTGCGCAGAAGGTGGGGTCCGTGCAATTGTAATAGTTTCCACCATGCAGCGAACACGAAAAGAGTAAAACCCTGGCAAAAGCGCCTTTGCTCTTTAGTTTTCAACTATGCATCTGGAAAAGTGTAAATACCTCCTGCAAATAGCAAATGCGCGAGATACATACAATATGTATCATAGGAATCCATTGGTTTTTCACCAGCATGAAAATACACTCTAGCGGAAGCTCAGGAGGATATGGAAGAGTAGGCGAACATGTTGCTTGAACTAATGCTTGCAATGCTGCATTCATCAAAGAGTAAGGGGCTGCTCCTTTCCCCCACCAGGCATGCCTCTATTTCTCTCTGAGGAAAGGCAAACCCCCAGTGAACTTGAGTAACCACAGACCAATAATCCTGATAAACACTGATAAGAGAATATTTGCAAAGGCTTTGGCTATGCAAATGGAGAACTTTTTACCTGAGATTATTGACCCTGGACAAGCGGGCTTTGTTAAGGGAAGGCATGTAGCTGAGAACATGCACAGGCTTGTCCCGACCTTCTATGAAAGTCGGAAGTTAACAATAGATGTGGCGGTCCTATCTTTAGACACAGAGCAGGGATTTGATTGCATAGAATGGAGATTCCTAGAGGCAGCATTGGAAGGTTTTGGTTTAGAAGAAACTTTGTTACAGTATATACAGATATTGTACTCAAAACCAACAGCCAGTGTGAATACAAATAGACTGTCTTCAGATGGTCTCGAACTGGGGAGGGGTACGAGACAGGAATGTCCACTCTCCCAATTGTTGCAATGGAGCCTTGAGCTGAGAATATTAGCAGGGATCCAAGGAATCGAGGGGTCCAATTTGGAGAAGCATCGTAAAAACTATGGCTATATTCCGACATGTTGCTGGTACTACATGGTGTGGACACGCCAGTTCCGGCACCAATGAGACAGATTGACACCTTCCATGAGTACTCGGGATACAAAATAAAGTGGACGAAATCGGAGGCAGTGGCGGCATCAGAGGCCTCTACCGGTCAGCAGCTGAGTAGTTATAGTTTCAGTTGGTGTCAAGAGAGAATGAGATATTTGGGCATTTGGCAAAAAAATGACATGGATCGCATGATGGAAGCGTAAACGTAGGTAGGTAAGGACACCACACGGGATGGGCAGGGAGGGGCCAGAATCCTCTAAACTAAACAACGCCAACCCCAGGGTGGGGAACACGCCTACATCAGCAGTTACACAAACCACTAGAGTAATACAGAGGAAAACTGCCACTCCTCAACGTGCCTGCCAACTAGGCGGACAAACTACAATACCAAACACACAGGATAATCATAGATGTGGAGCATAGAAACGCAAAGACCGAGGTAAGGAAAACCCGGTAACCCAACTAAAACCCCAACTTTCCGCATACACTTATCATACAGAAACTCACAAAACTTCTCTGCACAGCAATCACCACGTACTTCACCACATTGAAACAACAGACAAACAACACATAACCCTGCACAACAGTAATGAGAATTCGCACTGACACGAAAACCGCACTTAAGCTAAGCGGACAGTGCAAACCAAACTGAAGTTGCCTACAGGACATGACAACTCTCACTTTCCTATTCCCGCTACACCCTACTACACCCCCTACCCCTCCTTTTCAGATCTGCCAGAGTTCCTGAGGACCACTCCCATGGTGACAGTGCACAGTACAAATACCTTTAACATTAACATTTGTCCAACCATTGACTGCCCGTGTCCATGCTATTCCCTATTTATTTATTTATTGAGCATTTGTTAGGCGCCTATACAACAAAATGGTGTTTGCAGGCACCACAAGACTAAATGGGGAGGGAGCAAGGGGGTAAATAACAATGGCAAAAGCAGTAAATAAGTAATTGAGGTCCTACTCGGCCATGTGACATTCGGATGTGCAACTGCAGCAAAGAGAAGTGTAGGAGATAGGGAAGGGAGGGGTCGGTGGAGGGAGCAAGGTATGAGCAAGTGTTGGTGAGAGCCTGGGAGGGAAGTTCCACAGGGAGACAGGGAGGAGGCCACTGGCTAAGTGCTAGGCTGAGGGATCCTATGGGTGGGATGCACAGCCGTCAGGAATGGGACCCACAAGGGCAGTGCAGATGTGTGGGCGGGGGTGCAGGTGTTGACTTGGTGGATGGCCTGGTAACCTGTGAGATTCATGAGGGACCAGGTCGCCGGTCTCAGTGGCATTGGAGTGATTAGCAGGTAAGGGAAAGGGGGAATGAGGTAGAGAAAAGCTGACTTTTGAGAAGTTTCTGGAACTAGAGGAGATCCGGCTCAAGTCAGGGAGGGGGAGGGAGGCTGTTCCAAAGAGAGGCAGCGTCAAAGAGAGGGACCTGCCCCCCACTCTCTGTTTGGAGAACCGTTTGACAAGCAGATAGTTGGAGTTAGAGGAGGAGAGGGCTCTAGCAGGGAAGTATGTAGGGAGAGAAAGTTGGAGGTAGCGTGGTCGCAGGCCCCAGAAAGCCTTTTGGGATGATGCAGAGGGTCTTTAATTTGATCTTTGCGGCCACTAGGAGCCAGTGGAGAGATTGTAGGGCTGAGAGATGGCCATTCCCTCCAAATTCCTGCCCCTCCCCGCCCAAAATACCCCTCATGGGAACTCTTTGAGCTCCCTTTTATCAGGCCTTATCAAACCATCCAACTTTGCAATCAAAAAGTGTCTGCCAGTGTTTTTTCAAAGCAGTCTTCTGAGAGTTAATGACTTAATTGTAGTTGTAAACAGTGCGCTACTGGTGTAATAAAAATGTCTAAACAAGGGCTGGCTTCAGCCACTCTATTTATAAGCACTATGCGTGTCCTTCAGTGAAACCAAACATTGGCCAAGCCAAAAGATATAGTATTAGGCATTTGCCAGGCACTGCTATTAGATTACCATGTACTTTCACCTGCTACCATCAATAGCCAGTTAATTCCACTACGGCAGTGCCTGGCAAGTGCCTTTCCTATGCCTACGCAAAAGCCAAAACTGCTGGCATTGCCAATGCATGTCTTGTTGCTTGTGCAGTTGTCACTTGGGTGCTTCGGCATTGAGACCTTTCTATGTTTCTTAAGGCTGCTGGTCTTTGGGTTGCAGCACACAGCGATACAGAATAACTGGGCAGAATTGCTAATCACCACTTTACCCTTTTTTATTTCTTCTTCCTCTTTCTCACTAGAGTACCTTACCCTTCCTTGTGTGTCTCTCTTTATTGGGTGTACTTTTCTTGTTGTTATGATGGGTTCTACACTGTACTGTGAAATAGTGTAAATCGTGTTATGCCTTGGTTCCTAACTCGTTGTTGTAAATACACTGGCTAGTTTATTATTGGTAAATATATTGGCACATTCTGCTGCCACCACTTCTTGCATTTCCTCTGGGTTCTTGTGATTGTTGTGGTGGTTTTAACTTCCAGGAGCTCCTCAAGTTTCAGGACTTAAGGAACCCAAATGTCCCCCTAATCCCCAGACCCTTGTCTTGTATACAGTACAAGCCCTGTCATAACTACTACTGTCTCTCTGAACCTCAGTGAGCAATATGTCACACTTTGCACCCACAGTCCCCAGGTATTCTTGTAATCGCGGCTCCAGATAAGACTTAGAAGTGCGAGTAGTTTGAGTAGTTTACTCCCTATTTTTTGAAGTTGGGAGTACATTTATTTTTTG
This sequence comes from Ambystoma mexicanum, assembly GCF_040938575.1. Taxonomy (NCBI): domain Eukaryota; kingdom Metazoa; phylum Chordata; class Amphibia; order Caudata; family Ambystomatidae; genus Ambystoma; species Ambystoma mexicanum. The sequence continues at coordinate 1,255,909,639 of NC_090933.1, read as the reverse complement.
GGGAGTAAGAAAGTAAATCCCATTCCCAGTGGGAGTATTTTTAGGTGATCAAAAAATAATGTAACTCTAAAACAGATAATATTTTGTAATTAATACTTTTTTGTATACAATAGTTAAATCCAATTCAAATATATGCCTTATTACCTTAAAGTTCTGCTGTTCAGGCTAGTACAACTGATTGGAACGGATTGCTGGGGTAGTGTTGGTGTATCCTTTTTATTTCTATATTTTGTTGAGAATATTTGTACTCCCTATTTTGTGTTAATCTGTTTTTAGGGAGTAAAAGCATCTTTTATGCCGCTTATTTCTAGGGCTGCTTGTAATCTTGGGGTCCTTTTTTAATTTGTATAATGAGAAATTCCTATAGGAGAGAGATTGTTCACCACCTACATATTATTATAGTTTAAATATATTGTTTGTGCATCACTTTGTGAGGAACTGGGGGTGGTTTTTTGACTTTCATCACCCCCGCCCCCACATAGTTTCAGCACTTCCAGAGTCTAGCAACATATCGACTCCACATTCCTGTACTCTACAATTTACTGTTGACTAGTCCACTCATCCCACTGTCTATCATGTAGCCACTGCAGCTTGAATGCCTCTAAGGCGGCTATGCACTGGGATAACAGGTAATATGTAGTTTTTATTGTTTTATGACTGTGGGGGTGTGACAGAATGCTATCTGTGAGGGTAAAATATCCTGAGCATTTTGATTCTTAGTAACATAATGATGCAGGTAGCTATCTATGAAAGCAATGTCTGTTAATCGGACCCCTTTTCAAAATGCTCCATACTAGAAAAAGCATAGTGCATGCATGTGACTTTGCTGAGTTGTCTACTGACGACTCTTAGCATCTGCCTTGTGGTTTGCCAACATGGCAGACACTAAGTAACCTCTACATTCCTTGCAGCAACTGTTGGAACCAAACATCCAGCATGTCAATGTGTGCTATCCCGAACCTTAAATGCATTATAATTATGGGTCCCAGGATCTGGTGGCAGATGGCAAATGTAAATCTAGGCCATGTCTCCTCATGCAATGGCCATCTTTGGTTATCCACAAATATATTGACCAGAACCGATCGATGTAATTCTATCATGTGCTTGGTTACCTGTAACTTTCCTGGTTAGCTGTTCCTTCGTTTACTGCCTTGGTCTGAGTTTCTCTCAAAAAACATGCATGCACTCAAGGCATAAATTCGTTTTCAAAAATTGATTAGCAGAATTTGGTAATTAAAATGTTCTTGTTTAGCAAACTCACTTTTTGATTAGCAATTTTGTACCAATATTCTAAATGTGACTACAAGTTATTTGTACCCAAAATATAAAATTAGCAACAATACAGCATTTTTGTGCAGCGCTGAATTAAGACATTAGTGAGAGGGTCGACTGTCAAATATAAACATGAAAGGACACAAATAGATATGATAAAAAGGCTTTGAATTTATTTTTTCAAAGCAACGCTCTGTGTAGATGGGTGCTGTCGGTGTTGAACATGGCATTGTCTTTCATACTGTGTTCTTGGCTTCTCATTTGCTGAGTAAGAAGTTAAGAAGTTTCATAATGTTCACAAAGTTCTAGCCTGAGACCAAGTATTTAGTATGGTTTCCGGCAGGCAGGGTAATTGTCAAGTTCAGGTGGGCAAGATAGTCCTAGCCTGTAAATTATATCAACTGTTTTCAGTGAAGCGTTAATTACCACTTTTGGGGGGAGGGCAGGGTCACTAAACATCCCTCAAGCCCGAATCAGGTATTCACAAGCGCAGCATTCCCACCTTGCGCATCAAATGAAAGCTATATTTATCGCTATTGGCACTCTGAGCTGACATCTGGGGTTGTGATGCTTTTGTTTTTAAGGGAACCAGGATTTGCACAATTCATGGTTCCCTTAAAGGAATAGTGCGCTCAAAATGTTATTGCCCCGAGATAAGAATAAAATTCCCTTTGATATTTGTAGTACTGGGTTTTAGCAAAGAACTGAAGTCCCACGAATTGATAGAAACTAGACATCTTACTGAAAGTCGAGCCACTGAAAAGTAAAGCTGCTGAACACAGTTTGCCCAGCATCGGTTGAGCGGACCATGAAAATGCATCATGGAGGTGGACACAGGTGTCTTGGATTTTCAGGTTGGTGCCTTGTAATACAGTAGTCGCATTCACCAATGTCTCCCCACATATTTTCCCCCTCAATGGATGGACACATTTCAGCATCAGTATAATCTCTACCAGGCAGCTGTCAAATACAATGTACTTGTGCCCTTTTATTAGCCATTCGTCCCGCATGAATGGGGTTTGTGACTCAACTGTGGTGGACAAATCGCCCAAACTGTAGTCGAGATCTTTGGCAAGTTCCTCGGTCAATTGCGTTGAAGCTTCAGTCTATATTACTTCAGCTTGTGTTATTTGCACACGAATTGGAGAAACTGTCAACATCAAAGGTTTTTTGGGTGGAACTTTTTTTGCGTGTGTAGATTGTGTGAAGTGGTCTGCGAGGAATTCCAACAATGCATCTTCATTATATTCTGTTTCATCTTGTCGCGTTTTCACATTGTAGCAATGGTCCAAGAACACTTTGCTGGCTTCGCCGGTCACATTCAATTCAGTTTCAGGCCATTGGGCATAAGCATCACCAGTCTGCTTATTGACAGGACCACGCTGCGCCTGAAATAGTAGTTGCTCCATGGTGAAATCTGTTTGGCAAGCAACATCTTTGGTTTCATTTGTTATCTGTGTCTTTATACTTCTTTTCCTTCTGGGCCTCTAGGGGATGTGTTGTAAAAACAAGTTCTATGTATATCACACATACAGCAGATTGCACTTTCAATACAAAAACATGTCATGAAGAAAACACCAGCCCAAAACACTTCTAGAAAACGAAATTGTTTATTTACCCTTGTTTTCTTGATTTTCTGCGAAACCGTGGTTTTCTCTATAACAGCACAGCAAGCTGAAAAAAAACTTTTTGTATGGTTTAAATCGATCACATTTCATTTAAACGCAAACAAACATATTTAAATATCTCCAAACAGAACCAACTTGATTGAATAAAAAAAATGTATACATAAAGATGTATTACAAATGCTATTTGATGTCCATTTGTATCCAATAGTAGTTTATTTTCACCTCTGATCCATGTGCCTCCTCTTCTAATTCCACACCTTGTGTACATTCCTTGAATAGAATATTCATAAAAAAAAACAAAAGTCAGTCCCATTGGAAATTAAAATCTTTCATCACACACAGCCATTACACACATATCGTCGCAAACAGTGTACGTCATTTAGCCAAAATATACATATCAAATTTCACCTAATAGCCATCCGAGATGGCAAGTGTACTTGATCGGAGATCACTGTGCATAACATACTGATTGTAATGTTGCCCCCAAAAATTTTGCAATGTATTCTGCATTAGTCAGGAAGTGTAATGTTAGAACTGAAATCAGAAACGTGAAACACTGCACGTTTACATGCATGTCACTGTCTAATAGTATCCTATGTAGGATTTACTTTTTCATTCAAGGGAACTGTAAGTACGCATACCTCATACTCTGGACCAGCTGCAAAGGACGATGTAATTGTGGTCGAAGTACCAGCATCCCCCTATAACACAGTACTTGTTTTAATAAGGATGAAAACAGCAAAATGGAATTGAGACAATGGGATGCAGACAATGGTACATATAAAGAGAAACCAATAAATGCCACCTTGTGTAAACAACCGACAGGATACATAAACGTTTTCATGTTATTTAAAATTCCAAGCATAATGCATTCTCGTAAAGGAAAAGTGAAATAAAATTACCTGATAGGCGCTTGAAGTTGTTGTTGATTTAGGAAAATAAATGGATGAAGAATCTTGCGCCTTCATTTTCAGTGCGTTGTCATAAAGTGGTCCAAGGGAAAATTAGGCTATTTGTATGAAATGTCAGTCCTAGCTCTATTTTTGTACTCTACTGAAACCATCTTGTATGCCCAGCTGTACTCTGTAACCCAGCACATATGATGTAACCAATTAACCGCATGTCCTAAATGTATTCCTGCCTACGTACTCTTTCATGTAAATAGCGCCTCAATGCCTTTGGGCTTTAGTGCGCTTTATAAATGTAAAAAATAAATAAATAAAGAGATTTGCATTAGATATGTGGGAAGATCCAACTGTTGAGAATATGAACCTCTGCAAGTCTGTGGGGCTCACCATTGGTATACTGGACGTGTCAGTGGTTTCATCACTTGCGCATGTCTGTGCTTCCGTCAGTATGCTTTCCTAAAAGAATTGACATTTCAAGCTACCTATTACGAAAACATTATGCTTCTTTTGAAGGGCACTATGGTATTTTTTTTTTTGTATGGCTTTCCTGGGTAAGCAGGAATGTTGTGATGTCATGTGGAGTGTTGATGTCTGAGTGTTGGAATGCATGGGTGAAGGTTCTAGCTTGATCATTTGGTCAGCCCTCTGCCTGGGTGATGGGCTGCCAGTGTTATATTTAACCTATGTAACTACTTGCAATGGTACCTATGAAGCTGGTAATAAACCTAGCAAGTCAACCTAAGAAGGCTGGAAACTGCTTAATTTCATTGGCGACGAGCTGGTCTTTTAAAGGAGAAACCACACATGAAACAGAAGAAAAGCTGGTGACCCTGCTGCGCGGGGGTGCAGGAAGGAAGAGAGGGACAACACTGCCCCCAGATGAAGGAAGGCCCATCACCCAGGGCGGAAAAAGGGGGAGGTGGAGTGTAGATTCCAGGTGGGAAGTGCCCATAATTGGACTAATAGACTGCCATGAACTGCAAGGAGGGCTGAGTCCTGGGTCTGGAAAGGGAAACTCCCCAACTGATCCATATGATGGTGTGAAGGGAGTTGTTCTGCCGGCTGGAGTAAGTACGGATCTGGTTCCCTCAGACGGGAGAGGGTAAAATGTTCTGCCCTGTGATGTCATGGTAACAATATTACGATAAGTGAGAGCAGGGCCACTGCTGGGTTAATGAGGCAGTATCGCTCCTGTGTTAAAAGTTAAAGGCAATCAAGCTGTCTGGATCGGAATAGACCGGAAAATTGCCTAATGACTTTAATATGCTATGAAAATAGTACAGCATGTGGGGACAGTTTGTGCTTAACGCTGGAGTTGCGTAGCATGTTGGCTGGCGGTTGGGAAGAGTTTGGTCTGTGCTCCTCTGCGGTTTCTCAGGTTCTGATGACGTCATGGTGGTCCTTGTGATGGTTGGTGGAGGCATGGAACCCCACAAAGCTCTAGGTTCCCGTGCCTGTTATTCGGGCTGCGAAACGTCTGCCTGATCGTCAACAGGCTCTGTGATTGCAATCGGAGGAACAGGGACGTTTAGAAAAAAGGACCTAGCAACGTCCTCAACGCTACCAGGAAGTTCAGCGCTGTGATGTCAGGCTGCGTTAGCTCCACACTTCAGCCTATACGGAGTCTTGGGTGAATGCGGAGCGGGATTTGTAAGGAGCGGTTGCTGAACGAACATGCCGAACTGCGTCGGAAGCGGTGTTGTTTCTTGGCTTTCAGGGTTGGACTGGATCTATGGGAACATTGGAACTATGTCAGCATACAGTATGGTGTGAGGCCGACCAACGTTTCCTTTAGGTAACGGGATGACCTCAACCATTGTATGGCGTGGGACAGATCCTTTAGGTTTGGTCTGGACAAGACAATGTCGGATTACTTGTCCTGCGGATTCGAGGAGAGTAGACTTAAGTATCCTTTTGTGATTACCTGTGTTTTTGTTTATCCTTCCGGCATGGATGGCTTTGAGTGGTGTCTATTGTTGTAAGTATGAATGGTTTCTAGTATGGCTTGGACATTGTGTGAAGGACCTAGGCTTAATTATTTTGAGGATTTTCAGCTTAGGGTCACGTGAGTTGACATGGACTTCTAGCATTTATGTATTGGGATTATCAGTACAATTACCAACTGTGTGTTATTTGGATGTATGGATTCTGTGGGATAGTTGTTGGGTGATGTGGGGATGTGTGAAGTCATACAATTAACGCTCTTTGAGGATTTTGAGCGTTCAGGTTGCTGAGTTGGGACATGGACTTTAGGATTGAACTGGGATTACGGCTCATGACATATGAGTGTATTAACTAGAATTAACCTTTTGAGGATTTTCAGCATTTGGGTCCCTTAATTGCGACATGGATTTTAGTATTGGATGTGGTTTAGACTTCATGTTACAGGTTGTGTATATATTAATTCGCAGATGTACAAAATGTACAGAGCATTAACATGATCTGCATTTAATGAGTGGTGTGAAGTATGGTGTACGGTATGGAATCACTGAACGAGTGTGGGGGGAGGAGGTATTTGGGGATAGCATCTTCAATCCTGCGTTACGCGTATAGATTCTCACCTGTTTATTGCGAGGGTAGCACCTCCAATGTGTTTGGTGAGCTTGGAAGAAGCTTTTATACCAAATGTGCAAGTATGGATTGCTGATGGTGAGAGAGTGCCAAGTCAGCATGTTTGCCTCAAATGTGGTCACTGGGGGTAGCGCCTGCAGTCCTCTTTCTATTATGGATGTGGATGTGTTTGCCACAAGGGCATTTGGGAGGTAGCGCCTCAAAGTGTGGTGTCTGGGGGTTGCGCCTGCAGTACAGTATGAGCGTGATTGTGGAAGCTGTCAGGCATAGTAATTAAGCATGTTTGTTTGTGGTGGTGACGCCACCAGTATAGTGCGTGACTGTAATGGAAGTTATGCATGGTTATAATAAATACGTTTGCTTTTGGTGGTAGCTCTGTCAGTTCAGTAAGGGCGTGACTGCGTTAGTAGTCATGCAGGGTTAATAGCTATTCTCCAGCATTGGATCTTTCATGGATTCACATGCTTAGAATATTCCCCGTCGTCAGGCTGGGAATCCCCGGTACATTATATATAGACCCTTTCCCGTAGGAAAACTTTTTCGACGCTTATGCGTCCTATCCACCTTGTTTTGTATCATACGTGCCCGCACCGTCAGGACGTCATGATATAAATACAGGACCCGCCCCCGCGCTCCCTCAGATTTCAACCGTCTTTCAAAGTAGTGGGATCCTCGTGATTACTGCTAGTGGAAACTAGGTTGTTTTTTCTGTTTCGCTTCGGCGACGTTCAAATTCTGGAGAAAGTCTGGAAAAGCGTTATTTCGCCCTTGTGCGACATGTGGCCTCAAAAAAGTTTATGAAGGATATGCCCACATGGATTGTATCTACTGTCTACACCCGCACCACACGGCGGATACATGTGAGATATGCCAGGGTTTCTCCCAAAAAACCCTTAAGGACCGTAAAAGAAGGCTGGTCGACTGGCTTAATGACGGGGCGGGTGCCTACCCGGCTTCGGAAGGTGGATCCACGGCCTCCAGGAGCAAGTCGGAACCTCCATCGAAAAAGGTACGGCCAGCAGAAAACCGCGATGAGGACAAGCATAAGGGGAAGCATGCTGGGTCCTCCTCATCACATAAAAAGCCCTCCTCCTCCTCCTCATCTAAGACGGAGAGGCGAGCGCTGTCAAAATCCTCCTCAGGGGACCGTCCCAGGTCTTCCGTGAGTCGAGATGTTTCAGCCGGGAAGTCGGCATCGAAATCGGCGACGAAGTCTAAGGGCTCGACGACGACAACTTGCTCGTCGACCTCGGTGTCATTGACGATGCCTATTACCGTTCAGGCAGCAGCGGTTGGGATTCCTTCGTCGACGGAGACTCAGTCTATGGCTTGGCTGCCAGAAGTCTATGACCCGATCCCCCCTGAGGTCTTACTGCAGCCAGACACGGCCTGCTCGTTGGAAGGAGAAGGTGGCACGGTTCAGCAGCCATCGGATTTAGGCTTACGGCCTTCCACGTCGGCGACGACGAGTGCGAGTGGGGGTATGGTACCTATATCATCAACGTTATTGAACCCCCAGGCAGTTTTGTCTCTGGATGTGCTTAATACTCTTCAGAAGCTCCTGCAGCGGCTGGATACGCAGATCCCTCAACCTGGGACTTCGTCGTCACCTTTTTCTGTACCTCCTGTCGACGAGCAAACTTGTGCGGCTCGCTCGACGACTAAAAACCCATCGACTCCTCAGCCAGTAAAAGATCGTCCTCGAGCGCAGGAGGAGGGTGAGTTGTCGGAGTCCGATTCTATACTGGGTGACTCAGGGTCAGACATCTCCCTGTCACCTTCGAGGGACCCAACATGGAATTCGGATGTAGAGGTAGAGTCTACGAGGAGCCAGTCACAGCCATCTCCTCCGGATGATGTGGGAGCCTTCCATGCAATGATGGGAAAAGCTTGTTCTGAGTTCGGCTTGATTCCTGAGGAGCAGAAGAAAGACTGTTTCCTTTTTGACCATATGGGTCAAAGGAGGAAATCGGTATTTGCCATCCCAATTCTGGACCACGTGTGGCAGGAAGGTCTCAAGACGATGCGCCATCCGTTCTCGGAGCCAGCTATAAAGGGGCGGATTGAGAAAAAGTTTAAAGCTCCGGAGTCCACTCCAAAATGTCTAACATCACAACCTCTGTCTGAATCGGTGGTGTCGGCAGCAGCGGCTAGGAAGGCCAGGGTACAGCAAAAATGTTCAACTCCACCAGAAAGCGAGGCTAGGAGGCAAGACGCCTTTGGAAAAAAGGTGCTCTCGGCCGGTGCGACGACGGTAAGAGCAGCCAATTCCTTAGCGATCGTGTCACGATACGATAGAGAAATGTGGCACAAACTAGCCCCTATCCTAGAACACCTGCCAGACGAACACCGGAAAGCAGCCATGTTACTGTTGCGGGAGGGCGAAGAGGCCTCGAACCACGCAATTAATATTGCAGTTGACCTAGCAGACTCTGGATTCAAACAAATCAACCATGGTGTAGTACTTCGTCGACAAGCGTGGCTCAAATGTACTACTTTCCGTCCTGAAGTCCAGTACAAAGTCCTTGACATGCCATGTGAAGGGGAACACCTGTTTGGCGAAAAGGTTGACGAAGCGTTGAAGGGGATGAAGGAAGACACGGATACTGCTAGGTCCCTCGGCGCCCTCCAAACGGGTAGAAACTTTCGCTCTTTTCGCCCCTTTAGGGGTGCTTCTGGAAACTCCCGCTTTGGAGCCTCGAGGGACCGTGGATTTAACAGGCCCTCGTACTCTTCACAAGGGTTCAGACGAGCGTCCCAATCGGCACGTAGAAGCAGAGACTATCAAGCTTCCAGGCGGCGAGGCTCAGGTCCCTCGTCGACGAAGAACAAGCAAACCAGCAACCAATGACGGCCTTCGGGACGTCCTGGGGGGACGAGTCTCTCATCACTTCGACCAATGGAAATGCATCACCACAGATCGATGGGTTCTAGACACGATTCGCATGGGTCATGCGCTACAATTCAAAGACAAGCCTCCACGTCTTCCGCCTGTATTTTCGTCCCAGCCCCACCTCCGAATCCTACGACAAGAGGCGGAGCTTATGTTGCGAAAAGGAGCGGTAGAGAGAGTTCCTGTGGCACAGGAAGGACACGGAGTTTATTCCCGGTTCTTCGTTGTCAAGAAGCCAAATGGAAAATGGAGGTCCATTCTCGACCTGAGGGTACTCAACAAATGGCTAAAGAGCCTAAAGTTCAAAATGCTAAAGCTCCAGGAGGTTATCTGGTCGGTGAAACCCATGGATTATCTGTCGTCACTAGACCTTCAAGACGCCTATTTTCACATCCCAATACGCCCACGACACAGGAGATATTTAAGGTTCGTCGTCGGGCGAAAGCATTTTCAGTTCAAGGTCCTCCCGTTCGGTCTCAAGTCCTCCCCCAGGACGTTCACCAAGTGCTTGGCCCCCATAGCGGCCCATTTAAGGAAGGACGGTCACCGTGTCTATCCCTATCTAGACGACTGGCTGGTCAGAGGCTCGTCCATGGAACAAACACGAAAAAGTCTGGGGGCCACGATGTTCCTCTTACAGGAACTGGGCTTCGCGATAAACTTCAGCAAGTCCTCCGTAGAGCCTTCGAGGACCTTGATCTTTCTAGGAGCGGAGTTTCATACGCACACAAGTCTGGTAAGACCATCCAGCGAAAGAATACAGAAGCTACAAAGCAAGGCGTCGGAATGGAGATGTGGTACCAGGGTGTTGGTGCGCAAATACATGTCTCTGCTAGGGACCATGTCATCCTGCATTCCGTCTGTTTATGAGGCCTTGCCAGGAATTTCTAGCGGACCGTTGGGCGCAGAGCCAAGGTCGCTGGTCCGACAGACTGATCATCGACGAACAACTGGTACAAGCACTCTGTTGGTGGAGAGTTTCTACTCATCTAACGAAAGGAATGCCTCTGGTGGAACCGGAGTTCCAGAAGACGGTGGTGACGGATGCATCTCTGAGCGGATGGGGAGCTCATCTGGATACGTTACAGGTACAAGGCCAGTGGTCGTTGCAGGAGTCCTCCCTGCATATCAACCTGCTAGAACTGAGAGCAGTGAGATGGGCTCTGAAATCTTTTCTTCCTCAACTGAGGGACTCGGTGGTGCGTGTCATGACGGACAACACCACTACGATGTTCTACTTGAGGAAACAAGGAGGGACACGTTCCAGGTCCCTATCGACGGAGGCACAGAAAATCTGGCATTGGGCCCTACAACACAACATGCAAATCTTGGCGTTCCACCTACCAGGCGTGAGAAATGTGGAAGCCGATGCCCTCAGCAGAGAAATGAACGAAGTTCACGAATGGGTGCTGAACGACCAACAACTACAGCAAGTATTCAAGAAATGGGGACATCCTTCCATAGATTTGTTCGCGACGAAGAACAACAGGAAATGCCATCAGTACGCAAGCAGATGGCCTCAGCAGGGCTCACTGGGGGATGCGTTCTCCTTCCCATGGTCGAACAAATTCCTGTACGCATTCCCTCCATTTCCCCTTGTCCGGAGGACGTTGCAATGGATCCACAGGTACCCATGTCGAGTAATTCTGGTGGCCCCGTACTGGGCCAGACAAGTGTGGTTTTCAGACCTGCTACACTTAGCTGTGGCGGAACCGATGAGATTCCAGAAGACCCCCGACCTTCTGTCTCGACAGGAGGGTGTAGTTTGGCATCACGACCCGGACAGCCTCAAGTTGACGGCCTGGCTCCTGACTTCGCCGAATTCGGTCGGCTAACGATTCCGGAGGACTGTCGGCGTATCCTGCAAGCGGCAAGAGCGCCTTCTACAAACGCCTCATACACGTACAAATGGAGAAGTTTCTGTCAGTGGTGTGAGGATCAACCAGGGTTGGCCCCGCAATCGATTAAGCCGGAACAGCTCCTGCCATACTTGCCGTTCTTAGCTCAAAAGGGCCTATCGGTATCGTCAATAAAAGTACACCTGGCCGCCATTTCCAGGTTTACTCGTCGACGGCATTCGACACCATTGTTCAGCGACCGCCTGATTAAGCACTTCCTTAAAGGCCTCTTTCGGAGTTTCCCTCCAGAGAAGAAATTTCCACCGGAATGGAGCCTCAATCTGGTCTTAACGTCTCTTATGAAGCCTCCTTTTGAGCCAATGTCATCATCGTCTCTAAAGTTTTTGTCGTGGAAATTGGCCTTCCTGGTGGCCATCACTTCAGCCCGACGTATTTCAGAAGTTCAGGTTCTAATGGTAGACCCACCATACTTACGATTTTTCAAGAACAAGGTAGCCCTTGCCACTAACCCACAGTTCATACCGAAAGCTCCTTCGGTGTTCCATAAACACTCCTCTATCGTGTTGCCTACGTTCTTTCCGGAGCCATGCTCGGTAGCGGAGCGCACGTTACACACATTGGATGTAAAAAGGGCTCTCAAGTTTTATCTTCATCGTACGCAACCATTCAGAGAAACAAGACAACTGTTCGTGGCCTATGGTTTGGGTTCTAGAGGAAAAGCCATTTCTAAGCAAGGACTGTCAAGATGGGTGTCATCTACCATTTCGTACTGCCATTCCAGGGCAGGGAAGCCTCTTCTACGACGGCCAAGAGCTCATTCAACTAGAGCAGCGGCATCGTCGACGGCACTGTGGGCCGGAGTCCCTCTGGGGGACATCTGCATGGCGGCTACCTGGGCGGCTACACACACCCTTACCCGCCATTACTGCCTGTCGCAGCAACATGCCGAAGATACCAGGATGGGACAGGCGGTGCTCCGACACCTATTCCGACTGAGGGGTTGCATCCTGTGGAATTTGTGACTGTATGTGGTTCGTTTTCCTATGTTAACGATTACTAATGTATACATGATCATAGGGAACGGGCTTTGCGAAGAAAGTATATGGGTTTGCATGCACGCCTCCTCCCTTGGGGGTTTACTGCTATGTAATCTATTCTAAGCATGTGAATCCATGAAAGATCCAATGCTGGAGAAGGGAATAGTTTCTTACCTGTAACTCCATTTCTCCAGCATTGGTATCTTTCATGGATTCACATGCGCCCACCTGCCTCCCCCTGAACATGCAAACCGGTTCCCCCACTACTTTGGGGGCCGAAATCTGAGGGAGCGCGGGGGCGGGTCCTGTATTTATATCATGACGTCCTGACGGTGCGGGCACGCATGATGCAAAACAAGGTGGATAGGACGCATAAGCGTCGAAAAAGTTTTCTTACGGGAAAGGGTCTATATATAATGTACCGGGGATTCCCAGCCTGACGACGGGGAATATTCTAAGCATGTGAATCCATGAAAGATACCAATGCTGGAGAAATGGAGTTACAGGTAAGAAACTATTCCCTTATGTTGGGTGGTAGCGCCCTCAGTCAGTGGGGGTGTGACTGTGATGGTAGTCACGCATGGTTTAAAGAGGTATGTGTGTCGGGTGGTAGCGCCCCCGGGTTTTGTGTGGGCATGTCTGTGGTATAGGTCATGCGAGGTCACACATATACTTCGATCTTGCGGTCGGGTACCACATCTATTTTGTTCTATTGCACACAGGCGGTTGTGTTTTGCTGCACTGTGTGCTCATTTATGACTTGTTCCACCTTCCAGTGTCCATAGTATGTCAGTGACATTGGATGATGGTCTCGGTGTGCCGGGCCAGTGCATCGGGAGTGTTGTGAGTTGGTGCACATGTTGTGTGCCTGCCCTGGTTATGCGAGTCGGTGTGGATGACATGTGTTGGTTTGAGTGGAGTTGTGTCTTGTAGTGTTTTGCGTGTTGTGGGTCAATGGAAAGAGGTGAGGTGTGTTGTGTAGTGCTTTGTGTGTATGGTGTGCTAATGTAAAGTGGGGAGATGTGTTGTGTATGGCTTGCCTGGGTAAGCAGGAATGTTGTGATGTCATGTGGAGTGTTGATTTCTGAGTGTTGGAATGCATGGGTGAAGGTTCTAGCCTGGTCAGTTGGTCAGCCCTCTGCCTGGGTGATGGCCCGCCAGTGTTATCTTATATGTAACCTATGTAACTACTTGCAATGGTACCAATGAAGCTGGTAATAAACCTACCAAGGCAACCTAAGGAGGCTGGGAGCTGCTTCATTTCATTTTTCAATAGTCATAATTACTTCATTTGAGGCTCCATAAACCAGGGACAGATGTATAGTAAAATATGGTATAGTTAAAATGTAATACAATCTGGTAAATATGCAAACTTTAGTAAGACACATTTGCACAGAAAGCACCAATCCGTTCACCTAGAGTTGGAATTGCATTTGGAAGCAATTTACGAAACATTTTGAGTCGACGCTTTTTTGTGTACTTGGATTGGTCCAACATATCTTCTGTAAAGTGCAGGCTGCAGAATTGATTGGCCCTCAGGTCCTTTAAGACATTCTGTGCTCTACTTTCATTTTCGTCCAGCGCAAAACCACAATATCGAACCCATCTTCTTATTAAATCAATATCCTTCGGGAATGTATGCAGGACTGTGCCCTGACTTTTGACGTGGCTCCTAGAAGGGCAACCCAAAATCATACAAGCAGGCATTCTTGAAAAATCTATACGATCTGTATAAAAAAGTATAAATAATTACAAAGAAATTGTACTGTATGCATGAGATTGATGGAATTATATCACAGCTTTCTGTGCAATGTTTGTTTTGGTCAAAGAAGCAAAACCTGTGTAGCGTAGTCGAATATACACTGGGATAACTTTCATACAGAATTGATTGATATAACGCAAATCGTAACGTGTTACTCGTCCGTTGAATGTACTTTCATGCATCAAAAGGAAACGTGCTTATAGACATGGTCCGAGAAAGATGCGATTCTATTACAATGGACACTGATAAAATGTGCTATATATCGAGATCAAAACACTTGAACATTAGACAATAGTAAAGTCATTGTGATGAATGAACGTTACACTACTGCGTAAATTGGTCTAAATAGAAATTTTGAGATCAGAAATAGATGAATATAGAGAAGTTAATAGGTGACCTGGCCTTACCTTGACTAACAAACAATTAGATTCAGCAAGCAGGGGATTTAGTAGCCGGAGAACACAATCAAAAGTTGACTTCGAGTGCTCAGAGAGGTTCTCTGGCTAAATATCAAGGGGTTTATAAAGGATTAGAAAAGTGGTGTGTATGTGAATGTGTGACATGTTTATGGCGGGTTATGCTAAAGGGGAGCCTGGAGACAATGGGTCTGGGGAGGCCATGTGAACAATGGCCCATGTGCGGAAGATAGTTTAGAAGTGTACACGGTGTTTGACACCTTGGCCGTTCCCATCCTTGCCAGCCCCCTTGGGAGCGCACATCCACAGGTGCGAACTGCCATTGATAGTGGAGGGGGTGGTGGATGGGCATGAGGCGTGCAGAAAAGGCCCGGAACACTGCTGAAGGGAGAGACACACTTATGTGGATTGCAGGGGCGGGGTGTGGAAGAGGGGAGCCTGGAGACAATGGGTCTGGGGATGCCATGTGAACAATGGCCCCAGTGCAGAAGAAACCTTTGAAGTGTACATGGTTATTGGCACCTTGCCAGCCCGCTTGGGAGCGCATGGCCACAGGTGCGAACTGCCATTGATAGTGGAAGGGGGATGGATGGGCAAGAGGTGTGCGGCAAAGGCCCGGAACGCTGCTAAAGGGAGAAAGACACTTATGTGAATTGAAGGGGCGCGGTCTGCTTGAGGGTAGCCTGGAGACACTGGGTCTGGGGAGGCCATGTGTACAATGGCCCCTGTGCAGAAGATACCTTTGAAGTGTACATGGTGTTTGGCACATTGGCTGTTTATAATGGAGGGCGGATGGATTATTGCAGAGGATGTGAGCGTAAAAGGGCACCAACCATTCTTTCATGTCCCTCATAGACAAGTGAGCGTGTCCTTGATTCACTGAAAAATGTAAACAACTATTCATCAAAGCTCTTTTGTATTTAATTTTGTTGCTGATGTTGATGGCACAAATATACTACAAATTGTATACTTTGGGTTGCAGCACAGTGTGGGAAAATCCCCTGTACTGTCCGCTGTTACATGTGGAATATGGCACAAATGGCTCCAACGACACAGGTGGGTAAAACTTGTCGAACGCAGAATCCAAGCCTCCCATAAAGCCATCATGTAAATGAACGGTAGGCCACCAGCCTGTACCACCTATTGAAGAGAAACATACATACTGTATTTAGATGAACCTGATAAGTGTACAAACCTTACTTGAAAATGCACCCTGTATCCTATGGCATAGTTGCACATACAAATGTTACTTCATGGATCAATCAACTTGGGCTTTGAAGTATAGACCTATTACAAAAGTCAACACCCATGTAATCCGTAATGTTTCGGGCACAGAGAAATACTGTTTCTTAGTTGAACGTGAAAGACACATAAGATGAACACTCTGATTTCCTTTAAGCATGAGAAATGTATTCATTTGGCAGACTACATTCATTTGGCAGTAATAGATCAAATTTACTACAATATAGGAGACAAACATGAAATGTTAGTGTACTGTGGGTTGAGGCTTCTAGGAATGGAACCTGCCTGTGCTGTGCAACAGTTATATTTAGATTGTGAGTTAAGCAAGATCACCGCTGCCCTGGAACACAGACAGAATACAAAGGGCCCAATAGGAGCCAGGACTGCCGTAAGGACGGTTCCATATTGAACAGAACCCCACTGAGGACAATCAACAAACAGACTAGCCTTGAGAAAGACCGTACGGGTCGAAACACGTGTCGGCTGACCGCAAATAAACGAATCACTTTGTACTAACCAAAGTTTCATGGATATCATTTCTAAATCTTTACAACCAAGATAACCGGGAGCAAAAAACCCTTTTCATGAAATGTTAGTGGCCTCAGTGGTCAAAATCACATCACATCACATCTAGAGTGCACTTACTCGTTACTTGGATTGCAAGGGAAAACTGTTGAGCGAAGTTTGTGCATAAGCACCATCATAATCCTCAACACAAACCTTGTTAGGCAGGCTGCACTGAAGTCATGCAGCTCGGTAAAGCATAGCAGTGGTGTTTCTTCTTCCGATATGTAGGCCAAGCATTCAGAGATTTCTCAGCAGCAGCAGTTCTCCTCCTCGGTTGGCATGATCTTGCGCCGATTGCAGTTCACACCAGCTGGAAACGTCTTCCAAGCGACTAGGCTCTAGCTCAGGATCCAGTGATTCGTCTTCCCAACTGCCGTCCGATGCCCCATCGTTTCCGCATCTTTCTTTATCAAGTAATTCCAACTCAGAATACTCCGGCTCGTACTGGTAGGGCTGTATTGTTGCCATTATATAAAAAAATTGAAACCAATAGTAATGCTAGTAAAAGTATCTGTTCGCAGGGGCTCCGTGCAACGAAGATAGCTGAACACAAGCAGAAACGAGTCACATGCTATACAAAAAAAACAGTGAAACAATTGAAAAAGCAACTCTGATGTTGTCTGATGAGAAACGGTCTGTTTATACTTATTGAGGAAAGCAGCGTCCTGCCATTTCCATTGAGACACGTCATTAGCTGGCGCACAGAGAACGTTGACACGAGACGTGCATTTGTGTTGTGAAATGGGCCGTACGCGTCTAGTTATGTCAGCTTCAGGGGCGGGTGATATGATTTAGTGCTGCGAGGGCACTTGAACTTAGGGTGATGCGGCAACGGATAAGATTGGCACAAGTTGGTCGCACCTCGCTCGTTGATTTCGCATGTGTAAAAGTGCAGAAAATGAAGGGAAGGTGTATAGGAAATGTTTTTACGATCGATCAAAGTTTGCTTAAATCCACATGCCAGAACACTCAGGACAATAACATTTTTGAGCGCACTATTCCTTTAAAAGAAAATTACCCATATGTTTGCGATTACAAATGAGTTTTTCAAGGACCTGAATGTGAGCACGGTGGAGTGCAAATGAGTCAGCAGGGGGTTGAGGTGGGGCACTCCAGTGGAAACGTGCCCTGTGGGCACTGCCTCCAAGGACAGGGTGAAGGCTGGGTAGAAGCCTGGCATGAAATGGGGCAGCTACTTGCAGATTCTGCTTCTGTTCCCTTCTATGGATTGGCCATCTCTCTCCAGCCGGTGATATTATATAATGCAATCATAATTGTAGAGCAATGTGAGCCCTGGTGGCCAACTACAGGGTATGGTATTTCATTAGATCTGTCGATGTACAGACTGGATAGAACTGATGATCACTACTTTGTGTACACTTCTAGTAAAGTAAGCGACTAAGCAGAGTGGGTGGTGTAGCAGGCAGAGAACTGGGCAAACTAGGTTGAATATTGTAGGTTTGCAGCCATCTCACTTTCAGGGGAGCTGGATTAAAGCAACAGGGTGAAAAAATAGATTGTCAAGGGATCAGCTCATGGGTTGAGCACCAGTTGCACAGATGTATGTAACCAGCAAGTTACAAAACTAGGTTTGCTATCAAAAGCATTTGGCTGTGTGATGTACATTTTCAAAAGTGTTCACTCGTCAATATGGTGCATTTTCCCCAGCAAAATTAAATCTAGTTGGATACACTACCTTAAACCTTACTGACAAACATGGAAACAATGCAGTGTTTTACAGTAGCACTACGGTATATGCATTGTGTGATAACATATATTTTTAGAAAGGGAATTGCAGGACTGTTTAAAAACAAAAAAGAAATCAATACATACTGGTCTTTGCCAGACAGGAAATAGTTTGCTTAATACCAATATCATCCTGATTTGCAAAACATGTCTTACCTAGCACTGCCTCACAGGCAGTGGCAGAGTTGATTACTGCTGCACTGTCTCCCATTGGCCTCTTTGAACTTGGATTGAACAAAGTGGGTGGAGAAAGCCCAGAGGGCAAGAG
Organism: Ambystoma mexicanum; assembly: GCF_040938575.1. Lineage (NCBI taxonomy): Eukaryota > Metazoa > Chordata > Amphibia > Caudata > Ambystomatidae > Ambystoma > Ambystoma mexicanum. The sequence goes on along the minus strand of NC_090933.1, from coordinate 1,255,891,470 downwards.
AGGAATGCCAGGTGAGTGTTGCTTTGATGCAACAAGGTAATTTAAAAAGCTAGCTGTGCTACACAAGTTATGTTATGTTATTTGGCATTTATATAGCGCTCTATATATCATTGGTATGACCTCAAAGCGCTGGTAGGTTGAATGCCCTCGGGGACCGTAGTCCAGGTCAGTTGAGAAAATAAGGTGTCATAGGGTGCTTACGTGCACCAGTTATGAGTGCAGCTGATGTAATTGCCTGTTGGAAGCTGCATCCTAGCATTCGGTGTGGTGATATTGATATCAGTTGAATGTGTGCAGTCTAGCAGGTGGACACCAAGACTGGGTTCTGGCTGTGTTGGGCCTGTAGGACGCTTATGTGTCCAGCTAGGCCGGTTTGTCATGGGATATAGCTGCGTTTTATTAGAGTTATGAGGTGGTGTTAATGTTCGTATGTGAGCAGCTAGGCCTAAATTGATCAAGGGGTATAGCTGCACTCTAATTGAGTGATGGTGTAGAGAAGGGAGTAAGCATAGTGATATGGGATGGGAGCGTTTGGGTTGAGTTATGATCTAAAACGTAGGTGACTATATTTCAGAACTATCTCCGGGTGCAACACTACTTATTTTATGCCTTGTCAATGCCTCGGCAAAAGCCTTTGTCTTCCCAAGGAAAGGGATTTTACCTCCCAGAATGACAGAACTGCCTCAAGTGGGAACAGAGAGGTGCTATGCTTGAATGCACTGGCTCTGCCAGGCCATGGGAAGTCACAGAGTGTTAATTAACAGAGAACAGTTTCTGTAGATAGACGAAGGATGGGGCGGAGTAGAGTAGCCCATATGAGGACTTTCCAGTTATAGAGTGGTTCCACCATCTAGGTTTTTCTTAGGGCTCCCAAACTTCTTGTCTCTTACACAAAGCATTTTGGGTTTGACATCACGATTACAATAAGACTCTGAAAACAGCCACCAAGTTTAGACCTCTTACATAAGTCTAGAAGGGAACCAATCTGATGTGGTCTTTTGCCTATCCAACGGGGGTGACCCCCAAACCCCTTAGTTATTTCATCTTTGTACACTTGAAGAATGATTCTTCTGCATCCTAGTTTGCAGAACAGTCGGCGCCCATGCTCTTCCTCCTATCCATTCCAAATATATATTTGGGATAACTTGGCTGGGCAAGGCCTACTACATTTAAGACCACTGGTACTCAGTGATGCTCACTGGAGGTAAAAGTGCAAGTGCTCTTCTTACCTTCCTGGTTGGGAAGGGCATGGGAAATTACTTAATTTGTCTTTGGGTGCCTGGCTCGATGCTGTTGAGCCCCACAACTGGCATTGTCTGGTATTTGACATGGTTCTGTCCCTCAGCCCACTTTAAAGAGCCTTAGTGACTTGTAAACCCCCCACTCTCTACCATTGTAAGGACATCTTCAGTGACGTTGGCTAGTGATGCTGAATCCTTGCTTGTGCACCCCTGTTTTCAACACAGAGCGCCTCCTTTATTTCAATATCTGTGTTCTGTGTTTTCCTTTGCAGGGTGTGTTAGTATTTTTTATTTGTTTGATTGTTTGCATTGTTAGTAAGTACCCTATTTTTTATAGAACCAAGGTTGGACATTCTTTAATTTTGTTACTACAGTACTATTCAGTGCTCCAGATAAGGTTTTGCAGTGGAAGTATTTTACTCCCAAATGTTTAAAGTTGCGAGTAAATTGATTTTTCAGGGAGTAGAAAAGTGCCATTCTCAATGGGAGTATTTAATAAGCGAGTAAACCTATGTTTTAACTGTAAAGCAGTCATATTTTCATAATAAACACTTCTTTGCACCTGGTTATTTATGCACATTAAAGGGTACATATTTACCACTTGGATTTGGCAGTAATAATAGTAGTTTCTTCCTCTGGCACTATTTGTTTATTACTGGCCTAAACATATCTATGGAGCAGTGTGAATGAAAACAGGGGTACAAGCTCCTATGTGCCTATTTCCTATTTTTGTTGGGAATATTATTACTCCCTAGTTTTATTTTATGGGAGTATTTTCCTATATTTAGGGAATAAAAGTGTCTGATACACCCCTTATCTGTAGGGCTGGTAAAATTGTTTGGTCTGCTTCTGTACTAGCTCACATCCCTTCTGAAGTATAAAGCCTGCCCTTCCTTAAGAGGTACAAGATGTATACCTGCCGGACCCGGACAGTGCCAGTTTCGTGGTGAAGGGCTGAGTATGAGTTGTATCCCCTACTCATGCCTGTACTCATGCAAAGCAGTAGTCCATTTGTCATGGGGTGGGTTGGCTGAGGACAGCGGTTTGTTTGTTCCCTGGACTAGTTTTTAATTATCTCTCCACTTCATCGCCAAGATAGCCAATAATCAAAGTGGTGGATAAGAGTATAAATCGAATATTGTGAATGTATTTTGCATTATGCCTGTTTGTTTTGCCCAAAATGCTCAATCAAAGTATCAGGCATATGACCCAAGCACCATGTTTGTATAGTGTTGTATTGTTTGTGGTATTGAAATTTGTTGTTGTATTAGACAGAAAATAATAAATTGTGTTATAAAAAAAAAGATATCTAAAAAATATTTGTGCTTGCTCTTGCGGTACTAAGGAAGCAAAAGCCAGTCAGCTGTAATAAACAAAAGCTACAACTGGGTGGCTTTTGCTTCATTGGTGCTGGAGGACGGAGACCAGAGACTACAGGCAGGAAAGCTGCATCTCGCTAAGTGCTAATTTCTTAAGCACTAGCTGCATTTTTTTCCTACATTTTCCGGACTGGAGGAGCCCGGAAAACTTAGAAAGAAAACCACAGCTTTTAAAACGTTGTATTTATGTTTGCAGTAGCTTCAGCTTGGAGCCCCTTCGACTCCAAGCTGAAGCTACCGCAAACATAAATACAACATTGTTGTATTTAAAAAGATGCAAGTTTCTTTCTAAGTTTCTCACGCTCTTCTGAGCCGGAGGAGCATGAGAAACTTAGAAAGAAAAACCGCAGCGTTTTTGAAACACAACCGCGTTGTGTTTCTGCCTGCAGCAGCTTTCACTTTGAGTCTCCCGGGCTTCCCCGGGGGAGCGTATGAGACTCAAAGTGAAAGCTGCTGCAGGCAGAAACGCAACACGGTTGTGTTTCCATGCTGCCGTATTGCTTCTCACTACGGTGGCTTTCGTGTGGAGTCTCCTGGGCTCCCCCAACCCTGAGGGAGTCCAGGAGACTGGTGGCGAAAGCTGTCGCAGTGAGAAATACAACGTTAATTGCTGTGCCTCCGCTTTTTGCTTTCATTTTACTTTTTTTGTGCTTCTCTGGGCTTGGAGAGCACCAAAAACGTAAAATGAAAGTGAAGGCAGCCTCCTCAGCTCTGCTCTGGCTGCAGTAGGCAAAAGCTCCCAGCAGGGGGCTTTTGCTGCTTGTTTAGGGCCGCCAGGGCAGAGCTGAGAAGGCTGCCTGAAATGGCAAAATGGATGCTCCCATGTAAACGCTTTGAGCCTTGTTTGCTCAAAGTGTTTACATAGGAACTTTCATTGAAAATATGTTTAAACTATATTTTAGACTATTGGCCATCTTTTTAGCCAATAATATTTCTGAGCGCACTATTCCTTTAAACTTGGTGGATCCCACTGTTATGCTACCGTCTCTGTTATTCCATTTCTCATGTACTTGTTTCACTCATAAACATGTCTTTGAAGTCCTCTTCGGCCTCTGCACACTTGTTTATAGTGGTGTATCAAATTCCAGCTTCGAAAGTATCAGCCGAATTTCAGCTGAATATCAGCTGTTCGGCTTCGGCCAAATACTTCCTTCTATACTTACTCAAAGCTGAAGTTGAGCCAACTTTCTATGATTAGCTATCTCTCTCTGTGTTTGAGTGAGATCGCTAACCATAGAAGGCAGAGACAGGCTGCAGCCTACCTTATTGGCTACTGTAGCCTGCACCAGCCAAGGGAAGCCCTCATCCCACCTCCTCCGCTCGTTGTTAGTTGGTCGCCAGGTCTTGCCCTGGTGGTCTCCTACTTGTTAATGCAGCTGCAAAAGGACTATGACCACCGCAATTGTTGCTGGGGTTTGGGGGGGTTGCCAGGGTTTGCCCTGGGAGCCCCCTCACTCTTTATTAAAAAATATTTTTAAAATTTGTAAAATGTTTTTTAAAGCAGCAGAGGGGGCTACCAGTGAAAGGCCCGGCAACCCCCCACTAGTTGCTGGGGGGAGGAGTCACTGTGGTTTGCACTGGCGGTCCCCCAGCTCAATAAAAAGAAAAGAAACGCAGCTGCGGGTGGCTCAGGATAAGATCCGTTGACCCCTGCAATTGTTGCTGGGGGTGGGTATAATCAGGGCTTGCCCTAGCAGCCCCCCACTCATTTAAAAAAATAAATGCAGCTGTGGGGGCCGCCAGGACAAGATCCTGCAACCCCCACAATTGGTTTGGCCACATACAAATGTCAAATCTTCACATTTTTTGATTTATCCTTAGGTCTGGCTTCTGTTCCCCTTCTCTTTTTTGAAATGTCACCCTGTCTTTTTATCACACAGGTAGTGGGATTTCTCATGATCACTGGTTGAGGAAAAAGGGATGATGGGAACTGCATTGTATCTCGGTTGCATGATAATGTGGCCCCATTCTACCCATCAAATTCTATGGTGGTTGTTGAGTGGGGGGTGACTGAGGGGGAATAAATACCATCCCTCTGGTGTAATGCCTTGACTTTGCAAGTTATCATTCAGTCTGTGGGCTACGTCAGGTAATGCTGCATTCTGATACTGAGCTGAAAGCGCAATTTTGATTTTAGTAATACCCTTATTTTCCAAAACACATTACTGAAATATCCCAATCTATGTTTGCCTTTGTCAAATTCTTTCATCTCTCTGCTAGCTTCTTTCTCAAGCCCTCAAGTCCGCCAGTTCATCATGGAAGTAAGTTTTGAAGTAAGTTTGATTCCACGCTAAGTTGCTCCCAGGGTGTAACCACACTTCTGGTATGGGGACTTGCATTCCCAGTAACGCTACTTTCCTTTTCTGCCCTGAAGCTACCTATCAATATGATGGCGGCTTGACTGAAAACTTAAGGTTTGGGTACCTATTGTTGGGATGTTCCTCTCTGTATCTTTTATAAGCATTCAGCTAAGTATATTGTTCTTTATCCTTCAAAACGTAGTGGTCCAACAACAACGTAGTAATTGGGTCATACAATTCATTACATGCCTTCTCTAAAATGTTCATTTTATTTATTTATTTATTTATTTGTTTATTAAGTACCAAAAGACCCCGCAGGCATCAGGGTGCTACACATACGCATCAGACCAAGGAAACGGGACGACATATCATTCTGCAGGTGACCATGCGGGGGATGGTGCATGAGGTGGAATTAGTCAAACAGAAGGGTCTTAAGCTGCTCCCTAAAAGGTTGCTGTTTGGTTTCAGAATTGTTGTTAAAGAGTTCCATGCTTGTGCTGAAAGTAGATCAAAGGATCTTCCAATGCCTCTACATTTGTTGCTTCTGGGCACATTCAGCATACCCGAGTTGCTGGAGCGGAGTTGCCTGGATGGTATATGAGGCTTGACTTCAGCCTTGAGGTATGTTGGGGAGTTTCCATGGATACATCTGTGTACCAGGGTGAGTGCTTTGAAACGTATTCTAGTTTGTACGGATAGCCAGTGTAAAGCCCATCTGGCGCTGGTGATGGTCTCTCCTAGAAATCCATTGGCATCATTTTGTATTGTCTGTAGTTTGTTAATGCTACAAGTGTTTTCCCCAATCAAAAGGGCAATACAATAGTCTAGGCGGAGCAATATGAATACCCTGGTCAGGATTATCCTGTTCTTCTGAGGCAGGAGAGGTTTTGCCAAACATAATGCCTGAATTACAGACGAGAGGGAGATTTATTTTTTAAACTTGGGTACTACATGTGCAGTGTTTTCTTAACTACGCCACGAAATGGTTGGGGTTAGTAGACTGATTTTGTCCAAGATATCTGGGTATCGTACCTGTGCAAAATACATTTAACCATAAAACACATCATGCCTGTCTTCCCCTATGGGATAGGAACCTGAACTCCTGTCGGTCATTGTGGGTCTGTACTTGGAGAGACATTTCTAGTGTGTGCTCAGTAGAAAAAGGAGTGAACATTTATCAATTGCCTTACATTTTTCTTCTAAAATACTGTTTCAAAAACTATTTAAAAACCCTTTTGGCATATTGTACACTTGTCAAAGGATTTTGTATTCCCTTGCAGATCTTCACCCAACTCTGCTGCATTAGTGTAACGCCTAAATCTCTATGCCAGGCCTACGTATATGATGGGGACCATCAATCAACCTCACGTTAAGGCATTTATACAATTTTGAAATTAAACCAGCCGGGGTGTTGCAGAAGAATACCACTCCATCAAATTCTGTGAGATTGATTTACTGCTGTCTCTTCGGTTTCTGAATAGCCCAATGTCATTGGCAGTATTTCATCCTCTTTATGCTGAGCATGGCCGTGCATGATTCAAATGATCGAATCTCACCCGTTAGTATAAATAAGGTAGACATTCACAGGCTCCATTTGCCCAAGAACGAAATGTAAGCCCTTTATAGGCTATTGAAAACTCTGAATTATAGCAGATGGGAGTTGTGGGACCTTGGTGTGTGGTTAAGCTTAGCCTGTTAACAAAACTGTCCCAAACTCGCATGGTTAAGGCTTTATCCCTATGGGGAATCCATGGCATGTACCTTAAGGATTTACAATTGATGTCCTCTTCTAATCTTTTCCACCCTATCTGTGTCAAGGGGTCCACCCATTACCCAATGATTCTAAGTTGGGCGGCTTGATAATACCTGCTAAGATTAGGGAGGGTGAATCCTCTATCTCTGATACAGTATAAAGTGGTGCTTGAGAGTTTATGAAAAGAACCTTTCCAAATAAGGGATAAAGTATCCCGCTGGGCTTGTTTGAGGGTTAATCTAGGGATTTCCAATGAGAGCACCAGGACGCAATTCAGTAAATTCAGAAGAATTGTTATCCGTATAGATGCCACTCTTCTTTGTCAGGAAAGTGCCAGGTTGTTCCATCTCCTGAGTTCCATTTTAATGGTATGGAACAAATCGGGATCATTTGCCTGGTAGAAAGTACTAGGGAGCTGTGAGTGAGATACTGATGTATTTAATGGAAATAATAGCTTGTTATAAGGGGAGAGGTTTTGTAAGTGGAGAATTTGTTCAGGCTGTAGATTGAAGTTTAATGCCTCGGGTGGATCCAGATTGACTTTAAATCCAGACACGTCCTGAAAGGCTGGTATGTAGCATGTGAAGCAGGGGTGGGAATGACATAGAGGGGAAAAGAAACGGGTTGTCTGTGTGCATAACTAAATTATAGGAGGGTCCGTCTGTCATGTTATCTCGCAGATAGACTGAGTATTTTATTGTTAAGACTAGGGACTTGAGTCAGGGCGAAGAGAAGGGTGAAAAAAGGGCCACCTGTCTAGTGTTCTTGTTAGGGAAATCTTTCCAAAAAAAGCCATGCACCTATACCCTTGCAGAGGGATGAGTACATAGCAAATACCCCTTCACCAAGCCCACATTTAGACATTAATGTTGTCAGGAATGGCCATTTGACGCAGTCAAAGGCCTTTTCTTCACCTAAGGCCAGTATTACTGCAGGTGTCTTAGTGGTGGTAGCGAAGTCTATCAAATCTACCACCATCCTCACATTGTCCGCAGCTTGTCTCCCCCAAAACAAAGCCTAATTGTTCAAACCCCACTTTTTCCACAAGCATCCTATTTAATTGGGTGGCAAGTATTTTGGCATAGATTTTGGTGTTGATGTTTAAGAGGTATGGTACTGGTATGCGATGCAAAGAGTGGGGTCACCCCCTGCTTGTGAATTACGGAAATTGTAGCTTTGCATAGAGTGCCAGCGGAGAATCCCTGGACCACATATGACTGAATAAATCGGACAAGGGATCTAACAACTCTCTGCTAAAGGTTTTATAGATCAATGGGTGTAGCATCCTAATGTTTTGAGTGTGCTTCACATTGGTGATAAGAAGGGAGGTGTGTAGCATTCTTAATTGTGCTATTGTTGTGTTTCACCATTGTGTAGGAAGGGGGATGTGTAGCATCCTGACTGACTGCATTTGAGTTCAATTGTAGGTACCTTGGAATGTGCAATCTGGGAAGGCCCGGATTACAGTGAAGTCCGTTGTACTGGACGTCAGGGTAGGAGCTTGAACATGATAGATGCGTAACCTGTACTCTCCTGCCTAACTTCCTAACTTAACTCTGTAATATGAAATAAAGAATGTTTCTTTTATACTCCCCGTGTATCCTGTTGTTCCTGCTCCGTGTGATTCTTACCTGAAGTCCCAGGATGCATCCTTGGAATATTTCACTGGCAACCTGTTTTGAAACGATCCCCAAGAACTGGCTGAAGTTGCAGGATGAAGAATAATGATGTTTGAGGGTGCAGGAGCTGTCCACGTGCTGGGATGTGAGTTGAAGAACCTTGTGCCAGCCAGTTGCAGAGGTGATGTGCCAGCCAGTGCAGAGATGTAGATTGCAATAACCGCATCTGCTGTAAAAGGACGTGAGCGTAATACTGCAATGAACATAGTGCTGCGGATGGATGGCGTGCAGAGTAAGCAGAGCCCTGCAATACATGGGAGTATGGAAGTCCAAGATGGTGATAACACCAAAAGTGAGCCGGAGTGTCTACATGCCGCACAATCATGGCGCGGTGAGCTAGCGATCCTTGTGCCAGCCAGTTGCAGTTGCAGAGATGTAGATGGCAGTAACAACATTCCTTAGTTGTGCTATTGTTGTGTTTCACCATTGTGTAAAGAAGGGAGATGTGTAGCATCCTGACTGACTGCATTTCTGTACTATTGAAGGTGTATTGGTATGTGGAATCTGTGAAGCCCCAGATTCCAGTGACTTCTGGTGTACTGGATTTCAGTAAAAGAGCTTGAACATGATAGATGTGTAACATGTACTCTTCTGCTTAACATCCCAACTGAACTCTAAAATGGAATAAAGAAGTTTCCTTATTACTCACCGTGTATCCGGGTGTTCCGGCTGCGTGTGACACTTACCTGAAGTCAAAGGATGCATCTTTGAATATTTCACTTGGGGTAAATCCATGCACCTTTCCCAGCTTCATTCCTGAAATGGCGGGTAGCATCTCTTCCTTATTTACATCTGCGCATATGATTCCCCTTTGTTCTTCTGAGATGTGAGGTATGTGGCTTCTGTCTAGATATTGTTATATATCAGCGAATCAGGATTTGTAATAATGTCTGATCTCCTCCACTTTGGAAGATGCAGAATGTCTAGACTCTAGACCTTCTCCCTTTACCCTTATTCTCCGTTATCTGCTCGGCTCTTATTCTAGCTTTTAATTTCCAGGCCAAATTGTTCCCTGCTTTGTCTTCAACCTCATAGTATTTCTGTTTGGTACTTAAAATAGGGAATTCCACTCTGTTGCTATTTAACAGATTCATCTGAGCTTTTGGGTAAGTGGATTGTATTTAGTGTTTTAAGTTAGCCTGTAGTTCTATAGGCTAAATCAAGATCTCTCAGTTGCCCCATGAATGTACTGAGTTCCTCCCTGTGGATTTTATTCAGTCAGGAAACATTAGCGATCAGCATGCCTCTTTTGGAAGTGTTGAAATCATCCCATCTAGCAAAACAGTTTGTTCACCTTTTACAGTTACCGAGAAAGAAGTTATAGATCTCTGTTTTAATCCCTCCCTAATAACTGCGTGTCTCTTAGAAGACTGGGGTTAAGGTTCCAGCTAAAAGGCCTACTATTAGAGGTATCCAGTTCAGGGTCAAGTTTCATGTTAAAATCCCCTGCTAAAATGAAATGCCACTCCACAAAGAGATTCATTTTTTCCAGAATACAAAAATCCTTTTGGCCCAAATTGGAGCTGTATATCGAATAATTCCTAATAAGAACATCACTTAATTTGAACAGTAGAAAGTGAGATCAGCCTTATTTGTCGTTATCACATTTTGTTAAGGTAAAGCGGATATTCAAGCTCAGAAGGAAAGCCACACCTTTCTTTTTCCTTTGCTGTCGTGCACAATTATACTGGGAAGTATCTGGAACGCAGCTGCCCAAATGTACTAGGTGGCCTAGGTCTCCTGAAGGCATCCTATATCTACCTGGTCCTTCCTCACATCCTGCAATATCTGTACTCTTATTAGGCGAATTCAAGCCCATTACATTTAGGTTATATATCTTAACGTTTGGCAATCAAGGGGACTGCTTCCATAGACATGCATTGAGGAGAACACATTTTCTCGTTCCAATATGGAGAGACAATGCATACGTGTGGGAGAAATGTAGCACAGGACAGAATCTGTTGCGTTGTTGTTACCTTAAAACATACTCCTAGTACCAAACAAGACTCTTTAACACCAATGTAATAGTCAACAGTGAGGAAATTCTCCAATACCCAATCTCTTCGAACACTGTCCCATTAAAACCCAAGGCACAGTTCAACCTCTTGACAACCCCGAAATGATATTGCTCATGCAAAGCTAGGCAGCCTACTAAATGCACTTCATCAATTCTGTAAACCTTTAGGGGTCGATTCATGGAAATAATGTGCGCCGAAAATTCCCGTGCAGAGGTGCCAAAACGTGCGAATCGCAGTAAAAGTGCGAAAATCGCAGTGCAAGTGCGAAAATCGCAGAGAAACCAGCGCACATCGATTCATGGAAGTCCGTGCGCGAGAAAAACATTGGATGTGCGCTTAAAATGTGCGCAGCGCACAGTGTGCGCCACGGCCACTGCGAAATCTCACATAGCGCGGCGCACATCACAAAAGTAGGCGGAACACGGGGCGTAACACTCGGAACTGGGAACAACGCGTGAAAATATGGGTGTCACGGGGGAAGTACAGGAGGCAAGTGCGCGGAACGCCCACACGCTCAACTACAACCCGTATTCATGGAATCGAATAGGGCAAACCAGCGCACGGTCAAAGACGCGCACAGGGCCAAACAAGTACGCCACAAGAAAGCAGGCGGTAGCGCCCCTGTGACTGAAATAAATGTGCGCCAAAATGTGCGCTAACAAAAAGCATCCATATACAGCCATGATGAATGGGCCATACAGTGGCCCTCTAGGACAAATGAGGTGCAAAGGGGCACCGACAAACACGGACACCTGCTGTGTGAAAAATAGCGTGTGCGCGTGTTCCTGGGTGCGCGGGAAGTTCCACACGCGATTGGCCTGGGTACGTGTACTTCGGGGAGCGCGGGAAGTTCCACAGGCGATTGGCCTGGGTACGTGTACTTCGGGGTGCGCAAGAAGTTCCACACGCGATTAGCCTGGGTACGTGTACTACGGGGTGCGCGGGAAGTTCCACACGCGATTGGCCTGGGTAGGTGTACTTCGGGGTGCGCGGGAAGTTCCACACGCGATTGGCCTGGATACGTGTACTTCGGGGTGCGCGGGAAGTTCCACATGCAATTGGCCTGGGTACGTGTATTCCGAGGTGTGCGGGAAGATTCACACGCGATTGCAGCAGGGTACGTGTATTTCGGTGGTGCCGGGGAATGCTACACGTGATTTGGCCATGTGGGTCCTCCCAGGTGTTCCCTCCACACCCTCCACGGCCCCTGCAGGCAGCCCACACCACAGGGTACTACCCTGCACCCCTGCTCATGTCCCAAAGGCAACCCATCCACCATGGCCATGCCCACCAGCCAACCCACATGTCACCTTGCACTACTGATCACCAACACATGTCTCCCATCACCCCCACCCCCCGGCAGTGCAGAGGCAGCCTCCACCAGGCCCCCACTCATGTCTCCCATCACCCCCACCCCCCAGCAGTGCAGGGGCAGCCTCCACCAGGCTCCCACCCATGTGCCCCTGCACCCCCACCCCCCAGCAGTGCAGGGGCAGCCTCCGCCAGGCCCCCACTCATGTCTCCCATCACCCCCACCCCCCAGCAGTGCAGGTGCAGCCTCCACCAGGCCCCCACCCATGTCTACCACCACCCCCACCCCCCAGCAGTGCAGGGGCAGCCTCCACCAGGCTCCCACACATGTCCCCCTGCACCCCCACCCCCCAGCCACCAGGGGCATCCTCCACCAGGCCCCCACCCATGTCTACCACCACCCCCACCCCCAGCCACCAGGTGCAGCCCCCACCAGGCACCCACCCATGTCTACCACCACCCCCACCCCCCAGCCACCAGGGGTAGCCTCCACCAGGCCCTGACCCATGTCTACCTCCACCCCAGCCACCAGGGGCAGCCTCCACCAGGCCCTCACTCATATCTCCCATCACCCCCACCCCCCAGCAGTGCAGGGGCAGCCTCCACCAGGCCCCCACCCATGTCTACCCCCACCCCCCAGCCACCAGGGGCAGCCTCCACCAGGCCCCCACCCATGTCTACCACCACCCCCACCCTCCAGCCACCAGGGGCAGCCTCCACCAGGCCCCCATTCATGTCTCCCATCACCCCCACCCCCAGCAGTGCAGGGGCAGCCTCCACCAGGCTCCCACACGTCCCCCTGCACCCCCACCCCCCAGCCACCAGGGGCAGCCTCCACCAGGCCCCCACCCATGTCTCCCATCACCCCCACCCCCCAGCAGTGCAGGGGCAGCCTCCACCAGGCCCCCACTCATGTCTCCCATCACCCCCACCCCCCAGCCACCAGGAGCAGCCTCCACCAGGCCCCCACTCATGTCTCCCATCACGCCACCCCCCAGCAGTGCAGGGGCAGCATCCACCAGGCCACCACCCATGTCTACCACCACCCCCACCCCCCAGCCACAGCCTCCACCATGCCCCCACTCATGTCTGCCATCACCCCCACCCCCCAGCAGTGCAGGGGCAGCCTCCACCAGGCCCCCACTCATGTCTCCCATCACCCCCACCCCCCCAGCAGTGCAGGGGCAGCCTCCACCAGGCTCCCACACATGTCCCCCTGCACCCCCACCCCCCAGCCACCAGGGGCATCCTCCACCAGGCCCCCACTCATGTCTCCCATCACCCCCACCCCCCAGCAGTGCAGGGGCAGCCTCCACCAGGCCAACACCCATGTCTACCACCACCCCAGCCACCAGGGGCAGCCTCCACCAGGCCCCCACTCATGTCTCCCTGCACCCCCACCCCCCAGCAGTGCAGGGGCAGCCTCCACCAGGCCAACACCCATGTCTACCACCACCCCCACCCCCCCAGCCACCAGGGGCAGCCTCCACCAGGCCCCCACTCATGTCTCCCTGCACCCCCACCCCCCAGCAGTGCAGGGGCAGCCTCCACCAGGCCCCCACTCATGTCTCCCTGCACCCCCACCCCCCAGCAGTGCAGGGGCAGCCTCCACCAGGCCCCCACTCATGTCCAACTCATGTCTCCCATCCCCCAGCAGTGCAGGGGCAGCCTCCACCAGGCTCCCACACATGTCCTCCTGCACCCCCACCCCGCAGCCACCAGGGGCAGCCTCCACCAGGCCCCCACACATGTCCCCCAGCACCCCCACCCCCCAGCCACCAGGGGCAGCCTCCACCAGGCCCCCACCCATGTCCCCCTGCACCCCCACCACCCAGCAGTGCAGGGGCAGCCTCCACCAGGCCCCCACTCATGTCCAACATATGTCTACCATGACCCCCACCCCCCAGCAGTGCAGGGGCAGCCTCCACCAGGCTCCCACACATGTCCCCCTGCACCCCCACCCCCCAGCCACCAGGGGCAGCCTCCACCAGGCCCCCACCCATGTCTACCCCCACCCCCCAGCCACCAGGGGCAGCCTCCACCAGGCCCCCACCCATGTCTACCACCACCCCCAGCCACCAGGGGCAGCCTCCACCAGGCCCCCACCCATGTCTCCCATCACCCCCACCCCCCAGCCGTGCGATTTGCCTGTGTACGTGTACTTCGGGGTGCGTGGGAAGTTCCACACGCGATTGGCCTGGGTACGTGTACTACGGGGTGCGCGGGAAGGTCCACACGCGATTGGCCTGGGTACGTGTACTACGGGGTGCGTGGGAGGTTCCACACGCGATTGGCCTGTGCACGGGAAGTTCAACACGCGATTGGCCTGGGTACGTGTACTACGGGGTGCGTGGGAGGTTCCACACGCGATTGGCCTGGGTACGTGTACTATGGGGTGCGCGGGAGGTTCCACACGCGATTGGCCTGGGTACGTGTACTTCGGGGTGCGCGGGAAGTTCCACACGCGATTGGCCTGGGTACGTGTACTACGGGGTGCACGGGAGGTTCCACACGTGATTGGCCTGGGTACGTGTACTACGGGGTGCGCGGCAGGTTCCACACGCGATTGACCTGGGTACGTGTACTTCGGGGTGCGCGGGAGGTTCCACACGCGATTGGCTTGGGTACGTGTACTTCGGGGTGCGCGTGAACTTCCACACGCGACTGGGCCTGTGAGAGTGGGGTACGTGTATTCCAAGGCTGGGCGGGAATATTTACTCGCGACTGGGCCTGGGAGAGCGTGCTACGTGTATTCCTGGGGTGGGCGGGAAGATTCACACGTTCGCCTACGACGTGCCAAAAAATAAATGGTCCAATCCTGAAACACGTACGCCAGCATGAAGCAGGCGTACGTCGACCCGCGCAGCATAAAAGTGCGCGCAAACAACAAACAAGCTCATACGCCAGGATGAATATACCGTTCCTAGCAGCAGTGGCCGTGGGTTACCAAAGGAGGAGGAGGAGGATAGTGAGGGCCAGAATTTTCACTCCCAGAACCAGCCTTTTTGGGATGCCTGAGGTACAGGTTTCCACCACACATAATACTGGACCTGGTCAGTGAGTGGGAGGATGACCTCACATCACCCACCCTGTGCTCCCAAGCACTCAGCACCCTGGAGAAGGTCCTCAATGTACTGCACTTCTTGGCCACAGGATCATTTCAGCGGACAAGTGCCATAGTGGGTGGGGTGTCACAGGCCACGCAGTCACACTGCCTACACCAGGTCTTGAACATCATCACTGCACGCCCATCAGTCCGTAGGCACATATACCTGCCCAGGACACCTGCAGAAAGGCAGGCTGCCACCCTCGATTTCTACGGTGTGGCACAATTCCCAAAAGTGCTAGGTGCCATTGACTGCACCCATGTGGCACTATGTCCCCCCAGGGCATCTGAGCACATCTATAGGAACCGCAAGCACTGGCATTCCATCAACGTGCAGGTAGTATGTAATGCTAAGGGAATCATCACCTCAGTATATGCCAACTATCCAGGGTCCACCCACGACAGCTTCATTTACCGAATGTCTACTCTAAGCCGGGACCTAGAAGCTGGGCGGCATGGCGATACATGGCTGCTTGGTGAGTATGAATGCCACTGCACATGCATGCATGTCAGATGCAGAGTTATGTCACTACCCCACTAATGATACCCATCACCTCCTCACCAGGGGACAGTGCCTACCCTCTGAGCACCCACATGATGACGCCAATTCGGAACCCCATCACGCCTCCAGAGGTAAGATACAACACAGCCCATATTGCAACCCGGGGCATAGTGGAGCGCAAATTCGGAGTGCTCAAGTCACGCTTTCGCTCCCTTGACCGTTCTGGCGGGCAGCTGTTATATGCGCCCCAGTAGTGTGCAGGATCATAGTGGCAGCATGTGTCCTGCACAATGTTGCAACATGCCGGGGCCTGGCTGTGGACATTGTGGTACCCCTACATCCCCAACCACATGCACGCCCGCTGCGCATGGGAGGGGAGAGGGCACGGGGTGAGGCAGCCCGTACGCAGCTGGAGGCTAATTACTTCACATAGAAATCACACCCCAGTGGAGTGCACACAGCCCTGGCACATACCATCTGATGAGCAATGATGACTCGACCTGACAAGACGAACAAAGGGACAGTCAACTGTTAGAACCATAGCAGCCTGAGATTGTTCATGTGGAAGTGTCACAATGTGTGCATCCCTACCTACACAAACACCACCAATGCAGTGTCATCAAAAGACACTTCCATGCTGCAGAAATGAATACCCACTCGCAAAATACTACATGAAAACAGTGCCATGTCACCCAACCCCTCCCCGGCACGGCCACACAACACACCATGGCATGTCATGCAATGTGAGAGGAAAGAAATTAATCCCCACAACATGCCCCAAGTGTCACCAGCTACAGTGTCCCTAATGGAAACATGTCCACACATGAAATGCTCACAGTAATGCAGGACCTACAACACACATTACCAAATACTTACCAAGAATACCAATCACCTACACAACCTCCAACCTACCTTAAACATGACATTACAGACTTAAAATTTTGGTAGCCTCACTACCTGATGATGCCAGCTCTCCGAACACTTCCAAGTATACAGTGTTAGCGCCACGCAAGAGTGTAGGTGCACTGCTTACAACATGGACTCCAGTTCCAAGGTGGACCGCATTGTGAAGACACGAGGAATGGACCTGCAAATTAGCAGGATGAGATGGATGCAGAGGCACATATCAATACACCATGCAGTGTACAATACAACAACAATATGCACTATGAATGTATACACAGTATTGACTACAGACTGCCCACACAGCTCATGGGAGTCCAATGTCACCATGTACGTCAATGTCACTTGGGCACACCCTTTGCAAGCCCATGGAAACGGGAAGCAGGAGGGGTGTGTGACACAAAAACCCAAGCATCTGAACCAAATTCATGACAAGCCTGCATGTGCCCAACCACAATGCAGCGTATGCCCACGGGAGCCACACAAGGCAACACACTGTCCCAAAAAAAACAAAAAAAAATAAATCAAATATGCCCATCAATGGGCCCGGGTGGGTGGGGGAGGCCACCCAGGAGGTCCAAGGACAGGGTGCACACCAAAACCCACCTGTGTGGATCTTGCGAAAAAAATACACCTCCATGGGCTCATGGCCTACACGTCTACCCTATTGTGGGAGTATCACTGCTGTCGCTCTCCTCACCCTCTGCAGCTGCATCAGGAGGTGGTGGCACTATGGGAGGCAGCCCACGCAAAGCCCTAGTGTGGTAGGTCTCGTTCTGGAGGATAAGTGTGCGGAGGTCCCCATGCAACAACTCACGGGATGCCCGGGCCTCCGCCCTAGTTGCCTGCATCTCAGCTGAGAGCGTACGTGTGAGACGCTCCAGCTGCTGTACTGTCCTTCTGTTTGTTGAAGCCTCAAGCTCAACAAGAGTCGTCCTGAGGTGAAGGAGTTCCACCCTCAGGGCTTCCCTGTGGCCCTGGGACTCTATGGAAATCGCTTCCTGCAGAGTCGCCAGTGCCGCCCGCCTGTCCCTGTCGGACGCCAACATGTCCTCCCTGTGTGACTGGCAGATGGAGTCGGTTGCCTGCTGTAGTCGCTCCATCAGCCTTTCGGGGGGTACAATGGCCATCCTATCCATGGCCTGAGCCATCATCTCTGATGATTCTGCCTGTTGGGTTGCCATACCGTATATGGATTGCTCCCATGCGGTATTGCCAGGTGGCGTACGGCCACCACGTCGGCGGGCACCACACCTGTCTGGGGCAAGGCGAACTGCGCCTTGCTGTGCCGGCACTGCCTGAGGCTGCAGGACTGCATTCCCCCTCTGATCTGCTGGCCCAGGAACAGGATCAGATGTCGCGGAGTGTGACCCTGCATCCGTAACCACCAAAGGCGTACCTGCCAACACTGACATCCCCATTGAGGGTTCTAACCCTGGTGCAGGTGGGTCGGACAGAACAGAATCCCTCCCAGGAACACTCACCTGCGACGGCACATAGGTCTCATCATCCGAATCGACACCTGAATACAGCTCGGGGGAGGTGCTGCCAGAGACACCCCTTGAGAGCACGACCTGCAGCAGTTGTGGGTTCTCACTCACCACCACACCAGGTCCCTCACTGGTGGTCGGTCGGCCCTCAGACCCCTCCTGGGTCTGCACCATCTCCACAACCTCAGCAGTATCAAGTGCGTCATCCCCTGCAAAGATATAAAAGAAAACAAATGGAAACAGGCATTAGCACTATGGCACACAATTAGGGCTTAGAGGCTACAGAAACAGTACTTGATTGACACATGTCCCACATGACTAAAACCCTCCCATGAATGCACCGTCACTGCGTGTGAAGGGGAGGCAGATGGCACACATTGATGACACCAAGATGGAAGATGAATACATTTGCTGCATGCTGCCTAGCAGTGGCATCACACATTGGCCAGTGATTGGCAGGTCAAATACACATGCCATCACACAGATGGCATGTACCCTAGCCATGAAGTGAAGAGGGAGAGGAGGTCACCAATTGTTCATTCAGTCCAGTTTGCTCATGTAATTGATTTTTTTCATTGAAATGGTTCAAATGTTTAACCTGCAGCTGCCAGTCCAAAATGGTCCAATAGCACAGGGACATGTCTAAACTAATCATGTCCAGGAAACTAAGCCAGTCCACTGTACCATAGCCGTGTCAGACATGTGACAATAGGACTGAGAAATCCCGAGTAAAAGTGGTGGTATGCAAACAATCTGCCTGAATAAACAGAGGTAAATAAGCAACAATGTTGTGGCAAGATGACACTCCAAGGGCAACTGGCGTGGTGTTGGGCTGGATGTCTAATGTTGGCAGAAGGGATGCTGCTATACCCAAATGCTGGTGCCAAGAATGTATAGGAAGAGGCACATGGGTGACCCAAACCATTCAGGCACACACACACCCTCACCTGGCACCCAAACACAAGCCCTCCCACACACACACCATGCACATGGATGACACACACATGCATGTGCACTCAACGGACAATGCCTCGTAATCTGCCAGTTCTCCCACGCCTTGCATCTGTTCCTCCGTGACGTAGGTCCCAGCAACCTGCTCATGTGGAGTGAGTTCTATGTCGTCTGCTGGAGACCCACCTCCAGTCACTAGAGTTGCGGCATGACTTGAGGCCAGCTTATTCTTTGCCCTGCGCTTCAGGTCATTCCAGCGCTTGTAGCATTCATTAGCTGTGCGCCTCACGATTCCAAGGGCACTTATGATGTCCGCAATGGTCTGCCAGTGTGCCTGACGTTGTGCAGGTGTGGTCTTGGATCCTGCAACAATCACCATTTCGCGGTCATGTGCAGACACATACTCTACACGTGCATTCAGTTCGGCCTCATTGAAGCTGGGCTTCCTTGACGGGCCGGACTGTGTAGCCGTGTCTGGGGCATCAGCCTCTACTGGACGAGCACTCTTCCTCTTCCGCTTGGAAGGTGGTGGGGATCCTGAGTGTCCTACGCCGCTCTGGACACTAGGGGCAGGAGCGTGGGATTGCACACTCAGCATGGCAGTTGGTGCAGGCATTAGCTCAAGTGTGATGGTGTCAGGGGGAATGTCAGCATGATGGACTTGGACCGACACTGTCCTGGCTGGGTGTGTGAGAGGTGGGGTGGATGACCTAGCTGCCCCTGATCCACGTGGCCTGATGACACCAATGTTCACCGGCGCACGTGGCCTAGACCTGCTGACCTGGAAGTCAGCCATGGAGTCACCCTGTGCCAGGTCTGGTTTCACAGTGGGTTGGTCCAACAACGGCTGAGCATGGATGGTGTCAGCCACGATAACCTCAACCAGGGGGGGTGGGCACGGGTGTCCCTGACTGCTCCTCCACACATGGAGGGCTAGGGGCACCCTGCAAGTCACGGCCACGTCCCCTACCGGATCCACCAAGGCCACCACTTGGGGCTCGGCCACCTTTGCCACCCTTACGGCTTGTTCGCCTCCCAGCCATGGCACTGATGTTATTGTGCGTATGGGAGTCGATGTGAACTATTGTCCTGGGCAATTGGGGGTCAAAGAGGTTGGGTACCAGATGGTAATCGTACCCTAGTGCTCTAGCAAAGCTGTATGTCACCCCTGGGGAAAGATGACGGGTCACGCAACGCACAGGCACCCCAAAAAAGGGAAGTAAGGTGCACGCAACCCCTCCTAGACCACGTGCGTGGAAAAATAAACCTGCACTACGCTATGGCACCCAGAAACACAAGAATGAACGTATGCGTGTCACACGCAGCCTAGAATGACCTCTGAAGGGGTACGCGACACACGGGGCAAGCACAGATGTTAAATACGTGCGTGACTCACTATCTGCCAGGAACAAAAGCGTGAAAAATATGCGCCTGTGCGTGTTGGCAACAACCCCGCCAAAAGAAGAATTGTATGCTGTGTGAGGAGACAGGCCAACAGTAGAAGGGAACTCTGTTTGAGGAAACAGGCCCAGGAAAAAGAGGAAAAGAGAAAAAGCTGTCAGAGGTAACAGGGAGTACGAACTGGAAACGCTGTGAAGTAAATCGCGTGTGAACTGACAAGAAGTACAGATTTCACCCACTCGCTCTCCACGAAAAGCACGTACAAGGAATTGGCGTTCTACACGTACCTTTTATACACACGTCACAGACGCGCATACGCGATGAGGCCATTTCCACCAATTACGCGCTTTGACACTCGGACGTGTATCTCTTTCTTTTTACACGCGCCATTCTCTACGTCCATGCGCGTGACGTCACAGCTGCGCATGGTGGCCTTTGGGCCAATGAAATCGCATTAGCGAGCACACGTGGTAAAACTGCACGTCCGAGTGTCATCGCGTGTAATCGGAGGGAAGTGAGCGTACACGCGATTGGCCTGGGTATGTGTATTTCTGGGGTGCGCAGGAAGTTTCACACGCGATTGGTGGAAATCCACGTGTGCTCTGTCATCACGTGTAATGAGGGAAACACCCGCGCGCGTCACGTCACAGATGCGCTTACGCCTTTGGTCCAATGAAATCGCATATGCATGCTGACGTGCATACGCGCTAAGGGCCTTTCCTCGATTTACTCGCAGACGTGCAGGATTTTCACGTGCCAAATCACTCCGTATCAAGCTGGCCACGCGTAAGCACACGGAAGATCACGCTTCTGCTCACAAGGCCGAATTACTGCCCCCCAGAGCCCCGAGTACGCTCCCACCTACCATCTGCTGCTGCCTGACTGGCTGCTGCCCACGTGCCCTGCCATTTGCTGCCTGCACATCAGCCAGGGGTGCTGTTGCTGTGACCACCCCTGCTGGAACCGAAGACTCCCGACTGGGATTCCATCGCTCCACAGCCCAGCCCCAGGACCCAGTTGCCCACCCACTCCTGCCTCTGGGGTTGTCATGTCGGGCACTGCAACATCTGGCACCACTGACAACCCCCGGCCAGAGAGGCAGAGGGGCACCAGCTTCAGTGCCACGGAAGTTGGTGTCCTGGTGGAGCAAGTCCTGGGGCAGTATGATGCCCTCTACGGAAGTGTGTGCGCCGACAAGGAAGGACGGACCCGGATCTGGACGGACATTGTGACTGCCATCAACGCAGAGGGGGTGGCTGTCCGCGACTTCCAACATATCAAGAAGCGCTGGGAGGACTTCAGGTCCAGGACCCTGAACAAGGCCCGGCGCCTCTTGAAGGCAGCGGATGCCAAGGGGCGCCGGGGCCACTTGTCGGAAGATCAGATGAGGGTCCTGGAAAGCATATCCCCAGCGCTCCACGTCCAGGTCCTTGAGAGGCAGACCGGTCTGGAGTCGAGCGGTAAGTGTACATGCATCATGATTGTAAGCTGTGCGTGTGGTGATGTGCCAGTAGTGTGCCGGTTGCACATCTGTTTGTATGGGGCCGAGTATGGGTGGGGGTGTACAGGACCGTGAGGCTAACACATGCGAGGGCTGTCATGTGTGAGACATGGATGGTGCTTGTGTGTGTAGGCTTGCATGCCAAATGCAGTTGTGCGGGCACACATGTTTGGATGAATGTGTATGTAAGTGGGCATGTTCGTGATGTCACGCATGTATGTTTTCAGCTGCATGTATCAGCACTGTGTACATGTGCATGTGTGTGTATTTGACAAGGATGCAACATGGATACATGTGACAGCGGGATGTGGAAGCCTGATTGGCAGATGTGACATGGATGCCCATCGGAACACTGCGACAGTTGGCTGAGGTGTACACATGCATGCAAGTGTGGTGGTGTGCGTGCATGTGTAGTGCATTCCCTGTGTTGCATGTGATGTCTGGCTCACCTTTTCCTGCTCATGCTGTTGTATGTGTATGGATGGTGCTGGCAATTGCGATGTGGCTGTGGTATGGCTCATGTGTGCATGTTGAAATGACATGTGTGTTGCTGATTGTGATGCCATGTCTGAGGTTTGCCAATGCAACTCATGTGCAACTGTCATGTGTGTATGTGTCCATTGTACAGTGCCCTGATGCCTGTGTTTTATTTCTCCCTGTCTGCAGCGTCAACTGATGAAGAGGGCGGAGAAGGTGCTGTGGAGCACAGCAGCGGGGATCGCACCGCCAGCCGGAGGCACAAGACCCGGCTCCCCTCCCAGGTTGTGATCTCGTCGGGGAGTGAGGAGTCCGGTGCCGCGTCCCAGGCCGCAGCTGCCGGGGGGAGGTCCAAGAGGCGGAAGTCTGAGTTGGACTCCTCGGCAGCAGAAGGGGCAGCTGGGACCCCACAGGACCCAATGGGGGAAGATGGCACGGAGTCATCCAGGTTGGTGGGGGGTTTGGTGGAGGAGGAGGCCGTGCAAGCAACAGAGACTGGGTCTGGAGGTGGGGATTCCACTGGTGCTAGTGGTGCAGTGCAGGGACAGGAGGCAGCACAGGTCGCCGCGGAGGTGCCTGTGTGCTATCCTGTCCCTGATCCTGTCACTGCATCATCTTGCACCAGGAGGGATGCCTACGTCCAGACCAGTTTTCAGGCAGGGGATGAGCTCACGACAACTGGCCTTCCTCTGCCTGCGGACGTGGCTATCTGGGTCCGGGTTGAGCCTGTCCTGACTGGTGTGGCGTTGCGTCAACTGGCCATGCGAGGTGACCTGCAGTCTTTTCATGAGGAGACTGCACGTCATCTCGAATGGCTCGTTGACCGCGTCGGCCTACTGGGACAGGTCACCCAGGCCGGATTCCTCCATTTGATGGGGCTTGCTACGACCCCCCTCCTCAACTGAACCCCCTATGCGCCAGTCGTCCTCCGTGCCATCTTCCCACCCATCAGTCACCTGGGTGCCCTGTAGAGCTGCCTCTGATGGTGCGGCCAGGCTGGTGGAGGAGGCATCCCTGCCACGGTCGGGAGTCGGACGTCCAGCAGGGGTGGCCACATCGACTGCACCCCAGCCAGCGGAGGATGTGGAGGCAGCAGGAGGCAGTGCACGGGCAGAGGCGCAGCAGCAGCAACGTGGTGGGAGCCATGATGGCTCGGGGCCTTCCACATCGGAGGGGCAGGCATCGGCCGGAGGGCAGGAGGACCCATGTCGGGAAGTGTCTTCCGTGTGGCAGCGGTTGGGCCACGCCATAGATGCGGAGCGGCAGCGGGCGGAAGAGGCACGGCTCACGATGGTCAGGGCGGAGAACTCCATGCGGAGGGCCCTGAGGCGTGCCGAGTGCCTCGAGGCAATCCGCAGGGAGTTTGGGGGGAACATGTGGACGGCCCTACGGACCCTCTGGACCATGGAGGAGGAGCGCCTCTGGGACATTGAGCAGGAGTTCGATGATGCCCTGGCCCGGAACATCCCGAAGTGAGCCGTCGGACTAGCCCGCTGCCCTTGTAAATAGTTCTATAGTTAGTGTTAGGTTTCCTTTGGTTTAACATTTTGTTTTTTTGACCTTTTGGACAATGGGCCACATTTTTGTATATAGTTATTTTTTTTAGGTAGTGTTATTAGATAGGTTGCATTTCTTCGGTTGGAATCATGGACCCTGGATTGTTTATCTGTACGTAGTTGACTTTTGGATTTTCAATTTTTATTATGATTTCGCCATGGAGCAATGGTTTTCGATTTTAATTTTCCATTGGATTTACTTTTGTGGACTGTGACTTTGGACACCTTTCCTTTGCATTATGATTTGTGGTTTTGCATTATTTCACGGACCTGCTGGTTTTTTTTTTTTAATTTCTATTATTGTTTGTTTATTTTTGATTCAATTTATGTTGCTTTTAATACTACACATTGAACTTTGAATCAAAAATATGTATCATCTCATTGGTTTCATGCATTTCATGATATGGGTTTTGACATTCACTGACACCCATTGGGTGTATGTGAGGGACATGTGTTCATTTCCAAACTTGCAATTGGGCTTCTATCATGTTTTTGCCATAAAGGCCAGTGATCTACATTGTGGTGACATGTTGGCTGGGGGACATGAGTGGGGGCCTGGCGGAGGCTGCCACTCGTGGCTGGGGGGTGGGGGTGGTGGGAGACATGAGTTGGGGGCCTGGTGGAGGCTGCCCCTGCACTGCTGGGGGTGGGGGTGCAGGGAGACATGAGTGGGGGCCTGGTGGAGGCTGCCCCTGCACTGCTGGGGGGTGGGGGTAATGGGAGACATGGGTGGGGGCCTGGTGGAGGCTGCCCCTGGTGGCTGGGGTGGTGGTAGACATGGGTGGGGGCCTGGTGGAGGCTGCCCCTGGTGGCTGGGAGTGGGGGTGATGGGAGACATGAGTGGGGGCCTGGTGGAGGCTGCTCCTGGTGGCTGGGGGGTGGGGGTGGTGGTAGCATGGGTGGGGGCCTGGTGGAGACTGCCCCTGCACTGCTGGGGGGTGGGGGTGATGGGAGACATGATTGGGGGCCTGGTCGAGGCTGCCCCCGGTGGCTGGCAGGGTGGGGGTGGTGGTACACATGGGTGGGGGCTTGGTGGAGGCTGCCCCTGGTGGCTGGGGGTGGGGGTGATGGGAGACATGAGTGGGGGCCTGGTGGAGGCTGCCCCTGGTGGCTGGGGGGTGGGGGTGATAGGGGACATGAGTGGGGGCCTGGTGGAGGCTGCCCCTGCACTGCTGGCGGGTGGGGGTGGTGGTAGACATGGGTTGGGGCCTGGTGGAGGCTGCCCCTGCACTGCTGGGGGGTGGGGGTGGTGGGAGACATGTGGGGGCCTGGTGGAGGCTGCCCCCGCACTGCTGGGGGGTGGGGGTGGTGGTAGACATGGGTGGGGGCCTGGTGGAGGCTGCCCCTGGTGGCTGGGGGGTGGGGGTGCAGGGAGACATGAGTGGGGGCCTGGTGGAGGCTGCCCCTGCACTGCTGGGGGGTGGGGGTGGTGGTAGACATGGGTGGGGGCCTGGTGGAGGCTGCCCCTGGTGGCTGGGGAGTGGGGGTGCAGGGAGACATGAGTGGGGGCCTGGTGGAGGCTGCCCCTGCACTGCTGGGGGGTGGGAGTGGGGGTGGTGGGAGACATGAGTGGGAGCCTGGTGGAGGCTGCCCCTGGTGGCTGGGGGTGATGGGGGACATGAGTGGGGGCCGGTGTAGGCTGCCCCAGCACTGCTGGGGGGTGGGGGTGGTGGTAGACATGGGTGGGGGCCTGGTGGAGGCTGCCCCTGGTGGCTGGGGCTGGGGGTGGGGGTGCAGGGAGACATGAGTGGGGGCCTGGTGGAGGCTGCCCCCGCACTGCTGGGGGGTGGTGGTGGTGGGAGACATGAGTGGGGGCCTGGTGGAGGCTGCCCCTGCACTGCTGGCGGGTGGGGGTGGTGGTAGACATGGGTGGGGGCCTGGTGGAGGCTGCCCCTGGGGGGTGGGGGTGATAGGGGACATGAGTGGGGGCCTGGTGGAGGCTGCCCCTGGTGGCTGGGAGGTGGGGGTGGTGGGAGACATGAGTGGGGGCCTGGTGGAGGCTGCCCCTGCACTGCTGGGGGGGTAGGGGTGCAGGGTGCCATGAGTGGGGGCCTTGTGGAGGCTGCCCCTAGTAGCTGGGGGGTGGGGGTGATAGGGGACATGAGTGTGGGCCTGGTGGAGACTGTCCCTGGTGGCTGGGGGTGATGGGGGACATGAGTGGGGGCCTGGTGGAGGCTGCCCCTGCACTGCTGGGGGGTGGGGGTGGTGGGAGACATGAGTGGGGGCCTGGTGGAGGCTGCCCCTGCACTGCTGGGGGGTGGGGGTGGTGGTAGACATGGGTGGGGGCCTGGTGGAGGCTGCCCCTGGTGGCTGGGGGTGGGGGTGCAGGGAGACATGAGTGGGGGCCTGGTGGAGGCTGCCCCTGCACTGCTGGGGGGTGGGGGTGGTGGCAGACATGAATGGGGGCCTGGTGGAGGCTGCCCCTTGTGGCTGGGGGGTGGGAGTGATAGGGGACATGAGTGGGGGCCTGGTGGAGGCTGCCCCTGGTGGCTGGGGGTGGGGGTGATAGGGGACATGAGTGGGGGCCTGGTAGAGGCTGCCCCTGCACTGCTGGGGGGTGGGGGTGGTGGTAGACATGGGTGGGGGCCTGGTGGAGGCTGCCCCTGGTGGCTGGGGGGTGGGGGTGCAGGGAGACATGAGTGGGGGCCTGGTGGAGGCTGCCCCTGCACTGCTGGGGGGTGGGGGTGGTGGTAGACATGGGTGGGGGCCTGGTGGAGGCTGCCCCTGGTGGCTGGGGGGTGGGGTGATAGGGGACATGAGTGGGGGCCTGGTGGAGGCTGCCCCTGGTGGCTGGGGGGTGGGGGTGGCGGGAGACATGAGTGGGGGCCTGGTGGAGGCTGCCCCTGGTGGCTAGGGGGTGGGGGTGCAGGGAGACATGAGTGGGGGCCTGGTGGAGGCTGCACCTGGTGGCTGGGGGGTGGGGGTGGTGGGAGACATGAGTGGGGGCCTGGTGGAGGCTGCCCCTGCACTGCTGGGGGGTGGGGGTGCAGGGAGACATGAGTGGGGGCCTGGTGGAGGCTGCCCCTGGTGGCTGGGGGTGGGGGTGGTGGGACATGAGTGGGGGCCTGGTGGAGGCTGCCCTGCACTGCTGGGGGGTGGGGGTGGTGGGAGACATGAGTGGGGGCCTGGTGGAGGCTGTCCCTGCACTGCTGGGGGGGGTGGGGGTGGTGGTAGACATGGGTGGGGGCCTGGTGGAGGCTGTCCCTGGTGGCTGGGGGGTGGGGGTGGTGGTAGACATGAGTGGGGGCCTGGTGGAGGCTGCCCCTGCATTCCTGGGGGGTGGGGGTGGTGGGAGATATGAGTGGGGGCCTGGTGGAGGCTGCCCCTGGTGGCTGGGGGGTGCGGGTGCAGGGAGACATGAGTGGGGGCCTGGAGGAGGCTGCCCCTGGTGGCTGGGGGGTGGGGGTGGTGGGAGACATGAGTGGGGGCCTGGTGGAGGCTGCCCCTGCACTGCTGGGGGGTGGGGGTGGTGGTAGACATGGGTGGGGGCCTGGTGGAGGCTGCCCCTGGTGGCTAGGGGGTGGGGGTGCAGAAAGACATGAGTGGGGGCCTGGTGGAGGCTGCCCCTGCACTGCTGGGGGATGGGGGTGGGGGTGGTGGTAGACATGAGTGGGGGCCTGGTGGAGGCTGCCCCTGGTGGCTGGGGGGTGGGGGTGCAGGGAGACATGAGTGGGGGCCTGGTGGAGGCTGCCCCTGCACTGCTGGGGGGTGGGGGTGATGGGAGACATGGGTGGGGGCCTGGTGGAGGCTGCCCCTGGTGGCTGGGGGTGCAGGGGGACATGCGTTGGTGGGCAGTAGTGCAAGGTGACATGTGGGTTGGCTGGGGGGGCATGGCCATGGTGGATGGGGTGCCTGCAGGACATGTGCAGGGTAGGCCCCTGTGGTGTGGGCCACCTGCAGGGGCCGTGGAGGATGTAGAGGGAACACCTGGGAGGACCCACACATGCAATTAACGTGTGGTGCTCCCCGCGCACCCTTGTAATACACGTACCCTGATGGAATTGCGTGTGATACTTCCCGCGCACCCCTGAAATACACGTACCCTGCTGATTTTGTATGTGATACTTCCTGCGCACCCCTGAAATACACGTACCCTGCTGCTTTTGCGTGTGATACTTCCTGTGCACCCCTGGAATACACGTACCCTGCTGTTTTTGCGTGTGATACTTCCCGCGCACCACTGGAATACCCGTACCCTGATGGAATTGCGTGTGATACTTCCTGCGCACCCCTGAGATACACGTACCCTGCTGCTTTTGCGTGTGATACTTCCCGCGCACCCCTGGAATACACGTACCCTGATGGAATCTCGTGTGATACTTCCCGCGCACCCCTGAGATACACGTACCCTGCTGTTTTTGCGTGTGATACTTCCCGCGCACCCCTGAGATACACATACCCTGCTGCTTTTGCGTGTGATACTTCCCGCGCACCCATGAAATACACGTACCCTGCTGCTTTTGCGTGTGTTACTTCCCACGCACCCCTGATGCACACGTACACAGGACAATCGCGTTTGGAACTTCCCGCGAACCACTGAAATACACGTTCCCCGCTTGGCGTTTGCTGTTTGCCAGCCCTGTGAACTGGTCCAGGGTTAGCGCAGCCATTTGCAATTATTTGGGGATTTTGAAGGCTTTTCCTTGCGCGAGGGCGTTCTTGGGGGCGTAACTGGCGCTGCTGCAGGGTCGCTGCGCCACGGCTGGTTTTGGATGCGAAAATCCATGAATACGCTGTGCGCGGAAATTGATTTTAGCGCACGCGGCTGGCGCAGACATTCGCACGGGCACGCTGTGCGCCAGCCGCGTGCGCCACTTTTGTGCGAATTTCTATGAATTACCCTGTTAATAGTCTGGTAAGTTTTGGGATGTTGCGATGCTTCTGGTATTCTGCCTTTTCCAACTTCTCTCAGAATGGTCATTAATCTCATCAAAAGACTGTGTCAAGCCTAGAATATGAGCAGTTTCTTCAAGTGTTGTACTACAAGATTGTTTGCCCTGCCAGGTAATAAAAAGGACGGGCCAAAATTGAGATTTATGAGCAGGAGCTAAAAGCAGCTCCTGGGTATTGGGAATCACCCAGTAGGTAGGGGCACCTCAGTAAAACCAGGAGCTCGTACACAGCGCACCGCAAATCTAGCTTGCGCATGAGATGTAAACACTACATTTCTATCCATGATGTATGTTCCATTGTGCTTTAAATGCCTTTTAGATGTGTCCTTTAGTAGCCTTTATTCATATTACTAAAACTTATAGAGTTAATATAATTTATTTATGTTTGTATAGCGCTATTTGGACTGGGTAGTCAAATGTACCTCCTGGTAGCTGATAGCTAATCAGGCGCTACTAAGCTAGAAGCAGGAGCTAAATAGCTCCCAGCAATTTCGAGCCCTGAAATAGAATGCCAAATGGGAAGGTCCACTTGTAGCTGACTTTTGATTGTTTGACTAAATTTGACATACTTGAACGATTGAACTCTTCTGGAATGTCAGTGCTGCTATGCCTTAGAAGATTAGTAGAGTTTGATCCATGTATGTGATTTTCCCAATGTCTCTCAATGCTGTTAGAATGTTCTCTTTGTCCCTGTAGATGTGGAATTTCATGATGTCTCCAGGTTGCACTTTAGGGCCTGCCCAGATGCGTCCCACTCTATGAATTCTGTCCAAGTCCAGGCCCTCTTTTGCTATTTCGCACAAGATCTTCCTAAACATTTGAGAGTCCATCCTTTCATATCTGTGCCTTTCACTTCCTCTTTCAGGCTCTGAATCCTCAGGGTCTCTCTACTGTACCTATTTTTCCAAATGCTCAATAGTTGAGAACAGTAGAAGCAACTTCTTTCGCGTACGCTAACTCTCCATGCAGGTGAACCACATTTTCTTGCAGCAATTGGAGGTTTCAGCTTCTGACAATCCTGTGTCGACTTGCTTGAGGTTCTCAGTTAGGGTTGTTAATGCACTGCGACTGTCTGCTGTCTCGTTTTGGAGTTCTGCTTGAATTGAGATGGTGATTTTCTCATTTAAGAAGTGTAGGCCCTCCCGAAGCTCCTGTTTCTTTAGGGGAGATGGGTGGGGGGGTTCCCCTCAGTGTTAAGTGCAGCAGGGTTAACCGCTGACCAAAACAACAGTAAACATTTTGCTTTACTTGCCGCACGACGGAATGGCATTCGTAGATTACCATGCAGAAGAAATAGCTCCTAACGTAAATAGCCTTGACTTTGAGTCTCACCCATATACCACTCTGTCACCAATCGCAGTTCTACACCAAGGGATATAATCCCCCCCCAATTTATGGGTACAATTAGATCCACATTCCCAAGATACGTTAATGAAGCCTGCAATAGTTAAGTGCGCTGTAGTTGTGTAGTGGTTCTGGGGAAATGGGGGGAGCCAGGAGACATGCAGAGAAGTCCCTGACTCCTCTCCGCCCTGTTAAGGGGGAAGCCGGCAGCCCACAGTGGCTAAGGGCACCACAGCTGTGAAGCGGTTTCCCAGGAGCCAAGCTGCCCTGGAGATGTGCAGCTGCAAAATCTGTGACGGCTAAGGGCACCATAGATGTGGCAGTTGGTGCGAGGGCTTGAATTCAATTCCACATTACCTCCCTCTGTCTTCAACGCAAGGCCTGGCTTTAGGGCACGCATTGTTGTTTTGAGTTGCTTGGTGGTGGAGGTCGAGACAAGTGCGCTGTTTGCTGCTCTGGACTAGCCTCTGGTGAAAGCCTCCATACAAAATAAGGACGAGTCAAAGGTATTTTTGGCAGCCCCTAGAGCTGTCATGCTTGCCTCACCCCATGTTCACCCTGGAATCGTGTGCCCATACCACCAACGATTGACTGAGGAACCAGGGTTCTAAGAAACCTTACCAGACTGAGCACTGGCCATTTATACCCCTAAAAACAATGTCATTGCTCTGCACTGGCTCTCCACGGGGGTAGGGGAAATGGTTTTTGGCACCGCCCAGCTTCACTCTGTGACTTGTGTAACTTCACTAGCAGTGTGTTATAGTTAAGGAACTATATTTGACACAGTGCTGGCTTTTTAACCCAAGGGCCAAGATAGATGTCTGAGATAAAAGCCCGCCAGTCAGCAGTTCTCATTTCAGTAGTTGCACATTTCAATTTCCTATCATAATGTTAGGAATTAATTTGTTTAAAAAATGTGTATAGTGGTCATTGCCTTTTAACCTTTTTAATTGTTTAATCTCTTACATGAATTGACGCATTGGCTGTTTCTATAGCTCTGTTATCTAATTCAATTAAGTGGAACATACTGTCCATCTTTAGATTTTTGTTTTGTGTTTTTATACCTTTCTTTTTGTAGTTTTGAATATTATCGTATAGCATAGTAGCTTCTCTTAGTATTTGCGCATTTCATTTACATATATCAGGGCAATACTGTGAGTTTGAACTACAGTAAGAATTGCAAAAAGAAAAACGCAAGCTTTTCTTATTGCAATTCTGTTAACATGAAAGCTGTGGTTGATACAAATATTTTAATTTAGTCTTGAAGGGGTTGATAGTAGGTCCCAGACACAATTAAAAACCCAAGTATAAAGCATGCAACACAAACTGTGCACGTACAGAAAACCTAGAGTTAATAGAATGTTCACGAATAGTTGCCCTGACAACTGGGGGACGCACAGGTGGGGCTAACACACAGCTTCAGCCTTATCCCAAAGCATGAGCAAAGTAAATAAAAATAGTTAAAAAAACACAGGATAATTCACTAGATAAATATGAAATGGAGAGATCTGAGAAACAGTGGCAGGGAACCAAATATAGTATACTTACGACGTTCCATCACTCTTCTAAGACAACTTGTGCAGCTATTTTGACTGAGGAAGGTGGAGTAAATGAGGCTCTGAATGGGTTGGAGGAGATTACCATTTTCAATTCCAATATTCTCACTATAAATAGATATGGAAAATAATAGGAAATGTTCGCCAAATAGCTTAGATACCGAGATTGTAAAACCTGCATCTACCAGCCGGAGATGCCAACAGATGCCTCTCTGCTGAGCTCCCGGTTCTGGACCAGCCCTATCCCGAAATCCCTCCCTCATCAAAAAGGCTGAGGCTCCAAAATAAAGGGTGGGCGCCCCCATGACCTGGGGACACCCCAGTTCACATATCAAATGGCTTCTGGCGCAACAACAGGGGCCGGACCCTTTGAAGGCAGCCGCAGCAAGCCTCCAAAATGGCGGGCGCACCTGATCTGGAGGTGCAGTGGTGTATCCCCCCCATGCGGCGGAGCTTCCTGCAGCTGACCGTAGACCTGGAGGAGGGAGCAGGGTCCTCGCAGAGAGTGTTGCGACAACTGGTGAGAAGCGGGAGAAGGTGCTCTGGTGCGGTAGGAGGAGTGACATTGCTGGGCCGCCAGTGCTGTGGCTGCCCTCCCTGACCCCACGCGAGGGAGGCGGTGAGGAACAGCCCGGCCCGGCCCAGCCCGGCCCGGCCCGGCCCGGAGCATGGCATGTGGAACCCATACTGTTCAGCGGGACAGGGAGGAGGAGCTCGGTGCCAGCGGCATTGCACAAATGTAACGCATGAGCGGCCTTGCGGGTGAAGCATAACCCCATGGCTACAAGCCACGGGGTGAGTAGAACAGAGAACATATAAATTGCTGCACCTTTGATGGGAATACTGCCCACCCAACACACATTGGAGCTAACACACGGAGGGGCACCAAGCGAAGGGGTGCAAACATCAAGCAGGTGCTGTACGCTGCGAGGTGAGAACGACAGGAGGGGCACACAATGAAGAGCAGGCCACACAAGACTGTGCTTACGACACTGGTGGCATGGTGATTGTGTGACCCCCCCCCCCCAACTCTGGCAGAAACGCATCCGTGAACCAGATATCCTGCACGCCAATATGGCCAAACAGCCGGCAAAACATAAGGGGCCACTATCGGGGGACATTAAAGCACTCATGCAGGGCTTGTACCCACAAAAGCGTGCACAACAAGAAGCAAGTGCCCAAATACACTCACCGCCCTGCCAAGCTGGAGTTGGATGACCCCCCAAATAAGAAAGGTCAGATTTGATGGCCATGTTGGTGGAACTGAAGGATATTAAAGAGAACGCTGCTGACCTTACAAGGGCTTTCTCTGACCTCAATAAAAAAGTTATGGCAGTAAAGAGGCGAGTGAATGACCCAGAAACAGCAGTATGTGACCAGGGGCATGCCCACGATGAGCTGGCACAAAGAGTGGGCACCATAGAACAACAAATGCAGTCAATCCTGGCTAAACAGGAGGAGACCGAGAACAGCTCACGACGGAACAACATAAGGAATCCGGGGGGGTCCCTAAGAAAGTGGCGGATGCAGATCGGCAAGACTATGTGAAGGTCTTGTTCCATTCCCTCTTGGGGATGGAGGAGGAGCAGGAGATAGTACTTGATCATACCTACGGGGTGTATTCCTCTTTCCAAGTAAGCAGAAATCTGACCCCAGATATTCTGACCAGAGTGCACCTGTTTCAGGTAAAGGAAGAAATAATGAAGGAAGCCCGCAAACAGGGACCAGTGAAATTTAGAGACACCTAGTTAGCACAGTATCAAGATCTGGCGCAGGCAACAGTTATAAAATGGAAACGCCTGCGAGTGGTCACAAGCTGACTCTGCTCAAATAAGATTGGAGATCGATAGACATTTCCATGCGCCCTACGGTTTGAATGGCAGGGGCAACAATACTTGGATCTCCAAAGAAGAGGAGCTGGCTGATTTGATGGAAGGGGGTGAAGCTGGGCACCCTTCAAGACCAAAGGAGGGTCGAGAGAATAAGGAAGAAGCTCTACATCCAGAAAAAAAGAACAATGGGAATCGGCATGCCTGCAGCCCAAGGGAAGGAAGAAGGAGCGAGAGAAGCGGCTCCAACCAGATTGAAACAAACTGATGGGTACCAGGTAATTGATAAAAGAAACTTACCATAGAACAATTAACAGAGTGTAATGGGGCCTTGACCTTTCGACACTCAGACATGCTCTGGGAGAAATCCCTGAAACTAACAAGGGGTCGGGGAGGACTGGGACAGGAGAGATGGACTGGAATACCCCTTATCTTGGGTGGTGCTTATACCCATGGGTGGAGAACTAAGAACCTATGGGGAAGTTGGGGATCTGTAGGAAGAGGATGGGGTTCAGTTATTGTTGGTTTTAACAAGGTGGTCTGGGAGTGGGGGGTACAAGGCTTGGTCGAGTACTCGGGCAACAGAGCCATCGAGGGGACTCATTAGTGGGGTTCGACTTGGGATTGGCTGATGGCTGTCCTACATATGGTTTCCTTAAACGTTCAGGGCTTAAGCTCTCTGGTCAAGAGGTGCTCCATATTGAGGCGTCTGACTGAGTTGCATACTACGGTCGCTTGGTTGCAGGAAACACACTTGCTCTCTAAAGATGAAGTGCGTCTCAGGCATAAAGCATTCCAAAACAGTATTTCACCTCCAGTGGCACAAAGAAGAGGGGAGTGGTGATCCGGATCGCTAAGGAAGCAGAATTCACTAAACAATTCTCCCGTGGTGACTCAGAGGGCAGATATCTGGTGGTTGGGGGGGTTTCTACAAGGCCAACTGGTAACGCTTCTCCCAATGAGAAACAGGAACATTTATTGCAAATCTGTGGGGGGAATGGTCGGGTGGTGTGTGGGTAAGTAATGGTAGGGGGGACTTTAATTGTATTGATGGACCCCCTTATGGACAAGACTCTCCCTCCCACCCAGGCGCATGGTAGGCACAGAGTGGCATTGGCGCACTTCCTCAGAGAACTACATCTCATAGAGGCCTGGTGTTTTTTTGTACCCTCAATCTAGGGTATACACTCACAATTCGAAGTTGCACATGGGATTCTCCTGCATAGACATGGTGTTAGTCTCTGATACTCACATTCCCCAGGTGACAGATCTGGAGATTGGGACAATATATTTATCGGACCATACCCCGGGGATCCTCCATTTGGAGCGCTAGATGGCAGACTCAAGGGGCCGTAAACTGTGGCGCCTGAATGCCTTGATACTAAGGGACTTGACGTTAAGGGCTCATACGGAGGATACCCTAAGACACTAATTTCGGTAAAATGATACAGAGGGAGTGGACTGTGGCATAGTGTGGGATGCGAGCAAAACGGTCATGAGGGGGGAATGTATAGCTAAAACATCAGCCTTCATGAGAGAAAAGGAAATGGTGCAGGCGGCACTGGAAAGGAAGGTAGCCAAAGCTGAAAGTCTGCACAAAGACACTGGGTCCAAGAAAGCGTGGCAGACTTTGCTGAAGGCCAGATCAAAACTAGAAGCACACCTAGCAGACAGATCGGCGCAATTATTTATCCAAACGAAACAAACATACTATGTGAAAGGGGACAAGGTGAATAGATTTTTGGCAGCTACTCACGAAACAACAGGCATAGAATTATATTACTCAGCTCAGGAATGGGAATCTCGAGAGAGGTGAGGCTGAAAAGATGGAAATCATGTATGACTGTTACTTCAGGATGTTAAAGAGGAAGGGATTAACTGAATGGGTCCAACTGGAGTTCCTAAGGGGGCAGGGGGCTAGAGCTGCCACGTATCGGGGAGGAGGATAAGAAGGCATTGGAAGCCCCCTTTACCGAGACAGAGATTAGTCTGGCAATACGCTCATTCGCAGGGTATAAGGCTCATGTGCTGAATGGGTTCAGGAATTAATATTCTAAAGCGTTCCAAACTATCCTAACATGCACCCTAACTAGACTCATTAATCATGTGGGAGATACTGGGGTAGTCTCCGAGGATATGGGCCCATCCACGACCACAGTATTGCTAAAACCAGGGAAGGATCCCACATCCAGCTCTAGTTACCGGCCTATTTTCCTACTTAATGGGTATGAAAATCTGTATGCAAAGGTTCTCAGGGCCTGATGACAGTTCTGCCAAAGATTATTCCCCCAGACCAAGCGGGAGTCGATTATGGGAAGGCACACCCAAGATAATGTTCGGAGGGCATGGAATTTAACAACATGAGGCAGGAGGACCAACTGGAAGTTCTCTATGTTAGCGCTGGATGGCACAAGGGCGTTCAACAGTAAGGACTGGAACTACCTCGGGTTCATGCTTGAGGGTTTCGGGTGTGGGGAAACTTTTCACGAATAATTTTGGCCAACTGCCGAATCCCGTCTATGAAATTACAGGTTAATGGGAATCTCTCTGAACCCCTTCCTTATACGGAGGGGCACAAGGCAGGGGTGCACACTATCACTGGTCTTTGCCATGGCAATGGAACCTCTGGCGCGGGCAATCAGGGCGGACCCAGCGATAACCGGAATAGATGTCAAGGGGGGCGAACATAAAATACGGGGCACTCGCTCCCGAGGGTGATGGTCCTGCTGGAGGCATTTACTATGCGAAATCCAAGGCGCTTAAAGTTACGGAGGAACCTGCAATGGTAGCGCACTGGCGCAAGTCTCGCCCTTTACTTTGGGGAGCTCTTTGAGGCCAACATCCCGGACCTCCTGGGGAACTTGCTTGGGGATCTCAAGAGATGGGAGTTGCAGGAATTCTCATGGTTTGCTCGTATTACAGCTATCAAAATGACGCTTCTACCCAGATTCCTATGTCATGAGTTCCCTCCCGATATGGATTCCACCACAAATGATCCACCGATTACAGAAAGCAATAACCCATTTCATCTGGGGCGGTAGGAAGCCACGGGTGTCTAAGAAAATGTTATTTCAGGGCCCAGGCATGGGTGGTTTTGGGGTCAGAGAGATGTACGTTATGGCAGCGCAACTAGCTCCAATGCTATTCTGGGCTACACAAGATACGGAGAGGGGGTGGTGCAAGCTTGAGCAGCATGCTACTGAAATTCTGCTGGGGTACTTGGGGGTTTCTGAAATCAAGGCGCCGGAGGACCCCTGCTAGAGTCAACAACAAACACACTCAAATACTAAACAACAGTAGCCGGCAGAGCCCACATAAGCACCTACAGCTCGGCCTTAACAGTACGAAGTCTGACACAACCCTGGCACTTTTATTTCACTACGGCTGAACTATACGAGCCCGAACTGGCCGGTAGGAGGGATCACCTTCAGCGTGCATGTGCATACTACGCTCCACCCGAGACTGTCTCTATATTTCATTATAGAGAACGGAGGGACGTGGGAGAATACAAGCCACTCGACCCACCATATGGGCCGCCACGAAAAGAAAGGGGCAAGCTCCAAAAAGACAGGCCCAACGGACTCCTTCGCCAGCTCCCAGCCTCATGGGTCAACCACACCACCACCAAAGCCAATGGATAGCCAGATGGAGTCCCCGATGGACGAGAGAGTGGACGATTAATTTCAATGGTCCAGAATGGCTCCCTTGCGGTCAATAGCAAATTGGACGATATTGTGGCGACAATCAGCTCCCTGAAGGCAAGGGTCGACAAGGAGAGCACAAGTATCACTGAGGCGGAAAACAGGATCAGCACCAATGAGGATTCGATAATACAACACAGCCCAGTTGAAAGGGGACCTCCAAAAAACTCTGAACAAGTGCAAAGACCTTGAATCACGGTCCAGAAGAAATAACATCTGCCTAGTCGGGGTGGCTGAAACCATTGGCAAGAGGTCCATGGAACACCAAGTGGAAACCCTCCTAAAAACCCTTCTGGCCCTGACTCATTCTCAGACCATTTCCTTGTGGAACGTGCCCACCGCACCCTTGCTCCTCCTCCCAGACCTGGAGCACCACCCTGTACGATAATAGCCCGTCTCCTCAACTATAGGGACAGAGACGCTATCCTGAGAGTATCCAGAGAGAAAGGCACTTTACTCTACGAGAACAGCATAATACATATATATCCAGATTTTTCGACAAATGTGCAAACACTGAGAGGGTCCTATGAAGCAGTTAAGAGACAATTGAGACTACGTCAGATTTCCTATGCGCTCATCTTCCCAGCAAAAATGAGAATCCAACATGGAGGCAGATCACATTTCTTTGAAAATCCTACGGAGGCGATGCCGTACGTCGAGGCCTCCATCCCTCCCCCCCTCCCCGAGATCGGGTGATTCACCAGAATTTGCCACCCCAACCTGTTGAGGAATTAGACAACCCTGCTGGCTGACAGGCATCCGATCACACAGCACTGGTAATAAAGTTAAAACCCGAGGGCGGCGAGGTGGCCCTGCTCACTACTTGTTTGAAGTAGGGCCTTGAGCCCCCTTGGTTGGCGGCCATGTGAGTACAGCTTACACCCCCAGGAGACTTCCAAAGTTATGGTTAAAGGGATACATCATCGGGTTGGGGGTGATGATGCGGGTGGGGGTGGGGTGGGAAATCGAGAAAGGGCTACCCCTGGCTCTATGCTAGGACTGTTTGGGGAAGTTATAATGTTAAAATCAGAGAGCTGTTTTGCATCGGGAACCTGCACTACGCAAAAATGTGGCAACTATGACACAGGCTAGCAAAGGCTTAAATATTAAACTGCTATCCTGGAATATCCGAGGGCTTAACCCGGTTAAAGCCAGGAAGATTGCAGCATATATTGCGCGCCATAACCCCCACATTCTTTTCATACAAGAAACGCATGCATTGGGTAGTGTTAAAATCAAATTCCTGCCACGATGGGGCCCACACAGATACCATACGGAATACTCTGCTCAATCTAGGGGAGTATTGACACTCATACATCCCAAGCTATGTTTCAAATATCACTCTAGTAATATAGACCCTCAAGGTAGATATGTACTGGTGTGGGGGGTGATAGCGGGGTGCCAGATAGTGCTAATCAACACGAATGTACCCAATGTAGACGACCCGCAGTTCTATTGTATAATACTGGATATGATGTCCACATCGGGGGAGGCACAGATAATCTGGGGAGGAGATTTTAACACAATATTCAACCAATCCCTAGATCGCTCGTCGACCACTCCTAGGGCTCCATCCAAGGCCGCACTGGTTCTGAAACAATTGATGGAACAGACAGATACTATAGATGCATGGCATACATTACATCCGTACGAGAGGAAATGTACCTTCTATTCGACCGTCCATGATTCCCACTCACGCATAGATTACTGGTTTATCAGTTCGTCCCTAGCTGGAACGGTTTCTGGTTGCGAAATACACCCCCGCACCCTCTCAGATCACTCACCGATACCACCCGACATCAACCTGGGTGACACTCCACCTCCAGCCAGATGATGGAGGATGCCCCCCACAATCCTGAGAGACCCCCATATTTGTGAAGCCCTACATACTGAAATCGGGGAATTTCTGGAACTAAATGAAGGGTCGGTGAGCACCTATGCTACCCTGTGGGAGGCATTCAAGGTCTGGATCCGGGGAACCATCCTGGGCAAGTCCACAGGTATGCTGAAGTCTGCGAAGGGAACTGGGCATAGCCGAAGCCAAAATAGACTTGTTACAAACTGAATATAGCGTCACACTTAATAAGGAAACCCTGTCGAAAATCCACATTACATTAAAGGAATTAAACGAGTTGGCCAATAGGGAAGTCCTTTACATGTCTTCCCCAGCTAAAGTCCGCAGATACGGGGAAAGCAGTAAGGCGGGTAAATTCCTGGCCAATATGCTGAAAGTCGATAGACATCACAACCCGATCTCCAGCATACAGACAGCGGTTGGGGTAACGCTTAATAAAGAACAAGACATTAACTCCACTTTCGCCAACTTCTACTCCTCTTTATACTCTAAACATGATGTGAAACCCAGGGAAGACACAATCTGGTACCTAGATGACTTAGACCTCCCAACATTAACCCCCGAGACACGCAGCATACTCGATCAAACTATCACAGTTGAGGAACTTATCGCAGCTATTAAATCTTTTTCCGCTGGTCGAGCTCCCGGTTCAGATGGCTTAGGCTCCGAACTATATAAGGAATTTCAGGACGAATTAGCCCATTTACTATTGAAAGTGTGGGAAGAGGCTATGGACCGAGGAGTCCTCCCGGAGTTAATGCGCGAAGCAATCATTACGCTCCTCCTGAAACCTCGTAGACCGGCACAAGACATGGCCTCCTACAGACCCCTCTCCTTAATAAACACTGATGCGAAGATTTTCGCTAAAGTACTAGCCACCAGACTCCTGCCGTACATGCCAATCCTGGTACACCCAGACCAGGCTGGATTTATCCCAACGATCCACAGCCCTGAACTTAAGGCGCCTGTTTGGCGTAATGGCACAGATCGATCCGATGGCGAAGGCGGCGGTTGTGGCATTAGATGCTGATAAGACCTTCGATTCCGTTTCTTGGACATACCTCTTTCTGGTGCTCGAGCGGTTCGGTCTCGGTCAATACTTTATTAAATGTGTATGGCTATTATATACTCAGCCATCTGCCAGAGTTCTAACCAATAATACCTTATCCTCCACATTCTTGTTACATAGGGGAACTCGACAGGGATGTCCCTTTTCACCCATCCTGTTTGCACTCACCATAGAACCAATGGTTGAATATATCCATAAGAACCACTCACATAGAGGTCTCTGGATGCCTGGTCCCCCACAGATCATATCACTATATACGGACGATACCCACAGGAGAATGTGCAACACATAATGTCAGACATACACGCGTTTTCAGATTACTCAGGATATAAAATCAACGTCCCGAAGTCTGAAATATTCCCTTTGACCCCGAATACTGGAGACGTATCCGAAATAAGGGGTTTTAAGCCCGCTCCTACTCAGGTACGCTACTTGGGAATTATGCTAACCTGGGATAAACAAACGCTATATACACAAAATCACGGCAAACTATTGTTAAACCAGACAACCAAGTTCCAGTTGTGGGCTAATCTTCCGCTATCCCTATACGGCCGAGTGGCACTACTTAAAATGGTGGTTCTGCCTAAACTTCTATACGATGTCAACAACATCCCGATCTGGCCCGGTAAATCCTTTTTTACAAAACTCAAGTCAATTACCTCCTCCTTTATCTGGAATGGGAAGACGGCTAGGCTAGGGTGGGCTAAGATGGTTGAACCATTTTCACAGGGCGGTATTGCTGCTCCTGACTTTGAACTATATTATTTAACGACACTGGCACAATTTGCGAAGCACTGGTTAAACCCCGAGGACACAGCTCCACACATACTCCTTGAATAACACGCTGCCTGTCCAAACGACATACGTTCCGTTATTTGCAACTCCACCTACAAAGACACCTGCCCATTCGACCCGGTGCGTACCACCATACATGCCTGGGCCAGGATTTATAAGAGGGTTGGTCTGGAAACTCCATACGACCCAGAGGTTCCCTTGTGGAATTTCCCCAGCATCGCCCCAACGTTTGACAAGGCCCTTCAGCAATCATGGGACCGCAATAGGCTCCTCAAGATGCAGGACATGTTCCCGGATGCCACTTTCTGCGGACTTACGGACTTTATTGATGCAGTTGGGGGTGGTGGGGCTGCTTAAACGCTTTCAGTTCCACCGAATGAGGGTTGCTTTCGCCCCTAGATGGCCAACATTTCCACTAGAGCCCCAGACGCATGCATGTATTAGAGCCATGGTATCCGCAGATGGTCATGGCAAGGGGGTCTCGATGATATACTCCCTTGTGCAGGCACATTCCATTTCGCGTAACACAATTAAAAAGACCTGCGAGCGCGATACGGGCACCCAGATCGACGACATTAGATGGTCCCGCTATTGTCAACTCACCAAATCTGTTTCAATTAATTCTGGGCTTAGACTGATATAATTCAAAATCTTAAATCAATTGCACTATTCCCCGGCCTAACTTGTCAAATTTGTAGAAAACTGTACAGGATCCTGTCCTAAATGTAATGCCCCAGATGCTGGAACGTACCATATGTATTGGTCATGTCCCTTGATTGTGGAATTCTGGCGGGAGGTGGCGGGGCTCCTTGAGGAAATCACTTCGATCCCGGCGACCCTGTCCCACTTGAAGTATTTGTTTGCAGATATTGGTAAGGTGAAGGAAACGCCACGAGGCGGCTATTTAATATTTCATGTATTGTCGCCAAACGATGCATCCTGAAATGTTGGAAATCCTCAACTAGACCAACTCGAGCTAATTTCCTGAAACACTTATGTATGGTAAATGACGACGAGGAACTCTTTGCACTGTCGGCCCCTACACCGTGTCGCCCCATGGACATATGGAAACTTTTGCGCCACTATTTATGTAATTTGAGGCCTGATGCCGATGTAACTCCTACATCCTCGTCTTGATTTATGGTACTTGCCTGACTGCTATGTACATATGTGTGACAGAACTATGCTTAAACCACAATGTAATGTTTGTGTAAATGGGCTTTCTGTGAAGCTGCTCTCTTAATAAATGAAAGTTTTAAAATAAAAAATAAAAAAAAACAACAAACACACTCTGCTACTGGGACAAGTCGCTACAAGCAAAGAAACTTAAGCCGGGGACGGGCCCTCTTAGCCCAATGGAATATAACCTGGACTTCTCACCTGGGAGGGTTCCCAGATTTTTGATGAATTGGGTGGGGCAAAGTGCCACCTGCCCTGCTCCGTATCTTCTCTGTACTGTGAATAAAAGCTAACTGACCTGAACGTGAGGTGAGGAAACCTGACATGGACAATTGATGTTCACGACCACCGCCAAAGGTTTGTTGTGGGTTGTTGGGGGGAAGAAGGGGGAGGGAGAGGGATAGAGGGAAATAACTATTGGCAGTGTTGTATTGCTGTTTGACTATGATGACTAGTGGTGTTCACTTAATAAAATAAGTCTTATAAAACATACATCTACCAGTGAATCCTCAAATGACAACAGAGACCAATCTAGTGGTAGCAAACCAGCGAGACAAACTAGGCCACCTAGCATGGTGGACCCCCTGGGAGCCACACCGGAGTTAGAAGGTCTGAAATGCAGAGTAATTGTAGTATAAGGCAAAATCTCCATAGTGGTTAATGTAACCTCCTTTGGAATGAAGTTGGTGTACCAAAAGAAATGATTATTCAGCGCCTCAATGACTAAGGGTTGCATGTGCGCTTGACACATGAAAGAAATAAATAAATACATTATGAAAATGAGTGTGTAAGGTAAGATCACAGATTCTTGCTTCTGGAAGGGCCTTTTGGAGAAGGGTGCTGCAAAATGAACAAACTCTACACACACCTTCACACTGCACACCTGCGTTTCCTCCTGGAAACCCTTGCACTTGGGTCTGTATCTGCAGCCCTACAGTCCATTTACCTGCAATTATCTGACACCCGATGTCTGCACTTAATTATTGCACTTGCTACCTTCTGGCCGCACTACCTGTTGTTGTTTCATCACGGGTTCAGCACTTTCCACTCCTCCTCTTCCCCTTGCACTTTACCCCTCCCCTATCCCCTGCACCTGTGCGTTTCTCAATGTCACTGGGCCTAGTAAGTTCGCTGTTTTCTCCTCCTTTGTACCCCTCAGTTTCCTCATCATGCCCTTAAACAGTTGTGTATGGGCGCGATATAAATAATAATCTATCACATCATATCTGACGAGGATTGCCCATGCTCTAATAAAAGGATTCACAACTTAATAAGGCAATATATGGCAGTTCAATAATAACAAATGCAATTTCCCTTCCCCAGATTTAGGGCCTCATCACAATTGGGGGGGTATCCAAGTGGTAATGCCGCTGGGATACTGCCAGGCTAATAGCGCTACCGCCACCCGGTCAGGGGCTATTAACACAGGACAACGGGTTGAGCGGTAGTGGTTATTGTCCATTTCCCCCTGTGTCCATTGGATCCAATGGGGCATTTTCGGTGCAATTACCGTGTGATAGTAATTGTGCCGAAAATGGGCTTTGAGTCAGCGTATTTACCTCCAGCTGAGAACTGGATGTAAATGCCGCCCAACTCATGATAGGGCCAGCCCGAAAATGCAGCGCTGATACCATTAGCGCTGCATTTAAGGGCTACCGCCCAACTCGTGATGAGGTCGTTAAGCAGGATTCTGTTCAAATGTTCCAAACAAAAGTTCAGGAAATCCTGTCTAATAACACAGTTCTGGTTCAAGTCTCTTTGTTCCACTTTGATAGTAAAAGTTCCAAGATAGTATTCAACCTTCAGTTCACAAGTGTTCAAAAAAGATCCCTTCTTCTCTTTATCAAAACCCTTAACCAACATCATCTGTTCAGCTTATAATAATTCCTTGCTTCATTGATTTCCACAAGAACAAGTTCTTTGTTATAATATTTCAGCCACAGTATACAAAACCACTTGGTTGACAATGTTAAACACTTCTACAGCAGTTCATACAACGCTTGTTTCAGTATTATCAACTTGTCAGGATGCCTCTGCTGTAATTCACCAAAACACTAAAATGATTCTTCAACTGCTTCAAGATTGTTAAAACACCTCAGTACTTCAATGCTTACCACCTGGCCCATTCACCTGGTAGGATTGTTACAACAATGTTCTCTGTACTGGTATACTCTCCTGCCAGCAGAGATCAACGTACTACAACACTCCCTCACCTGGTATACTCGCCTGCCAGGCCAGAACCAACTATTACTTACAGGTACTTAAGTGGTAAAAGTTAACCATGTCTTATGCTTCACCATTTTTAAGAAGATGCAATATTTTAGGGGAAACAAAAATCACACTGCTGCTGTTTATTACACCTGGGTATCTGCCACAATCTTTGCAGG
Organism: Ambystoma mexicanum; assembly: GCF_040938575.1. NCBI lineage: Eukaryota > Metazoa > Chordata > Amphibia > Caudata > Ambystomatidae > Ambystoma > Ambystoma mexicanum. Next base: position 1,255,847,295 of record NC_090933.1, on the reverse strand, counting down.
TTATGCTCCTCTCCTTCTAAATATATTCTCTCAGAAGGGGCGGCTGACCTGCCATTCTTGTTTCTCCCCTTTTCTTTCAACCAACTGCTGATAAGAATTCTGTTAAACTTTTTTGGTTTCGGCAATGTGGGCTTGAACCATTTTCCTTTGAGATCACTTTGCTAGAGGGACAACATTCTGCCCCTGATTCATGGAATTATTTCCGCGTAAAACGCAGATATGCGCACCATTCTGCCCGAAAATCCCCATACCTCAAACAGGGATTTTCTGTCAGAATGGCGTGCAAATATGCGTTTTATGTGCAGCGAATTCCATGAATCAGGCTTTCTGTATCATAGCTTAATATCTTAGCCACCACCTTTTGGTTTGTGCACTTTTGGTTCTTTTGTAATTGGCTAGTTTTGTTTCTCTTTTGGCTTTGGCAATAATGGTTTCTCTCTTTTTCCACAATGTCCCTGGTTTGAAATTCAAGTGTTGCCCCCTCTGAAAGTTGACTCTCACTTTGCCCCCACACTGTCACAATCACAGTTCTCTGGTATGATTATCCAGTTCTTAATTCGCCCTTTACGCCTTCTCCCATCAGTGTGATTCACATTAGAAGTAAAATTCGGCTTTGTATTAGTTCGATATTCAAATGGGAATTTCTTCCACTTTAACGCTACTTTATTAATCTCTTTTGTGAGATTCAATCGCCTGAACGCAGCAAGCGGGCAGTTACGGAGCGCTCCGGGGTCACAATGTATCAGTGAATTCACCGGGTCCGACGTGCGCATCCATTTGCCACGCTGCCTCCAGGTCTTCTGCTTTGGCTTCCCAACGCGGCCTGGCAATCTCCTCTGCACGGCTTCCCGCGGCTCATGTCTGTCAGTTTCAGAGATCTTTTGGCTCCCACAGCAACGCGGATCTCCTCCGGCTCCTGTGCTCACCTGAAAGTGGGAAAAGTTGTAAAATGGTCAGCCTTCAGCTGCACGACCTCTGAAACTGCAAACTTGAGCCTCTGAGACCCATCTCAATCACACCCTGCTGAGATTCTGGCATCTCTGCTCCAGTTTGCTGTAGGCTTCTGCTGCCTCATGTAGAATATCAAACTGCTCCACTTGCTGCTTCTGCTGTCTCCTTCTCCAGCACGTCCATCCCTAATGGCCTGCACCTGAGGGGGCTTTTTATACCTCTCAGTCCTCCCTCAGGTGTGGGTCATTCCTCTTGATTGACTGCAACTTTCAGTCTTGAGCCTCTGCAGTCCTCTTCCTTGTCCCAGTATTCTGGGAATTATGGGACTTGAAGTCCCCAACATCAAGTTTGGGTTTTAAAGTAAAATTATGTTAATTAGTCTTATCACATATATTAATACAAGGAATCCCGTAAGGGTTACACAAAGCCTGTGGTATTATTAAACAATGAGATTTCTCAGAATTTCATTTGGTGCCCATTACAGACTCCTCTTCCTTATTTCTCTGGGACTTCTAAAAGCTCATACTTCTATGAATGTCAGCAACTTTTAAAGGATGTTTCTTATTTCTAACACCTGAATGATTACCAGGGTCTTTGCCCCAGTTTGACAGATAGCCTGATAAAATAAAGGTTCTTGCTGACAACCAGCCATTACATATTCAGGTATTAGAGACACTTCCATCCTTGAGGAAGATAAATACCGCGGGGCATTCCACAAAGTCCTCTAATTCCCCTGGGGTCTTTCTCCTCCCAGGTGATCCACCCGGCTAGTAACACCCCCGGTGTCAGGATAAGAAAGCTTCTGCCTTTCCCTGGCCACCTGGGAGTAGAGGAGACTTTAGGTAGGGTTCCTGTGAGGACTCTGCAGGATTCATCACATTTCCCTAACCTTTCCCTACTCTGACACACCTACCTCTGATACTGAAACAAGTGCATGTTATCGATGTGTGCATGCAGGCGTGACATATGTTTATATGCGTTTGCCTATCATATTTATGATATATATGTTTCTGTCCCTTTTTTCGAAGACACAACCAATACATTTTGCCCTCATTGAGCATGTACACATTTGTAAATGTCCAACGGAAACATATCATGACAGAACAATACATATTACTACACCTTTTTGTCCAGATGTCTCCTTCATTCTCTGCATCTAATAGAAAGAATTCCCCTATAATGTTGGATGACCACCTTCTAAATAACATACCTGTGTCTGTTGCAATATACTAAAAATACTATTAATTTAAAACCACTATATTCCTCATTTACCATTTACCTTTACTCACCTGTGTCTCCTTTTCTTCAATAAAGATCGATAGAGAAACGCACAATCCCTATGTTTCCACGATTACCTACCTTTTATCTCTATTCATGTCGCTTTCATATCTATAAGTACTTTCCTTTTCTTATCTTGTTCCTTCCAACTATATTAATAAACTATATTCTACTAAGCCCATGTAAGAAAATTGTTCCCTTTAATCCATGACACAGAACAGTGTCTGTTAATGTATACAACATATGTTGTTACTTACTCTTATGTGCTGCTTCCTCGTGCTGGCAGATGTGTCTCCATCCTGTATATTGTGCTTGCTTTATTTTCACAGCCCCTCATTCCTGGCCCTGACAATTGCATATTATCCCCTGTGCCATATTGTTTCTTGTAGCCCCTCCTCTGTAACTTCAAAATGCTTCAAATATATTATATATGTGACATGTTTTCACTCTCCATGTGCCTTTGTCGTGGTAGCAAGGCATCCGGTCACTGTTACTTAATTTGGTACTATGCTTGTATTATAGGAATATTGTCCGATTAATATAGGGTTATACATATGTACAGTGTGTGTTGCCGCCCTTCTTTGTGGCCATAAAGTGACAAAACCCTAATGTGATATCACTCTTCTTTCCACATATCCAACATTAAGCCCACTTACTCTGAGTTTCCTTCTCTTCATTATATATCTCCACCTAAATCCATCTCACCAACCTCCTTTTGATGGCTCCCCATCTATTTGGGATAATACCTATAGTCCTCTCCTTGTATTATAGGCCATTGGCTCTATCTGCTGATATCCTTGCTCATAGTGTTTCCAACTGCCCTTACTCCCTTAAATAGGCGAACATTGTGTGCTACTGGTCCACAATGTGATCGGTACTTGTGCCAAATCCTCCTGGTCTCCGTTTTCAATTTTTAGCTGATAGATAAAACTTATAGTAAACACTGGGTCATCTGTTATAAACACGTCTTCATCTATGAAATTAGTCAGTCTGTGTCCCTTGTTAAGAGCTATCCTTGTCCTCCGATTCATTCCCTCATCCCCATGTAAAATCAATCTCTTCCCTCACTGTTGCAACTTTTAGTCCACTCATAATCACTTGTCCTTCTTTTTCATCTATGGTACTTCATATCTGAAAACTCTGTGTGTAATCTTAATAGTCTGCCCTTTATACCTTCAAGCTATGTTAACAGTATGTGCATTTCAAAATGGAATACCTCCAAGTCTAATGGCAGGCCCCTTTGTTTTTCCTAGCTACATAATGCTGACATGAATGGTATGTAAAGGTCATTCTCTCCTTAAAGGGCTCCCCCCATTACACACACACACACACACACACAGGATAGGAGATGACAGTACGTACGTATGTATGTATGTGTGTGTGTCTGTGACCATATGGTTGCGTTCCATGGTGCGATTGTATTCTGTTATAGAACTGCTTGTAGTTGTATCTGTGTGTTGCTGTGTCTTCATGGGGATTTGCTGCGTTTGCATTGGTGCCTGTTGTATTTGTGGCACATATGTCTAATACTGTGTGTGATCTTGGGCATAATATTTGGGTGGCTCTGCACTGTATTGTAGATGATATTCCATCCCCCCTCTTGGATCCTGCCAAATTTGTTTCATCCCTCATCCCTGTTCCTGCCTGCTCAGGAAATGTGTTCTAAATGTACGCCCTCTCTCTCTTTTTCTTCTACAGACTTCCTTTCCTTTTCCTGTTATTTTTGCACAAATGAACTATAAGCATCTATATCGCGGGCTATTCACTTTTCATAACTGTGCCTGTATTTGTCAGCAAGGCACTTGCTTGCTACATAATGTGTTGTCACATCCAGGAGCCCCTGCAGTCATTCCTGTGTCATTGTGTGTGTGTGTGTGTGTGTGGAAAGAACATTGGGCAAGGCACCTCCCCTCCCTTTTTAAATTATTGTCCAACAATATACCTAAACTCCAAAAGTGCTTTCCTTTCATTTATCAAAGTGTCTCTCACCCTACCTGTGTGACTGCCCTATGCACACTGTAGTGTTCCTTTCAAAGCGTCCCACCGATTGCTGATAAAAGTACCTACAGTGTTTAAATGAGATATAATAATCGAGGAAGGCTCTAATCTGTCCTAATACAAGGCAAGGCCTGAAAAGTATCTGGCATAGCCCCAAATTGTTAATCTTTTTTTTTTAAAAAGAGGAGTGGCTTGTGTGATTAAATGAGTGATCTAATGGGGCCAAACTAGTTTAAAAAAAATTGTTTTTACTATGGGTTTTCGTACAACAGAAACATCAATCCTTGCGAGTAGTTGGCAACAGGTCAACCAACCCCCACCGCCCCCCTGCTGCTACCCCCACCCCCTTATACGGTATCTATTGAAACAGAGAAACGTAAGCCTTCAGTTATCTTAGAGATAAGGGATTACAAAGTCATATGTTACATATATGTCCAGGCCGCCTCCCGAGCCATTCCTTCGTACCTGGGATGTAGACCGGCTGGCAGCAGCCTCCCCATGAGGGCTTCAGCCCCTTGACCTCAGGGTCAATACAGGTATTGCCCACCTGCCCATGGTCTTTGTGCTTGCCGTCCCATTACTTCAATTGTTCAAGTATTTGTTCATAAATTCCCCCCAAACATTCTCATGAGGTGCAGCCCTCCCGTGGAGTCCTGCTGTTATCCTTTCCATAGTACATGTGTTTTGTGCCACATTAAGCCACTGTCTCTTGGATGGGGTCCGTTCACATTTTCATTTCATCACTAGACAGGACCGTGCTGCAAGCAGCAGGGGCACCGCCAACCCCCTCACCCTACTCGGCTCTCCCTCTACTTCCTCAAACCCAGAAAGGATCAAGAAGGGCGTGTTGTCTCTGTGAATCCCCTCCAGGTCCTTTATCCAGCCCAGCACTTCGTCCCAGAACACTTTTACTCGAGGGCAACCCCACCACATGTGCCACTAATCGCACGTTCCCCACATGGGCCCCAGCAATTGGGGCTCACAGTCTGAAACATCTTTGAGAGCCTAATTGGGTCATATTGCCACCTATGGAGGAGCTTAATGGCATGCAGTTTATATTGGCTAGATATCGACGTCTGCGAGGCCCCTTTACACAGTCTCAACCACAGCTCCTGGTCTATTTCCCTCCCCATAGTCCGTTTCCCATCTCCGTCTTAACTTTTCAGCAGAGCCGTTCCCTGCAACCAGTAGTTCCCTATACATAGCTGAAATCAGGCCCTTCATTTCGGTTCTTTTATATAAGTGCTTCTCAAAGGGGATCAGATCCCATTTTACCCCTGTTAGCACCCCCATTAACTGAAGGTATGAGAAGACCGAGAGGGCCCCTATGCCCAGCTCCCCCTCTAAATCTGTTAAAGTAATAAAGGTGCCGTCCCTCCACAATTGGCCAACCCTCTCAAGGCCTGCCTCGAACCATGCCTGAAATCTTTCAGGTTTCGGGATTGCGTCTCGTACTACATGTGCCCACAAATTACTCAGTGGAGAGGGCCATGTCGTGACCCCCTGCATGTCAGCACCCTGTCTCCATATCTCCCATATTCCTCGCTCTCAGCTGGTTGGATTTCAAGGTGAGGATGTCAGATTTATGATGCAAGTTTTACAACGTTCAAAAACCTCCCAGAGTTACTTTAGCTAAGATCCGATTTTGCCACAAATGGTACATTTATACTATTGAAGTGTCTTAGCAAATTACATAAACAGGTTACATATTTTATGCAGATCATTGCAGTCCAACTCTGCAATCTGTGAGACATTGTTTTGTACGTTTAATAATCTTTGGTCATTTTCAGTTTGAAATGTTCGGCCTAAAATTCTGTGACTTTACACGTGCGTACATACTATCATGGGGCCTATTTCTGTTAATTTTTAACATTCCATCATGTGTCCTTTCCCCATGATTCACATTCTTCTGGCGTTAGTGTCCCCTACATGCTATTGACAATCAAGACATCTTATTTGAAAGCCACAAAAATCGCATTTAAACTGCTAAATATTCATATTTTTGCAAAGTCCTGTTGCCAAGTTACACATCTTTAAAGTTTATTTATAAAATAGTCTCTGGAAACAGATGGGCTGTATTGTCCCCCATTGGACCATTTGTTTTTCTCTTCAGCTACCACCAACTGTCATTTCCTCCAGAGTAAGGTGGGGGTTTCCCAGCTTGATTGAAGGTTTATTGCCCCTTCTCCACTTCGCACTTCCGTGTCCTGGAAGTTCCATTGTCGGAGGGTTCAGCACAGACCAGATTCTGTCCAACCTAGTAATTATCACTGGGGTGTTAGTATCTGCTGAGAGGGGCCCTTTTGTTTCTGTCATCCTCTCAGCAGAAAACCTGTTTTTGGATGACATACCCCCATGCAGCCACTGAAGTTTGATTTAATTGTATTTATTTTTGCTCTGTACTGGAAGAAAACCTGCTGAATAGAACCATTTCATACATTGTATTTTCACAGCACAATCCCCTTTTCACATTGCTTGGCAAGAAGAAGTTTTTGTTCAACATAGTACTCTCAAACGAGCATTTTTCTTCTTTAGTTTGCAGAGTCCATTTTTACACATGTGGTGCAAGCTACTAGCACTTTGCTTTCAAATTCGGGTTTTGACTTTCCATCTGGATTCCCACACTGTTTTGCAGCCATAGTTCTTTTCTTTTAGGCAGTAGTTTATTTGAACCACCTATGCACTGAAATAGACATAGCCCAGAGCTGGAGCTTCTTTGATTTACTGTTCAAAGTTAAGCTTTTTCCCGTGCGGCGGAAAATGAAGTTTCTTTGTTGATTTTTCTCAGATTTGGTTTGACCGAGCCTGTCTTTCAGGGGTCATACTTGGTTTTGCTGAAACACAATGGGGATATGAATGGGCATGGCAGGGCCTTATTACTAACAGTAGTTTGAGGAAGAACAGATAAAAATAGTGTCAGAGCATCATCATTTTAAGGTAAAATCAATGGGGACTTTGGGCTGGCAGCTGAACAGCGCTGCTTTTTCACTCCATTTCTTTTGCATATGTAAGAACACCCTGGCAAGCTCCCTCAGTGTGTCCCCTTGTCCCATCCTGCCCGTGTGTGCTTCGCAAGATGGTGCAGCCATCATCTTTTTGTTGCAGCAAAACGCAGTTTTGAGGCCATGGTGCCCACAGGAGCCAGTGCAGCCATTTTGCTGGTGAATGTAGATGCGCAGCTTGGTGATGTGGGGAAGTACTGCTGAGTGGGTAAATATATCCCACAAATTATGGCGGGAAAAGTATCATATGGAAGCGTCGTACACTTTTTATTCTCTGGTGCATGAATCATATTTGTGTATAGATTACATTCTTGTGGCTAACCTATTAGTTAATAATGTGCAAAATACAGAAATTAGGGAGAGAGTGATCTCTGATCATTCGCTTATTGATATGAAGATGTCAGCCTGAATTTGAAAAGTACAAAGAAGAGATGGAGGTTACAAGCAGGAATGTTAAAAGATCCAACAGTCATTATGGGATTGGAGACACTTATTAGTAAATATTTGTAAGAAAATATGGGATACGGCTGATTTCAAAGTAGTTTGGGATTGTTTAAGGCGCTGATGAGAGGGGCGATGATTAGTAGATCGGCCACTACTAGAAGAAAGGATTTGGAAAAAATTAAGAAGATGGAAGAGAAAATTGGGGATCTGCAGAGAATATGTGCTCTTTCTAATACTGAAAAGGATAGGGAGGAATTAAGATTATTAGAGGGAGAGATGATGAACAATTTGGATACAATGGCGTAGAAAGGAATATTTTATGGTAAACAAAAATTCTGGGAGTTTGGAGATAGAAAAGGGAGATTTTTGGCGAATAGGTTAAAAGGAATGGTGGAAGAATCTTGGTTACATCTCTACTAACAGATGAGGGGAAAATATTACTTAAGAACACTGAGATGTGTGATCGTTTTCAAGAATTGTATTTGCAGTTATATAGGGAAGATAATTCCCCAAGTAATGAAGATCTGACAGCATTTTTTGATAAAGTTAAGCTTTCAAAGTTGTCTTCAGAAGGCAATTATAAAGTGGAAGCGGATATTGAAGTATGTGAAGTAGTAGAGGCAATAACACACCATAATGGGGGGAAGTCACCAGGGCTGGATGGGTTGGTATCAGAACTCTATAAATTATTTGCAGATCAGCTGGCGCCAGTATTATGTAAAGTATTCAATAATTCTTTGCCATCAGGCACTGTGTGTGAATCAATGAAAGAGGCATTAATAACGGTCATTCCAAAACCAGATAAAGATAGTCAGAAGTGTGAGAACTATAGGCCGATATCATTGAATGTAGATTTGAAATTATTCATGAAGATATGGTCAACTAGATTATATAACTATATGGAGAATCTGATTGATAGATCACAAGTAGGCTTTATTCCAGGAAGATATGGTTATGATAACATTAGGACAATTCTAAATATAATGGTAAAGATTCAGATGCCCTGGTGTTTTTTTTTTACGCTGAGAAAGCTTTTGATAGGGACACAATGCGAGAAATGGGATTTGGTCCTACGTTTTTTCAGGCGGTTCATTGCATACATTTGGATATATCTGCAAAAGTGCGAGTTAATGGAATAATATCTGGGGCGTTTTCTTTATCCAAAGGCACGAGGCAAGGCTGCCCATTATTACCTTTTTTATTTGATTTGGCGCTACAACCCTGGGCTGCGTATATTAGGCAAAATAATGAAATAAAAGGGATTCGAGTAGGTACTACTGAGCTGAATATATTGACTTACGCAGATGACATGACTATACTTCTCTCGAACCCTTTGGAATGTGGTTTGGTTCTGAAAGCGATGTTGGAGGAAGTAGGACGGTTATCGGGTCATAGGATTAATTGGGCTAAAACCGAGATTTTTCCACTCTCGTGTATATGGTAAGAGAGTGTTGGAGTCGTGGGAGTGCAAGTTGTCTCCAAATGGAGTAAAATATCTGGGGGTTCATGTTATAAGAGATTTGAAGGAAATTGTGAGGTTGAATATTGATGGTTTTGAGCAGAATCTCAGTGGTTGTTAAAACATGAGAAACATTATCTCTAACACTGTGGGCTAAAATAAATGCAATCAAGATGTTGCTGTTGCCTAAAGTTTTATGTTATTCAATCACTTCCTTTATTAATTGTGAAAAAGAATCTAAAGAAAATTGATAAGGTTTTTCAAGATTTCTTATGGGGAATAAGAAAACAGCCACGTTTTCCTAGATGTATTTTGTTGCGTAAGGTACAAGATGGTGGGTTCGGGTATCTAGATCTTTTTGAATATTATCATTGCTTTCTTATCAAAAAGGGCTCACATTATTTTGGTGAAGTAGGTGGTGGAAGCCCAATTTGGTTAGAAATGGAGAAGGAGATCTGTAGACCCTATGCTTTAGATGCCATGTATACAATGGACAAAGTCTTGAGGAAAAGCATTACGCTCCAGCCAATTGTGGCGACTAAGAATGCTCTAGTGGCTTGGTTTAAAGAGAACAGTCAATATTTTGTGGTTAGCTATGACACTTCCATATGGTATAACCAAGCGATTCCGTTACAAAACAAATGTTTGCATTGAAAGAGTTGGATTTTGAAAGGCATTCTTAAGGTAAGAGACGTACTCCTACGTCCCGTCCCCTTTCCTCGATACTTCTCTCCGTCCTGTGGAACAGGACCGGAGCACTTTGTAAAAAGCATCAACATTTTTCCAAAAATGTGTCCTTCCTCTCTTTCCTGCGCGGGGCCCGGCACACAGCCGTAACCCCGCCCACCTTGGCTCTGCTCCACGCCTTGCCCCTCAGTCCTTTTCTCTGCTCGATCGGGGCCGGACGCACTTGCATCCTCGGAAGATTTTCTTCCCTGTTTTCCTTTCTGGCTCTCGCTAGCGTTCGTCTTCTAGTCTATGGGCCTCATTACAAGTACTCCGGTCCGGAATTAACACTGCTGGTAAAACCATACCGGCACCGTTTCCATGTCCGCCCAATCATGACCCGCGGCCCCGGTAATAGCACCACCCTAAACCGCCACCGCGGAAATAGGGGTCCCGTTAAGTCCGTCTGCACGGAAACCCCTCCGTTACCGTCAACACGAAACACCGTGAGCATCACAACTAGCGCGGACACGGAAATACCGGCAAAAAAATGGCGTAAATACCGTGATCACGGTGGCAGAACCGCCGCCACCGCGAACATGGCGTTATACACTGCCTGCAGAACTGAATCAGGGCACAGGTGCACCAAATCAGCCCAGCTGGACCTAGCAGGCCACTGGGAGCCTACAAAAGGGCCACACCCAGCCCAACACAACACAGAACCATGCAGGCAGCAGGTCTAATAGCACTGGGACTGGGCCTACTCAACCAACAGGCAGCACTGCACATGGTGGCAGTAATGGCGCAGAGGAGAAGGCGTAGGCGGAGGAGGCGCAGGCGGCAACCAGCCAACCCTGCAGCTATGGCAAACCCCATTGCCCAGCCAGCCCGACCCCGCCGCCAGCCAGCAATACCACGCATCCGGGCCTCACCCTGGAACCTCACCCCAGGACAGATCCACACACTATACCGGCTGGACCGTGCAACAATCCTGCACATCACCGCCATGATTGAGGACAACATCAGCACCCTAATTGACACCCCCACTGCCACCCCCCCTTCTTGAAGGTTGTCTCAGTACTGCATTTCCTTGGCACTGGCACCTTTCAAGACACGGTTGGTGAGCTGCACGGCATATCACAACCCTGTTTCTCCAAAATCCTGGTACAGGTACTGGATGCCCTGTTGCGCCATGTGTCTGAACACATAGCCCTACCCCGCACCCTCCCCGAGGTCATTGCCACCAAGTTGGCCTTCCATGCCATAGCGGGCATGCCAAATTGCATAGGCGCAGTTGACTGCACCCACGTTGAGCTGACAGTACCACGTGCAATTGAGGCGGTGTTCCGCAATAGGAAACAGTATCACTCTTTGAATGTCCAGATGGTTTGTGATGCCATGCAACTGATTACACACTGCTGCGCACGTTTCCCAGGCTCATCACATGACTCAATGGTACTGCGGAATTCCACGTTGCCACGGTACATGGAACGCTATGCCGGACAAAGCACATGGCTATTGGGTGAGTACAGCTGACGATGCTACAACCCTGTCGAAGTGGTGTGTGTGTGTGTCAAGGCCAATGAGCATTCTGAGTGTGCCGCTGTGACCGCACATGCATCACCCCCCTTCCAATTTACCAAATACACAGCGGATGCCAAACATCATGAAGGAAGACATGGCAGGGCACCACAATGTGCCCGTGCACACGCTGGCACAGCCAATCCCGTCACTGTCCCATGAACCTTGTGCCACTGCAGACACCCACCCTCAATTGAAACACTGCCTCAAAAGGCACGAGAGGCGTGTAAATGAGACGACGTGTATTTACTACTTCCGTACAGTGGAGTCACTCTGCCATGTGTGGACAGCACGCACCGTGACATGCACACAATCAAATGTCACCCGCAGGGTACAGTAAACATGCAAGTTAATGTGTAGGCCCATATCCAGTTAGCGACATACATTGTGATGCCCAAAACATACCTCCATACACTGCATGGTATATATGCATGAATGAATGATGATACAAGAATGCACAGCAGCAGATGAGGACATGATGCCACAAACACTGACATGTTCCCCCATCTACATCCCATGTAGGTGATGCAGGATATGCACTCACGCCATGGATGATGACACCTGTACGGAGACCAAGGAACAGGCATGAAGAGGCATACAATAGGGCACATATCCGCACACGTGGAATGATTGAGAGGACATTTGGACTGCTGAAGGCCCGTTTCCGCTGGCTGAGCAGATCTGGGGGATCACTGCTGTACAGCCCAGTGAAGATGGGTAAAATCACGCTTGTATGTGCCATGCTGCACAATATGCCTGCGCAGGAACATCCCAATGCCACCAGACGCAGATGAGGAAGATGGAGATGGGGATGGGGATGGGAATGGAGATGGGGATGGGGATGGCACCGCCTCCCCCTGGGGGTCCACATGATGGCCAGAGAGCACGGGATGCCCTGATTTGCATTTACTTTTGAGTCACAGCACATTCACAGAAATGCACGAACATGGTGACGACAATGAATTAATAGTTGCACTGCAAAATAAATGATCAATGTCCACACATGTATGTCTTGATTCAAAATGGTGATGTATTGATGTAATAACAACAGGGAAGGAGGTGTATTGGTTAGGGAAGCTGTACACCCGGGGCCACCCACCACCCAAACGTGCCCACCCCCACCCAGACCCCATTGTTCAAACCCCCAAAACTACCTACCCCACCACCCAAACGTGCCCACCCCCACCCAGACCCCATTGTTCAAACCCCCAAAACTACCTACCCCACCACCCAAACGTGCCCGCCCCTCTCACACCCTTGTAGTCCACATGTGTCCTGCACTGCCCCACACACATGCCATCACTTCCGTGTCCTCTTCTGTGCCTGTGCAACCTTGCCCGATGGACCCGTTAGCCTACTCGAGCGCCTCCTTGGACTGGCAGTAGTGGAGCTGGATGGGGTGGTTGTGTTTGATTGGGCAGAATCTGGGATTGAGGGCATCCGTGCCAGATTTGCCTGTTGGCCAACCAACATGGCCTCTACAAGCCTGGAGGTGTGGTCGTTGCCCTCCCGCACATGGCGTGCAAGTGTCACTATAGTGCTCGCAAAGCGTCCGATGGACCTCGACAGGCGAGGCACTGAGGCACTGTAGCTCTCCCTCTGCAGCCTGGATTCCTCTAGCTGCCTCTCCACCAGCTGGGTGAGGGTAGCCTGCTGGTCCTCCATCCGCTGCATGCGGGCATTCAGTTCGGCCATGGATGGGGTGGGCGACCTCATGGGACTCCCCAGTGATGTGGGGCTGAACTCCAGCTCATGGAAGGAGACCAGGTCTTCCAATGTGGGCATCTCCCCCTGCGGCCCCGTTTCCGAGTGCTCTTGCGGGGCACTGTTATCACTGCAGGCCGCCCCCTCTGCAGTGCTGCTGCCTTCGGTGTTGTGTTGGGTGGCCATGATAGGTTCCCGTGGCACCTGTCGAGACTCAGGCAGTGTGGAGACGGTGGTGATGTCGGTGGTGGTGGTGGGCCGCACATCTGTAGTGGCTGGTAATGTGGCCAGAGGTGCAGAACTGCCAGCAGCATCCTCCTGTATGGTGGCGGTGGCTTGTGTACTTGCCGGTGCAGATTGGCTGGCCTGTTGTGCAGTATCACTGTCACTTGAAACGGCTGTGGGGACACAAAGGGCATGCAATTAGTGTTGTTGTGGTGGCAGATGGGTGCATCACATGCGTCATTAAGATTGTACATTGAATAGTGTTAGTCACATGCATCTGATTGCTGGTGTATGCATTCAGTGATATTGGTTGCCATACGGATCATGATGGGTCCTTTGGCCCACACATGCACTGCCTTTTGGGGGGGGGGGTTGTTAATGGGTCCTTTGGCCCACACATGCACTGCCTGGCGGGGGGGGGGGGTTGTTAATGGGTCCTTTGGCCCACACATGCACTGCCTGGGGGGTGGTTGTTAAAGGGTCATTTGGCCCAGTACTCACAACTGCATATTTTCTGTTTGGGCACTTACCGGCATCTGCAGGTGGGCTCACTCCTGCCTCAGCCTCCCCCATCCCATGGATTCCCTCTAGGTGGAGGACGCTGCTGCAACACTCCTCCCATGCTTGCAGCCTCAGTGGGGAAGGGGGTCCTCCGCCTGTCCCACTGCTGCGTTGGCAGTGCGTGGAAATGAGGTTGCGTACCCTCAGCCTCAGGTCGTCCCACTGCTTGTGGCAGTCCTTCACGCTCCTTGCTGTCACGCCCACAGCGGTGCACTTGCGTGCAGCTTCGGCCCACACCTCCTTCCTCCGCTGCTGTGTGGCACGCCGTTGGTCGGCGCTGAACAGCATCTCCGCATTGTCCACAATGTGCTCCACCAAGACAGTTAGCTCCGCCTCGCTGAAGCGCTGTTTGCGCTGCCTCTGAGCAGGAATCCTGGCAGACATGCTGGTGGTCCTTTTTGGCTTTTCAGAGTTAGGATTGTGCTTGTGCTGGCTCTGGATGGCAATGGAGTGTGCTTTTATAAGATGGCCGCCTCTGTTTCCGGTTTTGGCGATCATGGTATTTCCGGTTACGTGTCCGTGGCGGCGGAGGCGGACACGGGTTTTGCGCCACTTGTGGCTGCGTTATTTCCATTTCCGTGGGGTTTTCCGTGACGGCGGTAACAACGTTTCCGAGTCCGTGTGGTGCGCGCGACCGACAGCTTGTAATCGGACGGTTTTTCCACAACCTTGCGGACACGGAAACTTTTTTACCGCCGTCACGGATTTTGCACGGTCCCGGACTGGCAGGTTGTAATGAGGCCCTATGTCTTTAAATTAGACTTTCCAGACTGTTCTTCGTGTCATCGTCGCTTCGCGAGGGCGGATCCCCATCCTCTTTGTTTAGAGTGTTTGGGTCCGGAACACCGTTGGGACTCCTGTTTTTACTGTGACTCCCTTTTGGGCCGGGCTCTTCAACGTCGGTTGGAACGGTGGGAGGAGGTGTTCCGACGCACTCCCTCATCTCATTTTCAGGCGTTCATCGACGAGAAGAAGAAACGCCCGGTAAGTTCTTTACTTTTCAGAGCACCCCGGCCGGGGGATACCTTTCTGGGTTCCTCTCAAGCCGGGAGGGGCGTTGATCGCTCTGTCACCGGGGATCGCCCTGAGGTGCCTGTCGGGCCTAATAATTCTACCGGAGTTTTCTCTGAGGGTCTCCGTAAGGGGCCTGTGTACATCGGAGTAACTTCCGAGGCCCCTCCTGTGGGGGCTGTGTGTAGACCCAGTTCTGCTGAGTCACAGGGTACCGGAGCTTGCGCTGAGGCCTCTCTTTCGGCTTCCCTCAAAAACAAGACCGGGGTGCGCCCCGAGGCCTTGGCTGGGCTTGTATTTACCGAACGGATGTTCGAGGGCCGTGCCGATAAGGCTATTACCAGGCCTAGGCCCGAGGTCCCTTGTACAGAGGCTAAGGCTACTAACAGTTCTGAGGGGCCGAGCAGGGCCCTGTCGGTGAAGGCGGTTTCTCACCGTTCCCGCTCTTGTGGTGATACCAGATCTGTTGAGGGGGCAAAGAAGCAAGGTTCTTTTACCGGCAGCGCCGAGGTCCTTCCTTCGAAGGCTCAGTTGGCGGTTGGTATGTCGCAGAAACATTCCAGGCCTCATAGTACCCGCTCTGCTGAGGTTCCTTATGTTAAGGCTAAAATTAAGACCCCTGATCCATCGACGGGGACCCCTGCCTCACTTCCTCACGTGCCGCAGTTCCCCTCAGATGAAGACATCTGGCTGTTCCCACCACGACCACGGCGGCCATTTTAGGTACTACCCCTACAACTACGCCATCGGCCCCTGGTGTAGGGTTTGTTCCTTTGGGTGAAACTAAGGTCACTTGTGCGTATCCCTACCGGCCCGTTTATGATTGGAACGCCCAGATGCCTCTTCCGAACAATGTTTCGTTGCCTGCAGGGGCGACCCCTTTGATTTATGTGGATACGTCGGCGGAGGGCCCGGCGTGGCACCCTTCTCCGTTACGTCCCTGGGTTTGTCCACCTCATGAGAGGCCTCCTCAGGTTCCGAAGCAATCTCCTGAGGACTCTTTTTTTCGGTAAATTTCAAGCGCTTATGTGCACCGACCCCATGAGGGAGTATTTCAAAGGGCTTTTTAAGGAAATTTGTCCACCAGTGCCCCCGGCTCCACCCGTTCCTCTGGTGGTTCCGCCGACGCCTCCTTTGCCTGTGGTGCCTGCCCCTGCTCTTCCGCCTTTGCCACCGTTGTCCACAGTGGACAAGGCAGTGCCTGACACGGTTCAGCAGGATCCTGACCTGTCAGATGACCCTCATGGCGAACAGGACAACGAAGACCTTCCCCGCTCTGTTAGAGCTTTTCATGACTGGGTACTGGACATGATGAATTTCTTAGATGTTCCAGTTCCCGAGGCACCTGCTCCACAGGAGGGCGTGCTTTCTGGGGCGTTCACCCTGTCTCCTTTGGAGCGTATCAGCCTTTTCCTGCAGAAGGATGTTTTGGCCGAGGTCCGAAGAGTCTGGGAGAAGCCACACTTGGGACTTTTTGTCAATAAAAAGATTGACGCGAGGTACAGGCTGCACTCTTCGGAGGAAGTGGCCTTGTCGTCTTGTCCACCTCCCTCCTCCACAGTGGTGGCTGCGGCCACGTTGCAGATCCAGACCTGCAGCATCCTCTTCCGCGACGGCTACTCAGGTCTTGGGAAAGGAGGACAAGCTCCTGGACTCCTTAGGGAGGAAGATCTTTGCCAATTCGGCCTTGCAGCTCAGGCAGGCCAATGCCGAATTGATTTTGGCGGGAGCTAACATGCGGATGTCGAAAGGTCTGTCAGAGTTTGAGGAGCACATTCCGGTCGAGAAGTTGGAAGACTTCAGAGGTGGCCCTTCCGATGCCAGGGTCTTGGCCCAGGATCTCCTGGAGGCCGCGGCTCATCACGTAGACACCTCGGCTCGGGGCATGATGCTCGGGCTTGATACCTTGAGGCAAGCATGGTTGCATGCCACTAAGTTTTCGAAGGAAGTGCAAGACAGAGTATTGGACCTTCCATTCGATGGTAAGGAGCTTTTTCATTCTTCTACTGATGTAGAGCTCACCAAAACCAAGGATAGCACTCAGACGGCTAAATCATTGTCTGTTCTGGTTAAACCTCCCTTCAAGGCCCAAAGGCCGTTGTCGCAAGGGCGACCTTCCTCTGGTTTTAAGGGATTCCTCGACCGCAAGAATCCCAGAGTGGATACTCCTGCGGGGAATAACCGCCGTAGACAACAGCATACGCAGTATTTCTCCCGCTCCTCAGCCTCCTCATCAGGTTCAGGTGGCACCGCCACCGATAAACCTGCCAAATGAGGGTTTTCTGCGCTCGCACGAGACCCCGGTGGGAGGGCGCTTCGCGTCTCATTGGGAGGCGTGGCAAACCATCACAGAAGACAGATGGGTCTTGTCAGTCGCTCGGGCGGGCTTCCGCTTACCTTTACCCCCTACCCCACCCCTCAACCCTCCTTTTCAGCCGTTGGGCTCACCCTCCCTCAACGCCGAGGTTCAGAAACTCCTGGACCTCAGGGCTGTGGAACCCGTTCCCTTTGGGGAGCGAGGGGAGGGCTTCTACTCCCGGCTGTTTACTGTGCCCAAACCCAACCAGGCTGGCCTGTGCACCATCCTAGACCTTTCCCAGTTCAACCTCTTTCTACCCCAAGAGAAATTCAAGATGATCACGCCCAGCCAGATACGCTCCTCTTTGCAGATGGGCGACTGGCTCAGCGTAGTGGTTCTTCAGGACGCGTACATGCATATCCTGATTTGGGCTCCACACAGGAGGTACCTCTGTTTCTCTTTGGGAGAGGAGCACTTCCAGTTTCGGGTGATTCCTTTTGGCCTCAGCTCGGCGCCACGTGTCTTCACGAAGATGATGTCGGTGATTGCTGCCTATCTTCGTCTTCAGGGTATCCATGTGTATCCTTATTTGGACGATTGGCTCTTACGCAGCCCTTGTCCGCTGGCGGCAGCGGGCAACCTCCAGTCTCTCCTTCAGCTCCTGTTCCATCTTGGGCTGTCGGTGAACTGGCGGAAATCCTCCATGACGGTCTCTCAGAACCTGAATCTTCTGGGTTTTCGTTGGAACACGATCGACTGCAGAGTATACCTGACCGGGGACAGAATGGCGGATCTGTTGGCCACGTGTCAGATGTTTGCGCAGTCGGAGAGTATGTCGGCCTGGTGGTTCCAGACACTTCTGGGCCTCATGGCCTCGTGTGTACTGGCTCTTCCTCTTGCTCGTCTCAAAATGAGACGGACCCAGATAGCCCTTCGGAATTCATGGCGTCAGGCAGTGGACCCAGACTCCATGCGGATAATGATTCTGGATTCCATGAGAGTGGACCTGGACTGGTGGTCATCTCTCACGAATCTGTCTGGGGCGCGGGGTTTCAGGACCCGGTCCCTATGGTGACGATCACGACGGACTGCTCCCTCCTCGGGTGGGGTGCGACGTTAGATCTCCTTCAGGTCTCAGACCTCTGGTCGCCTCAGGACAAGCTCCTGCACACATCATTTGGAGCTTCTGGCGATTTTTCTGGCGCTCAGACCTCTCATTGTCAACAAGGTGGTCCGCATAAGAACGGATAATGTGGTGTCAATGTACTCCATAAAAAAACAGGGGGGAACGAAGTCTCCCCCTCTCGTGGATCTGGCCATTCAGATTTGGGAGTGGGCTGTGCTTCATGAGATCTGGCTGCTTGCAGTGCACATCCCGGGCCGGCTGAATGTTACCGCGGATGCCCTCAGCCGGCGGACAGTGGTCAGCTACGAGTGGGAGTTGAAGGCGGAGATCCTATCATGAATTTTCTCGCGTTGGGGCACACTGGAGGTGGACCTCTTTGGAGGCGTAATGAGGAAGCTTCTTGTTCATCGCTGTGGCAGAGGGGGGCTGGGAGCCTCCTCTCTGGGGGACGCACTCGAGATCCCATGGCACAACATGAGAGCTTACGCCTTCCCGCCTCTTCCTCTGGTTCAATTTGGAAGTTGAAGAGTTCTGTCAACTGTTCCCTTCTACTGATAGCTCTGTGGTGGTCGGCCAGGTTTTGGTTCTCAGAACTTCAACACCTGTCGGTGTGTCCGCCGATCAGGTTACCAGTAACTCACGATCTTCTTCACCAAGGGGAACAGCAGATGAGGCACCCCTCCCCACAATCGCTCAGCTTGGCGGCATGGTTCCTGAGTTCAAGTCTTTAGAGCATCTGAATTTGTCTGCGGATAACATGCGTATTATCCAGGCAGCCATAAAACCCCCAACCAGATCTCAGTACAAGAGTAAATGGCTCAGGTTCTGTCATTGGTGTCTAGAGAAGGAATTGGATCCAAGGGGGGCCACGGTTGACACAGTGTTGTCCTTCGTGTCCTCCCTTGCAGAGTCAGGGGTTCATGTTCTGTTATGCAGGACTTACCTTTGAGCGGTCTCCGCTTATCTTTCTACGGATCAGTGTTCGTTTTCTCTGACTAACCCAGTGGTAAAGAGGCATTTCGCTGGTTTAATCCGCCTTTACCCTCCAGTTCGTAATCCGCACCCGCCATGGGACCTGAATGTTGTCCTGACGGCGCTCTGCCATAAACCCTTTGAGCCAATGGCTACGGTGGACCTCAAGTACTTGTCTTGGAAAGTGTCCTTTTTGGTCGCCGTCACATCGGCAAGGAGAGTGAGTGAGCTCCAGGCATTGTCGGTGGAGCATCCTTTCTTGGTCTTTCACAAGGACAAGGTAGTCCTTCGAACTAATCCGGCGTTTCTGCCGAAGGTAGTGACCGAATTCCATCTGAATCAATCGATCTCCCTACCGGTCTTTTTTCCGAACCCCGCCTCTGAGGCGGAGAGGGTTCTAGACTGTCTTGATGTTCGAAGAGCTCTTAAGTTCTACCTGGATAGGACTTCCGAGCTTAGAAGTTCTTCTCAACTTTTTGTGACTTTCGGCAACCCTCAAGGCAAGCAGACGTCTAAGGCAACTATTTCTAGGTGGATTGCCGCCTGCATCACGGAGTCTTTCACTATCCAAAAGCTGAAACCTCCTAAAGGTATTCATGCACACCTGGTGTGGGGCAAGGCAGCTGCGGTTGCTTTTCAGAAGTATGGTCCCTGGGAGTCCATCGCTAGGGCCGCTACTTGGGCCTCTCCATCTGCTTTTTGTAAGCATTACTGCCTCGATATGAGTTCTAGAGCTGATGCTCAGTTTGGTCAGGCTGTGCTGAAGAACCTTTTTCAGTAAGGGGTATATCCATCCACCCGTAGTTCCTGTAAGGAGTGCTTGGGGATCTCCCACAAGTATGGAGGAAAGGGGACGGGACGTAGGAGTATTACCAGGTTACTCACCATAGTGACCACCTTACTCCTAGTCCTTGGGTCCCCTTTCCTCCAGACGCCCGCCTGCCGTCCCCTCTAATAAGGTTCCTCTGTTATTGGTAATGGTTCTCTGACCTGGCAAAGAAAAGGACTGAGGGGCGATGCGCGGGGCGGAGCCAGGGTGGGCGGGGTTACGGTCGCGTGCCGGGCCCCCCGCAGGAAAGAGAGGAAGGACACATTTTTGGAAAAATTTGGATGCTTTTTACAAAGTGCTCTGGTCCCGTCCCACAGGACGGAGAGATGTCCCACAAGTATGGAGGAAAGGGGACTAAGGACTAGGAGTAAGGTGGTCACTACGGTGAGTAACCTAGTAATTTTGGAAGGGAGTAGAGTTCGGAGTTTTGAACAGCTAAGAAACAAATATAACTTGAAGAGAGTATTGAGTCGCTACAAGGATTTAAGGACTCCCATGAGTCAGATAATGGTTAGGATTGATAGAGATTTGGAGGAGAAGTAGAACATGGAGTGTCTACTTATATGAAATGTATGGATATGGGACAAGAATATGCAGATTCATGGTTAAGATTGAAGGATGTATGGTCGAATGATATTGGGCTGGAGATATCTAAAGAGGAGTGGGAAGATTTATCTAGAGTGGGATCCAGATCAAAAATGGATATGAATTTAAGGCTAATAAGACAAAAGATCATTGGGAGATTATACTGGACACCGGAGAAGATGCATAAGGTTAATCTATTGGATAATGATATGTGTTGGGATTGACAGGGAAAAGAGCATCTTTTTTACATTTGTTTTGGGACTGTCTGAGGGTGCAAGTTTTTTGGAAGGAAGTATTAGACAGGATAGATATTACTTTAAGCGTAGTTATGCCTAGGTCGGCTGTGAATATGAGTTTACTGATGCGTAGAGGGAGATGTTCAGTACAAGGGAATTTGATTTATGTGTTGATAAAGCTTTGATGGTTGCTATTAAGTTGATTTTAAGAGTCTGGAAAAGTAGAAAAAAGCCTGTAGTGGAGGATTGGATAGTTGAAATGCAAATATTGTCTAAATATGAAAAGGTTTCATTAAAGAATAAAAATAGTTTAGATATTTATCTTTTGTTATGGAGTCCATTTAATGATTTGTATGGTTAGGGATTATTTATTTATTATTATTTTTTTCCTTCTCTTCTTATTGTCTTGTGTTAGTGTATGGTGTTGTTTCTTTGTGTTTTTTATCATCATAATCTTTTATAAATTGGATTAGATGCATTGAAAATATTATTAGGCTGTGGGTTTACGCTATAATGATTTTGGGAATTATCCAGGATGATATTGATTGTATAATATATTGGTATTTTATGTCATTTGTAATATATGATCTGATGTATATCTGTGATCCATCTCGAGAGGATAGCTCAGGGGCAACATGCTCGCCTTGGAAGCAAGACGACACAGAGCACCACAGGTTCGATCCCCGGGTCTGCACTTAGAAATCTCTGGGTATTAAGCGCGTTATAAAATAACCTATCATATCATATGTATTTGTGATGTGTGTGTATATACTTGTAAAGTAGTAGACTGTAGTCAGAATGCAGGGTTCACAAGGTATGATTTATTGCCGAGTTATATTTTCACACAGCCTCTCGTTATAAACAACAAAACATGCTGAAATGTGATTCAGCAGGCTTGCTCGGAAAAAGGGTGGATCAATTCAGAGTTCGCATGAATGTCCTCTTAAGCTTGGCTCCTCTTTGAAAGAAAATTAATCAGGTCACATGAATTCCTTTCCCCGGACACTAGCTTTCCATTCCTTCGCCAGCTGTCCAAATTGGGTTTTTAAAAAAAAGGAAAACGAACAGAGAGGGTAAACCCACGGAAACACTGTCCTTTGAAAATGGTTTACAGCCAGACTTTCCTTGTCAGTGAATCCGCTTCAGTAGTGCCCACGGCGCTGCCGCTCTTCAAGCCTCTCCTGGCGGAGGCTCTGCCTCTTGATAAGGATCTCCGCGGTGCCGAGCCTTCAGCCTCCTAGTACGCCCAATGTACATCACCTGGGGATTCCTCCCACTTCTCTGTGGTCTCCGGCCAGGGCTGCTGCTGTAATGAGAGACAGCTGATGAGTTTCCTGGGACTTCTTTTAACTCATACTTTGCTCCTCCCCTCCTCTCAGCTTCCACCCGCCTTTCCTGCCCACTTCTCACACCTGCAGCCAGTTTGCCTTCACTCCTCCACCCTGCTCCATGCACTGTTTGTCCCACACCTGCGGCCAGCTTGCCTTCATGTCTCCCCCCTGCTCCATGCACGGTTTGTCCATCCCAACCTGTACTGCTATGTGGTTATCTGTCACTGTACCGCATGACAGGGCTGTATCTATACTGCTTTCCTTTGTTCATTTTTATCTTTTCCTCCACCTGGTCTCCATTTCCTGTGGTGGTTATGGGACATGTAGTTTTGTTCTGTCCTGCTGATGTAACATTTTGGGTGCTGGGTCTGAAAGTTAGAATGGGGCTGTCTTTTATCTCTATTGCCTCTTTGACCTCCTCACAATACTGTAAAATGAATAAACACATTAAAGAATGTTTTAAAAAAGATTACAAAAGTACACTGCAAGAATCAGAGAAAAGCTTGAGAGGAAATCACTGTTTGTGGGAAAAAGGAACTTTTTCTATAAAGAAACCAGGAAAGCCCAGGAGGGTCACAAGTTCCCTTGAAGAACTGAGATAACTTATAAACAAAGTTACCAGAAGCCCTCCTGAGGCAAGAACTGTTAGGGCTCAAGGAGCCTGTCCAGGAGAACGGACATCTTTTCTTTACATTTTCACATGTTAGTTGTAGGGACAGAACAGGGTAGATTTGGACAGAGGATGGACTTTTGGTTTGGACTGACCTCCCTGACGACAAGCACCCTAGTTAGTTCATGTTAGATAGGGAAAACCCTTTAGAGTTGGGGACAAACAGGCCTTTTCCTTTTTGTTTAAATAAAGAAAAGTGTGTGTGAATGCCACCACTCGGTCCTCCTTCTGATTTATCACAATCAACACTAGCTTAATTGTTGGTTAGTAATGCTTACAAAGCGCACTATCAACCAGAGGTATCTTGGTGCTAGAATATCACAGGGCAGGCGATTCACAGCGGGCTGAAAAAGAAAGGTCTTCAAGAAGTGTCTAAATTCCAGATGAATGGTAACATTTCTCAGTGGGGGCGGTAAGGCATTCCAGAGCTGGGCCGAAGCCACAGAAAAGGCCTGGCCACCCACACTGGTACGTCAAAAAGCAGGCACGGAGAGCAGGCCAGCAGACCATGAACGAAGCTCGCGATTTGGAAAGTAGCGGACAAATTTGTCCCAGAAGTATTCAGCCCTGTGATCATGGAGTGCACACTGAACCAAACAAAGATTTGAAACTAATACTTTGAGCCACTGGTAGCCAATGTAATGACGTAGGGCTGGAGTAATGAGCTCCATAAGGGGACCCGGTAGCGACTTGTGCTTCAAGATTTTGAAGGCGCTGCAGTCGCTGGATTAAACCTTTAGGCTGAGCGAGGTATAACGCATTTCAGTAGTCCAAGCGACTAAGAACGAGAGCTGCAATGACTGGGGTCTGCAATTGAGGTGGTATAAGCGGAAGCACTTTCCGCAAAATCTTCAAATGGAAATGCCCCGCCTTAGACAGCTGAGACCTGATAATCCATGGAGAGAGTGAAGGGACCATAACACCAAGATTTTTTACAGTCATGACTGGGATGGGGGAACGCCTAAGTAAAGGTGGCCAAAAAAAGAAGACACCAGGAGCGGCGGAACGGGGGTGGGGGGCACCTACCCCCAGAACCTCTGTCTTGTCTCCATTGAGTTTCAGCCAGTTGTGGTTCATCCAATCTCCCATGGCTGCTAGACATCGTGAAAGGCAAGACGACATCTCAGCCTGATCAAGATCTAACCGGATCAGGATTCGAGTGTCGTCAGCATATGAATAGCATCTGATGCCAAAGGAGCGGATGAGTCACCCAAGTGGCTGAATATAGATGTTAAAAAGTGTAGGCGACGTGGTGGAACCCTGACGGACACCACAAGAAAGAGAGCAAGGGCGTGAGGAGAAAGGGCAAGTGAAAATACTTGGCTCCTCTCTGTCAGGAACGAGGTGAACCAAGCCAAAACTGGGTCAGAGATGCCAGCATGGGCCAGGCGGGCCATCAGGGTCGGGTGGTCCACGGTATTGAATGATAACACCAAAGGTATGGTAAAAAGAGCCCATGAGGAATATATCAAAGAAAGAACAATAAGTTCTAGTGATTGCACCATACTGGTCCGACTTTACTGGACACATAAGCAGGTTTCAATAGAGAGAACTACATTGATGAAATGGAGTCCCCCCCCATATGATCGAGCGTTCTATATGAAATTTTTATTTGGCATTTTGCCCTTCTCACCCACCCTAAAATCGAAGATAGTAGACTCAGTTCTCTGCCCCACGTGTAAGCTAACTAAGGAAACGCTTTACCATTTTTTTTATTCTTCTGTCCAAGGTATAAAAACTATTGAATATTACACCTCAAGCCCATTTTAAGAAAAATGAAGGGCCAGTCACTTAACCATACTATTCAGAGTAGCTGTAACCACTGCCATGATTAGCAAGTACAGACACAAATCATGGTTAAAAAGGAATACTCCTACGTCCCATCCACACATCTCTCCGTCCTGTGGGACGGGACCGGGGCACTTTGTAAAAAGCATCCAAAAATGTTCTTTTTTCAAAAATGTGTTCTTCCTCTCTTTCTTGCGCGAGGCCCATCAGTCCTTTTCCCCGCTCGTTCAGGACTGGACGCACTTGCATCCTCGGAAGATTTTTCTGGCTCTCGCTAGCGATCGTGTACTAGTCTGTCTGTTGTTCAAACTAGACTTTCCAGATTGTTCAGCGTGTCACTGTCTCTTCGCGAGGGCGGATCCCCATCCTCTTTGTTTAGAGTGTTGGGTCCGGATCACCGTTGGGACTCCTGTTTTTACTCTGATGCCCTTTCAGTCCGGGCACTTCAACGTTGGTTGGAGCGTGGGAGGAGGTGTTCCGGCAAACTCCTCCTTCGCATTTTCAGGCGTTTATCGACGTAAAGAAGAAACGCCCGTTAAGTTCTTTACTTTTCAGATCACCCCGGCTGGGGGATACCTTTCCAGGTTCCTCTCGGGCCGGGAGGAGCGTTGATCACTATGTCACCGGGGATTGCCCTGAGGTGCCCGTTGGGCCTAATAGTTGTACCAGAGTTTTCTCAAAGGGTCTCCGTAAGGGGCCTGTGGGTACCGGAGCACTCTCTGAGGCCCTTCCTGTGGGGGCTGTTTGTAGACCCAGTTCTACTGAGTCGTGGGGTACCGGACCTCGCTCTGAGGCCTCTCTATCGGCTTACCTCAAGAATAAGACCAGGGTGCGCCCCGAGGCCTTGGTGGGGCTTGGTGTCACCGAACGGATGTTTGAGGCCCGCGCGGAAAAGGCTGTTACTGGACGTGGGTCTGAGGTCCCTCGTTGAGAGGCTAAAGCTACCAACATTTCTGAGGGACCTGACAAGGCCTTATAGGTGAAGGCTGTTTCTCACCGTTCCCGCTCTTGCGGTGACACCAGATCTGCTGAGGGGGCAAAGAAGGAAAGTTCTTCTTTTACCGACAGTGCCGAGGTCCTTCCTGGGAAGGCTAATTTGGCGGTTGGTATGTCGCAGAAACATTCCAGGCCTCATAGTACCGGCTCTGCCGAGGTTCCTTATGTTAAGGCTAAAGTTAAGACCCCTGATCCATCGACGGGGACCCCTGCCTCACTTCCTCACGTGCCACAGTTCCCCTCAGGCGATGACAAAATGGCGCCTGTTCCCGCCACGACCGCGGCGGCCATTTTGGGTGCTACCCCTACAACTACGCCATCGGCCTCAGGTGTAGGGCTTGGTTCTGTGGGTGTACATAGAGTTTCTTGTGTGCATCCTTATCGGCCAGTTTATGATTGGAGCGCCCAGATGCCCCTTCTTCAAAATGTTTCGTTGCCTGCGGGGTCGGCACCTTTGATTTATGTGGATACGTCGGTGGAGGGGCCGGTGTGGCACCCTTCCCCTTTACGTCCCTGGAATCGTCCTCCTCATGAGAAGCCTCCTCAGGTTTCAAAGCAGTCCCCGAAGGACGCCTTTTTCGGTAAATTTCAAATGCTCATGCGTACCGACCCCATGAGGGAATATTTCAAAGGGCTTTTTAGGGAGATATGTCCGCCCGCGCCTCCGGCTCCACCCGTTTCTCCGGCGGTTCCGCCGGCGCCTCCCTTGCCTATGGTGCCTTCCCCGACTTTGCCTCCTATTGTCCCCCGTGGACAAGGCAGCGCCCAACAGGGCTCAGCAGGATCCTGACCTGTCGGATGACGTGCAAGGCGATCAGGACAACGAGGACCTGCCCCGCTCTATTAGAGCTTTTCATGACCGGGTACTGGACATGATGTGCTTCTTAGATGTTCCGGTGCCCGAGGCACCCGCTCCGCAGGAGGGCATGCTTTCTGGGGCGTTCACCCTGTCTCCTTTGAAGCGTACCGGCCTGTTCTTGCAGAAGGACGTTCTGGCCGAGGTCCGCAGGGTCTGCGAAAAGCCCCACACTGGACTTTCCGTCAATAAGAAAATTGACACAAGATACAGGCTGCATTCTTCGGAAGAGGTGGCCTTGTCGTCTTGTCCGCCCCCCTCCTCCACAGTGGTGGCTGCGGCCACTTTGCAGTCCAGGCCTGCAGCATCCAGGCCTGCAGCATCCTCTTCCACGACGGCTACTCAGGTTCTGGGAAAGGAGGACAAGCTCCTTGATTCCCTTGGGAGAAAAATATTCGCCAACTCGGCCTTGCAGCTCAGGCAGCCCATTGCCGAACTGGTGTTTGCAGGGGCTAATATGCGGATGTGGAAAGGTCTGTCGGAGTTTGAGGAGTTCATCCCGGTCGAGAAGCTGGAAGACTTTAAGGCGGGATTATCTGACACCAGGGTCTTGGCCCAGGATCTCCTGGAGGCTGCGGCTCATCACGTAGACACCTCGGCTAGGGGCCTTATGCAGGGGGTTGATACCTCATGGCAGGCATGGCTGCATGCCACTAAATTCTCAAAAGAAGTGCAGGACAAGGTGTTGGACCTTCTGTTCGATGGTAAGGAGCTCTTTCATTGTACAACAGAAGTAGAGCTCACCAAGACGAAGGATATCACTCAGACAGCTAAATCCTTGTTGGTCCTTGTTAAGACCCCTTTCAAAACCCAGAGACCGTTGTCGCAAAGCCGACCCTCCTCTGGCTTTAGGGACTTCCTCGACCGGAAATCTCGCAGAGTGGATACCCCCTTTGAGGAATAACCGCCGTAGGCAACAATGGCCTCGGTTTTTCTCCCGCTCCTCAGCCTCCTCCTCAGGTTCAGGTGGCAACACCACCGAAAAACCTACAAAATGAGGGTTCTCCGCACTCGCATGAGACCCCAGTGTGAGGATGCATTGCGTCTCATTGGGAGGTGTGGCAGACCATCACCGAAGACAGATGGGTCTTGTCAGTCGCTCGGGAGGGCTTCTGCTTACCCCTAACCTCTACCCCACCCTTCAACCCTCCTTTTCAGCTGTTGGGCTCGCCCTCCCTCATAGCCGAGGTTCAGAAACTGCTGGATTGGGGGGTGTGGCTGAGCGACACGCCATGTGGACGTGTTCGCCGTGAGCTCTGTCTGCAGGTGCCCGAATTCACATGTTTATTATGCCCTTGCACCGAAATTTTCAAGCGAGTGTTAACCGGTTACGAGATACCACAGCGGGGCATCCCTGGAGACCGAGATGAGCCCCAGTTGACTAGGCGAACCAGTGTTTTCGTTTGGGATTACCCGGAGGAGGATCGGCGAAAATGGCACCCGCCTAGAACTTCGTTTGGCGCCTGGAGTGAGTTCCCGCCGGCTCCTATTCATCTGAGCCGTCTGCTGTGCTCCCGGGACAGGCGGACCCCATCGTCGGGAGAGAGGGGGGAGAACACCGGTCTCGGAGCCCCATGCTGGTGGGCTGGACGTCGCCGGAGGAATCGAGAGACCTGGACGGGAGGAACTGCGGCCCGTGGGAGTCCCAGGGCTCTTGGCGCGTGGCTCAGCGAAGTCCTGCAGCCCCATCGCTGCTGCGGGTGCACCCACTCCATCCTGTGATCTTCTGGCGCCGGGCGCGTTGCCCCGAGAAGTTCCCAGCACCCGGATCACCACTGCGGGTTCGCCCACCTCTTCCCGCTGCCCTTTGGGGCCCCGCCGTTGCCGGTAGGCATGGTGGAGTATCCTGCAGTGTCGACAGGCTCATCGGACCAGAGCCTCTATGCCGGAGGAGCAGCTCCTAGTGCTGCTTATTCGAACGGGGAGGATTTATGGCACCCACTGATGGGAAGGAGCCGGGGCTTTGATATTCCCCACAACACAGGTGAGCTCTGTTGACCTGGAAGAGGGAGTTAGCCGCAGGAAGCTGCTGCTTGGGGAAGCCCAGGGTCTCCGTGTCAAAGGCCTGGCGAAAACCCTTCTAGCCTGATCATACGTGGAGACCTGTCAGTGCTGGAGGCTAGGACAAAGCGCTAGAAGCTGCCGCTTGGGGAAGTTGGGGTTGGGGAAGCCGGGGTTCCGTGCGCAGGGTCTGGCGAAAACCCTTATAGCCTGATCAGATGCAGAGACTTGTCAATGCTGGAGGTTAGGACAAGCCGCTTGCAGCGCGCGTTAGAAGAATTAAGCCCGGGTGTGCCCGAGTGACGCGGATATATTCCTGATCTCCGTGGGTCAGCTAGCCCCGGGAACCCAGGTGGGGTGAAGACCCTCGTTTAGACGCGGATGCTGACCCGCCTGCCGGATTTTTGGAAGTCCTCCAGCTGGCGAAACGCATCCGGCAGGACCGGGTGATAGGTGAGAGACTCTGCTCGAGGGGCCTCCAAAGCATATGAAGGTTGACTGCCTGTAAGTAGTGGGGTAGGTTGAAGAGCGAAACAGCCGGAGGAGGAGGGGTCTAGGAGGAGACTGGAAGCGACTAGACCTCGGTGCTTGGTACACCCCTGGGAGTGTGGGGACTTGGGCCGAGAGAACGCCTGTGGAGACCGGTCCCTCGGGAGGGGGAATCCTCCCCTTGGCATTGGCAGTAAGAGGTCTGCCTTGTCTTCCTATTCCCTGACCCTGCATGCCCTGGCAATGCCTAAAACTGCGGCTAAGCGGAGGACACAAGGTATTCAAGCCTTTTTGTCATAGCAGACAACCCTGCCTTGTTCACGCACCGTTGAAGCTGAAAAACATCCTCCGCCGTCCTCTGGCCAAGACCTGAGCATGGCCCTTTCCAGGGAAGGTCTTGAAGCCCTACTCATATCTTTCAAGCAAGAAATAACGGTTGAAATCAAATCTGAAATTAAAACCTCCAAAGACTCATTGGCCCGCTCGCTAGCAGATCTGACATCACACTTCACAGGCTTGGAAACCAGGATTAATGAGCTGTAGAACGCGGCATGTGAACATGCACATGAGGTGGAAGTGCTGACTGAAAGGGTGAGGTCCATTGAGGATCATCTGGAGGAGGTCTGGGCAAAACAAGTGGACCTTGAACATAGGTCAAGAAGAAATAATGTCCGGCTCCGAGGAATTCCCCGTCAGGTTACTGATCAGGAATTACCGGACTACGTGGAGGCAATGTTCCGATCCACCTTAAAGATCCCCACATCAGAGGAGGTGCTCCTGGATAGAACTCACCGTGTCTATTCTGCTACCCAACTAAAAAAAAACCTCCTCCCGGATGTCCATACACGGGTGCATTTCTTCCAACAAAAAGAAAAGATCATGACGGCCACTAGGGGCTCTTCCACGGTGCAGTTCCGAGGTGCAACGCTCCAGCTCTTTCAGGACCTTTCTCCATATACACTGGCAAATAGGAGAGGTCTCTGCAATGTGACAGCTTGGCTGAGGTCTAAGCAGATCCGTTATCGCTGGGGATATCCCTGCAAACTACTCTTTGAGTACCAGAATCATCATCATGCGATTTCCTCGGAAGAAGAGGCCAGTGCCTTGATGGCGTAAATGGGCGGGTCCAACTCCACGGGCTCCGGTTCTCAGGCTTCAACAGAACTAACTTTTTCTCCCTCGCCAAGAGATAAGCGGAGGAAGCCCCGGGGCTGGCGTCGTCTGTAACCATCTCCTCAGCGGGAGGGGTGGGGGGGGGGGAGTGCGGAGGACCCAGAGATTCTTATCCCTGAAAATACATTTGGGGAAGCGGAGGGGGAGGTTAGAGCGAAGGGTAGAACTTAATGTTCAAGAGATGTAAACGCTGTGGGGTGATGAACAGCGGGGATTTACTCCTCACCTGCTCCGGTGGAAACCGGGCCAGATCTCTTTGTTTAGAGGTCCCTGGCAGGGCCGCCTCTCCTGGGGACCCTGGTTTGATAACTGTTTTTTGGTTCACATTGTTTGCCATTTTTTATATGCACACCCGTCACGCCTGAAGTTTAATGCGGGTGGATTAGGGCGTCTAAACTTCACTTCAGTTTACAGGTTCGGGCGCCTGTGCGGTTTGCGCCCAACTGGTTACTAATTGGGAAGAATTAACTGGGGTTTTAAATAGTTCCAGGTTTTTGGGGATGATTGTATATGCTAATTTCCTTTTTTTTCTATTCTTTTTTTTTTTTTTCGTTGGGGGTTTCCCTGGTTTCTTCAGGTTTCTTCGTATGCTCTTTTCTTTTCCCCAGAGGGTCCTGCTCGCTTAGCTCCAGGGTCTTGTCCACTGCAAGTTATATATGCTCCACCCCATGTTATTAGTGGGGGTAACGGATGGCTAGAGTCTCTACCCCGGTATATATGTCATTAAGAGAAATGTTGGGTCTGTCGGACGGTTCTGGGGAGGGGCAGGAAGGCCGGCCCGAGCCAGAGATGGCGCCACCAGCCCTCACTTGTGTCACACTGAATGTGCAAGGTTTGAATTCTCTTTAAACCGCAAAGCCCTCTTTCATAGACTGGCTACGCCTCAAGCGATGGTCTTATTTCTCCAAGAGACCCACTTATGCCCTGCGGATGAACCGCGTCTTAATAATAAATTCTACCCCATAGAATGTTTTGCCTCAAGTGGGCTTAAAAAAAGAGGTGTCGCCATCTTGGTTCGAAAAGGCACTCGGTTTAAGGCTCTGGAAGTGGTCCGCGACGAAGAGGGGAGGTTCTTGCTGGTGATGGGGCTATTGGATGGATTTATAATCGCACTAGTCTCGATTTACGGCACAAATGTCAAACAAGATGCATTCTTTGCTAAGCTTTCCAAAGCCCTGATTGACCATGCAGATGGAGAAATTATTTTAGAAGGAGACTTTAACACAGTTATAAATCCTCTTTTAGACAAAACTCTACCTCCAACCTCGTCAGACAGGAATAATTTTCGAGCACTCACCACTTTACTACGAGATCATTCCCTTATCGAGATTTGGCGCTATTGTGTTCAAAATGAGCGGGATTATACTTATTTTTCAGCATCTCATGGGGGTTTCTCTAGGTTAGATATGTTTCTGGTCTCCGACTCCCTGGTTTCACGGGTGAGGGCAGTAGAAATCCTACCTGAGGCCCTTTCTGATCATGCTCCGGTGAAGCTTGTGTTGTCACCCTTTTACGAAACCCCGTCCCAGAGGCCTCCCTGGAGGCTTAACAAGTTTCTACTTGAAGACCCATTGGTTTGCACACAGATTAGGGAGACCATATACTCCTACTTTCGTGAGATCAAAACGGGAGGTATGAATATGGGAACAATCTGGGAGCCAGCCAAGGCGGTAATCAGGGGTCAGCTGATTGCTCAGGCAGTTCAGAGAGGGAAGGCCAGGAAGGCTCTGCGAGCACAACTGGAAGGAGAAGCTCGCAGGTTCAAAGAGATGTATAAAACAACCGGCTCTCGACGGTCTCTGAGAGACATGCAAATTGCAAAGAGAGCGCTAGAGGCACATCACATGGGTAAAGCGGCTTACTCGATGCTGCTCACCAAACAATATTTCTACTCGAAAGGGAACAAAGCGAATAAACTCCTGGCTGCCAAATTAAAAAAGCAGAACTGACAAAATAGAATAGACGCTCTCAAGGATGAGGCTGGGAGATCCACCTACTCAGAGAGGCAAACTCCAAATATTAGAGAAATACTTTGCTGAACAAGCCGCTCCCCACTTAGGGAATCCACAGATCTCTACAGACTTCCTAGCTAACGTAAAGCTCCCACAAATCCCCCAACCCCTACGAGAGTTGTTGGAAACTCCCATCACTATGCAAGAGGTAACGTCGGCTATTAAGGCCCTCCGCCAGGGGCAAAGCACCAGGACCAGATGGCTTCACTAATAAATTCTGTAAGGTATTTTCATCCGAGTTTATACCCCATCTCACGGAAACCTTTAATTATTTATTGGAAACAGGCTCAGTTACTCATTCTATGGCAGCTTCCTCCACTACTCTAATTCTAAAACCTGGGAAAGACCTGACCGAATGATCCTCATATCGCCCCATAGCTTTACTTAATACAGACGCAAAATTATTTAGTAAAATTATAGCCCAGCGGTTAAATGAGGTGCTCCCAACTATAATTGATAAAGACCAATCAGGATTTATTCTGGGACGCTCTGCACACGACAATATACGTAGGGCGATTGATTTGGTAGCCTTGGCCCCCACTATCCCGGGCTCGTTGTCCCTTTATCCCTTGATGCCCATAGGGCATTTGACAGCATGGCCTGGGACTATCATGGTATTGATAAGTTTTGGATTTGGCCAGAAATTCTCGAAATTGATCTTTTCAAATTTTCAGATTCCCTCAACCCAAATTAGAGTTAATTCACTATGGTCAAACCCGATTCTGTTGGGTAGAGGGACTAGACAGGGGTGTCCCCTATCCCCGTTAGTATTTGCCCTGGCAATTGAACCCCTGGCCCAGCATATTCGTTTACATCCAGAGATTAAGGGCTTTACTGTTGGGAACCAATGTCATAAAGTTGCGTTATATGCAGACGACATCCTCTGATTTTTTAAAGATACCTTGTTCCCTCCCCCTCCACCCCCTTATGGCCCTCCTTGATCATTTCGGAAAAATCTCGGGATTCACAATAAATATGACCAAATCTATGGGGTTAAATCTGTCAAACTCCCGAGTCATTGAAGGTTCTGCGGAACCTCTCCCCCATCCAGTGGACAAATGCATCCACTAAATACCTTGGTATTCAGCTAACGCTGAACTTTGCGGGTCTGCTAAAAGCCAATATCCCGATACTTTTAAAGGAAGCCAAAGATTCCCTAGGGAGGTGGTCGCTCCAAGAGATATGCTGGTTGGGGCGAATATGCGCCATCAAAATTGTGTTACTCCCCAGGCTTCTATACACATTTCAAGCTCTCCCATACTGATCCCTGACCGAGATCTCTTGGGACTCAAGAGAGAAATATGTCGATTTGTTTGGAAGTGTAAAACCCCCCGTATCCAACGCAAGCTCCTGACTCGTGGCTGCTGGGCGGGAGGGCTGGGTCTTCCCTCAGTTGATAGATACTACCGTGCTTCTCAACTGGCCACCATCTTGAGATGGTCTCACCCAAAAGAACCCCCTAGATGGCAAGATATTGAGCAGCACAGCGCCGGAATACCTCTACGTCACTTGCCCTTTCTGTCCCGGGAATGGCGAGTCCACAATGGGACCCTTTTACCTGCCACTAAGACCTCTCACCATGCATGGGATAGATTTTACGCCCAAAGAGATATTATACTGGGTTTGGGGCCAATATCTCCGGTACTGCAAAATCCAGCCTTCACTCCAGGGCTCCAACCTAAGTCTTTTCTTTCATGGTCGAAAGAGAAACCTTTAGCATTGGGGGACCTTTATGAAAATAAATCCCCTCTAACCTTTGCCCAGTGTAAAGCTAAATTCAATCCTCCTGAGACCGAAAGGTTTAGGTATATCCAGCTCCGTCACTGGATCACCAACCCAGGTGTAAGAAAGGCAGCTACCAGATCCCCTACAGGGCTGGGGCTGACGCTGTGGTGAAGGGTCAACTCACCGGAAGGGTGGCTGCATGCTACTGACTTTTAGAAGAGGAGGCGAGTGAAGAGAAAATGTCCTATATGGCTGCTTGGGAAAGGGAGCTAGATAGAGAAATTGATCAAGAGGCCTGGCAGAAGATATGGAGAAGAGCCCACAAGGTCTCTAGATGCACCACGGTAAGGGTGTGTGCGATAAAAAAAAAATTAGTTGGTACTTTTACCCGCAGAAACTTCATGCGATTAACCCCGATTACCCTGATACCTGCTGGCATGGTTGCGGGGCAAAGGGAGACTTAAGCCATCTGTGGTGGTACTGCCCAATTGTCCAGTCTTTGTGGTTGGAGGTCAGATTCAAGATTAGAGACATTTGTGGAATCCTTCTCCCCATGGAGCCGCTGGTAATGGTACTGGGAGCTATCCCAGAAGACGGTACATACCCACTGTCAGGCCCCAAAGCGGATTTGATAACTCAACCTCTCATAGCAGCCCGGCTTACTCGTGCCAGTTTTTGGAAAGACATTGAAGGCCCTCATATCGCATACTGGTGGGTTAAGGTGTGGGATTTACTGGGCTTTGAAAAGCTAACGACCACTCTGGAAAGGAAAACGGCTAAGTTCTCAAGAATCTGGGGTCCTTTCCTATAGTACGTTGCTGAGAGGGAACATATGTTTTTCAACCTAGTCTGATCAAACATTTCCTGAATCTTTAAGGGCCCTCTATAAGGGACACCAGAGTAGTCTGAGGTGTTCATTGAATTGGTCTGAGGTCATTGGACCCTGATTCAGGGGTTTTTAAATTGATGGACAATAAGGACCAGGGATTCTTTTTTTTTTTCTTTTTTTCTCTCTTCCTGTCGATGTTTGTTGTAAAAGCATTCAACTTGAGTTAAACTTTTCTCATAAGATGCCAGTTATTAATGAATTTGATGATACGCGGACTACATTTTGATGAAAATGAAATATCGTTGAGCTGATTGTTTGAATTGATTTCTACTATGTTCCCAGATGAATGCATTTGATGGTCTTCGGTTTGTTCGAAATTTCAATAAAAATATTTTGACCAAAAAAAAAAAGAAACTGCTGGACCTCAGAGCTGTGGAACCCGTTCCCCTCGGGGAACGAGGGGAGGGCTTCTACTCCTGGCTGTTTACGGTGCCCAAACACCATCCTAGACCTTTCCCAGTGCGCACCATCCTAGACCTTTCCCAGTTCAATCTTTTCCTACCCCAAGAGAAATTCAAGATGATCACGCCCAGCCAGATACGGTCCTCCTTGCAGATGGGCGATTGGCTCTGTGTGGTGGATCTTCAGGATGCGTACATGCATATTCTGATTTGGAATCCACACAGGAGATATCTCCGTTTCTCTTTGGGAGAGGAGCACTTCCAGTTTCGAGTGCTTCCTTTTGGCCTCAGCTCGGTGCTGCGTGTCTTCACGAAGATGATGTCGGTGATTGTGGCCTATCTTCGTCTGCAGGGTATCCATGTTTATCCGTATTTGGACGACTGGCTCTTACGCAGCCCTTGTCCGTTGAAAGCAGCGGGCAATCTTCTGTCTCTCCTTCAGCTCCGGATCCATCTTGGGCTGTCGGTGAACTGGCGGAAATCTTCCATGACGGTCTCGCAGGACTTCATTTTCCTGGGTTTTCGCTGGAACACGATCGCCTGCAGAGTGCACCTGACCGGGGACAGGATGGCGGATCTGTTAGCCACGTGTCAGATGTTTGCGCAGTCGGAGAGCATGTTGGCCTGGTGGTTCCAGAGGCTTCTGGGCCTCATGGCCTAGTGCGTGTTGGCTCTTCCTCTTGCTCGTCTCAAGATGAGGCGGACCCAGATGGCTCGTCGGAGTTCTTGGCGTCCGGCTGTGGACCCAGATTCCAAGCTAATAATGATTCCGGCTTCCATGCGAGTGGACCTGGAATGGTGGTCATCTCTCAGCAACCTGACGGTTGGTGCAGGGTTTCAGGACACAGCCCCTACGGTGACGATCGCGATGGACTCCTCCCTTCTGGGCTGGGGTGCGACGTTAGATCCTCTTCAGGTCTCGGATCTCTGGTCGCCTCAGGACACGCTCCTCCACATAAATCATTTAGAGCTTCTGGCAATCTTCCTAGTGCTCAGGGCGTTCAGACTGATCATAGCCAACAAGGTAGTCCGCATACGCATGGACAATGTGGTGTCGATGTATTACATCAACAAGCAAGGGGGAACCAAGTCTTCCCCTACCCCCCGTGGATCTGTCCATCGAGATTTGGGAGTGGGCTGTGCTTCATGGTGTTTGGCTGCTTGCAGTGCACATCCCGGGCCAGCTGAATGTCACAGCGGATGCCCTCAGCCGGCAGACAGTGGTCAGCTACGAGTGGGAGTTGAAGGCGGAGGTCCTCTCATGGATTTTCTTGTATTGGGGCATGCCTGAGGTGGACCTCTTCGCTGCTGCGGTAAACAAGAAGCCCTCAGTATGCCTCCAGAGGGGGGTTGGGAGCCTCCTCTCTGGGGGATGCTCTCGAGATTCCATGGCAGAACATGAGAGCTTACGCCTTCCCGCCTCTGCCTCTTGTCCATCGAGCAATTTGGAAGCTGAAGAACTCGGTGAACTGTTCCCTTCTACTCATAGCCCCGTGGTGGTCGGCCAGGTTTTGGTTCACAGAACTTCAACACCTGTCGGTGTATCCGCCAATCAGGTTACCAGTGGCCCCCGATCTTCTTCATTAGGCGGATGTGGCACCCCTCCCCACAATCGCTCAGCTTGGCGGCATGGTGCCTGAGTTCAAGTCTTTAGAGCATCTTAATTTGTCTGTGGATAACATGCGTATTATCCAGGCAGTCAGGAAACCCTCGACTAGATCCCAATACAGAAGTAAATGGCTCATGTTCTGTCATTGGTGTTTGGAAAAACAGTTGGACCCAAGGGGGGGCTACGATTGACACGGTGCTGTCCTTCGTATCCTTCCTAGCAGAGTCGGGTGTTCACGTTCTGTCATGCAGAGCTTACCTTTAAGCGGTCTCCGCTTATCTTTCTACGGACCAATGTTCTTACTCTCTGTGTAATCAGTGGTTAAGAGGCATTTTGCAGGCTTGACACGCCTCTACCCTCCAATTCGTAGTCCGCACCCGCCGTGGGATCTAAATGTAGTCCTGACGGCTTTGTGCCATAAGCCTTTTGAACCAATGGCCACGGTGGACCTCAAGTACCTATCCTGGAAAGTGTCCTTTTTGGTCGCTGTTACATCAGCGAGGTGGGTGAGTGAGCTCCAAGCCTTGTCGGTGGAGCATCCCTTTTTGGTCTTTCAAAAGGATAAGGTAGTCCTACGGGCGAATTCTGCTTTCCTGCCGAAGGTGGTAACTGAATTCCACCTGAATCAGTCGATCTCCCTGCTGGTCTTTTTTCTGAACCCTACCTCAGAGGCAGAAAGGGTTCTGCATTGTCTCGATGTCAGAAGGGCTCTTAAGTTCTATCTGGACAGAACTTCGAGCTTAGGAGTTCTCCTCAACTGTTTGTGACTTTTGGTAACCCTCAAGGTAAGCAGGCGTCTAAGGCGACTATTTCTCGGTGGATCGCCGCCTGCTTTACGGAGTCTTTCACCATCCAAGGCCTGAAACCTCCTAAGGGTATTCACGCACACCTGGTGCGGGGCAAGGCAGCCGCGGTTGCTTTTCAGAAATATGTCCCCTGGGAGTCCATCGCTAGGGCAGCTACTTGGGCCTCCCCATCTGCTTTTTGTAAGCATTATTGTCTTGACATGAGCTCAAGAGCTGATGCTCAGTTTGGTCCGGCTGTGCTGAAGAACCTTTTTCAGTAAGGGGTATTTCCATCCACCTGTAGTTCCTATTAGGAGTGCTTGGAAATCTCCCATAAGTATCGAGGAAAGGGGATGGGATGTAGGAGTATAACCAGGTTACTCAGTCATAGCAAAGGCTGGAGGAATGAGGAAACACCTAAGAACTGAACTTGAATTACTAGAAACTGAAATAGAACAGCTAGAATCCAACACCCGGGGCCCCCAACCGCAGGAAGACAGGCTTGCCCGTACCAGGGCCACCTGCAAGGAAGCTTGGGACAGACTGGCCAAATTCGATTATATCACCAGAACCAATAAAGCACACGCCCACGCTGATAAACCTGGTAGACTGCTCGCCTGGCTGTGTAGGAAAGAACACCCTAAATATTCGACTACAGCCTTAAGAGATGCTGATGGCACGTTACATCGGACCCAACATGGAATTAATGACACTTTCGGGCAGTTCTATGCCCAACTTTACTCCCACAATGACATGGTGCCCCCTGAGGAAATTTCAAACACCTTGGACGAAATTGGCCTGCCCCTACTCCCGCTGTCACATAAGGAGGCTTTGGATGCTGATATCACCATAGATGATATAACTGATGCTATCAAGTCTCTGGCCACTTGCAAGGCCCCGGGCAGTGATGGGCTACCCACCGAATTTTACAAAACCTATGAGTCGGAATTGACTCCGTTGCTGCACGAGGTGTTCCTAGAAGCCTACGAGTTGGGTATCCTGCCTGGGAGTATGCGTGAGACTTTGGTGGTTCCGATCCTCAAGCCTGGTAAACCTGCAGATGACTGTGACTCCTATCGCCCTCTTGCGATGCTCAATTATGATGTTAAAATCCTTACAACCATTCTGGCTAAGCGGCTGTCCAAGGTGATCGGAAAAGTGGTACACCCTGACCAGAATGGCTTTGTGCCGGGTCGCAACACCACTGCCAATCTTCGTAGGCTTCAACATGTATTGTCACATTCCACTCATGTAGGGGAATCTTATGCTTTGCTTTCTTTGGACGCCATCAAAGCGTTCGATTCTATTTTTTGGGAGTGGCTGATTGCGGTGCTTCAGGAGTTTGGCTTTGGAGAACGATTCATTAGATGGATCACAGTCCTCTATACTAAACCACGAGCACGAGTAAAAGTCTGCCCGGCTCATCTCCACGGCATGGGACGTACAAAGGGGCACAAGGCAGGGTTGCCCGCTCTCCCCTATGCTATATATACTTGGGCTTGAACCCATCGCCATTTTTTTTTAGGAAACAATTTTTCGACGCTGGTATAAGGCTTGATGGGGTAGACCACATAATTTCCCTGTATGCGGATGATGTCCTCCTTTATGTGAGGGACCCACAGCTGAATGTCCTAACCATGCTGGAGGTCCTCGGCAACTTTGCCAGGGTATCAGGCATACACTTTAGCAGATATAAATCCTGTCTGTTTCCGTTAGGTGCCCTCCAAAACACACACGTTGATGACCTGCCCTTGCTGGGAATACGTTGGTGCCCCATCACGTTTCGCTATTTGGGCATTAATATCTATCACACGCCTGAACTTATGCATGTCTACAACACGGCAGCTGCGCTACCCCCTTTGCGCAAGTCGATTGGGTTTTGGGCTCGCCTCCCCCTATCCATGATGGGTAGGGCTTCCATCATTAAGATGATTGTTCTCCCCAGATTTCTTTATGGTTTTCAAAATATTTTTTATTATATTAGGACTCCCTTCTTTCGTCTTTTGGGGAAGATACTTAAAGACTTCTTGTGGGGAGTTGGTAGGCACAAATTCGCATTATCCACACTGACCCTCCCTTACGAGCAGGAAGGCATTCGGCTCCCTGATCTGGAACGATACTACCTGGCTGCCCAACTAAGCTTCGTGGCTAAATGGCTAGCCGATGATGACACCCCCGAAACAATGCTTTTACAACGCCCAATTGCTCCGATCCGGCTAAATGAACTCATCTGGGCCCCTCAACGTTTTGTGGATGGGATTCCATTCTTAGCTGTCCTGGGTCGTCAGATATGGCAAAGGGTTAAAATGCTTCTTCACTTGAAGCATGTATATACTCCGGACATACCGCTCCTTGCCGACCTGTGTCAGAACTCTGTAGACCTTGCCTCCATTAGATACTGGGAAAGGCTAGGAGTGTACACTTGGGGGGATCTATATAATGAGGGCTCCTTCCGGGATTTCTACTCCTTGCAATCTGACGATGGCGTGCCGGCTGGCCAATTTCTTTGGTACTTAAAGATCCGTAAATTTGCTCGGACTAAATGGGACACGTGGCCAGAAGAACCTGAAACTGACCCCTTCATAACGCACCTATATAGTTTGGGAGATGGATGGAGGCCTGTGTCCCGTATATACAGTCACCTAATCGATAGGCCCAATCCCCGTAGTTGGGACCTCAAACTCAAATGGGAACAGGACTTGGGACATGAACTGTCTGAAGCTGAATGGGGGAGAGCACTAGCGTTTCCTAATGTGGTATCTAGAAATTCTAGATTTAAATTGATTCAGCTCAATATGTTATACCGCTCGTACCTGACACCACTTAGAATAGCCAAAATATATGAGCTACCCCAACATAACTGCCCTTGGTGTGGTAGAGATTAAGCAAATCTTATGCATATGTTCTGGAGATGCGTCCAGGCCCGACAACTCTGGGCGAGAGCAGAACTCCTCTGTAGCGAGGCAGACATGACCAGATACGAGTGGACCCCGAAAGAGTGCCTTCTTGGAACGTATCCCAGACTGGCCAAGTTCAAACACTCAGTTAAGCTTATGCACCTGGTATGCATTCTGGTCAAAAGGACCATTGCTATGGCTTGGAAGCGCCCTGGGGGCCCACGATACCAAGTATGGCGTAACGAATTGGAACGCTGGATAGGGGCAGAAACCTCAGCTTGGGAGGATGGTGTTGCCACATCCCCTGAAGACACGAGCTTAGCACTTGAAGCCTGGAAAACTCTCACCTGGGCCTTACTTAACCCCCCCAATGACGATAAACCCCCTTGAGAAACTCGCCCCTATTGATACATGTTATCTGCCACAGAATACTTACGCAGTCCCTAACCTGAACTTATTTGTTTCCTGACCTCCCTACGTTGCTTTCATTATTGACCATCCGGAGACTTGTTAATATTGTTTATGTTTTGTTGTTTCTGCTTAATCGTTAATTTCTAAATGGCTTATTTTGATTATTCCTGGTCTATACCACTGTGATCGCTCGAGGCTACAATGCAACTGTTTATTATATAAATGCCAATAAAGAAATTTGAAAATAAATAAATAACCAGGTTACTCAACGTAGTGACCACCTTACTCCTAGTCCATAGTCCCCTTTCCTCCATACGCCCGCCCGCCGTCCCCTCTAATAAGGTTCCTCTGTTATTGCTAATAGGTCTCTAACCTGGCGATAGAAAAGGACTGATGGGCGATGCAGAGCCAAGGTGGACGGGGTTACGGCCGCGTGCTGGTCCCCGCGCAAGAAAGGGAGGAAGGACACTTTTTTTTTTTGGGATGCTTTTTACAAAGTGCTCCGGTCCCGTCCCACAGGACGGAGAGATGTCCCATAAGTATGGAGGAAATGGGACTATGGACTAGGAGTAAGGTGGTCACTACGGTGAGTAACCTGGTTAAACCATGACCTAATAGCCGTATATGTGCTCTCCCCCCCACGGTAGGAGTGTGATAAGAATTATAAGGTATATGAGAATAACAATATTTTAAACAATATAATGGCCGCCACTATTGCCTTTACATCAAGAAGCACCTCAGATGCCCCAGAGCCCTCCTACAAGCTCCTGCATCCTGATTGGCTGCTCTGCAGCAAAAGGGGAATCACCCTTGAACCGGCAGGTGAAACCGGCAAATTTGTAAGGCTCACGTTTGAGGCTGGTGGAGCCTGTCGTGCCCTGTCAGGCCATGGCAGCTCCAGGCTGTTCGTGGGAAATGTTGCCAAGTTCCACCCTTCAGGGACGAATTCTCTGTAGAAGTGCACCCCCTACTCAATCTGACTCCCACACCCCTATGCTAGGGTAAGAGGCGCTTCTACTGCTCGCTTGCACATATTAATGTAATCCCATCCACATGTTTATGCCCACCCCAGCTCACCCATCCCATCTCTGATGTATCTTACACTTGCATAATGCAATACTGACATAACACATACCAGAAAATTAAGATTGCCAAGGCTGAACATAGGACATGGCTTCGATGAAATAAAAGTGAGGACACCTATGAAATAATAATCAAGGTATATGGACAATAGTCAATAAAAAAAGAACACCTCCTGTGAATTGTGTGTCTGAATTGGAATGGTGTAATCATGTGGGAAAAATATTCAGAGCAACTGTACCCCCGATGAGATCTCAGTAATGGTGGCTGGTGAATGGAAATGTAGCTTATCGACTGAGAAAATAAAAAATCTAATTGTAACACTCCCCTCATCACAAGCTATGGTCCAGATTGTACATGCAATGCTTTGTTGAAGTTAGCACCAGAAATATGGGCCAATGCTTTGCACATGTTTGTATGGATTGGCAAAAATATTAAAATACCTAAAATATGGCAGGATAGTTGCATACTACCTGTATATAAAAAAGGGTCCCTAAAGAGCCAGGCAACTATTGAATGTTAGTGATGCTGGATATTCCAGCAAAGATCTTTGCTAACATATTACACATTGAATTAATACAGTGGATAAATGATTGCCAGATATTACCCTCTAATCAATCAGGCTTTAGAGCAAAATCATCAACCCTTCATAACATCATTGTAGTTGTCTGCTATTTATTACACCTGGACGAGGCGACAACTACCTGTTTATGCAGCATTCATAGACTTCCCTGCCACATTTGATACTATCCTTAGAAAAAGCTTATGCGGTGGAACATTCCAACTGGGCTACTAACAATTATTAAACTACTATATATGAATACTTCGGTAAAAGTCAGATTGGATGGAGAAGGAGAAGTATCTGACTTAATCTCCACCTGTAGAGAGTAAAATGGATGCAACCTTGTCTCTACCCTTTTTAACCTCTATTTAGCAGATCTCTCTGAGGCATTTACCAAATTACTATGTAATGATTTAAAATAGGCCCATTCAGAGTTGGCTGGCTTGGCTACGCGGATGATTTGCTTTTATCAGACTACACACCGGCAGGACTTCAATATAAACTATCTGTGTTAGAAACTTTTGCATCGAAAAATGGGCTTAAAATGAATCTGTCTAAGGCAAAGACGATGGTTTTTGTAAGAGGAACGAAACATGTAGCACATAAGAAAAAACGTACATGGACGATTGATGGTCGAAAAATTGAAACTGTTGAGTGTTAGAGATATCCGAGGGGGGTGATCTTAGATCAAAATCTATCCTGGAAGCAACAGTGGATAGATGTTAAAACCAGATGTATGAATTGTATGATATCATTAAGTCACTTCATTGGGAAGCAATTTGGGATCTCTTTAAAGACCTTATTATTGCTATATGAGACAAAAATTGCAGCAGTTTTGCTATATGGAATAGAGATGTGGGGGGAAAAAATGAATGACTAAATTGAACAAATTTGAAGGTTACATTTTTAAAATTTTACTGCAAATGCCAAAAACTTTACCTAGTGAATACATCATCTTAGAGGGTAACCCGATGTGAATTTGTGACAGTATTGAATATAGCTCTGCCATGCTACACACAAAGTTATGCAGCCTGGACAACGGAACATTGATGGTTGATATGCGTAAGGCATATAATATAATAGAGTCAAATAAGGTATTAGTTACATTAGATCGACTTAAAGCCACATATAAATGGGCAAAAGAAAAGCAGTTGGAGGGCTAACATATTCGACAGCGATATTGAAATTTTTGTTGAAAAGGAAAATCCATGCATTTGGACAAGAGGGAGAGCTACAGCTACGAAACAATATAGCGGGAGGTTTTTACACGCTAGAGCAACCATCTCAGACATCCCGACCTACATAACAGCATTTCCCGATACAAAAATAATCCGTTGCTACTTGATCTTTAAATTCAATATGTCTGAATGTATGGAAATCATGCAGAGTAGATTTGGTATTCAGTGAAAATAGAGATGATGCCACCTATGTGGGGTTTCTAGCATCGAGACGGAGCAGCATCTTATCTGCAGTTGTGAAAGTCTATGTGAGATCAGATTAAGATACGTTAAAGCATACGATAATGGCTGTGATCTAAATAATGTGAATGTGATCTGGGAGAAACTTTTACACGGTTGTGATCTTAACATCATTTATCACATGATGAACTTTTACGAGTATTGTTTAGTAATTCTTAAACAACTATCTCAGGATGTATTTTTGTTTGTTTTGTTGTATTTGTATAGTGTTCTTTTTTATGATATTATGAATTATGATGAAAATGTTGATTTTAGAAATGTAATCTGTAAAGCCTAATTTGGCTACATGCATATCAATAAATAAATAACTTAAAATAAAGCAATGCTAAATCGTAGTCACTTTGCGTTGCACAGAGCCTGACTTTAAGATCGTAGTCACTTCCGATGGTACCCGCATCTGATGCCTTTCCTACCCACCTTATACTGCCTTTGCGCTGCAGCGCACTTGCCTTGCACTGACCTTGACACCTGACAGCACTGTGAGGCCTTTGGTGACCCCTCCCGCTTCCGAGGACATTCCTACCCGCAACACCTGTAGGTGTTTTCAGGCAGATCTCACCATATCCTGACTTTAACAGCATGCCGCTGTACCATGCTGTTATCTGCAACCCAGACAT
This sequence comes from Ambystoma mexicanum, assembly GCF_040938575.1. Classification (NCBI taxonomy): domain Eukaryota; kingdom Metazoa; phylum Chordata; class Amphibia; order Caudata; family Ambystomatidae; genus Ambystoma; species Ambystoma mexicanum. Next base: position 1,255,802,598 of record NC_090933.1, on the reverse strand, counting down.
TATGACTTTAGCAGCACGCTGCTGCTTATGTACTTCACCCAGAAACTTTCTAACACTGCAACTATCGGATATGACCTTTAGCCTTTTGCACATGTATTTACATGTATCTGCTTGCCGTATTTGGCACCTGAGGCCTGACTATGTTGGTCCCTGCATGTACCTTAACTTTGGACTTTGAGACACCTGCGGGTCCCGGGAATCCCTTATTCCAGTGGCCAGAGAAGAACTGATCCTTTCCTATCCCAACTCTAAGGATAGACAAACATCGAAAGATCACCTGGGTAGGGGAGCCCGGGGTTGTGCTTGGTGAAATAACCCAGGGGAGACGCAGTATTATACCGAAGAGGAAGGTAAGGAGGACAGAATCGGTTAGGCTTTTGTAGGCCATGCCACATCTGCCTCCATTCCTCACATTTCATCTCTCTTGCCCAAAGATAACAAATCCCCTAGGATCCCAACACCCAGTTATATTCAGAAACCACTCATCCCAGAAACCTTGCTTTCCTATGTCCCATCTGAATACTCCCAGTTATTCTCTTTCCTGTCCCTCTTATTATTATTTCCCGTACTGCCAATCAGCTCAGACAAAACACTTAACATTCCCACAATTCCCCTTGGTCATTTTACGATAATAATACTGAAAATGTCAGTTTGCTTCACAAACCCTACCAATCTCACCTTTCTGAGTTTTCCTAAACCCCTAGGATGAAGGCTATAACTCATATAAAACCTTTTCCGCATCCTACCACGCAGAATATTTAAACACTCTACCCCCACCCCCTTTTCCAACATGAACACTTCAGCACACCACAAAAGAACACGGACAAACACCAAAGCTGGTTACCTGACATGTCCCAACACAATGTTCAGGCAAAGTCAGGCAATGGACCAAGATATCACACACCTGACGGCCCTTTCCTTTCCCCACAGGGATAAAAGGTGGAGCACGAGAGCACAATATGAAGCAAGGCAGACCGCACGAAGAGGGAGCTAACTCAGCACACCAGTTCAAGAGGAGGAAAAAGACGGCGCAAATCGAGAAGGTGACAAGGAGAGACGCAACCATGCCCTTTCCGAGCCAGTCCCGTGAAACCTCCACGGAAGGAATCGTAAGACCATGAACAATAGCCAGCGTGTGTTGCAGCAGATGTCAATGGTACACAGGGCTCTCCTCCACTGATAACCAAGCCGGGGAGAGACGCTTACCACCGTGGTACTGGCCTTTACTCGAGAGACAAGAGAAGCCAAACAGTTCATCACAGCTGGTGAGTCGAGGGGAGAACCGATAAGAAACCAAACTGTGTTGAACAAAAGTAGCAAACCCCTAATTGAAAAAAATACAAAGAACCTACGAGAGGGGAAAACCAACTACAGAAGAGTCAGGCACCACGTGGGTGCTCACTCGAGAAACTCTAGGCGATTACTCTATTGTTGAAACTACCGTTACCAGAAGGCCTTAGGAAAGGCGAGAAAGGTGTCGAAGTACTCGTACAGGAGTTCAGTAAAATCATCAGTTGAAAGTCTTTGACCGGCAGATGATGGTATAGCTAAGGGAAGTGAAACCCGCATTGTAAAGAACTGTTCAAGGAATTATATGATTGGCAAAGTTGGTAAGAGTGAACCCGACGGAGGGATGCCGAAAAAGAGGGGGCGAAGTCCCACTAAATAGTGTGTTGACAAGAGTGAACCCAGCAGAGGGTTGTCCACAGTGAACTGTTTAAAAAAAAATTAAGATTTGTGAATGTCACAAAGGAAATTGAGTGAAAAGGCCATAGTGAACCCGACTGAGGGAGGCACACATTCGAGAGGAGTCTGAGCCTGGAAGAGGGGGATACAGGGGTTAGAAGCCATCACCCCAATGCCACAACCGAGAAATCTTTTTGAATACAAGCCAGAGTGAACCTGACCGGAGGGAGACTGATATTCGAGAGGGCTCTGAGCCCAGAAGAAGGGGACCCATAGGTGAAGATTCATGCAATTTGAAAGGAACTTTTCATTTGTTATTTTGAACCTATCAGGCCATCGAAAGCCAGAGAGTTAATCACTGAAAGTCCAGATGCAGAGCTCTATTCAGGCATCAGTAGGCAAATAATCTAGTTTGTGTGAATCCTCAAACCTTCACGGGACTATGGGAGTAGGGAGGGGTGCTGTAAATGGGGATCAGTTCAGCGATTAGTGGGATTGATTACCCAGGAGCCAGAGTTCCACCAAATGGCAGCCATCACGCGCCCCGTCGGCCACGGCCCTCCCCAATCATCTTTAATCACTATATTTAACCATTGTACTCAATCCCAGATGACCCCAACATCACAATACATCAGTACGCAGATAATACACAGTTGTCCCTAACGGCCTAGGGACCATTAGAAATTTGCCACTTGCCTTGGCTCATGGCTTGAAACCATTCAATGTGGAGGACAAATGTCTACTAAAAGCTTAACCCCTCCAAGACCTCATTTGCACTCTGGAGCAGCCCTCCAAGCAGGAATCCACTCAAAGGTTGCTAGACAAAATGTACTTGGTTCAACTGTCACCTCACTCACTCAGTAAAATCCCTAGGCTACATTGTGGATAGCAATCAATCCTTCCAACAATACATTGTGAAAAAAGCTCCATCATGTGGGTGTCAGATCTATTTCATAAGATCAAGCCCTTACTCCTGCCCCAGGACTTCCAAATGTTGGGCCTAGTGGTCGCACATATCCTTGCAGGGTTTCCAGCGGCTCACACTTGACCCTCCTCACCCCCCTCAAAGCTGCACAACATTATGTGGCTCGCATCACTTCCACCTTGCACAAATGATCTGGTTCAAAACCACATGCCTCAACTACAAGTCAACCACCGAAGGTATGCCGGCCTACCATGAGGCCAAACTAAAAATATCGGGTGGCACACAGTCATCCCATAGTAAAACCATTACCTGACTGGAAACTAGACTGGCTCACAAGGAGAAAACCCAGTAACCGTTCTTTTCAGGCTACGCGCTGGAACTCCCTGTGGCAATCAGGACTGCTCCAAGTCAAGAAGGAGCTGTAGCTCTGGCTCTTCCATCAGCACCTTGTGTGACCTCTATTCCAGCCATCTTGTCCACACCCCATCCGTATACTGTACTGTGATAATTATTACTAATATTTACTTGATGGCATGTTAAACTCTCACTACTTATGTTTTGCTCTATGACCTGCAGACGCTCTGTTATATAGATGCAATAATAAATTACTTCTAATGACCCGCAGATGTACATGAACCATGGACAGAGCACAGATGCAGCCAATTGGGCGAATACACAGTGATTGCATCAGTGTTTGGTGAGGTAGTGCAATGAGATGTTTGATTGGATGGCACACCATGATAGTCCATAAGGTTGTCCAAGCGTGGCATTCGACTCTGAGGCACATGTGTACCCTACAACACGCCTCACATCGTCCCATTGTGGCATGTTTAGCTGCCTGGGAAGCAGAATAGGCATCACAGAGGCACTAAGTGCTTGATCAGGCCGTATTGCATGCAATTGAAAGATCAGCAATAGGCGGTCATCTGTATCACATGGGTAGGCCGAGAAGAATTTTACTGTTCTCGAAGGGTGATGTGACGCTGTGCCCTTCAAGGGCGGAGGATGCTTTGTTAGGAAATTCATTGTTAATGTAACAATCTAAATGCATCATACTGACTTTTTTCAAACTAAATGCATCATACTGACTAGCTCTTCTGTGCAGCTCCCTTCCTACCGCAGGTTTTGGGGTGCTGAGACCCTGCACAATCGCCAATACAAAGCAGGAGAAGACCCCCCACGCCCTCAGCACCCTAGAGCTCCAGGGGCGCCCATAGGAAGAACATGGGCAGTGGTGTCGGAGGAAAAGAAGGCCAGAGTTTCCCTCTTCATGCTCTGCACCAGCTGCGGTTTGCGGAATGTTTTCACGGACGGCAAGCATCCCCAGTGCCTGTATTGTCTACACCAGATGCACAAGGAAGAAGATTGTGAGATCTGCCGTGGCTTCTCCAAGCGCACGATGAAGGACCGGCACGTTCGTCTGGTGATGTGGTTCAAGGCGAAGGCCTCTACCCTGTGTGGTCCACAGGGACATGCCTCATCTGGATCTGCCCAACCAGAGCAGGCTTCTAAGTCCGTTGAGGGCGCTCCATCTGTAGGGGCCAAAAACAAGGGCAAGCAATATTAGTCCGCTTCCGCCGGGGTCGCTGCACAAGCGGGTCCTGGACAGTCAGGGCACGTTAATCGTCCCCATCATCCTCAATCTCCAGCCATCAATCCAGCTCTTTGTCGAAGAGAAAGTCCGCTACCGAAGCTGCGTGAGAACCGGAGAAGGCTGAGAAGGCCAAGCAGGACAAGGTGTCCGTCCTGCCAGCTAAGGAGGTGATGCAGGCCAAAAAGTCCTCTTCTATCGAGATGGTTGCTGTCGTCCTGTCGAAGGCGAAAGGGGCTGACCTGGTCCCGGGTATCCTGGTAGCAGCCAGGGTGGCGCTCCCTTCCCGACGGGAGGCTTTGGCCAGACCAGCGGAGAAGACTCTGGAGAAGAGGATGCTGGACCTCAGCCTGGGACCGACCCCTCAGGACCCGAAGAAAGGGGGGGCGTGGAAGAGCTACAGGGCACAAATATTTCTTCGTCTGATGAGGAAGATGATGTTTCCGTCCACACCATCCTGGAGGGGATGGGTGATGACAATGACAAGAACATTGAGGAGTCGCCCGCCTGAGACAGCGACAACGACGACCGCGTGGGAGGCAATGACACAGGCTCTGGGCCCAGCAGCCCTGCCCCCCAGATATCGGTCGCAGGATATTCTCTCAACCCTCCACACACTGGTGTCTGAGATTCAGATGAGGATGCCAACGGCACCACCAGCGATGACCCGGTTTACACCGGGGCCACCACCACCGAAGACAAGGAGGAGGCACCCTACACCTCCGCTCCAACCGTCACTGCCCTCCCCCATATGGACACTGGCACGGACACTGCTATGATGGACCGAGACAACGACGGTGGGTTCTCTATGCCACCAAGGGCTTCTCCGCCAGACGAAGGGAGATCCTTCCACTCCATGATTGCCCGTGCGTCGGAACTTTTTCAACTCACCCCGGAAGAGATGAAAATGGAAGGCTTTCTGTACCGACGCAAGGAGGCGAAGAGGAAGACCATTCTGTCAGTACCGCTCCTGGACGACGTCTGGGATGAGGGGCTGGTAATTCTGAAGAACCCCCCTCGGCCCTGGCGAAGAGGGACCGGCTAGAAGTACTGAGTGCCGGAGTCTGCTCCCAAATGTCTGCAGTCGCAACATTCGCCGGACTCAGTGGTCTCGGGTGCGGCAAGGAAGAAGTCGTCCAACCCGCCGTTGTCCACCTCGATTCCCCCGGACGGCGAAGGGAAGAAATTGGATGCCGTGGGACGGAAAGTCATTAACTCAGCGGCGACGACTGTCGAGGCTGCCAACGCCTTAGCGATCCTGGCCAGGTATGACCGGGAGCTATGGTACAAGATGACTTCGATCCTGGATTTCCTCCCCGAGGACAAGCAGGTAGAGACAATGGAGATCCTTCAGGAAGGGGAGGTGGCGTTGGACCACGCTGAACTGGGGGTTCTCCCAGCCCATTGAGATTGGTTAGCAATACCTTTTGAGATGGATGATGGATGCAGAGTTTACTCAAACATCAATAATAGAAACAACTCAGGTAGTTGGCAAAATATACTGTTTTAATAGCAATTATCTAAAACAGTGAGAACAGACATCAACAGAAGTCCCTCATTACGATCTCTCTCAAGATTCCTCAAAGCGTTCAGAAAAAAACGTACATTCTTATAGTAAAAAATCATCATAGGTGACGTTTAACCTACGTGTCACTAATGTCATCCTACGTGGCAAACTACACAAACCTAATGGTGAGTGTGATAGGTTCTACAAGGATTATCTAGATATACGATCCATACTCGTTTAGGGCAGTGGAACAATGTATTAGGCTTCTTAACATCAGGTGGGGCAACTAAGCCCTTCCCCAAAATATGTCACTATGAAAGTCACTAAATATACAACGTCTAATTGGATACACAACTTTAGGACCCTTGATCATGCGGTCCTCTATCATTGGTTGCTTTCTAACCTCCGTCAGTGCCTTCCCACCTACATCTAGCAGCACGCAGGCTGAGAGACCAGTGCTGATGAGCTAGTCTTAACCATAGCTTCCCACCAATTAGAATATCCATCCATCATCACCCCAGTGGTCCACTAACATGTTCCTTGCTCTAGGGAATTCAGGGGAGTGAAGGCATGCTCTGCCATCATGCTCGTCCAACTTCATCTCCTCACGTGACTGAAGACCACGGAATTGAGCTTTCAGTGTATTAAAATACTATTCTTTAATAGACCTCTCACATCTTCTTGTTTTTGTCCAGCCATCTGAACAGGAGCTTCGTTCTTTCACAAGATTTGTATCCAATGTCAGCTGATCCCAGTCTGATATGGCCTTGGCTTCTTGGCTCATACAACCTCGCCTTCCTGAGTTTCGCATGTAATTCACTTGTTTTCTAACTGCGCCATACTTGGAAAATGAAAAAAGTGACCTTCCTTCTTTTGCTCAGCACTGCTATTATACATAGTGGGAGCAACTATCTTTTACTGACTCCAATATATATGTGCATGTTGGCGCATGTCACACTCTATTTACTATAAGCTAGCCTTAAAAATACTTTGTCTGCTTGTGTTTCTTTGCATGTGTGCACATATGAAATAGCTTTATCTCTTAATTATTTCTGTAGCATAAGCTTCTTCATCTTGATCCCAAGATGTATTTATCTCAATACTTTCTTGATGCCTTATAAAATTATCTGCATTCTCTAGTCTCTGCATCTCTTCTCTATCCGTCAGTTTTGCTCTCTATGACGTCACCATTCTCCTTAATCATTCATTTGCTCTGTTACTCTAGGGATTTTATTCAAATGGCCATCGTATTGTCTTGTATGCAAGTATGGTTTTCTCAATGGGAACCTTGCTTCCCAGATTCTCCTAGGTATCGGTATCTTCACTGGTACCGCACGTGTCTCACACTCAGGCATCCAACATATAGGTGCTGTGGGCTAGATGGTTGAGGTGTGGGTACTTGGTTCCTTCTCTTCAACGCCATCACTGTGGCCCTGGACATTGCAGACACGGGGTTCCGCCAAATGGAAAACAGGGTTTGCCTCCGTCATCGTGGCTGGCTGAAGGCCACCAACTTCAGACAAGAGTTCCAGACTAGGGTCCTGACCATGCCGTTCGACAGAGACAATCTTTGCGGCAAAGCAGTCGACGAATCTCTTCAGGCCATCAAAGCAGACACTGAAACGGCCTGTGCCCTGGTCACGTAGCAACAGCACCGTCTGTCCTTTCGTCCCTCAGGATGGAAGTCGGGGGGTCGGGGGTTTTCGAAGAGTTTTGGTGGTGGATCGTCCTCTTACCGCCAACCCTCCCGTTCGATGACCCCAGAAGCCTACAGGGATCGTTCCAAGGCTTTTGGAGGAGACCGCCATCGTTGTCAAGGCCCCCAGGGTGGCACACCAGCCTCCAAGCAGGACTGAACCGACCAGGACGTCGGGCCCCCACCCCTGCACCCCAGTGGGAGGCCGGCTGGCGAACTTCGTTAGCATATTGGAAAACATCTCCACCGATGGATGGGTGCTGGACGCTCTCGCTCACGGACACAGTTTGGAGTTTCAACAAAAGTGTCTGCGAATACCACCGATGGCTCGGCAGAACAACACATCCCTCAGCTGCTGCTGGAGGTTCGAGCCATGTTAAGAAAAGGGGCGATAGAACTGGTTCCCAAGTGAGTCCGGGGTTCCAGAGTTTACTCAAGATACTTTCTGGTAAGAAAGAAGACCAGGGGCTGGAGGCCCATTCTCGATCTACGACGACTCAAGTTAATCAAGTCCCAGAAATTCAGGATGGTCACGTTGCAGCACATGCTCGGCCAACTGGAGGAGGGAGATTTTCTGTCGTTGTTGGATCTCGAGGGCGCGTACTTCCACATCCCCATTCATGTAAAACATTGCAAGTTCCTGCGCTTCGTCGTACAAGGGAAGCACTACCATTTCAAGGCTCTCATCTTCGGACTGAAGTCGATGCCCAGAGTCTTTACGAAGTGCCTGGCTCCAGTGGCGGCCCATCTGCCACTACAGGGAATTTGTAACGCTCACCTGATTCCCGCAGAGGCGCCGGTCTTGACTGGGTGAATGCCGTATCTTCAAAGGTGATGTGTAACACACGGTTGGCTCTTTGGGCTGGACCTCTGTGCACTGTATGTCTGACTCGAAGAGTAAGATGTCTGCAGATAGAAAATATGGGATTAATGAACTGGGGTTATTGGGTGCCTCTCTCCTCTTCCCTTTCTCTTCTCCTGTAGAACCCCAAAGGTTAACGCCCTCACCTTAGGTAAGTGAACGCCGAGCTCTCCATCTGCCTCGGGGCAGGGTGCCGTAACCAGTTTCTTCACTGGATAAGGGTGCAGGCCTCTTGACCTCAGAGGACTGCTGTCCGTCGTTAACTGCACGAACGGTAAGTTCTGGGCACTTCAAATGTCTTAAAAGTCTTTTGTAATGATATCTCTTGTTTTGCAGGGTTCCGGCGATGGCAGATGGCGGGCTGATGAGAGTTGAGGATCAAACCCGCGTGAGGAATAGAAGCGCCTGGAAGCACGTAAGTAAGCGCTTGTAGCCTGCTTCACGATGCGCACTAACTGTCCCTTTTATCTTGCAGGTACAAGTTCGGAGCTTTAGAGAAGCTGAAGGGTGCTGGAATACCCACTGGATTCGGCGTGGGAAGGAGTAATGGCACGTGAGTAATAAAGTTGCCCAATGTCTTTAAACGCACCTTCTTTTGTCTTTCAGATGCGGGATGCAGCGCCGAAGGCCTCCGGAGCGTGCGAAGAGCTGGTAAACTTTTGTCTTTCAGATGCCGGAATGCAGTGCGAAGACCTCCGGAGCATGCGAAGAGTAGGTAAGCCTTTGTTTTTCAGATGCCGGAATGCAGCGCGAGGCGTTGGTGACAGCCGATGGACCAGGTAAGAGATGCGCTGCCACTGAAGACCGTAGTGCTAACCTGTTCTTTCTTTGTCTTTACAGGTGCTGCTGAAGACTGGATTCCGATGGTAAGCCTTTGTTCCCTTAGGCCCAGGATCAGAAGCAGAAGACACGATGAGCGTTCTGCTGCAGAGAATGCAGAATAACGCAAAGCAAGATTCATCCATCGGGTGTGGTTTAAATAGCCTCCTGTAGTGCTTAGGTGTCTCCTTCCACAGCCACACCTAGGTAAAAAAAGAGTTCCTGCTTTCCAGAAGAGTTCCAGTGTTCTGAACCTAGGGAGTGGCTCCTGCCCCACCCAACAGGAAAAGTAGTCCCAAACAGAAGAGGATCAGGGGTTCAACTGGCAGGTAAGTAAGCAGCATGGTGTGCTGCAGGTAAGTCCACCCAAGAATTATGAGCCCGGCGCTTCCAGCGCTGGGACTGGGCATCTTTATGAGCCTGGTGTCACTGGCGCCAGGACAGGGTCCAAAAGGTCCCAATTGGGACTGGCTGGCACTCGGAACCGGGGTTATGGGTCTGCTTCCAAGGGAGTCAGGCAAGTCCTGATCTTTTGGAAGCAGAGATCATGACAGCACCCCCCCCCCAAGGCCCCTCCCAAACCGGGCTTCTCCGGGGGTTTGGGCTTGTTGGGAAATGTTCGATGAAATCTTTTGATTAGACGAGGCGCGTGGACATATTCTGCAGGTTCCCAGGATCTTTCTTGGGGACCGTAGCCTTTCCAGTCAATCAGGTAAAATAGTTTAGATTTGGAGATCTTGGAATCCAGGATGCTTTTGACTTCAAACTCGAGTTCTCCATCAACTAGAATAGGTTTTGGAGATGTAGTTAGTCGGGTTTGAGGTTGCACGGGTTTTAATAGAGAGACGTGGAAGACCGGATGTATCTTCATGTGAGGGGGCAAGTCCAACTTGACCGCTACTGGATTTACTATGGTAGTGATGGAATAGGGACCAAGGTATCTTGGGTTGAATGTGCGTGGTCCTTTTAGAGGTAGATATTTGGTGGATAACCAGACTTGATCTCCTACTTGATATTGGGGGGCTTCCTTCCGATGTTGGTCTGCTCCTTTCTTGTATTGTTCTTTAGCCCTTTGAAGGTGAGAAACGGCTTCCTTAAAGGCTTGGGTGATTGTAGAATGCAGGTGGACTACTGCTGGTGTTCCAAGATCTTGGAGTGGATCCAACTCCGAGGTTCGAGGGTGACTACCGTATAAAAGAAAAAACGGGGTCTTCCCAGTTCCCGAGTGGACAGAGTTATTGTAGGCATATTCGGCTATCCAAAGGATATCTTTCCAAGTTTTTTCAGTTTGTTGTAGCATGCAGCGCAAATACTGTTCCAGAGTTTGATTGGTCCTCTCGGTTTGTCCGTCGGTTTGAGGGTGGTGGCTGGTCGAAAGTCTCACATCAATTTGAGCCGACCGACAGCAACTTCGCCAAAAATGAGAAATAAATTGACTACCTCGATCCGAAATTAGAACTGAAGGAAAACCGTGCAGTCGTACGATGTTTTCGAGAAATTCTCGGGCCAGAGTTGCTGCTGTTGGTAAGCCTTTGAGTGGAATGAAATGCACCATCTTGGAGAATAGGTCCACGATTACTAGGATTGTATTGTATCCGGAGCATGGAGGTAGATCGGTGATGAAGTCCATAGAAAGCGTATGCCAAGGGCGAGGCGGGATGTCAATAGGGCGTAAGAGGCCGGCTGGTTTTTCCTTTTGACTCTTGTTTTGGGCGCATACTCCACAGGACATTATAAAGTCTCTGATATCTTTTTTCCAAGACGGCCACCAGAAGTAGCGCTTGATCTTTTCCGAGGTCTTGGTCATACCGGGATGTCCTTCCATTAAAGAATCGTGATAACAAGAGATTACCTTTTTCTGTAAATCTGTGCTGGGCAGGTATAACCGTTCTTGGAAATATAATAGGTTGTCCTTCACCGTAAAGTCCTTTCCCTGCAGATGCCAATTCTGTATGTCTGCTGGAGTTACCAGTAGCCTGGCTTTATCCTTAACTTCCTCTATGGATTGTGTGGTGATTACACCTAGAATTCTTTGTTCGGGAATGATAGGTACAGGTTTAGGATTGATCAAATGTTCTTCCACTCCCATCCGAGAAAGGGCATCAGCTTTACCGGTTTTGTACCAGGTCGATAGGTAATTATGAAGTCAAACTCGGCAAAGAATAGTGCCCAACGGAGTTGCCTAGAGGATTGAGCTTTTGCGGTTTTCAAATATTGCAGGTTTCGGTGATCTGTAATCACAGTAACGGTGTCGGGCCCCCAGAAGATAATGCCGCCAAGCCTTAAAGGCGGTCTTGATAGCTAGAAGTTCCTTATCAGTAATAGTGTAATTGATTTCAGGAGGCGAGAATTTGCGGGACGAAAATGCCACGGGATGCAACTGATTGGTTACTGGGTCCTTTTGTGATAGAACTGCCCCCATGGCAAGGCTCGAAGCATCAGTTTCAACGATGTAGGGGAGTTCTGGGCGAGGATGTTTTAAGATCGGTGCAGAGATGAATCTAGTCTTCAAATTCTGGAAAGTTCGTTCCGCCTCGGTAGACATTCAAAACTTTTGTTTTTCTTTAACAAGGCGGTGATGGGCTGGACTATTCGAGAGAATTCGGGGATAAACCTGTGTTAAAAGTTAGCGAAGCCTAACATGCTTTGAACACCTTTTACGGAGGATGGCGATGGCCATTTGAGAATTGCATCGACCTTCTTTGAATCCATACGCACTCCGCTAGGTGATAATATGAATCCCAAGAATTCAACTTCAGTCACGTTGAAAACACATTTTTCCAACTTAGCGAAAAGTTTGTGTTGACGCAATCTCTCGAGGACCATTTTCACGTGTTTCCGATGTTCAGTTTCCGATGAAGAATAAACGAGGATGTCGTCAATGTAAACAACAACACACACATCTATGAGCTCTCTGAGGACATCGTTCATAAAATATTGAAAGGCGGCCGGGGCATTGCAAAGTCCGAAGGGCATTACCTGATATTCAAATAGCCCATACTTGGTGCGGAAGGCCGTCTTCCATTCATCGCCCTCTTTTACTCGTACCAAGTGGTAGGCTCCTCTAAGATCCAGCTTTGTATATATGCATGCTTTTCTGACTTGGTCCAGGAGTTCAGGGATCAAAGGTAATGGATATCTATTCTTAACGGTGATCTGGTTCAGGGCGCGATAATCTATACAAGTTCTAAGGTCCCCTTCTTTTTTTGGAACGAAGAACAAAGCTGAGGAAGCAGGGGACTTGGAAGGACGAATAAACCCATTCGCTAGGTATTGATCCAGGTATTGTCGGAGGTGAAGATTCTCAGGCTCGGTGAGGGCATAAATTCTACTACAAGGAGGAGTAGATCCAGGTATCAGGTCTATCTGGCAGTCATAAGACCTATGAGGAGGTAGAGAGTTAGCCTGATCCTTCCGGAAAACATCTTGGAATTCTAGGTATTCAGGAGGTAACTGGGGAGCCTCCGAGGAAATTGCTGCCAGTGCAACACCAGGTTGAGGGTGACAAGTAGAGACACATTCTGGAAACTGAACCGTTCTTGCTCGCCAATCGATCTGAGGATTGTGCTTCTCTAACCAAGGAATTCCTAGAATAATCTGGAACTGAGGGGCCTTGATCACATCGAACACGATCTTCTCATGGTGTCCATCTTGACTTACTAGCGTCACTTCTTGGGTGGTATGCGTTACTGGTCCGGAGGCTATCTCCGTACCATCCACCGTAGTAATGACGTCCTTTACAGCCTTTGGACAAAGAGTCAGATTCATCCTCAAAACCATTTCATGATCCACATAATTGCCGATGGCACCGCTGTCGACGTAAGCTTCAATCGCATGTAATCGATCCGGATGTTCAGGGCTAATGAGGACCATAGGTATCACGAAATGCGAGGTCACGGAACTGGTTTTGACGCTCGGCAAGAGGACCTCTATTCTTGTCGGGCAAGGTTGTTTCCCTGCTCAGAGTTTGTGACCCTGGTAACTGCAGCTCCTACTGCCTTCTTGGCTGGTTTCACCGGACAGTCTCGAAGAAAGTGCCCCGAGTTTCCGCAATAGAGGCATAATTGCAGCTGTTTTCTCCTTTCCCGCTCCTTTTGTGTAAGTGGTCCTTTCAGGCCCCCTATTTGCATGGGTTCCCCGGAGTCTACTCTTTTGGTAGGAGTTGGTGGTTTGGAAATTACTCGAGCATCAAACTTGGAACGATCGGCCTTCCTGTTCTGCAGTCTGTGGTCAATTTGAACGACTAAGTCAATATAATCCGAACAGTCTTGCGGGGGATTCACTACTTGGGCTAACACATCTTTGAGCTCTCCACGTAGACCTCTATAAAACAGCGTAATCCTTTTGTCCTCAGGCCATCGAGTTTCCACTATCAGTCTGTTGAAAGACGCAATATAAGCCAAAAGGTCTTGATTACCCTGTCGCAATGAAAGGAGCTCATTGTCCAAGGCCTGCCCCTGTGAATGTCTTGCAAACAGTTTTTCCATACTGAGCTGAAAAGCTTGAAAATCATGGAGAACCGGATCATCTTGATTAACTAGAGGGATCGACCAGTCTGCCGCATTGCCACTAAGGTACGAAAGCACGAAAGCTACCTTAGCTTGATCAGTTGGAAAGGCTGCTGGCCGGCATTAGAAGTGCAACCGGCACTGATTAATAAATACTGCAAACCTCTTTGGGTCACCAGAAAATCGTTCGGGCGGAGCCAGAGGTACATTCCCAGGTAGGTTGATCTGCACTGGGTTCGTAGAGGATGTTGAAGGAAGATTTGCCCCTGATGCGGGTAACGGAGTTTGTCCGGCTTGTGACTGTAGCAATTGTCTAGCGAGATCGTCTGTTCGCTCCTTGGAAATAATCAGTTCCCTTCTTAGAGCATTCGTTTCCTGACGGGCTGCATGCACTTCTGCTCTTAGTTCCCCAAGTAACTGGGCTAGCTGGTCAGTATCTGAGGTTTTCATAGCGCCTGGGTGGGAGTTTTGCGGTAGGCTTTGCGTTCTGTAACGCTCACCTGATTCCCGCAGAGGCGCCGGTCTTGACTGGGTGAATGCCGTATCTTCAAAGGTGATGTGTAACACACGGTTGGCTCTTTGGGCTGGACCTCTGTGCACTGTATGTCTGACTCGAAGCGTAAGATGTCTGCAGATAGAAAATATGGGATTAATGAACTGGGGTTATTGGGTGCCTCCTCTTCCCTTTCTCTTCTCCTGTAGAACCCCAGAGGTTAACGCCCTCACCTTAGGTAAGTGAACGCCGAGCTCTCCATCTGCCTCGGGGCAGGGTGCCGTAACCAGTTTCTTCACTGGATAAGGGTGCAGGCCTCTTGACCTCAGAGGACTGCTGTCCGTCGTTAACTGCACGAACGGTAAGTTCTGGGCACTTCAAATGTCTTAAAAGTCTTTTGTAATGATATCTCTTGTTTTGCAGGGTTCCGGCGATGGCGGATGGCGGGCTGATGAGAGTTGAGGATCGAACCCGCGTGAGGAATAGAAGCGCCTGGAAGCACGTAAGTAAGCGCTTGTAGCCTGCTTCACGATGCGCACTAACTGTCCCTTTTATCTTGCAGGTACAAGTTCGGAGCTTTAGAGAAGCTGAAGGGTGCTGGAATACCCACTGGATTCGGCGTGGGAAGGAGTAATGGCACGTGAGTAATAAAGTTGCCCAATGTCTTTAAACGCACCTTCTTTTGTCTTTCAGATGCGGGATGCAGCGCCGAAGGCCTCCGGAGCATGCGAAGAGCTGGTAAGCTTTTGTCTTTCAGATGCCGGAATGCAGTGCGAAGACCTCCGGAGCGTGCGAAGAGCTGGTAAGCCTTTGTTTTTCAGATGCCGGAATGCAGCGCGAGGCGTTGGTGACAGCCGATGGACCAGGTAAGAGATGCGCTGCCACTGAAGACCGTAGTGCTAACCTGTTCTTTCTTTGTCTTTACAGGTGCTGCTGAAGACTGGATTCCAGGATGGTAAGCCTTTGTTCCCTTAGGCCCAGGATCAGAAGCAGAAGACACGATGAGCGTTCTGCTGCAGAGAATGCAGAATAACGCAAAGCAAGATTCATCCATCGGGTGTGGTTTAAATAGCCTCCTGTAGTGCTTAGGTGTCTCCTTCCACAGCCACGCCTAGGTAAGAAAAGAGTTCCTGCTTTCCAGAAGAGTTCCAGTGTTCTGAACCTAGGGAGTGGCTCCTGCCCCACCCAACAGGAAAAGTAGTCCCAAACGGAAGAGGATCAGGGGTTCAACTGGCAGGTAAGTAAGCAGCATGGTCTGCTGCAGGTAAGTCCACCCAAGCATTATGAGCCCGGCGCTTCCAGCGCTGGGACTGGGCATCTTTATGAGCCTGGTGCCACTGGCGCCAGGACCGGGTCCAAACGGTCCCAATTGGGACTGGCTGGCACTCGGAACCGGGGTTATGGGTCTGCTTCCAAGGGAGTCGGGCAAGTCCTGATCTTTTGGAAGCAGAGATCATGACAGAATTCATGTGTATCCGTACCTCGACGACTGGCTCATCCGGGCCAAGTTGAAGGACATCGCCAAACGCGCTTTTCCTGGGGTACAGGCTCAACATGGTGTCCTGTCTGTCAGCTCTGTCGGAGGAGAGGATAGCTGCCATTTTGGCCAAGGTGCAACGGCTGTTAGCACTAAACATTGTCACAGTGAGGACCATCAAGTCGCTGCTCGGCATGATGTCGTCATGCATCTACCTGGTCCAGGTTGCAGATGCGACCGCTCCAGGAGTTCCTGGACGCCGGTTGGATCCAGGGGTCGGGAAGCTTCAAAGACAGGATCATGCTCCACGGGGAGTTCCGTCGAGCGTTAAGGTGGTGGGGCGTGCGAGCCAACATCGCCGGGGGCACGGACCTCCAGAGCCCTCCGTACCAGGAGATTGTCACGCCGGACGCTTTCCTGGAAGGTTGGGGAGCACACATGGGATGCTCCATGCCAGAGGCCTGTGGCTGCCGCAGGAGAAGACTCTACACATCAACATACTGGAAATACGGACTGTGTTTTGGGCCCTCAAGTCATTTCTTCCATCCCTCAAGGGCAAAGTGGTGAGGGTCTTTACTGACAATATCACCACGATGTTTTACATCCGGATGCAGGGGGGCACCAGAATCTCGGCGCTCTCCAGAGAGGCTCAGGAGTTGTGGCACTGGGCCGTTGCACAGGGGATGTTTCTCATTTAATTCCACATGGCGGGAATCAAAAACACTGTTGCTGACTCCCTCAGCAGGGAGTTGCACTCTTTCCATGAGTGGGAGCTTTGGCTGGATCAAGTGGACAACCTCTTCCCCAAGTGGGGCAGTCCCCTGATAGATCTGTTTGCTACAGCTACGAACACCAAGTGCCAGAGGTTCGCCAGCAGGTCTCCCCAGGCAGGGAGCATGGGGGATGCATTCTCCTTCCCTTGGGAGGGCCTGTTCCTATACGCATTCCCTCCGTTGCCGCTGCAACTACAAGTCATCAGTCAACTCAGACGGTGCCAGTGCAGGATGATCCTCGTCGCTCCAGCGTGGCCGAGGCAATCTGGTACTCGGACCTTCTCAGCATGTCAGCGTCCTCTACAGTCAAGCTGCTAGTGGTCGTGGATCTTCCTGCCAGGGAAAGAGGCGCAATCCTGCACCACAAGCCTGGATTGCTGAACTTGACGGCCTGGCTCCTGCAGCATTAGAGTTTGGTGGTTACGAGCTGCCTGCGGACTTCAGAGAGGTCCTTGCCAAGGCCAGGGTGTCGTCGACTCTGAAGTGTTAATCGCACAAATGGAAGCGTTTCGCGAGTTGGTGCCGGTCGCAGAAGATTGCCCCTCTGATGGTCACAGCCCCCCAAGTCCTTCCATACTTGTTGTCGTTGGCTAAGTCGGGGCTGGAGCACGCCTCCATCAAAGTGCACCTGGCGGCTATCTCCCGCTACACCAGGTCCCCGGGACGGTCGTCTCTTTGGTCATGTCGTCTAGTGAAAGAATTCACCAAAGGACTGTTCCATTCGTTCCCGCCGGTGAAGGCTCCTGCCCCAGCGTGGTAGCTCAATGGGGTGCTGACTAGGCTCAGTGGGGCTCCATTCGAGCCGATGCATCAATCTTCGCTTAAGTTCCTGTCTTGGAAGACAGCTTTCCTCATGGCCACCACCTCTGCCAGGAGAGTGGATGAGATCCAGGCCCTGTCCTGCAAGCGGTCTTGACTTAATTGCCTGTGTAGGGTGTGATTTCTGCCCCCCTTCGACCCCAGGTAGGGATGTGTGAAGTGAGCACGGAATCAAGTCATTTTTAATTATAAGGGATGCCCCAGGAGATCGGTCTAGCGCTTGGACAGTCTCCCTGAGTGTTCGCACCCCTTGACATACTTGACAAAATACAGCCAGGAAAATGTTGTGAAGTTCTTTTGGACTCAGATAGACTTCATTCTGAAGCATTACTCATAAATATGAAACTGACACTGGAAGGTAGTAAGTTAATATATTTAATATCACATCTACATCCTATAAACTCTAATTCTCATTGCATCTGCTATGGAAGCAGCAATTATAAAAAGCCATACATATGAAGAGCGCTATTGTATAAGCTAAGAGCATGATTTACATTTAATCAAGAACAAGTAATCATTTTAGGATACCAGCTTGAGTAACATAGAATTTGTTATGTTGGTCTATACTAAGCTATTGTATGGTCGGTAGTGGTGTAACATACCAAACGCTTGCAGTCTCACAAAATGCATACAGTTCGACTTCCACATTTAAACTCATGCTTCAGGGCTCGCTGTGCTGCATACAAATTGACCACGGCTTCCTGTCCATCGGGCCTGCTTGCGCCTCTGCTCGGGGACCTGCGATGGATGTACCTTCCCAGCTCCCGGTGTTTGAAATCCCCTGACTGCGCTGTGTACCCCTTTACCCCATCAGCCTGTGCTTTTTTTATCTTAAGACGGGCCTTGGTCTGCCTATCATGTGTGCGTCATTTCCGCCACCTGGAAAGTTAAAATCTAGAGCTTAAAACTGTTCATGTGGTTCGCTTCGCTTTGAACACATGATATATCTATGTGCAAATTCAATAGACAGGTGCTGTCTTTGACCATTGGTTTTTTCCCTTAGAGTGAATGGGCTTCTGCTTGGGGAAAGAGCAGAGCGTGTCATTTGCTCCTTGACAACTTCAAACTCCATTATAGTAACTGAGCTTTTGAAGAGGTAAAGAGCCACACTTGCTTTCACACACTTCTTAACTGTGTGCATGCATTGGGTGTCTATTTGGGCTTCCTGTCTCATCAGATCTAACTGGTGTAAAAAAAGAAAGGCATCTCACGAACTCGCTATTTGCCGTTTGAGACAGGAAGCTGCCCTTTTGTGGTTAAGGTTTCTTCTGCTGGAAAGAGGAAGCTACCATATCCTGTTGCTCGCTTTTCACTACAGCCCAGCAGCAGGAACCTATATTATCTGGAGCATATGTTTATGCTTGTCCCTTGACTGCAACTTTTGCACTATGTGTGAGCGTGTGCTTTCTGCTAAACAAACATTTGTAGTCTCTTACTGTGGTGTTGTTAAAATGTCGCCTGATCTGAGCCAACTTGTCTTATCAAACTCATTATCCATGATACCCCGCAAGGCAATTTGACACAGATGAAAGGATTTGTAGCTCCATGAAGTCCTTAATACCCTTACTGGGAGCTATATTTACATAAAGATTGCCTATTTTGATAGCAAAAAGGAAAACATGTATACATTCATATTTTAGCAAATATCTGCTGCATGCAAAAATTAACATGAGTAGCTTGATAAATTGCTGCACGCCTAAAAGCATGTACTGTGTGCTATACACAATAAAAAATATGAACGGCTGCATCACATTTCAAATAGTTGGCACTACTTGCCACCATCAGCATGAATGTGTACATGCATCCAACATTGAGGTCCATTATATTGCAACTGGACCTAGCTAATAATGCATGAATGAATGCATGTATTCAATGTGAGGTATTTAGGCCAACTAAGAAATAGTTACTGGCAATAGCTTCAAAATACGACAAAGGATCCTTTGAGAATCCATTAGTATTTAGCAACCAACATAGCTTGACTCTTGGCTTCTTGACCCAATGCGCTATGGACTGTGTGATTCGGAGCACATGCCCACATGCGTAAACTGTCAATGGTTTGAATCAGTGTCCTTGAAAATAAACCAATATGTGAGTTTCTTTGTTACTCATAGGGATTAACACATGGAGGTCATCCAATGCGTTGGTTTGCTTTGCACTCAAACTTGCATCTTGAGGCAGAATGTGATATATCATCAAGTCCTGACTGAGAGGTTTGTCTCGTGAAATTTGTAGAATTTGAGGTATTCTGAACTCCGGATTAGCAGCAAGTCTTTTTCTGAGCTGTGTCATGAAGCACAGAGTAGAGGAAAACAGGATGCTCATGTCGTCACTGTGTAATGACTTGGGCATAATTTCCTTGTGCCTTGTATTCCTGGAACCAGATAAATCCATCACTTGCGTCGCCTGGTGCCTGGTGGTCAGGGTTTGCGAGTATGCATCAATCATCGTGCGGCTGACTTGTGGCTGACCTGTGTCCGGCTGTGGGACAGAGGGTCCAGGTGCTTCCTTGGCTGTGCTGGACGCATTTGGCAATAGTCGCTTTCGTCGTTCTTTGAGCAGTTTCTCTTGCTCTGGCATGCTCCCATTACAAAGCATGGTTTCAGGGGGGATTTCAATGAACTCACAGTAGAATACTTGCAGGAAGTACTTTTGAATTGTATGCACAGATAATGTTCTGGAGAGTCTGTTGCTCCAAGCGCAAGTCTGGACGGTGAGGCTGTGACTCCTACGTTCTTGGCAAGAAGTGATTCTTCGTCACAAACTCTGCATTTAGCAATGGCTGACACCGTAGACTTCTTCCTGCTCAATGACAAAATGAAATGTTTTTGAAATTGCGAACACTGTTTGTATCTAAGACGTCTGCAAAGCTCTGCTCCGTACCGGAAACGGGTTATTTCAAGGCCCTTCATTTTGCGACTTGTCATGATTCAGTGTCTACAACAAAATATGAGACAAATTCCAGCTATTACCAACAGCCAGCCGTACCAAGCACTCGACAAAGTCAATATTCTAATGACTGTGTCCAAGGCAATTAACCCTTTATGTAGGGCACTTGTGGCCGCTGTTGTGACCACAGAAAGGCCAGTATTGAACCCGGTGAACTGTGAACTGTCAATCAAAGAATGCATGGCTTCCTGCCTCGTATGTTAGGAGTCTAGCACAGATGCAATCTGTTTCACCACAGCGAGGTGTGCTTGGAGATATGTATCTTCAGTGCTTCGCACCTCCAAACGCTTTTTTTACCAGCCTTGCTATGTATAAGCTCAATTTCGGGTACTCTAATTGTTGTTAAGTGAAGCTAGGCCAGAGTGATGATTTTAATTGAAATGATCTAGGCGGGTTCCAAATAAACCCACAGCATCTAACTTGCGCACTTACGGTGATGAGAGTTGGCATTCTCACTGTGACACGACAATACGATTCATTAAAATGTACAAATATGAACCATTAGCTAGGCTATGCCCTTGATTGTAAAATGACTCATTTGGTGCAACATGCAGTGTGCATTAAGAGTTACTGGGCCTCATTACGACCCTGGCGGACAGCCGTGCCTATAATACAGGCACAGCTGCCACCGGAATTGTTTTTTTTCCGGCCCCCTGGAATGGGCAATTACCGGGATATTACAACTCCGGTGGACACGGTAATTGCCCATTCCAGGGGGCCGGGAAAAAATCTTCCCCATTCCCATTTGAGCCCTATAGCCCATAACGGGGAAGCCACATGCACCGGCACCATTCGTGAATGGTGCCGGTGCATGAAGCCTGCTGTGCTTGCGGGTGCCGCTCTGCCAGACAGGTCCGACCTGGTGGGCAGAAAGGCACCCGTGAGCACAACTTTTTGTTTGCCGGTCTGGTAACTATGGTACCGGCAAGCTTACCGGTACAGTAGTTCCCGGACCGTCAAACTTATAATGAAGCCCACTGTCACAGGAATTCACTGGCTCAGCATGTGCACACATCATTCTAGTAGAACCTTTGCATTCACGTGATGAGTACAGTGTTATTTCAGGCCTAGATGGTGACGTACATGCTTGTGAATACGGTACTACATAATCTTCTCTGACCTACGTGTCATTCACCCAATGTACATTACCTCAAGAGTGTAATTCTTGACATATCATAAAAGATGATGTTTGAATGGAAATGTTTAGTACCCCGTGCACAATCCAATTTGTGGAGCCTGGCGACCAAGCAGATGCTGCTACTACACTCTTTGCCAGTACACTAAGCAATAAGAAAGTGGAGCCAGACATCGTCTGGCCTGTTGCAACCTCGAACAAGTTAAGTGCCTGTATTTGTTCTGGCCATGAACTCACATTCCAATCTGGGACCTCTCTGCTGAGAGTGTCCAGAAAATCAGATACCACAGAAAGACTTACTGAGGCTTCTTGGCTGCTTCTAATCATAGATAATTGATTTTGAATCTAACCCACAACATCTGTTATGTCATCTCGCAGCGCATAAAAGCCCTGCTGTAGCGCTGTAGCGCTTGATCATTAGAATCTGAAACATTACATCCTACTGCCTCACTTTCAGTTTGCAGGATTTGCATTATTGCTTATGACCAAGTGAAAGTTCTACCTGTTATAGATTCTTGTCCCACCTCACAAGTTACACTAGGGTCAGAGGTGGTGCAGGTAGCTGCTCTTGTGACACGCCCACTTTGGTGCGCTTCAGACCAGCAGCTAACTGCATGATAGCTGTCCAATTGTCTTATTTTATGACATTATCTAGAGATTGTATCACCTCACTCGGGTGATACTGTGCAAGCATTCCTTGGCACAGTTTATGGATATAGCTTGTGTCAGGGATGTGTTATGAGATTTCCAAGCCCTATATGGGCCCACACTGAGTCCTGCTTTTCTTTTATTGCATTAATTTGCTTGAACCGCCTATAACACAGGTCTCCCTGATGCATAAGTAATATGCTTGGTGCCATTGCGTTGTTTTCCTTCTCTAGAAGACTCACTCCAGAACTCACCTTCTGCCTTCTCCCACTCAGGGTAGAAACTCAGGTTCCTATTACTGCAAGTGGTCTGGAACTGCATATAATTTAAGAAATACATTAAATGTGGGAATCTACATGCCATGTCTAACGTGTGAACCCCTTTAATTTGCCATATCTGTTGACCCCAAGCAGACCGTGGAGTGACAGTTTCCTGCCATGTTTGTTCAGTCATGTTTGCAAAGTTTTTCTCTGTCAAAGATGACTGAATCTGCAACATACATTTGTTGTGCATTATGTGTCTCTCGAGGGAATTTGTACTGATTTTCAACCATGTAATCTCCTGCTTGGTATGGTCTTAATGAAATATATAGGAACTGTGCTTTGAACTCAGGACTGTCGGTTTGAAATGGCACTGCACAGTGTTCCCCAGAACGTGTATTTACACCACAGAATAGGTTTACGTTTGACAAGTAAAAAGGCATTGTAATATCGCACATAACACACATGGGGCCCCATTTCATGTAGATCCTCCACATCATCAAACACATCAAATACTGCATTTTGCGCAAATGTCTGGAGCCTAGTTCTTAACGGTTCTCTGTATGTTCTGGACACAGAATTACTGGGTGCAAACAGTCTGGATTCATCAATCACAGAAAAGGTGTGAACTTGCAGCTTTGTAGCTGGGCCATTAAATGTCTTGAACGATGGCATCCACACATGACCCATGGTTAGAGGAAACATTTGTATTGAGGCTGGAGTTCCTGACTCGTGGAGCTCTCTTTTCTCTAACATGTGTGAAGAACTTAAAGGCTTTAAAACAACTTCTTTGCTTACAGGTGGAGTGGGAACATTGCTTAGAAAATGCCCAGAAGTCCGTGAGATGAAGAATAAAGTGAGCCTGATCCATAGTAGGAGAAAATACACTGCCAGCATGTTATAACACTGTTTTAGAAAGTCTGTCCAAAATAATTATTTCATTACTTTAGCAACTAGAAAGGCTTTCTGTTTCCACATTGGCAGACTTGCAGTACTTTCCTGAATTGTGGACGTGTAGTCAATATCGGAATATTCTTCCCCATCTTGAACGCCTATCATCATAATTTGACAGATCTCCATCTCTTTATCTTCTGTGGGCTCCTCACTTGGAAGAGGAAGATTTCGTGGAAACATTGCGGTAACCATCTGGCATAGGTTTTAGATGGTCCACAAAAACTTTCCTAGTACCTCTCTTAGGTGGTAGTGTGGGTAGGACGGCAGTTCTGGAACCTTTCACTCTGATTACTTGCACTGTTGGTCTGTAGGACCGGCATAGCAGAGTCTTATCATGGATCTTCTCCAGGACCCAATCTCCTGCTTTGAGCGTGTTCTCAGGACTGGCCTCAGCAGCTTCCACCTGGAGGGATTCCCTCAGCAGTGTTGTCGCCAGCAGTTGCTCGTGCCTGGAGAGGGGGCAGATCAGGTATATACATCTTTCTCCCAAACAATAGTTCAAATGGAGTCTTACTGTTGCATAGAGACTGGCATGGTACATTATTTAAACTCCTGATCACTGATTGGCTCTCTCCACAATTCTGTTTGATTCCGCGCGGAAAGGATTTGAGAAATCCAACTCTGTTCCACATGCTTCCAATGCCTTCTTCAGAGCCCGCCCCCAAAAAGACGGACCATTGTCAGCATGGATCGTTTGAGGTGCGGTCATCTCTACTACACCCAGGTTCCATGTCTTAAAATCGCAACAAAAATGGCTGTGGATACAAAATATTGCGGCAAAAAGGCTGTGGATTTGCTGCCAAAATCACGTAAAGCATGTGGGGACACCCCTGGACCCAGTATAATATTTAACGGGAGCGGGGTACACCCCTGCAACCCCCGTCCCCCTTAAATGGTATAATGGGGTACACTTTTACCACTTCAAACCACAGCAATTTTGCCGCAAATTTTTTTACCAGCAACATTTCTGCTGCGATTTTATTACCTGATACCTACACACCTAAGTGCCTGTATGACTGATTTTCAGTCTGCTTTCTTTTGAGGAATCATCCAGGTAAACCTGGTGCAAGAGTCCACTATTACTAGAATGTACTTGTACTTATTCACTGCTGGTAGTCGGCCTATATGATCCATATATTGGATCTCAAAGGACGAGGCTGCCTTTCTCAAAGGAGCCTCCTTAGGTTTTTTGCTGTGGTCAACGGTTGTCTTTAAACATGTGTCACAGTTTGCTATATTTGCTTTCACCTACTGTCGAAGCTCGGACCACCAGAAACGGTCCAGGAGCAGCTGTGCAGTTTCACTCACCCCAAAATGGGCAGATGCAAGTCCAGCGTGTGTGGCTGCAATCAGCTTTTCCCTGTCTGCTCTATTAGGGATTCATCTTTGAATAGGTTCCCCTTTTTTCATAGAAATGGTGACTATTGCTTTGTTATTTTCAATATCATAAATATAATTACTGGGGAAACCTTTTGGCCTAGGTACAGTACCTCTTTCATTTCCTCATCCATTGCAGTCGCTGAGCGAGTTATGGCTGCTATTGGCTTTCTCACTGTGTGCTCTTTGGCATATTTATCTGCCAATGCATTGCCAGTGCTAAAATGTGCCCTTTGGTATGTGCTCTTGTGTGCTTCACCCATAGCAAAGGGCAAGTCTGTTTAAGATCCCAAACCTGCTTCCAGAGTTGCCTGGACACAATAGTTGTATGCCTAATGTCTCTGAAGTCATGTTACATCCACCAATGCAAATCAGTGTTATAAGCCCTGACAATGTAATCTGAATCTGAGACTACTAGTGTGGGCTTCCCTGAATCTGTTTGGCGCAATGTAAGCAGTAATCCATGCAATTCAGCAGTCTGGGCAGACATGTCTACCAGATGCTTTGTTTCAATATCAGTGTGTATAAATGCTTCTTCATGTGTGAAGTGTCCTCTGACTGCTGCGCACGCGTTAACCTACTTGGACCGTGTCCCCACCGCTGGAATTACCGACCCGTCACAGTAAATCACCTGGACAAAAAATCAAACAATGGCATGTCAGGCTCTGTGTCCATTGTCCAATCCAACTCAATACACTCAGTCTTTGAAATTCTGCCTTATAATGGTACTTTACATCTGGAGCATGTTGAGATGCTGACCATTGAATCCATCTAGTGTGTAATGCCTTTGCATTTGGCACGCTAGCTTTGTGGCAGCTTCAAGTTGAGCTAAAGGTGTGTTTATGTGTATGGTTCTATTTGCTGCCAGTGGCCTCTTTCTTTTTTTTTAAACACTTTATTTAAAGTTTATGAAAAGAGATAACAAATAAGCAATCAATACATAAGTAACATATGTAGTACAGCAAAGTAAAACCCATCATTCTAAGGAATTAACAATTAAATCAGAAATCATAGTATATATAAGGTGAACAATGAATCTAAATCACTAATAATAAACAATGGGTAAATAATATACAGTTCAATAAACTAATAAAACACAAGACATGACAAAACTCATACTCACAACACAAAACCCCACAAGACAACATCAAGCAAAGTCACAAACACTTTGTCTAAATATTAATCATGAAATTCATTGAATGGTCCCCATTGTTCCATATAAACATCCTCCCTATGTTGCTTACCAAACTTAACCTTTTCAAAATTCGAGAGAATTTGCACATTAACAAGCCATTCTGTCCCAGGGCAGGACAAAGACTGATATGTTTAGGATATTTCTTTTTTGTGAAAGATAGTGAGCTAAAGACTCTGGGTAAGTCTCTCGCAACCAGGACTAATGTCTGGCAGAGGGACTCCCAGGACCCCCCTTGTTAATATGCATATGCAAGTAACTTTGGGTCTCACCCTAAGTTACTAGGGGAATCCAGACGTGGACCCCTTGCTCACTATTCTTAGAGAGGCACAGCTCCTCCCTACTGATGAGGTCCAACCAGACCGAAACACGTGTCTGGGGATGCTGTTGGTACTCTTGTTCAGAGGAGAATTGCCTAGCATTTCGGTGCTGGACTGCCCCAGGGCAGGACAAAGACTGATATGTTTAGGATATTTCTTTTTTGTGAAAGATAGTGAGCTTAAGACTCTGGGTAAGTCTCTCGCAACCAGGACTAATGTCTGGCAGAGGGACTCCCAGGACCCCCCTTGTTAATATGCATATGCAAGTAACTTTGGGTCTCACCCTAAGTTACTAGGGGAATCCAGACGTGGACCCCTTGCTCACTATTCTTAGAGAGGCACAGCTCCTCCCTACTGATGAGGTCCAACCAGACCGAAACACGTGTCTGGGGATGCTGTTGGTACTCTTGTTCAGAGGAGAATTGCCTAGCATTTCGGTGCTGGACTGCCCCAGGGCAGGACAAAGACTGATATGTTTAGGATATTTCTTTTTTGTGAAAGATAGTGAGCTAAAGACTCTGGGTAAGTCTCTCGCAACCAGGACTAATGTCTGGCAGAGGGACTCCCAGGACCCCCCTTGTTAATATACACATGGCTTCTTCCTGGTTTTCCAGACTTAGTATTTGCCTTGTTGCGACCAAGAGGACTTTGTTAATCCAACCTAATGCTGTACAATCAATAGACCTACAATACTTTGGGGATTTTAAAATCACTGCAGATGGAGTTCTCGGAAATATAAGATTCCATATCAAATCAATTCTATCCAATACGTCATTCCAAAAATCCCTCACCCTGGCACAATTTCAAATCATATGTAACTTATTTGGGGTGTTACGAGTGGCCTCTCTTTCTGAATAATCATCTGAACTGAAGCCAGAATTTTCTCCTCAGGTGTACATTTTACCTCAGGTGTGGAATATACATGTGACTTATATGCAATTGGTTTAGTCTCCCCTAGATTGCACACTGTGTATGTGAAAGTATTGTCTCCCACCACAAGGTTTATCTCTTAAGTCTTTATCTGTATAACTGTCCTGCAAAGGACCCGTGTGAGCCATTAATGAATATACCTTGTGCCGAATGTGAGTGTGTTCTGCCTTCAAATTTGGTTTTTATCAAAGAATGCAATGGTTTCACTAGCTCAGCAAAATTAGAAACATACAAACTGCCCAAAAAGTAACAGCCCTAGAATAGCCTGTAACTGCTGAAGCGTAGTGGATGGTCTTATATTGGCACACTTGTCAAGAAAATTTGCTGACAAACCTCTGCCCTCATTTGAAAGAGTGGAACCTAGAAAGGTAACCTCATAATGAGCTATTCTTGATTTTTTTAAGTTAATCAGGTATCCTTTTGCCGCCAATGTGTGAATGACTCTTGTCTACTTAAGTATCTCATGGGTGATGTAAATATCATCTACATAATGCCAACAATTGGGAATGTTGCAAGTAAGCTCTGTATTCTACTTGAGAATGTGCTAGGTGAATTTTTATACCCCTGCATTATTCTAGTGAATTGTTAATGTGTCCCCTTAAACGTGAATGCAGTGTATTTCTGGCTTTCTACAGTTACAGGTAGTGTGAAATACCCATTGCCTAGATCAAAACAGTAGATACCATCAGGTTTTAAAACTGGGAGCACTGGACTATTATGTGGGCTAGCTTGCTTTATGATTACCCCCTGGTCCATTAACTGGTCTACTATGATTTGCATGTGGGCAGCTGCATGTGGATTAACTGGATGCTGCCTTTGTGGTGGGGGTGGTTTCAGTACAGGAATCACATGCGCTGGACATTCCCCATCACTTCCTACATGATTTTTAAACAGCTGCACTGCTGCCAGTGCTGACCCGTTTCTTGCATATTTCTGCATTAGGTCCATACTCACTTCTTTTGAAAAAGCAGGTATTACTACCTCTTCACCCCTGGGTGCTTGTCGTATATACAGTGGTGGCCAGTCTTGAAATGCTAACAGCCCTTTATACTGAATGTGTAGCTGTGGCCAAAACAGTGCTTCAATTTTCTTTGGGTGTTCGCCTTCTAGCTGAATAGTTACAGAATACACTTCATTATGTGCTAATGTCTGCCCAGTGGGAGTAATGATCTGTGCATTGCTGTGTGCCCTTGTATGCTCAAATAATGCCTTGTGGCTGAATTCAAATATGGAAATGTCCGACCTAGAGTCTGATAGGACCTCGATCCAATCCGTGTGCCGCTTATTCTTGGGAACGATTCGATGAGTGCGTGGACTCTGCATTATGTGAAACCTGTAGGGCTGCCATGTGTTTTTTCTCAACCTTTACTTTCTTCCCCTCAGTCTTAGAATGGTCTGGTGTCCTTGCCTGTGGGGAAGGAGATGGATGATCCTCGTCCTTTGGGCCTTCCTTCGTGGTGTGTTTCTTTATCTGGCTTAAGATCCTTGTTACCCTTTTTCTGTGTCTCTGCAGGTCTGTTGCCCAAGTGATCTCTGCCTAATGATTGATAAGTGGATGTCACTGTGTCCTCAAATTGCTCCCTTTTTTCTTGCTCCTTCAATTTGTACAATTTCTTATGGACTTGTTGCCATGCAGGCTCTCCTTTTAATAAGGGTAAGCTTATGCTCTCAACCATTTGATATTGTTAGATGCTATATACAGGCCTAAATTCATGGCTGCGGCCGCACCTTGTGTTCCCATGATGTCTGCTAGTATCAGTGTTAGTGATGTAATGGAAGGCGTGCCTACCGGCTATAAATAAAGCCATCTATAAATAGAGATCCTGCTGTCACAGCCCGCTAGAGGCGGTGTACAGCTAGATCGAAGAAACATGGCTAGGGCGCTATGTCTGTGCTGGAGGGTGACCTGTGTATTGGCGGCTTGTAATTGCCCTAATTTCTCTGAATACCACTTGGGTATATCTTCATTCTTGTACAAACAAGATCCTAATATTATTCTCAATGTCTGTAGTTGTACCCCACCTGCATCCAGCTGTCCTTGAGGTTGCTGCGTAGGTGCTATACCTTGCTGGGCTGCATATTGCAACGCAGTGTTGCCCACTGTATCAAAGTTGGTGGCTAGCAATTGGTAGTCAGCCTGCAGATATGGACCTCCACGGTTTGGATGAAACCGGGCCAAGAATTCTAGGTACAGATTGGGTGTGGCTAACGTGACATGCCTTACACCTGTTTGTGGGTAAACTAGATTATCTCTAAACCAGTTGATATGATTTGTATGTGTTAAAGCCAATTCAGGATCCTGGTATGGGCGATATTCTACGTCCCATCCCCTTTTCTTCATACTTGTGGGACATTCCGTCCTTCGGCGGGAAGGGATCAGAGCTCTTTTTTAAAAAAAAGCTTCAAACATTTTTGTCCTTCATTTTCTTGGCGGGGTGCCGCAGGTGGCTGTAACCCTGCCTTCCTGAGCTCCGCCCCACGCATGGCCCTTCAGTCCTTTTCTTCGCGCTGTCGGACTGGGCGCACTTGAATCACCGGGAAGGTTTTTTGTTCCCTTTGTCCTTCTCTCCTGCTCCGGTTCTGCGGTCGCTTAGTCCTCCATCTATGCCAGATCGTCTGGGATTTGTGTCCTGTTCTTCATGTGAACGTTGCTTCGCTAGGGCGGATCCCCATTCTCTCTGCAGAGTGTCTCGGCCCGGACCACCGCTGGGATTCGTGTTTCTACTGCGATTCCCTCTCTGTCCGGGCACTCCAGCGCTGTCTTCAGTGGGAAGACGTCTTTCAGCGTGTTCCTCCAACTCATCTTCAGCTTTTCATCGATGAAAAGAGACGCCCGGTAAGTTCCTTACTTTTTAGGGCGCCCTGGCCGGGGGACTCCTTCCCGGGATCTTGAGGTGCCTCGCAGGCCTAATAGGCGTACCAGAGTTTTCTCTGAGGGTTCCCACGACGGATCTGCCAAGACCGGACCGCGCTCTGAAGTTCACCTGTCAGGTGCTAAACTTCAGCCCAGGTCATCTGTGGCTTTGGACACCGGGGTTCGCTCCGAGGTCTGTGTTTCTGGAGCTTTCCACACAGACACCAGGGTATGCCCTGAGGCCTCCTTTTCTGGAGCTTTCTGCACCAAGCCACGGCTTGAGGCCCCTCACGAGGGAGCTGCTAATACCGGGAGGAAACCCGAGGTTCCTCGTTTTGAGGTTAAGGTCTGTACCGACAAAACCGAGAGATCTGCTTGAAGGTCTTGTCTGTAAGGGTAATTCCTCAGCATTCCCGTGCTCAGGAACGCAGTGATACCGGTTCTGTCAAGGGGGCAGAAGAGAGGGTGGTCATAAACTCCTCTGTTACCGGCTCACCCGAGGTTCCTCCCCTGGAGGCTAATTTTGGGGCCCCCTCCAGGATGTCCAGTAAACATCCGAGACCCCCCAGTACTGGCTCTGCCGAGGATCCTTGTGTCAAGGCTAAGGTTTTACTGAAGTACCCTGACCAGCCTGAGGAGACTGTTGCCTCATCTGCACATGTGACGCAGTTCTCTTCAGGCATCGACAAAATGACAGCCCAGCCCTCATGGTCCACGGCGTCTATTTTGGATTCTTCTCTTACACCTACCTTCTCGACGGCGGGTGCTGGGAATCTTAATTTTGGGGCTGAGCAGCCGTTTTCACATCTGGTGGGAGGTAAAAATCAGTTCCGCCCTTCTTATGACTGGCGTGCCTGGATGCCGCTGCCTCATACTGTCTCGCTTCCACCTGCTTCTGCTCCACTGGTCTATGCGGACCGATTGGTGGTGGGAGCTTCCTGGCAACCATCCTCATTGCGTTTGTGGGGGTATGCCCCACATGAGAGTCCCTCTGCCTACCCCAGCGCCTAAACCTTCATCAGAGCATGTGTTTTTTGTGAAATTTCAGAGGCTCATGCACTCTGACCCTACAAAGGAGTATTTTAAGGGTCTTTTCAAGGAAATCTACCCTAAACCACCAGTTCCACCTTCCACCCCGGCGTCTTCAGTGGTACCACCCCTTCCTATTAGTCCGCCTCCAGCGCTTTCTCCCCTACCCCTGCTGTCTCCCATAGAGAAGACACCGGTAGAACGGGATAGCATTTTTAAACCTGTGGCTCCCCAGCCGTCTGCTCCTGATTCGCTGGATGACCCTGAAGCAGATCAGGATAGTGATGAGCAGCCCCGCTCTGTCAGAGCATTCCATGACCGGGTTCTGGATGTGATGGACCTCCTTGACATTCCAGTACCTGAGGCTTTCCAGAGCGTTTACCTTCTCACCACAAGAGCGTACCAGCCTGTTCCTCCAAGACGTTTTGGCTGAGGCCCGTAAGGTCTGGGATAAGCCCCACACCGAGCTGCATATCAATAAGAGAATCGACGCCCGCTACAGGATTCACACCTCTGAGGAGATAGCCTTGGCGTCTTGTCCGCTCCATCCCTCAACGGTGATAGCTGCGGCCACGCTTCAATCCAAGCCGGCCTCTGCAACCTCAACGGCTGCGGCTCAGATTCTGTCCAAGAAAGATAAGATTCTGGACTCCTTGGGAAAGAAAGTCTTTGCCAATTCAGCCCTTCATCTTCGTCAAGCAAACACTGAGCTCATCCTGGCTGCAGCTAATATGAGGCTGTGGAAGGAGTTGGCTGATTTCCAGGAGTGTATTCCTGCAAATAGGCTAGATAACTTCAAAGCTGGTCTGTCGGACGCCAGGGTGTTGGCACAGGATCTGCTGGAAGCTGCGCCACACCCCGTAGATACCTCAGATCGAGGCCTTATGGTGGGAATTGACATCTCCCGCCAGGCATGGCTCCATGCGACGAAGTTTTCAAAGGAGGTGCAAGATAAAGTTCTGGACCTTCCCTTAGACGGCAAGGAGTTGTTTCATTCCTCTACGGATGAGGAACTTACAAAGACCAAGGCGAGCACCCAAACCGCCAAATCTTTGTTGGTCCTGCCGAAGGTGCCAGCTAAGGCGCCTCATACACAGAGGTCGGGGTCTCGGTCTCGATCCTTCTCTGGCTTCAGAGGGTTTCACGACCGCCGGGCGTGGTGAACTGAACCACCGGTTGGCGGCACCAGTCGAAAACAACAACGTGGTCGGTTTTTCTGTCGGTCATCAGCCTCCTCTCCAGGAGCAGGTAGTCTCCCTGCCGACAAATCTGCAAAAATATTTTTTGTCGTTGCACGAGACCCCAGTGGGAGGACGAATCTCGTCTAATCTGGAGGCGTGACAGACCATCACTGAAGACCGGTGGCTTTTGTCCATTGCTCGAGCGGGTTTTTGCTTGCCCCTCCCCCCCACCCTGCCCTTCAACCCTCCCTTCCAACAGATCAGGACACCCTTCCTCAGAGCCGAGGTACAGAAGCTTCTAGACCTCCGGGCGGTGGAACCTGTTCCTCTTGGGGAACAAGGGGAGGACTTCTACTCTCATCTGTTCACGGTGCCCAAACCCAACCAGGCTGGCCTGCACACCATCCTCGACCTTTCCCAGTTCAACCTTTCTCTTCCCCAAGAGAAATTCAAGATGATCACACCCTGCCAAATAAAGTCCTCTCTTCAGAAGGACGACTGGCTCAGTGTAGTGGACCCGCAGGACGTGTATATGCAAATCCTGATATGGAGACTGCATCGAAAATATCTGCGGTTCTCCCTGGGAGGGGAGCATTTCCAGTTCCGTGCTCTCCCTTTTGGTCTCAGCTCGGCGCTGTGTGTCTTTACGAAGATTTCGGTCATCGCAGCTTTCCTTTGGCTACAGGGTGTTCATGTATATCCGTACTTGGACGACTGGCTCTTATGCAGTCCTTGTCCACAGGCGGTTTCGAGCAATCTCCAGTCTCTCCTCCAGCTCCTGTTCCATCTTGGGCTGTTGGTGAACTGGCGGAAGTCTTCTATAACAGTCTCCCAAGACCTGATTTTCCTGGGTTTCTGTTCGAACACAATCGGCTCCAGGGTGTATTTGACGGCGGACAGGATTGTGGATCTATTTTCCACGTGTTAGCTCATCTCTTCATCCAGTCAGAGCACATGATGGCTTGGTTATTCCAGAGACTTCTGGGCCTCATGGCCTCGTGTGTACTTGCTCTCCCTCTTGCGCGTCTCAAAATGAGGCTTACGCAGCTGGCTCTTCAGAGCTCTTGGTGTCAGGCTTTAGACTCGGATTCCAAGATGATCCCAGTTCCATCCTGCATGATAGCAGACCTTATATGGTGGTCTTCGACCAGCAATCTTTCAGTCGGGGCCTCTTTTCAGGAGCTCTGCCCACAAGTGACGATTAGCATGGACTCCTACCTTCTGGGGTGAGGCGCAACGCTGGATCATCTCCAGGTTTTCGATCTATGGACGCTGCAGGACAGACAGTTTCATATAAATTATTCAGAACGCCTGCCTATATTTCTGGCGCTGAAAGCTTTCCAACCGGGTGGTCCGCCTCCGCACGGACAACTCTGTGTCAATGTTTTATGTCAACAAGCAGGGTGGCACCAAATCACCACCTCTTGTGGACCTTGCAATTCAGATTTGGGAATGGGCCACCCAGCACAGCATTTGGCTACTGGCGGTGCACATTTCGGGTCAATTCAATGTGACTGCAGACTCAGTCAGCCGACAATCAGCAGCCAGTTATCAGTGGGAACTGAACACGGAGGTCCTCTCCACCATCTTTCGCCAGTGGGGCACTCCAGAAGTGGACCTCTCTGCGACTTCTACAAATCGGAAACTTCCTCTTTATGCATCCAGGAACAGTCTCGGGGCCTCCTCTCTAGGGGATGCTCTCGAAATTCCGTGGCACAACATGAAGGCCTATGCCTTCCTGCATCTTCCTCTGATTCATCAGTCACTTTGCAAGCTCAGGATTACATCGAATTGCACTCTCCTGTTCATAACTCCTTGGTGGCCAGCCAGATTCTGGTTCTCAGAACTTCAGCATCTGTCGATTTGTCCTCCGATTAGACTGCCATTGATTTCAAACCTGCTTCAGCAGATGTGGCACCCCCGCCCCCAATCATTCAGCTTGGTGGTCTGGTGCCTGAATCCAAAACCTTAGTGCAGTTTAACTTGTCTGAGGACAATATGCGCATTATCCAAGCTGCCAGGAAACCCTCTACGAGGTCTCAGTATAGGAGCAAGTGGCTCTGGTTATGCCACTGGTGTTTAGCTAAGAAGCTGGACCCCGGACATGCTACGATTGACACTGTCCTCTTGTTCATATCTCATCTTGAACATTCATGTCTTGTCTTGTAGGACTTACTTGTCGGCTATTGGTGCCTACCTGTCCACTGACGACTGTTATTTTCCTTTACTAACCCAGTCATTAAAAGGCATTTCGCAGGTTTATTGCATCTTTTTCCACCTGTACCCAATCTTCATCCAAAATGGGATTTGAATGTGGTCCTCAACGCCTTATGCCATAAACCATTTGAACCCATGGCTACGGCAGATCTAAAGTACCTTTCATGGAATGTTGCATTTCTGATTGCAGTAACTTCGGCAAGGCGGGTAAGTGAGCTTCAAACTTTGTCTGTTGAACATCCGTTCCTCACCTTCCATAAGGACAAGGTTGTGCACCACACTCATCCTTCTTTCCTTCCTAAAGTAGTGACGGATTTTCATTTGTATCAATCTATATAATTACCTGTCTTTTTCCGAACACGGCCTTGATTGCTGAGAGAATATTACACAATTTAGATGTCAGACGAGCTCTGAAGTTCTATCTGGACAGAACAACTGAAATCAGGGGCTCCTCCCAACTCTTTGTTACGTTCGGTGACCCGAAAGGGAAACCCGCTTCAAAACCTACTATCTCCCGATGTATTGCCTCCTGTATCTCAGAGACGTATACCATTCAAGGCCTTCAACCTCCGAAGGGCATTCATGCCCATCTTGTACGTGGCAAAGCGGCTGCTGTCGCCTTCCAAATATATGTTCCCTGGGAAACCATTGCCAAAGCGGCAACGTGGGCCTCCCCATCAGTTTTTTGTAAGCATTACTGCTTGGACCTGAGCTCCAGGGCCGATGCTCAATTTGGCCAGGCTGTTCTTAAGAACCTTTTTTAGTAAGAGTTTCCATCCACCCATATTGCCTGTGAGGAGTGCTTGGGAATCTCCCACAAGTATGGAGGAAAGGGGACGGGATGTAGGAGTATAACAAAGTTACTCACTGTAGTGACTACCTTACTCCTAGTCCATAGTCCTCTTTCCTCCATACTCCCACCCACCGTCCCCTCTAATAAGTATCCTCTATTATTGCCTAAATGGTTGCAGATCTGGCGATAGAAAAGGACTGAAGGGGGATAAGCGGGGCGGAGCTCAGGAGGATGGGGTTATGGCAGCGTGCAGCCCCCCCGTAAAAAAAGGAGGACAACACATTTTCAATTTTTTATGCTTTTTAAAAAAAAATTTAAAGTGCTCTGGTCGTGTCCCGAAGGACGGAATGTCGCACAAGTATGGAGGAAAGGGGCCTATGGACTAGGGGTAAGGTAGTCACTACGGTGAGTAACTTTGTTATACTGAATGGTATCTGAATCTCCCCTCACCAAGAGAGTTGTAAATACATTATTTGTCCTGTTAGCTCGGGATTTTAAGTAAGTAAAGCGCGATTCTGCTGGCAATCCTCCAAGTTGAGCTACTGCAACTGTGAAGTTGGTATTCACTGCCTGACAGTGAGCTGACCTGAGCCATTCATATAGTGCCATTCTGCAATGGATGGGAATATTGAATTCATTGTGAGCCCTCTCCTGTACGCACTCTAACCTCCTTGTTAAAAAAGATTTTTAGAAAAAAAATGTTCTCTGTCCTTCTACAGTGACTGGGACATGAGGTTATTTATTTATTTGGATTTATAAAGCGCCATCGGCCCAAGGGCATTGTGGCTCTGTTACATGGATACTTAGCTTGTGCAGAGGAAATAAGTTACATTTACAGTGATATGTACATTACAGCAGGAACATACAGCAACAACATAGGGTGTTAGCCTGTGCAGAGGATGCAATTACATAGATGGTTTTATATACATTACAGCATGGATATGTAAGGAACATGCATAGTAGCAAGATGAGTCTATCTATTAGTAATGCTCTGGTCCTCTCTAAGACGTTACATCTTTACGGGTGCCACCTGACGTAATTGCCTGTGTAGGGCATGATTTCTGCCCCCCCCCCTCCACTCCAGGTAGGGCTGTGTGAAGTGGCCACAGAATCAAAAGTAATTTTTTATTATAAGGGGTGCCTCAGGAGTTCGGTCTAGCACTTGGACAATCTCCCTGAGTGTTTACACCCCTTGACATACTTGACAAAATACAGCCAGGACAATGTTGTCAAGTTCTTTGGACTCAGAGAGACATCATTCTGAAGCATTACTCATAAATATGAAACTGACACTTGAAGGTAGTAAGTTAATATAATTAATATCGCATCTACTTCCTACAAGCTCTAATTCTCATTGGACCTGCTATGGAAGCAGCAATTATGAAAAGCCATACATATGAAGAGCGCTGTTGTAAAAGCTAAGAGCATGATTTACATTTAATCAAGAACAAGTACAAGTAATCATTTTAGGATACCAGCTAGAGTAACATAGAATTTGCTATGTTGGTCTATACTAAGCTATGGTATGGTAGGTAGTGGAGTAACATACCAAATGCCTGCAGTCTCAGAAAATGTATACAGTTCGACTTCCACATTTAAACTCACGCTTCAGGGCTCGCTGTGCTGCATACGAATTGACCACGGCTTCCTGTCAATCGGGCCTGCTGGCACCTCTGTTCGGGGACCTGCGATGGATGTACCTTCCCAGCCCCCAGTGTTCGAGATCCCCTGTCGGCACTGGGTACACCTTTACCGGGTCAGCCTGTGCTTTTTATCTTAAGACTGGCCTTGGTCTCCCTATTATGTGTGCGTCATTTCCACCACCTGGAAAGTAAAAATCTAGAGCTTAAAACTGTTCCCGAGTTTTGCTTCGCTTTGAACTCATGATATATCTATGTGCAAACTCAGTAGACAGGTGCTGTCTTTGACCATTGGTTGTTTCCCTTAGAGTGAATGGGCTTCTGCTCGGGGAAAGAGCAGAGCGCGTCATTTGCTCCTAGACAACTTCAAACTC
The DNA here is from genome assembly GCF_040938575.1 of Ambystoma mexicanum. Classification (NCBI taxonomy): domain Eukaryota; kingdom Metazoa; phylum Chordata; class Amphibia; order Caudata; family Ambystomatidae; genus Ambystoma; species Ambystoma mexicanum. Next base: position 1,255,765,592 of record NC_090933.1, on the reverse strand, counting down.
CATTATAGTAACTGAGCTTTTGAAGAGGTAAAGAGCGACCCACAGCCCAGCAGCAGGAACCTATATTATCTGGAGCATGTGTTTATGCTTGTCCCTTGACGGCAACTTTTGCATTATGTGTGAGCGCATGCTTTCTGCTCAACAAACATTTGTAGTTTCTTACTGTTGTGTTGCTAAAAAGTCGCCTGATCGTAGCCAACTTGTCTTGTCTTATCAAACTCATTATCCCTGACAGCCTTACTTGTCTTTCCACGAGACGAGGGTGGTGCTGTGTACGCACCCCTCCTTCATGCCCAAGGTTCCTTCGGAATTCCCTCTCAACAAACCCTTGGTGTTGCCTGTGATTTTTCCGACGCCTTCGTCGCCAGCTGAAAGGACTTTGCACTCACTGGATGTGGCTCGAACGCTGAAGTTTTACGTGGCCCACGCGAAGAGTTTCCGGAAGACATCTCAGCTTTTTGTGAACTTTGGTCCTGTGAACCATGGGAATGCCTTGTCCAAGCTTTCCAGTCTTGTCTCCAGGTGTCTCTCTGGCTGCATCACACATTGCCACCGGTTGGCAAACCGACCTCTGCCTGGCCGTCTGAGAGACATTCTACCAAAGCGATCGCTGCTACGATGGCGTTCCTGTCTGGTGTGCCCCTGCTGGACATCTGCAGGGCTGCTACCTGGAGGTCTAAGCTCACCTTCATGACGTTTTACTGTGTCAACAGGGATTTCAGGGAGGAGTCCAGAGTCGGTCAAGCAGTGCTACGCAACCTGTTCGCTTGAAGGTGAGCCTGGTGAGGATGTAAGGGTAATTGCTTCTGTTGAGCTTTACCACCTCCCGTGGTTGTGTATGTATGTACTGCTATGTATTCTTTATTCATGTGCATGTGAATCCATGCCAGACCCCATGCTGGAGAAGGAACAAGTTATTTACTTGTAACTGTTGTTCTCCAGCATCGGTCTGCCATGGATTCACATGCAAACCTGCCCTTCTGCGGCTCTTCTTGGTCATACTGCCACTTTAAGTGCTACCAAATCTGAAGATGGCTGCCAGAGGAGGGGCTTAGGGAGAGGGCAGTCATTGGCTGGGGGCAGTATGACCCAGAGCTCAGTGATTGATTTAGAGGAGAAAGACCGATTATAAACGAAAGTGAAACTTTATTTCTTTTACCGAGGATTCCCAGCCTGACAACGGGGAATATTCATGAGCATGTGAATCCATGCCAGACCCATGCTGGAGAACAGTTACAGGCAAGTAACTTGTTCCATAAGCGACATATCGGGCCAGAAACAGTTGGAGACCCCATCATACACATTATACTCCCAAGTCCTCAATTCTTACTCGAGAATTGATTACATTTTCATAGATAGGGGGCTGAAGGGGCAGGTTACCGAATCGAAGACAGAGCCTGTACTGTGGTCGGACCACGATTTGGTCAGAACAGTGATGGGTAATTGGGGTGCCCACTGGGGTAGATGGACATATAAGAAACCTACTCCTAAAAGATAAGGAGGTAGCCCAACGGCTGCTAAACAACAAACAGGAATATTTTCAGATCAGTGACAATGGGGAAGTGGGTACCCAGGGCATATCGGAAGCATTTAAAGTCACTATAAGAGGTGAGCTTATCAGAATAGGGTCACAAAATAAGAGCGAACGGGTGCCTCCAGCAACGCCTTTCAGTCTGTGAGGCGGCCTCGGTGAGACTCCCAGCTGTGTCTTCATATCCTATGGTGTTGGGGATGGCTGTGGTATGTTCACCCCCGGGTCACTAACGTTGTGTTGTACTGCTTCTTCGCTTTCACTCAGCGAGGGCACTTCCTCTCTCCGGGTCTCCATATCAGCAATCGGGGCAGTCTGCAGGTCTACTCTTTGCACCTATAGTGCGCCGCGTTTGCTCGTCGGATGGGATCCTTTCCGCGACAATGACTGCTCCACTGATGCCCTTGGAGCGGCGACCCGATAACTCCAATGCACCTCTCCTCTACTCCGGGCTTGCCGCAGGTGTTCCCTTTACTTTCGGATGAGCCGTCACGTCCTACTGCGTCCGGCTGCTCAAGACTGCCTCTCCTCGGGTGAGGGCCTCCCTCCCTCGAGTGAAACCAGATCCTGTAGTCGGCGGGCCTCCGTCCTTTTTTTACCTCCTTGTCAGGATTGCAAAGCATTGGCCCGCTGCCGTTCGAGCTACTCCTGGGCAGTTTAGGCACCTGCTGCAGGATATATTTTTGCTTTATTCTCAGCCCGCGGGCCTGCTTCAGTCTTCCTTTCCAGAGAACGAGATAAAGCGCCCTCACACCACAGCAGCCATCTTGGAATTCAAACTGCTTTTTATTTTGAACTGTTTGTCAGTCTCCGAGCACTTCTGCGTTGGTCCCTCCCCCACATTGCCTCTGAAGTTTGGCTTTATTAGTTTGTGTTCAGAACAAATATTAGCTTTCTAAATAGGAGGGCAGGAAACAGTAAAGCCTGTATTTTTGCAGGTAATAAAAGGTTGATATATTTTATCCTTATCTGCTCTCAGTTGCATCCCAATTCACTCAGTTTTTCTGATTCCACTGCTTACTGTTGGGGTTGATTTTAACATACCTCTTCCATTTCTCATCGGTTTATTACATCTATACATAGAAAATGCTTTTCCTCATCTGAGCCTGTTTGGACTTCATTACTCTCTGACTGTAATTATGTCTGTACTTGGGATGTTTGTCCTATCAGATAATTTATGTATCTTTTCATTTATAACCCGCTCACGGCTGTATTGTCTATCTTTGGGCAATCCTAGACCGATGGAAGGGGGCAAGAGGTTAAGCAAAGAGGAAGGCTTTCATGGCAACCTTAACTGAGAGTAGAGAAGCAAGTTCTGATATTGGTGGCTTGTTCTAGAGATCAGGGACAAGAACAGAGACAGAATCTTTTATGGTGGCCCCCATATCTGGAAGTAGAGCAGTGGGCTGGAGGTAATTGACACACAAGAGTATGTTCTGTGAAGTCTGAGGGACAATTTTATGTCTGTGGCACTGGGTTTGTGTGGGGCAAAGCAGAATTCTTTGTTTTCAGGCCTTTGTAACTTATAAAAAGTTTCTAGAGGCTCCTCCTAGTCTGAGCAATCCTTTGTCTGACTGGCTGAATTTTTATTTTTTAAAAGTGACAATGATCCCTGTCATTTGTGTTTGGGACCTCCCAAGGCTTGCAAGCTGGTTTTCGGGGAAAACCAGTATGTGACAGTTGAGTAGTATAGCGTTAATTTGACCAGTTAGTCATGTACAGATGTGTGAGAATTGGCGAGTTTGAAAAGTGGAATATGCTAGTTTCCACAGGTTTGAAAAAAAGTCTTCTGACTTTGTGTGTTTGAGACTTTCTCCGTAAGGCATATTTTAAGAAAAATAGAAAGATTTTTCTTCTATTAGTGAATTTGATGGCTTCTCAAAATAAAGTGGGGTAGATGGAGGCCAAACTCTCTTTTGTACCATTGGTGGAGGTTGCATCTGTGCAGGGCACCAGTTGGATAGGAGTATATTAGAAATGAAGCGAGTCCTGTACTTGATGCAAGCATCCCCTGTTTTCTAAAAAGAAAACCCTATGCTTCACCATCTCTCATCATTCTTAGAGTGCCTGAACATGGGTTCTTTAGCATGAAGTGCCCTAATGGCCTAGTGTTGTGCCCCACCCCAGCATGCTGGACAAAGTATTGACAGTTTGCATTGAAATGAATCAAACTTTTACTTCTCATCATTACACGCTCTTACATTGTTTGCACATTTCCTTGAAGCATGTGTCTCCTTCCCTTTAAATGTTAATCTCCCTTCTTTATATGCTTTGAGATCCTTCTGACCTTTCTTTCTGCTGCCTCTCTTAAGAAATTGCCTACTTGGAGTCTGTCCTTCCGAACACAACCGACAAGACCTTCTTTGAGTACCTGAAGACTGTGGATGCCTCCGAAGTTACAGTGACTTCCTTTCCAGAGGGATCGGTCGTCTTTGCCAAAGTAAGTACTTTTGCCAAATTACGGAATTTCATTGTAAATATGCATATTTTAAAAAGCGAGGATTTTGTCTTCCCGCCCCTATAGTGCCATCCTCGGTCCACAATTTAAGGGTGAAATGCCTCCTGCTAATGCAAGAGCTATTCCCACTGCAGGTTTGTGTCCTGTTCAATTGTACTCGTATGTTAAAAAGAAAATTCGAATACCAGCTTCTTCCTAAGCCCATCGTAATACAGTTAGCTTAATGCAAACTCCTAAAATGTGCCTTTTTGCTTTCAAAACGTTTTAATATAGCATGAGAAACTCTTTGCACTCGACCCAGATTCTCAAAACAAAACACAAAAACAACACACATGTTGTACAACAATAATAAATTAAGATCAGCCTTGACCCATTTCATTGTTTGTAGAGGGGTCTGCCTATAATAATGGCCTCTGCAGCGCCACTCCAGCCTGTATACTGCACAGTGGTGGAATAAATCAACAGGTCTTGGTATTCTGTTGACATCAAGGCTTCCCATCTACAGCAGACTAGAATAGTTGCTGATCCAAATGTTTTGGGCACAGATCATAACAGCCAATAGTTTAGTTTTAGTTGTTGGATTTTGATACAAGGGAAGCAAAATATCTTGGATATTCATGTATATACATTTAAATAGGCAGCCTGCTATAAATGGTCACTGGGAAGGAGGAGTAGGGACGTTACTTACATCTAGTGCAGCGATTGTAGCCCATCTTGCCCTTTCTTATTTAAAACATATTTTAGTATCATTGTTCCCCCTCAGACAAGTCACACAATGAAAACAACTGTAAAATCAAATTTAGGTCATCATTACTCATTGCACTCACCAGAAAAGTGGCACCAGGATGCATTTAGTGGATGCAACCCTGCTTGGACTCGGATTATAATTTTCTCAGTTTATGGCCGAATTCCACCCATTTTCCCTAATAATATTACAATGTTTTTGCAGGCAACCCCTAGATCAGAAGGCTGTAAATGGCTGCACCTAATTATTCATTCTTAACAAGTAGAAATTGATGGGACCCAAGTGTCACTCCAATTATCTGCAATGCCTCTTTTGGCTGCAGTTGACATCAATGATTTAATGTATCTTGTATACCTGGGGAGGTCTACATCTACCCATAATCTGTGCAGTGTCATCTTAACCTCCAGTACCAACGGTCTCTCAGTCACCTTAGATAGCATGTCATAAACCTTCCCTCAGAATTCTTGTTTATTAGAATATTGCCAGGTGTGGCAATTCGATAAGGAGCTTTCACCCTCATTGGAGGTAGAGCAGAGCTGGCATCTTCCAATATGTGGTAATTCCCGGGAATAATAGCTTCATGCAGAACCTCAAACTGCATCAACCCTAATCACCTCAAGGTCACCTGGGGCTCATCACTGTCTCTCTCCAGTCCCCCCTGGCAAAGGGTCCAGTTCTGTCTGCCACTAGCCTGTAGCGACCCAATAGTTCAATCAGGAAATTTAGTATTACTTTATTATAAGTGGATTTCAGTTTTTGTGTCAGAGGCTGGGTGTATGAGTTCCATATTATGACAGTTGGGCATGCCACAATTGGCAGTATTTATATAATAAAACTGACTTTAGTGCAAATTGATTGGGGTTGTCCTTGAAACATATTATATTCACATTCCGGATTAAGTCCCACATGACATGCATTCTGTTTCCAGGCTCTTCCCAATTTTCTCACTTTAGGCTTTTCTGCAATCAGCCAACCTGGGACAGTCAATGTGAACTTGCCCTTCCATCCCATGGCTTTTGTGACATCCTTCTTTGACCGTACCACGACTCGATACAGGTGGTAAGGTCCACTCCACCGCTGATTCATAGAGAATATGCCTTGGACTCCACCAACCTAGTAAATCTGTTTCCCTTTATCAACATAGACCCATTTGTTCTAGATTGTCAATTGAGTTTCCCAATAGTAGAATCTGACGTTTGGTAGTCATTTTACATCTTCCTATTAAGAGTCTGCTTGCCCTGGGAGAGGAGTTTGTGGATCGCCCCTTCTATTTTTTCAAGTTCAGATTTGAGGACTTTGAACAGCGTATTTTGCAACACATACAAATACTTTTGTAGCAACATCATTTTATTTTTCACTGCCTTGTGTGAAGGTTCAGAAATGAGAGGCGGACACAAAGTTGTAATGTTCTCACATTAGACATCTTTATTAAAATAAAAGATTTGGATAAAGGCCACTCTGTCCCTATCCTAAAGAGTGTTTCCCTGCCTAGGAAATCAAAACTAATGATCAGTCTGTGTCTCGTCATTAGACATAGTCAAACTGTCCTTGTGTCAAAAACATATTTGACCCTCACACTAAAAATTAACAGCAAAAAGTGCAGGGTAAATGTCTTAGATTCAGCAAAAAAAATAAGCAAAAACCATATATGTAATTTCAATAAAACAATCCTTGTATCCAGGAGATGATTCCTTCCTCTGAACTGTCTCGGGTAGAATATTGAGAATGTTCTGTTCAAACTATCTTTCTTTAAGGTTAGTAAAACATATTTCTCTTGTCATACAACACCCTTCCAAGGATGATGATAACCGTTCAGTCCTGATAATGGGCCTGATCACGACTTGGGCGGTAACGCCGACGCTATTAGCACCGGCGCTATCTGCCCTTCCGCCGAACTCCCCGGCGCTAATACCGCCGGATCACGAGTTCAGCGGTAATGTTAATCCCCATTCCCCATTGAGCCCATTCGGGAATGCCCCATTCCCCATTGGGCTCAATGGGGAAATTTTGTGCTAATACCGCCGGCGGATTTCCCACCGGCAGTATGAGTGCGGATTTCCCCCCAGCTCTAAGTCCTGATTTGGCGGACCTTTAAATCCAGCGGTAATATCGCTACCGCCAGATTTAAGGGTTACCACCAAAGTCGTGATGTGTTGTGACTTGACTGTCGTGTAGTCAGGAGAGACATCTGTCCACAAGTGCCGCACAGGGAGGAGCAAAAAAACTCCCTGTGCAACCCTTGAGGCCACAGGTGGGAGATCTTCTTCCTCCGGAACCGCAGACCCTCAGAAACCCCGGACCACTGGTGGAGCGGTGAGGTACTCCGGTATACCTATGTGGTTTTTCTGGGATTCTCCAGAACCCTCCCTATCAGGGAAGTATTGCCAGAAGGTCCTACGTACTTGAGATGGAACGGGCCCACCCGTTGTCAAAGTTCAGAACAAGGACCAGTGATCGTAGGGCCAGGGATAAAGAAGACGAAGTCCAAAAGCAGTTCGTGGCCAGTAGTTCCAAAAAGACAAAGCCAAGGAGATCCAAAAGCAATTCCGTGAAGCAGTCCAAGGTCGGTATCCGGGTATTCAAGAGATCAGGTATGTAGCGCCAAACAGTGTCCAAGGATTTAAACAGCTGTGAAGCGCCGGTTGCACCGACGCGGCCGTTTAAATACTGGAGCTTCGCTCCCCATCTGGACACGTGACCCGCAGCCTCTGGTCACGTGATCTGCTGCCGCACGCGTGCATACCTTCCGGGTCACATGACCAACAGCCATGTCTTGGGAACGTGAAGCATTCCTGGAATGCGGAAGTGCGGCTACACAGAGTCGATCCCTCAATCTCCATGGGAGACGCCAGTGAAGCGGGCGCCGTAACGGGTGGGTTGCAAAACGCTGGGGACCATGTGGTGGCAACCTAAACGAGGAGGATGCTGGTAAATCCCAGAGCTGGGCATGACATCGGGAGGGGTTAGGCACCGTAGAGGGGGGACTGGGAAACCTGTTGTGATCCCTGCGAGTCGTGACATGATGAGGCCAAGAAAAGACAACGACCTTGAAGCTTTTAGAATATACTCTGCCACCCTACTCAGCCCCAAGACTAAAATAGCCAAGGCGGAGTAGGGTTTCCAGGGAAACTCTCAAGGGGAAGAAAACCCTGTTCTCGCTGGTTGAGTTGATGGAAGTTGGAGGCTGAGCAGAACTTTGGATGTGACTGGTCTTGGGAGCCCTCCTGATGGCACTGTAAAGTAAGAAGGGGAGTTTAGCGATTATAGGAGGAGAGATTTCTGTCAAGATATGTAAGCTGGGAATTTACCCTTCATGAGAGATCACGGATTAAAGTAGGAGACTGCTTGTCGGGAGCTCCGGAAGGGCGATGTGAGCTGATCTGAGAGTGCAGAGGAGAAATGAATATGTGAAGCCCGGAATACTGCTGGAGAATATAAGCAACGATATGGAAAGGATGAGTTTGGGAGAACAGCCTACCGTGTTAGTGTCGGCTCTGAGATGCAAGTGGTGTGACTGCTGCCGCTATGGAGAAAAGGCAACGTGCATCCGCAGCTACTTGATCAGCTCCAAGATGGCGAGGAGAAGCCAGAATTTGTGTTGGCTCCTGCAGAACAAGAGAATGGTAATCTCGGGTACTACTGGAGAGCTAACGCGGCAATGAAAAGGAAAGAGACGTACTGAGTGATATTTGGTTCTTGGGCTGAAAATGGCCTGTCGGAAGCGGGAACTGCAAGCGGGAGTCTTGCGAAAGCGAGAAAGGAGGAATTGTGTACCGTAAAAGAAAGAAGGGTAAGTGAATACATACAAAGCAGAAAGCATGGACTATTAGCCAGGAGCAAGAGCAAACTTGCGAAGCGTGGCCACTGGAAGAGTAGCAACGCACCGTTGCTTTGGATGAGACACCAGATAAACACAAGCAGAGTCCGGGGGCGGAGTCATGTCCGTGGGTCTTTGGCAGACACCTAGAACGCTGCTTCTTGCTAGCCACGCCATCTTGGGAGTAACGCAGTGTAATAGAGATACGCCGCCATCAGTGCCATAACAACCATCTGCGCCGATGGGACGTGACAGTATGCCCCCTCCGAAGGGAAGGGACACTGCGTGTACCAGGGTGCCACAGATGAAAATGGTGGACCAGACAGGGTGCGTGAACTGCAGATGCGGGTTCCCATGAACGTTCTGCAGGGGAATACACCTTCCAATCCACCAGGTACTGCAACATGCGCCTTCGGTATCGACAAACACAGATGCCCGCAACCTCAAATTCAGGATCAGTCGCTGTGGAAACAGGTGGTGGTCTCACCGACATAGATTGGGAAAAATGGCCATGGATGTCCGGTTTGAGCTGCAACACATGAGACTGGATGAATCCGGGACCAGAAGGGCGGCAATGTCAACTGAAAGGCTGCTGAACCTCTCAGACCCAGAACTAAGAAGGGACCAAAGTAGCGAGTCGACAGTTTTGATGGAACCAGATGTCTGGGGAGTAATCGAGAGGCCAACCACACCTTGTCTCACACAGCGATGTCAGGAGCAGGTGCCTGGTGATGGTCCGCAAAGAGCTTAACCCGCTCCTGCGCCTCTAACGAGGCCTGTCGAGCAGTAACATGCCCTTGTCGAACTTTGTCGATCAGTCCTTCGATGTCCGGAAATGAAGTGGCAGGAGGCACCAGTGTGGGAAAAACCGCAGGATGATATCCGGAAGTACAGAAAAAGGAACTGGACTGGATTGAAGAATGAGAAGCATTATTATAGGTGAATTCCATCAATGGAAGGAGTTCCTTCCAGTTGTCCTGGGCTGAGGAGATGTAACACCAGAGATAACCTTCCAGGGTCTGATTTAACCTCTGTTTGCCTGTCCGTCTGAGGGTGATATCCAGACTTCAGGGCCCGCTTGATGTTGAGTATAGGACACACCTGTTTCCAATAATTGGATGTATATTGCGAACCCCTGTCAGAGATTATCGTTTCTGGAAGGCCCTGAAAAGAGAAGATCTGTTCTATAAAGATGCATGTCATGTGTGCAGCAGTGAGGGTATCCTGGGTAAAGGGACAAAGTGAGCTAACTTTGTAAAGGAATCTATGGTCACCATGGCTGCCGTACACCCCTGCGAGGAAGGTAAGTCCACTATAAAGTCTGTGGAGATTATTTGCCACGGTTTGTCAGTGATAGGCATCTTCTCGAAGTATCCTACCAGAGGAATGCAAGGACTGCACAGGGCGATACATACTCCTGTATGTCTTTCCGCAAAGTTGGCCACCAAATATGTCTCTGGGTGAATTCTACGGTGTTTGTTACTCCCTGATGACCTGCTGTGTACGAATCATGGCAGAGTCGAAGAACCTCTGCCTGACGCGCATTTGTGGTATAAAAACTTGTTGATTTCGGAAATTGCGTCCTTTATCCCGGGTGAGTTGATATTCAGCGAGGAGCTGAGGACATTCTGTCTCCAGATGCTTAGACTGAAATTCGATCTGCTGGAGGAAATTGGTAATGATGTGCACAAACACTGCCTTAGGAAAGACGGGTTCGGAGTGAAACTGTGAGGACCGTACCGGTCCTTTTCTGGATAAAGCATTTGCTCATATGTTGACTCTTCCCGGAATGAAAGTGAAGGTGATGTTGTAAGGGGAGAAAGAATGGGCCCACCAAGCTTGTCTACTGTTTCGGGTTTGTGCGCACTGCTATGCCCTGAGATTGTGATGATCCGCCCTGACTTCTACTGGGAATTTAGCTCCTAACAATAGATGCCTCCACTATTCAATTCAAAAGCCCTTTTAATAGCTAGGAGTTCTTTTTATAGAACTGTATAGTTTAGTTCTGCGGGACACCATGTCTTTGACAGGTAAGCTACCGGACATTCTGTTCCATGATCATCTTCTTGGGACAGGGCTGCCCCTAAGGCGTGATGAGAGGCATCAGATTCTAGAATACACCTTTTATCTTGGTCTGGGGTAATTAAGAAGTAAATCGCTCCTTGAGACCTACAAATGCTTGCTGAGCTTCTTCACACCAAACAAAAGAAACCCCGTTTTTGAGAAGGGCAGTCAGAGGATGAATGATGTCTGAAAAGCCTGGAATAAAGCACCTATGAAAGTTGGCAAAAACCAAGGAAACGTTGGATGTCTTTTACTGATGAAGGGGAAGGCCATTCCAGAACTGCTGCCACCTTAGTCTGGTCCATGGCAATGCCTTCTGCCGATACGATGTAACCTAAGTAAGAGATCGAATACACACTTTTCTAACTTACAGAACTGGTGATTTTGCTGGAGCCTTCGCAAGACTTCTTGTACATGCGACAAATGTTCTGCAGCAGAAGCGGAGAACACTAACAGGGTAATTCATAGAATTTCGCACAAAAGTGGCACACGGGGCTGGCGCACAGTGTGCACGTGCGAATTTGCGCCAGCCGCGTGCGCTAAAATCGATTTCCGCGCACAGCGTATTCATGGATTTTAGCCTCCAAAACCAGCCGTGGTGCAGAGTGGTGCAGTGACCCTGCAGCAGCACCAGTTACGCCCCAAGAACGCCCTCGCGCAAGGAAAAGCCATCAAAATTCCCAATTCAGTGCAAAGGGCTGCGCTAACCCTGGACCAGTTTACAGGGCTGCCAAACAGCAAACGCCAAGCGGGGAACGTGTATTACTGGGGTGCGCGTGAAGTTTCACACACGATTTCAGCAGGGTACGTGTATTACGGGGTTCGCAGAAACTTTCACATGAGAAAGGGCCTGTGCGAGTGGGGTACGTGTATTACGGGGGTGCGCGGGAAGTTTCACATGCGATTGGGCTGGGTACGTGTATTTCAGGGGTGCGCGGGAAGTTTCACACGCGATTGGCCTGTCTACGTGTATTTCAGGGGTGCGCGGGAAGTTTCACACGCGATTGGCTTGGGTACGTGTATTTCAGGGGTTCGCGGGAAGTTTCACACGCGATTGGCCTGGGTACGTGTATTTCAGGGTGCGCGGGAAGTTTCACACGCGATTGGCCTGGGTACGTGTATTTCAGGGGTGCGCAGGAAGTTTCACATGCGATTGGAGTAGGGTATGTGTATTACCGGGCTGCGCATGAAGTTTCACACGCGATTTTGCTGTCAGAGCGGGGAACGCTTATTTCGGGGGTGCGCGGGGAGTCCTACACGTGAATTGGCAGTGTGGGTCCTCCCAGGTGTCCCCTCTACCCCCTCCACGGCCCCTGCAGGCAGCCCACACCACAGGGGACTACCCCGCACCCCTGGTCATGTCCCGCAGGCAGCACATCCACCATGGGCATGCCCCCCAGCCAAGCCACATGTCATGTTGCAATATGATCACCAACTCATGTCTCCTAGCAACCCCACCCCCCCAGCAGTGCAGGGCACCTGCCAGCAGGCCCCCACACATGTCCACCAGCACCCCCACCCCCCAGCAGTGCAGGGCACCTGCCAGCAGGCCCCCACTCATGTCCCACTCCTAGCCCCTTGCACCCCCACCCCCCTAGCAGTGCAGGGCACCTGCCAGCAGGCCCCCACTCATGTCCCCTTGCACCCCCACCCCCCAGCAGTGCAGGGCACCTGCCAGCAGGCCCCCACACATGTCCACCAGCACCCCCACCCCTCAGCAGTGCAGGGCACCTGCCAGCAGGCCCCCACTCATGTCCCACTCCTAGCCCCTTGCACCCCCACCCCACAACAGTGCAGGGCACCTGCCAGCAGGCCCCCACTCATGTCCCCTTGCACCCCCACTCCCCAGCAGTGCAGGGCACCTGCCAGCAGGCCCCCACTCATGTCCCCTTGCACCCCCACCCCACAACAGTGCAGGGCACCTGCCAGCAGGCCCCCACTCATGTCCCCTTGCACCCCCACCCCCCAGCAGTGCAGGGCACCTGCCAGCAGGCCCCCACTCATGTCCCACTCATGTCCCCTTGCACCCCCACCCCCCAGCAGTGCAGGGCACCTGACAGCAGGCCCCCACTCATGTCCCCTTGCACACCCATCCCCCCAGCAGTGCAGGGCACCTGCCAGCAGGCCCCTACCCATGTCCCTCTGCCCCCAGGTCATGACGATCCTCAATCATGGCCCTTATGGCCAGCCTCCCCAGCCCAAAGACCCGACCAAATATTGCATCCACCCACATAGAAAAGACAATTACATGATACAACCCCAATGGCAAGTATGTAAATGAACACATGTCCGTCACACACACACAATGGTTGCAAGTGAATGTGAAAACCCATATCATGACATGCATGAAACCAATGAGATAATACCACACATCGAAGTATGAAGAAAAAAATGCATTAAAAGCAACATGAATGGAATTTAAATCAAACAAACAACAATGGGAATAAAAAAAGAAAAGCTGCACGTCCGTAAAATAATGAAAAACAAGAAATCATAATCCAAAGGAAAGGTGTCCAAAGTCACAGTCCAACAAAGCAAATCCAAGGGAAAAACAAAATGAAAACCATTGCTCCATGGGGAAATCCAAAAAAAAGAGATGAATCCAATAGTGAACTATATACAGATGAACAATCCAGCGTCCATGATCCCAACTGAAGAAATGAAACCTATCAAAAATACTACCTAATGAAAAACTATATACAGAAACGTGGTGCATTGTCCAAGCGCAACCAAAATAAAGAAAAAACCTAAGGAAACCTAACACTATCTAACTATTTACAAGGGCAGCGGGCTAGTCTGACGGCTGACTTTTGGATGTCCCGGGCCAGGGCATCATCGAACTCCTGCTCAATGTTCCGCAGGCGGTCCTCTTCCATGGCCCCGAGGGTTCGCAGGGACGATGACATGTTCTCCTCCAACTCCCTGCGAATTGCCTCGAGGCACTCGGCCCGCCTCAGGGCCCTCCGCATGGAGTTCTCCGCCCTGACCATCGTGAGCCGTGCCTCTTCTGCCCGCTGCCGCTCCGCATCTATGGCATGGCCTAACCGCTGCCACACGGAAGACACTTCCCGTCCTGGGTCCCCCTACCCTCTGGCCTATGCCTGCCCCTCCGATGACGAAGCCCCCGAGCCATCATGGCTCCCACCTTGTTGCTGCTGCTGTGCCTCTGCCCGTGCCCCGGCTCTTGCTGCCTGCACATCCTCCTCCGGCTGGGGTGCAGTTGTTGAGGTGGTCACCCCTGCTGGACGTCCGACTCCCGACTGTGGCAGGGATGTGTCCTCCACCAGCCTGGCCGCAGGGTCAGAGGCAGCTCCACAGGGCACCCAGGTAACACATGGTTGGGAAGATGGCACGGAGTACGACTGGCGCATAGGGAGGGGGTTCAGTTGAGGAGGGGGTCGGAACAAGGCCCAGCAAACGGAGGAATCCGGCCCTGGTGACCTGTCCCAGTAGGTCGACGTGGTCAACGAGCCATTCGAGACGACATGCAGTCTCCCCATGAAAAGACTGCATTTTGCCTCGCATGGCCTGTTGACGCAACGCCACACCACCCAGGACAGGCTCAACCCGGTCCCGGATAGCCACGTCCGCAGGCAGAGGAAGGCCAGTTGTCGTAAGCTCATCCCCTGCCTGAAAACGGGTCTGGACGTAGGTATCCCTGCTGGTGCAAGATGATGCAGTCACAGGATCGGGGACAGGATTACACACAGGCACCTCTGCGGCGGCCTGTGCTGCCTCCTGTCCCTGTCCCTGCCCCTGCACTGCACCACTAGCACCAGTGGAATCCCCACCTCCAGACCCCGTCTCTGTCCCTTGCACGGCCTCCTCCTCCACCAAACCTCCTACCAACCTGGATGACTCCGTGCCATCTTCCTCCATGCCATCTTCCTCCATTGGGCCCTGTGGGGTCTCAGCTACCCCTTCAGCTGCCGAGGAGTCCAACTCCGACCTCTGCCTCTTGGACCTCCCCTCGGCAGCTGCGACCTGGGACGCGGCACCGGACTCCTCACTCCCCGACGAGATGACAACCTGGGAGGGGAGCCGGGCCTTGCGTCTCCGGCTGGCGGTGCGATCCCTGCCGCTATGCTCCACAGCACCCTCTCCGCCCTCTTCATCAGTCGACGCTGCAGACAGGGAGAGATAGGACACAGGCATCAGGGCACTGTACAATGGACTCATACACACATGACAGTTGCACACGAGTGTCATTGTCAAACTTCAGACATGGCATCACAATCCCCAACACACGTCATTTCAAATCACACAAATGAGCTATTCCACAGCCATATCGCAACAGCCAGCACCATCCATACACATACAACAGCATGAGCAGGCGAAGGTGAGCCAGACATCACATGAGACACAGGAAGTGCACTAGACATGCACACACGGCACCACACTTACATGCATGTGTACACCTCCACCAAGTGTTGCAGTGATGAGATCGGCATTCATGTCACATCTGGCAATCAGTCTTCTACATATCCGTCTCACATGCATCCATGTTGCATGACAGTTGCACACTTGTCAGATACACATACATGCACATGTACACAGTGCAGATACAGCTGGAACCAACATCCATGTGTGACACCACAACCTTGACAACTGACATACACAGTCATTCAAACATGTGTGCTCACACATCTGCATTTGGCCTGCATGCTTACCCACAAATACACCATCCATGTGTCTCACACATGAAAGAACTCGCATGTGTCAGCCTCATGGCCCTGTACATACACATCCATACATGGCCCCACAAAACCACATGTGCAATCTGCACACTATCGGCACACCACCACACGCACAGCTTCCAATCAGTATGCATGTACACTTACCGCTCGACTCCAGACGGGTCTGCCTCTCAAGGAACTGGACGTGGAGCGTTGGGCATACGCGTTCCAGGACCCTCATTTGGTCTTCCGCCAGGTGGCCATGGCGCCCCTTAGCATCCGCTGCCTTCAAGAGGCGCCGGGCCTTGTTGAGGGTCCTGGACCTGAAGTCCTCCCAGCGCTTCTTGACATGATGGAATTCGCGGACTGCCACCCCCTCCGCGTTGATGGCAGTCACGATGTCCGTCCAGATCCTGGTCCGTCCTTCCTTGTCGGCGCGCAACCTTCCGAAGAGGGCATCATGCTGCCCAGGACTTGCTCCACCAGGACACCAACTTCGGTGGCAGTGAAGCTGGTGGCCCTCTGCCTCTCTGGCTGGGGGTTGCCAGTGCCGCCAGATGGTGTAGTGCTGGACATGAAAACCCCAGAGGCAGGAGTGGGTGAGCAACTGGGTCCTGGGGCTGGGCTGTGGAGCGATGGAATCCCAGTCGGGAGTCTTCGGTTCCAGCAGGGGTGGTCACAGCAACAGCACCCCTGGCTGACGTGCAGGCAGCAAATGGCAGGGCACGTGGGCAGCAGGCAGTCAGGCAGCAGCAGATGGCAGGTGGGAGCGTGCTCGGGGCTCTGGGGGGCAGTAATTTGGCCTTCTGGGCAGGAGCATGGTCTTCCGTGTGTGAACGCGTGGCCAGCTTGATACGGAGTGATTTGGCACGTGAAAATCTTGCACGTCAGCGTGTAAATCGAGGAAAGACCCTTAGCGCGTAAGCACGTCAGCGCACGTACGCGATTTCATTGGACCAAAGGCCCTTAGCGTGTAAGCGCGTCTGTGACGTGACGCGCGCGGGTGTTTCCCTCATAGCACGTGATGACAGAGCACACGTGGAAAAGCTGCACGTCCGAGTGTCAGCGCATGTAATTGGAGGAAAGGGCGCGTACACGCGTAAGTGACGTGTACGTGTGGGGCGGTTTAAAAGGTACGTGTAGGACGCCATTTCCTTGTACGTGCTTTTTGTGGAGAGCGAGTGGGTGGATTCTGTACTTCTTGTCGGTTCACACGCGATTACTTCACAGCGTTTCAAGTTCGTACTCCCTGTTACCTCTGACAGTTTTCATGGTTCTACTTTTTTTGGGCCTGTTTCCTCAAACAGTGTTCACTTCTCCTTTTGTCCTGTCTCCTCAGACAGTGTACAATTCTTCTTTTGGCGGGGGTGTTGCCAACGCGCACACGCGCATATTTTTCACGTTCTTTTTCCAGGCAGACGATGAGTTCCGCACGTACTTAGCAACTGTGCTTGCCCCGTGTGTCACGTTCCCCTTCAGAGGTCATTGTAGGCTGCGTGTATCACACGTATGCTTATTTTTGTGTTTCTGGGTGCCACAGCGTAGTGCAGGTTCATTCTTCCACGCACGTGGTCTACGAGGGGTTGCGTGCACGTTTATTTTTGTTTTTGGGCTGCCTGTGCGTTGCGTGACCCGTCATCTTCCCCCAGCGGTCACAGACAGCCTTGTTAGAGCACTAGGGTACGAATTCCATCTAGTACCCTACCCCTTTGACCCCCAATTGCCCAGGACAATAGTTTACGGCTCCTCCCATACGCACAACAACATCAGTGCCATGGTTGGGAGGTGACCAAGCGGTAAGGGAGGCAAAGGTGGCCGACCTTCAAAAGGTGGACGTGGTGCGCGCGGTAGGGGACGTGGCCAGGATTTGCAGGGTGCCTCTATACCGCCATGTGTGGAGGACCAATCAGGGACACCCACCCTTCCCCCCCATGGTTGAGGGAAACGTGGCTGAGACCATCCCAGCTCAGCCCTTGTTGGACCAGCCCATTGTGGCACCTGACCTGGCACAGGATGACGCCCTGGCTGACTTCCAGGTCAGCAAGTCTAAGCCACGTGTGGCGGTTCAAGTTGTCACCAAGCCATGTGGATCTGGGCGAGCTATGTCATCTGCTGCCCCAAGTATGCAGGGTGGTGAGGCTGCAGGGACAGCTGCAGCTCCATCCGCCCCAGCTCTGACTCTCCCAGCCAGGACAGTGTCGGTCCTGGTCCATCATACTGATGTTCCCCCTGCCAACATCACACTTCAGACAATGCCTGCACCAAAAGTCCTATGGTCAATGTGCATTCGCACACTCCAACAACCCAGTCCACCGGTGATTCTGCCCCTACTGACCAGAGCGGCGTTAGCCACTCTGGCTCCGCTCCACCTTCTAAAAAGAGGAAGAAGGGTGCTCTGGCACGACAGGCTGAGACCCCAGGTACGGGTACACACTCCGGTACCTCAAGGAAGCCTTGCTTCAATGAATCAGAACTTGATGCACTTGTGAGCTATGTGTTGCAACAAAGCCACGAAATGGTGGTGAGTGCAGTGTCCAAGACCACACCTGGTCAACGCAAGGCACACTGGCAGACCATCGCCTACCACATAAGTGCCCTTGGTTTTGTGAGGTGCTCAGCTGATGATTGCTACAAGCGGTGGAATGACCTGAAACGCAGAGCAAAGGACAAGCTGGCCTCAAGTCATGCCGCTACTCTGGTGACTGGCGGTGGGTCTCCACAAGAGGACAACGAACTCGCTGAACATGAGCCTGTTGCTGGGACCTTCGTCACAGAGGAACAGATCCGAGGTGTGGGAGAACTACCCGATTATGACACATTGTCCGTTGAGTGCCCATGCGTGTGTGTGTAATGCATGTGTATGTTGTTTGGGTGACGGGTTCTGATTGAGTGCCAGGTGAAGGGGTGTGTGACTGAGTAGTATGGGTCACCCATGTCCTTCATTCAAAACATTCCGTGGCCTTGAATTTGGGTGTGACACTATCCCTTCTGCCCACAGTAGTAATTTAGCACAACATTACGGCAGTTGCCCTTGAGGTGGCATCATGCAAACACATTGTTTGTATTTTTCAGTGTTCTTTCAGGCTGATTGTTTCAATTCTCCCACTTTTGCAACACATTCCTCAGCCCTATTGTGACATATGTGACATGCTTCTGTCAGTGAAGAACCCCACATTGGCCCAAATGTGTCACCTTAGTAGTTGGATGATTTGACCATTCAGGCTGAATGATTATTGTCCTGATCACATGATGTTTTTGGGCATGTTTGAATGTGGAACATGCTAGTTGTTTCCTGTCATGTTGAAGTGCAGAACCATTGATGTGTACATGGCCCTGCAATCACTGTATTTTTATACACTGGATGTGTTGCAGTGTGTGGCACATGGCGTATCTTTTCACACTATGTGGCATTTTTCATCTCTTCATGTCCATCTCACATGGATGGGTGACAGTACTCATTCACTGACATATGGATGTACTTGTGGAATGTACCATGGCTATGGTACATGCCATCTGTGTGATGGCATGTGTCATTTATGTGTATAGGACATGCCACTCACAGGACAATGTGTGATGGCAGTGCTACCCAGCATGCAGCGAATGTGTTGCTCTTCCATCTTGGTGTCATCAGTGTCAGACTTTTGCCTCCACTTCCAACTCTGTGACAGTGCGTGCATGGTAGGGTTATAGTCATGTGGGACATGTGTAAATCATGTACTGGTTCTGTAGCTTGTCAGGCCTATTTGTGTGCTATGGTGCTAATGCCTGTTTCCATTTTTTGTCTTTCATGTTTTTGCAGGGGATGATGCACTTGATGCTGGTGAGGTTGAGGAGATGGTGCAGACCCAGGAGGAACCTGAGGCCCAACCGGCCACCAGTGGGGGATGTTGTGTGGTGGTGGTTGAGAACCCACTCTTGCTGCAGACGATTCTGTCAAGGGGTGTCTCTGGGTGCACCTCCCCAGACCTCTATTCAGGTGTTGATTCGGATGATGAGACCTATGTGGCGTCGCAGGTAAGTGTTTCTGGAAGGGGTTCTGTTCTGTCCAACCCACCTGCACCAGGGGTAGAACCCTCTATGGGGATGTCAGTGTTGGTTAGTCAGCCTTTGGCGGTTACTGGTACAGGGTCACACTCCACAACATCTGATCCTGTTGCTGGGCCAGCAGATCAGAGGGGGAATGCGGTCCTGCAGCCTCAGGCAGTGCCGACACAGCAAGGCGCAGATCGCCTTGCCCCAAACAGGTGTGGTGCCTGCCGACGCGGTGGCCATACGCCACCAGGCAATACCGCATGGGAACAATCCATTTACGGTATGGCAACCCAACATGCAGCATCAGTTGAGATGATGGCTCAAGCAATGGAGAGGGTGGCCACTTCCATTGGCCCCCCTGAAAGGCAGATGGAGCTACTACAGCAGGCAACAGACTCCATTTGCCAATCACACAGGGAGGACATGTTGGTGTCCAACAGGGACAGACGGGCGGCACTGGAGACTCTACGCCAATCGATATCAATAGAGTCCCAGGGCCACAGGGAAGCCCTGAGGGCAGAACTCCATCACCTCAGGGAGACTCTTGTTGACCTTGAGACTTCCACTAACTTGAGGACAGAGCAGCAGCTGGGTGAGAGCCCACACGTTCGCTCTCAGCTGAGATGCAGGCAACTCGGGAGGAGATCCGGGCATCATGTCAGGTGCTGCATGGGGATCTCCGCACTATAATCCTCCAGAACGAGACCTTCCACACCTGCATGCTTGCTGCCATGGAGGACCATACCAGGGCTTTGCGTGGGCTGCCTCCCATAGCACTACCACCTCCTGTGGCAGCGGCAGAGGGTAATGAGAGCGACAGCAGCAGTTCTCCCACATTGGCATATCCGTGCAGGCTATGAGCCCATGGAGGTGTTTATTATTTCCCAACATCCACACAGGCGGCTGTTGGTGCGCACCCTGTCCTCGGACCTCCTGGGTGGCCTCCCCCCCCCAACCCCACATGGCCATTTTTGATTTTTGTTTTTTGATTTTTTTGATTTTTGATTATTTTTTAAGTGGGTTGCCTTGTGTGGCTCCCGTGGGCATCCACTGTATTCCGGCTGGGCACATGCAGGCTTGTCCTGAGTTTGGGTTCGATGCTTGGGTTCGAAAGACACACACCCCTCCTGCTTCCCATTTCCATGGGCTTGCAAAGGGTGTGACCAAGTGACAGTGATGTACACAGTGATGTTGGGCTCCCATGAGCTGTGTGGGCAGTCTGTAGTCAATACTGTGTAGACATTCCTTGTGTATATTGTTGTATTGTACACTGCATGTTGGAATTATGTATGCTTCTGCTTCCATGTCTCCCTCTGATTTTGCAGGTTCATTCCTCATGTCTTCACAAAGCCATCTACTTTGGAGATGGAGTTCATGTTGTATGCAGTACACAGACAAGTTTTGAAGCCTGCAAGACTACAGTTGGAAGGGGGCGATGTGGTGGCATATTCAGGTTGTAAGACTACGACTACTTTAACTTAGTACTGTCATGTTTTAGTTATGTTTGAGCTTGTGTAGCTGCATTGTATTGTTGGTAAGTATTTGGTCATGTGTGTTGTTAGTTCAACATTACTGGGAACATATTGTGTGTGGCCAGTTTCCATTAGGGACACTGTACTTTGTGACACTTGTGTCAGGTTTTCGGGATTGCTTTGTTTGCTCTTACATAGAATGGCATGCCATGGTGTGTTGGGTGGTGGTGCTGGGGAGGGGTTGGGTGACATGGCACTGTTCTCATGTTGTATTTTGCAAGGGGGTAATGCATTTAGCAGCATATGTGTCTTTTGATGACGCAGCATTGGTGGTGTTTCTGTAGGTAGGGATGCACACATTGTGACACTTCCAGGTGACCAATCTCAGGCTGGTATTGTTGTGACAGTTCACTGTCCCTTGTGTCATCATCGATTGTCAGCTGGTATGTGGCAGGGCTGTGTGCACTCCACAGGGGTGTGATTCTAAGTGAAGTAATTGGCCACCAGCTGCGTTCGGGCTGCCTCACCCCGTGCCCTTTCCCCTCCCATGCGCAGCGTGCGTGCATGCGGTTGGGGATGTGGGGGCACCACCATGTCCACCGGCAGGCCCCGGCGTGTTGCAACGTTGTGCAGGACACATGCTGCCACTATGATCCTGCACACTACTGGGGGAGCGTATAACAGCTGCCCGCCAGAACGGTCAAGGGAGCGAAAGCGTGACTTGAGCACTCCGAATGTGCGCTCCACTATGCCCCGGGTTGCAATATGGGCTGTGTTGTATCTTACCTCGGGTGGCGTGGTGGGGTTCCTAATTGGCGTCATCATGTGGGTGCTCAGAGGGTAGGCACTGTCCCCTGGGGAGGTGGTGATGGGTATCATTAGTAGGGTTGTGACATTACTCAGTATCTGGCATGCATGCATGTGCTGTGGCTTTTATACTCACCGAGCAGCCATGTATCGCCATGCCGCCCAGCTTCTAGGTCCCGGTTTAGGGTTGACATTCTGTAAATGAAACTGTCGTGGGTGGACCCTGGATAGTTGGCATATACTGAGGTGATGATTCCCTTGGCATCACATACTACCTGGACGTTGATGGAATGCCAGTGCTTGCGGTTTCTATAGATGTGCTCTGATGCCCTGGGGGGGACGTACAGCCACATGGGTGCAATCAATGGCACCTAGGACTTTGGGGAATTGTGCCACCCCGTAGAAATCCTGAACGGCAGCCTGCCTTTCTGCAGGTGTTCTGGGCAGGTATATATGCCTGCGGACTGGTGGGCGTGCAGTCATGATGGCCAAGACCTGGTGTAGGCAGCGTGACTGCGTGGCCTGTGACACCCCCCCTACTATGGCACTTGTCCGCTGAAATGATCCGGTGGCCAAAAAGTGCAGTACATTGAGGAGCTGAGTGCTTGGGAGCAGAGGGTGGGTGATGTGAGGTCATCCTCCCACTCACTGACCAGGTCGAGTATTATGTGAGGTGGAAACCTGTACCTTCCATACACCTGGTCATCAGGCATGCCAAAAAGGCTGGTTCTGGGTGTGAAAATTCTGGGCCTGCCTATCCTCTCCCTCTCCTCCTCCTCCTCCTGCGGTATCCCACGACCACTGCTGCTAGGAACGGTATGCTCATCCTGGCGTCTGAGCTTGCTTGTTGTTTGCGCGCACTTTTATGCTGTGCGGGTCCACGCACGCCTGCTTCCTGCTGGCGTACGTGTTTCCGGATTAGCGCGTCTTTTTTGGCGCGTGTGTGTGGGCGTTCCGCGCTTTTGCCTCCTGTACATCCCCGCCCACCCCAGTAATACACGTACCCCGCTCGCCCAGGCCCAATCGTGTGTAAAACTTCCCGCGAGCCCCTGAAGTACACGTACCCCGCTCGCCCAGGCACAATCGCGTGTGAAACTTCCCGCGCACCCCCGAAATACATGCTATTTTTGACACAGCGGGTGTCCGTGTTTGTCGCGTACCCCTTTGCACGTCATTTGTCCTAGAGGGCCACAGTATGGGACATTCATCAGAGCTGTATATACAGGCTTTTTGTTAGTGCAGGGACGCTACCGCCTGCCTTCGTGTGGCGGACATGTGTTGATGTACATTGTTGACTTTTGGTTTGTGTCATGAGATCGCCATTTCACTGCTGGGGGGTGCGGGTGCAAGGGGACATGTGTGGGGGCCTGCTGGCAGGTGCCCTGCACTGCTGGGGGGTGGGGGTGCAAGGGGACATGAGTGGGACATGTGTGGGGGCCTGCTGGCAGGTGCCCTGCACTGCTGGGGGTGCAAGGGGACATGAGTGGGGACCTGCTGGCAGGTGCCCTGCACTGCTGGGGGGTGGGGGTGCAAGGGGACATGAGTGGCACATGAGTGGGGGCCTGCTGGCAGGTGCCCCTCAGTGCTGGGGGGTGGGGGTGCAAGGGGACATGAGTGGGGGCCTGCTGGCAGGTGCCCTGCACTGCTGGGGGGTGGGGGTGCAAGGGGACATGAGTGGGACATGTGTGGGGGCCTGCTGGCAGGTGCCCTGCACTGCTGGGGGTGCAAGGGGACATGAGTGGGGACCTGCTGGCAGGTGCCCTGCACTGCTGGGGGGTGGGGGTGCAAGGGGACATGAGTGGCACATGAGTGGGGGCCTGCTGGCAGGTGCCCCTCAGTGCTGGGGGGTGGGGGTGCAAGGGGACATGAGTGGGGGCCTGCTGGCAGGTGCCCTGCACTGCTGGGGGGTGGGGGTGCAAGGGGACATGAGTGGGACATGTGTGGGGGCCTGCTGGCAGGTGCCCTGCACTGCTGGGGGTGCAAGGGGACATGAGTGGGGACCTGATGGCAGGTGCCCTGCACTGCTGGGGGGTGGGGGTGCAAGGGGACATGAGTGGTGGCCTGCTGGCAGGTGCCCCTCAGTGCTGGGGGATGGGGGTGCAAGGGGACTTGAGTGGGGGCCTGCTGGCAGGTGCCCTGCACTGCTGAGGGGTGGGGGTGCAAGGGGACATGAGTGGGGGCCTGCTGGCAGGTGTCCTGCACTGCTGGGGGTTCAAGGGGACATGAGTGGGGGCCTGCTGGTGCCCTGCACTGCTGGGGGGTGGGGGTGCAAGGGGACATGAGTGGGGGCCTGCTGGCAGGTGCCCTGCACTGCTGTGGGGTGGAGGTGCAAAGGTACATGAGTGGGACATGAGTGGGGGCCTGCTGGCAGGTGCCCTGCACTGCTGGGGGGTGGGGGTGCAAGGGGACATGAGTGGCACATGAGTGGGGGCCTGCTGGCAGGTGCCCCTCAGTGCTGGGGGGTGGGGGTGCAAGGGGACATGAGTGGGGGCCTGCTGGCCGGTGCCCTGCACTGCTGGGGGGGTGGGGGTGCAAGGGGACATGAGTGGGACATGTGTGGGGGCCTGCTGGCAGGTGCCCTGCACTGCTGGGGGTGCAAGGGGACATGAGTGGGGACCTGCTGGCAGGTGCCCCTCAGTGCTGGGGGTGGGGGTACAAGGGGACATGAGTGGGGGCCTGCTGGCAGGTGCCCCTCAGTGCTAGGGGATGGGGGTGCAAGGGGACATGAGTGGGGGTCTGCTGGCAGGTGCCCTGCACTGGTGGGGGTGCAAGGGGACATGAGTGGGGGCCTGCTGGCAGGTGCCCTGTACTGCTGGGGGTGCAAGGGGACATGAGTGGGGGCCTGCTGGCTGGTGCCCTGCACTGCTGGGGGGTGGGGGTGCAAGGGGACATGAGTGGGGGCCTGCTGGCAGGTGCCCTGCACTGCTGTGGGGTGGGGGTGCAAAGGGACATGAGTGGGACATGAGTGGGGGCCTGCTGGCAGGTGCCTTGCACTGCTGGGGGGTGGGGGTGCAAGAGGACATGAGTGGGACATGTGTGGGGGCCTGCTGGCAGGTGCCCTGACTGCTGGGGGGTGGGGGTGCAAGGGGGCATGAGTGGGACATGGGTGGGGGCCTGCTGGCAGGTGCCCTGCACTGTTGGGGGGTGGGGGTGCAAGGGGACATGAGTGGGGGCCTGCTGACAGGTGCCCTGCACTGCTGGGGTTTGGGGGTGCAAGGGGACATGAGTGGGGGCCTGTTGGCAGGTGCCCCTCAGTGCTGGGGGGTGGGGGTGCAAAGGGACATGAGTGGGGGCCTGTTGGCAGGTGCCCCTCAGTGCTGGGGGGTGGGGGTGCAAGGGGACATGAGTGGGACATGTGTGGGGGCCTGCTGGCAGGTGCCCTGCACTGCTGGGGGTGCAAGGGGACATGAGTGGGACATGGGTGGGGGCCTGCTGGCAGGTGCCCTGCACTGTTGGGGGGTGGGGGTGCAAGGGGACATGAGTGGGGGCCTGTTGGCAGGTGCCCCTCAGTGCTGGGGGGTGGGGGTGCAAAGGGACATGAGTGGGGGCCTGTTGGCAGGTGCCCCTCAGTGCTGGGGGGTGGGGGTGCAAGGGGACATGAGTGGGACATGTGTGGGGGCCTGCTGGCAGGTGCCCTGCACTGCTGGGGGTGCAAGGGGGCATGAGTGGGACATGGGTGGGGCCTGCTGGCAGGTGCCCTGCACTGTTGGGGGGTGGGGGTGCAAGGGGACATGAGTGGGGGCCTGCTGACAGGTGCCCTGCACTGCTGGGGTTTGGGGGTGCAAGGGGACATGAGTGGGGGCCTGTTGGCAGGTGCCCCTCAGTGCTGGGGGGTGGGGGTGCAAAGGGACATGAGTGGGGGCCTGTTGGCAGGTGCCCCTCAGTGCTGGGGGGTGGGGGTGCAAGGGGACATGAGTGGGACATGTGTGGGGGCCTGCTGGCAGGTGCCCTGCACTGCTGGGGGTGCAAGGGGACATGAGTGGGGACCTGCTGGCAGGTGCCCTGCACTGCTGGGGGGTGGGGGTGCAAGGGGACATGAGTGGGGGCCTGCTGGCAGGTGCCCCTCAGTGCTGGGGGTTCAAGGGGACATGAGTGGGGGCCTGCTGGCTGGTGCCCTGCACTGCTGGGGGGTGGGGGTGCAAGGGGACATGAGTGGGGGCCTGCTGGCAGGTGCCCTGCACTGCTGTGGGGTGGGGGTGCAAAGGGACATGAGTGAGACATGAGTGGGGGCCTGCTGGCAGGTGCCCTGCACTGTTGGGGGGTGGGGGTGCAAAGGGACATGAGTGGGGGCCTGCTGACATGTTCCCTGCACTGCTGGGGGATGGGGGTGCAAGGGGACATGTGTGGGGGCCTGCTGGCAGGTGCCCTGCACTGCTGGGGGGTGGGGGTGCAAGGGGACATGAGTGGCACATGAGTGGGGGCCTGCGGGCAGGTGTCCTGCACTGCTGGGTGGTGGGGGTGCAAGGGGACATGAGTGGGACATGTGTGGAGGCCTGCTGGCAGGTGCCCTACACTGCTGGGGGTGCAAGGGGACATGAGTGGGGACCTGCTGGCAGGTGCCCCTCAGTGCTGGGGGGGGTGGGGGTGCAAGGGGACATGAGTGGGGGTCTGCTGGCTGGTGCCCCTCAGTGCTGGGGGATGGGGTGCAAGGGGACATGAGTGGGGGCCTGCTGGCAGGTACCCTGCACTGCTGGGGGTGCAAGGGGACATGAGTGGGGGCCTGCTGGCAGGTGCCCTGTACTGCTGGGGGTGCAAGGGGACATGAGTGGGGGCCTGCTGGCTGGTGCCCTGCACTGCTGGGGGGTGGGGGTACAAGGGGACATGAGTGGGGGCCTGCTGGCAGGTGTCCTGCACTGCTGGGGGGTGGGGGTGCAAGGGGACATGAGTGGGACATGTGTGGGGGCCTGCTGGCAGGTGCCCTGACTGCTGGGGGGTGGGGGTGCAGGGGGACATGAGTGGGGGCCTGCTGACAGGTGCCCTGCACTGCTGAGGTGTGGGGGTGCAAGGGGACATGAGTGGGGGCCTGTTGGCAGGTGGCCCTCAGTGCTGGGGGGTGGGGGTGCAAGGGGACATGAGTGGGGGCCTGCTGACAGGTGCCCTGCACTGCTGAGGTGTGGGGGTGCAAGGGGACATGAGTGGGGGCCTGCTGGCAGGTGCCCTGCACTGCTGGGGGGTGGGGGTGGAGGGGGGTCATGCATTGGTGATCAGTAGTGCAAGGTGACATGGGGCTTGGCTGGGGGGCATGCCCATGGTGGATGGGCTGCCTGCGGGACATGACCTGGGGTGCAGGGTAGTCCCCTGTGGTGTGGGCTGCCTGCAGGGGCCGTGGAGGGTGTAGAGGGAACACCTGGGAGGACCCACACTACCAATTCACGTGTAGGACTCCCCTGCACCCCAGATATACACGTACCCCACTCGCACAGGGCCTGTCGCGTGTGAAACTTCCCGCGCACCCCCGAAATACACGTACCCCGCTCGCCCAAGGCCAATCGCGTGTTAAACTTCCCGCGCACCCCAGATTTACACGTACCCAGGCCAATCGCGTGTGAAACTTCACGCGAACACCAGGAATACACGCACCCCACTCGCACAGGGCCTATCGCGTGTGAAACTTCACGCAACCCCAGATTTACACGCACCCCACTCGCCCAAGGCCAATCGCATGTGAAACTTCCCACGCACCCCCGAAATACACGCACACGCTATTTTTGACACAGCGGGTGTTCGTGTTTGTTGCGTACCCCTTTGCACGTCATTTGTCCTAGAGGGCCACAGTATGGGACAATCATCAGAGCTGTATATACGTGCTTTTTGTAAGCGCACATTTTGGCGCACATTTTTTTCATGCGCAGGGACGCTACCGCCTGCCTTCGTGTGCCGAACGTGTTTAGGCCTGTGCGCGTCTTCGCCGGTGTGCTTGTTTGCCCTATTCGATTCCATGAATATGTGTTGTAGGCGAGCGTGTGGGCGTTCCGCGCACTTGCCTCCTGTACTTCCCCCGTGACGCCCACCTTTTCACGCGTTGTTCCCCATTCGGCGTGTCACGCCCCGTGTTACGCCTACTTTTGTTATGTGCGCCGCGCTATGTGTGCTTTCGCTGTGGCCGTAGCGCACGCCGTTAGATGACCTGTGCGCCGGCGTGCGCCAGGCAGATTTTCAGCGCACATCCCAGATTTTACTCGCGCACGGACTTCCATGAATCGATGTGCGCAGGTTTTGCTACGATTTTCGCACTTGCACTGCGATTCGCGGGTTTCGCACGCTTGCGCGGGAATTTTCAGCGCAGATTAATTCCATGAATCGGCCTGTAAATATCATCCAGATAAATGATGATGTAATGCACAAGTATAGTTTAAGTAATTGGCTTTTAAGGGGCTGACCGATAGGCGACACTTCTTGCTTGAACTCCGTGTATATGGATTTCTCAACTTATTTGCAGGTTAAGAATAAAAAATGGGCTGTTGCGTCCTGCTGAGTGTGGTGGTAAAAAAGCCAAATAAACCTCCTGTAACATTAGTCTACCAATTACTCAGATAATAGACTGCACCAGTTTCATTGTAATGGTAGTTAATTTATTTTTTGAGAAGAAGATGATAAATGATATTATCAAGTTGCCCTTAGTGATGACACATGTGTCGGCTTATAACACCTTTTTCAAATTAGGGCTTATTGTCACTGCCATTCCATATAGTGTATTAACAAAATTATTACATTAGTAGAGTAGACAGTTGTACATATTCATGAAGATAAAGTAAAAGACAAAGATAAAAATGAATTAAAACAAATTGCGTGTTGTGTGTAGTCGGGCACAAAAGATTATACATTGAAAATATTAAGGTTGTGTTTAACAGAACCAAGGGAAGGTTACGTCACATGTTAATACGAGAAAAAATGAGTTTTTTTTCATTTAATCCAAAGAAACAACACAGATAATCAAGGGTTGGTGAAGGGGAGGATTAATTAGGTTTGAGAGAGATACAAATAAAAATAATAAAATTGATAAAGAAAAACATACCGTTAGTTGCACATTATGTTAAGTATCTAATTACTCAGTTAAGAAATAGTCTTATTTACTATTTGCTCTGAACAAAATATATGGTATATTTTGTTCTGAGCAAATAGAAACCGTGATACTAAGAGTATTTGAAGAATCATGGTTGAGGATTTGGGCCAGGACACATAAGCACTCCTGTGGCAGCCTAATTAAAGAATGGACCCTTAAAATATGTTTTAGATGGCATATGACCCCTCAAAGACTGCATGCGATCCGTCCAGATTATTCAGGACACTGTTGGCACGGTTGTGGACAACTTGGGGACTTGGCGCGCATGTGGTGGCACTGCCAGACTATGCAGAAGTATTGGCCGGAGATTCACTCCAAAATTGTACATCACAGGCACCCTGCTACCCATGTGTCCACTAACATGGCTCTTAGGGGAGGTCTCAAAGGATGACAAGTTCCCGATGTCGGGCTCCAGGGCAGACCTCATTTCACACATGTTGATGACCACAAGAATTAATCGCACTCGCTTATGGCAGTCCTCGGAAAATATGGAAAATCATAGCGATGGAGAAATTATCAGCGCTCTTATCAGACCGATTGTCAACATTCTCCCTGACCTGGTTTCCTTTTCTGGATTTTATCCAAGTTAAAGAGCACATGTTCTTTCGGCGTGTAGCTCATGAAACACTTCTCCCTGAGTTGACCATGAGGGGGTGGCCAGGAGTGGGGGCGATGGGGCTGTAATGACCTATATTGTCAATTATTGTGTTGTCCTATTTACTACACAATAAGACGCTTCTAGGCTATAGATCTACAAAAATATATTGCCCATTTTCTTTAAAATTATTTATACATTTAATTCATAACAAATAAAAAAGAAATGTGCACATAAATACTCAAAAACATATAAATATATACAATTGTACAATCACTGAGGTATACTGCATGAACCTCAGAAACACATACACAATTTCTCTCCTCCTCTCCCCTGCTGAACTCCTAACTGAAACTGCACTGGTCATCTGGCTACCCCTGTTCCTGCGCCCAGGTCCCCTCCCGCCAGTTGCACACCTGCACTGCCCCCTTGGCAACCCTTGCACTCTGGGGCTGTTTCTGTATCCATGCAGCCCCCTACCAGCACTTGACACCTAATGTCTGCACTTACCCTTGCACCTGCCACCAGCTGGCCGCACTTCTTATTTATTGTTCTTATTAGTTGTTTTTATTTATTTATTGTACTCCCCCCCCCCTTCCCCTCGCACCTCTTCCCTTCCCCCTCCCCTGCACTTGCGCAATCTCAATGTCACCTGGCCCAGTAAGATCGTTGTCTCCGTCTTCCCTCAGTTCCCCTCCATTGCCTTGTCGCGCCTTGAAACACTTGTGTATAGCTGCGTTATGAATGCCATATGATATCATATTATATTACAATACAGCACAAATATACC
Source organism: Ambystoma mexicanum (assembly GCF_040938575.1). Classification (NCBI taxonomy): domain Eukaryota; kingdom Metazoa; phylum Chordata; class Amphibia; order Caudata; family Ambystomatidae; genus Ambystoma; species Ambystoma mexicanum. The sequence continues at coordinate 1,255,735,542 of NC_090933.1, read as the reverse complement.
AGAACAGACCGCCTATCTTTTTATATACAAAATGTAAAAAGAAAATTTGAAACTAACACCAAAAACCCATCACCCAGTGACAATAATGAATGATTAAATTAAGCCACAAATAATACAGTGTTAGGAAACTGATGTGTACTCCGAGACCCCCGGCCGTCTCATAGAGCCAAGGCTTGCTCAGAAGTACTTTAAGACGAGATAGCTGCACCCTTGAGATGGATGGGGGTGCAGATTCATTACTTCAACACCAATCAATAAGGACAACTCAATGGTTTGGCAAAGGGAGTCCGTTTAATGACAAGTACAGAAAACGGGGAGTCATGGATGGCAGCAGTGATGCGATCGTCCTTCTCGCTTCAAACTCCAACGAACTTCATACAAATTGTAACAAAAGTTAGCATGCAATTCTATTGGTTAGGAAAAGGTAACTTTACTATAGGTACTATATCAGTATATTGTGTCATTCTCTGGTCGTCATTTCTTCTATCTGTGAGTCAATCCGGGTTCTTGTGATGTCACCGTTCTTCTTCCATTAAGACCTTTTTGGTTTCTTCCGGGACTGTACTTAGGCAATCTTTATTTCGTCTCATTTGTTGGTAGGGTTTCCTCAATGGATACCTTACTGTCCATGGTTTTCGTGGTATTGGTACTTCAATAGGTGCTGTTCTTCTGATAGGCACTAGGCAGAGCCCTACTGCGGCTCTCTGCTGGTTTATTTGCTCATCATACATCACATATCTCGTGTGAACATTCCTGTTACTTCAAAATGGACGATTGGAGTGCAGGTGTTACTCTCACCTGGTTCCCACAGGGGCTTCGATCGGACCCTGACAGCTGCGGAATATTGACTCCAGTGTCTATAAAGTTCAAAGAGTTCAATATGTCCGATGTTCACTCTTGTTCCATTCCCTCGTTAGGTTGCAGCTGGGTCCAAAAGAATTTTGCCTGGAGGCAGCTGATGGTGTTCAGGTAAGAGTCTGTATTACCAAACACTGTCCGGTAAAAGTTGCATGAGTTTAACTTGCCGTTTTCTCTCCCTTTATAGGTGCGGCATAGGAAGATGCGGCGAATTAAAGAATAATACCTCTGGTGGTAAAGCAGGTAAGCCTATGGTGGCAAAGAGATTGGCCTTGTTGGTTTTCTCGGCTCACCTTGTTATTCCTTTTGTTTTCCCCCCAGGTGCTGGGTTTCGACGAAGAAAATGGAGGCAGCGCCGAGTCGAAAGATGCGGTGGACTGGTGAGTATAACGCCGCGCTGCTGCTGGAAAAGCGACGCATGCTGAAATAATGTCCTTTCCAGGCTCGGAGATGTGCTGGGTCCGGAATCAGGTAAGGAATCAAATAATGTCTGTGATCTAACCTCTCCTCCTTTCTTAGCCTTTTGTCTAGGAGCTCTGGATTCGAGGCAGGCGTGGCAGAAGACTGGATGCTGACTTGCAGACACGGTGAGCGTCACGCTGCTGAATGCAGAATAACGCAAAGCATGGGCTGCTGTTCGGGTGTGGTTTAAATAGCCTGCAAAGTAGTCCCAGGTAAGAAGTTCCGCAGAACCACACCCGAGTGAAAAATAGTCCCTGTAATAATAAAATAGCCCCATCCAGGCCTCACGTTGGCTTGGACTCATTTGCAGCATGGTCTGCATAAGGTAAGTAAAGTCTATGAGCCTGGCGCATATGGTGCCAGGACTGATTTCTATGATGAGCCTGGCGCCTAAGGCGCCAGGACTGAATCCAAACAGCCCCCAGCCGAGGCTGTTGAGGTTTTAATGAGTATCTGGATGCCTGCTCCCGGGGCTGATGGACTCGATCCGGATGCCCGGGGGTAGGCATCATGTCAGCAGGCTTTATTTGGGACCTCCTCTATACTCCCCCCTCTGGGCGATTCATCGACCACTTTCACTTCCGTCTTTGGATTCATCTTACTCGGTTCTTGTGTATTCATCTTCACTCCATCGCATGGGTTCATTCCTTCTTCATCTTCTGGATGTATACATGATGGTTTGAAGAAGTGTCTGTTTGGAGTCCATATCTTTAATACTCCTTTCAGGCTTCCTGCGGTCCTTACATGTTCGTCTTTATTCCACGTCATTAGTTGACATTGTCCATTTGGGCTACAGTAAACCCATCTTCCCACATAGTTTTGATGCTTCCTGGGGTAGAGAAACTTTGTTCCCTCTGGTGCGTGAATGCTGGCCTTCACAAAGTTTTTTATTTCTTCATCAGTCAGGTCTTTAGGCTTCCATCCTGGCTTGACATCAATAATGATCTTCATCCATATGGCTTTTTTCGCAGTCTTCTGGCATTGAGAGAATAATATTTTGATAACACAAAACCTAGTAATATCATCACTAGCAGGACTCCCAGGAACTGGAATGCATCTGCCATCCATTGTGGGACCCATGAATAGTGATCCAAACCAGCTGTCATCATCCACATCCTCAGTTTCATCAATCATCTGGTTCTGCAGTTTTGTCAACATACCTATGGCTTCTGTTAACATTCCATTTTCCTCATTGTGAGAAGGTATAAATGTGCAACATGATTCTACAATTTTTGCACAAACTCCTCCATCCATAGCTGTGATCATGTCAAGCACATATCGGTTCTGGAGAGTCATCAGTCGGATGGCTTTCAACTCTTCCTTAATCGCATTGAATCCTTTTATTGTCGTGTTGATGGTCTGCAGTAACTCCCATCTGGTTATCTGTACCCGTTTAGTATTTGCTCCAACCTGAATTCTTGGCATGAGAATAGTGTAAACACTGATGAGGTGAGGCTGAACAGCCTGTGTTCATATGGGATTGCCTGAAAGGCTTCTTCTGATTTGGCAGAGAAGTAATTCTCTCTTCATCCGAGTTAGCAGTTCCACAGATCTCCTTTTCCTCAGGTGAGCATCTGCTTTCGGGAAACTGTCAATGTTCAGTTCACTTTTCTGGATCACCAATGCTGGAACGTGGACTTTCACTATTGTGCATATACCTCTCCAGTTTTTCGGCAGTCTGATGTAGGCTCTGGATCCACATGCCCAATAATGATCCATAATTACTACAGTTCCGTGCACCATGCCTGGAGCATCAAAAACTTGTCCACAGTTCTGGTTCTCTCCCATTTTTCTTGTGCCATTATTTCTAAAGCAGAATTCTGGGTTTTTTAGTGGCACGATCTGCAATGGTCCTCCTCTGTCTTCGACCCATGTCAGTAGTTTTGCAAGCTTTGGCCATAATGGCTTGCATCCATTCTGTACAATGTCGATGGTGCCTTGGTAACGACCAGTGACCATCTAGGCTCTACATATTACTACTCCTTTCTCCCATCCGTCTGGTGAAAGCACTGTTCCCCAAATCTGCATTTGGCCTCTGTTCTTACAACTTTGAGCCTCTTCTAGAGTTTTTCCTTGGACATTTAGCTTTGGGTTCACTTCCCATCTGATTTCTGCTCCTATAACTCCAGGCTTCTCGTACCGAATTACATGGTTCCTAGTATAAGCTCTCTTTTTGTCTTTATATCTTGAACATAATCATCTTCATTGGGATAGGCTGTTTCCATTGCCCATATTAGGGAAGCATCAATGCCCATGAAGTGGCCTCTTGTTTTGCACAGGGCTACGTGTGAAAGACAGTGTGCTGTCTGGACATCAATTTCTACAGCTACGAAGATCTTGGACTTCCCCATGCTGTATGGTAGGAGTGCACAAACAAAGCATTCCCCTTCTGAATTTCGTCTTCCAACTTCTTTCATGTGCTGGTACCAAATGTTGTTTCCCAAATGTCCTGTACTGTCCAGGTAATCGTTTAGTTCGTTGTCATCTCCTTGCATACTCCTCTTGATTCTTAAGGTTTTCATGTAGTTTGCTATTACTACATCCCTGAATGCATCGGTATGGCTTTCTTGCTGGTGGATCCTCAGGTATCCCGGTCCATGGTGCAGGCCTCCTCATTTGTGCCATTTGAGTTGCGAAAGTTTGGCAATTCTTTCTATTACCTCTTGCCTTTTCATGGCTCTGGTTTTTGATGGCCAGATGGATTCTGCTTTCAGCTGTGCTCGTGAGATTTTCTTTGAGTTTGTCTTCGTCTCCATCAGTGTCATCTCAAGGGTGTTTATTACTGTTATTTCTGTTGGTTTCTTCTCCAGCTCCTCTTGTCTTTCCACAATGTCTGTTGTGGAGTTTCTCATAGTATGCAGTCTTTTCTTCTCTGATGTTTTGGATTGTGGTTCTATAGTCATTGACACTAGGCCTGTTGCGTGTGCATTCCGTGTTTGCATGCGTGTAGTTGTCTGTAATCTTGTCAAATTCATGCTTTGCCGACCCTGTCTCCGGCTTTCCTTTTTGTTTGTTACCACAAGTGTGTGTGTGTGTAATTGCTTATCACATCCATTTCAAGTTCATTCATTCCAACATCAGATATTCTAGGGACGGGAATGACTATGTAAGGTCTGGGTGCCTTTGTAGCCTTCATGCGTGCATCATTAGGTGGGTGCACTGGAATTGGAATGCTTTGTGCACCAATGAAAAATGCAGTTCTGATTGTTAATGACAGTAAAACAATGATGAATATAATACACAACCCTGTATGTCATGCGGCAGCATTTACTTCCACTGGAGTAGGGACGTCGTTCCTCCTGCGGGAGGACGAGGTTGATGCTCTGGATTCCCATCTCGATCATTCGCCAAAATGTTAATTCTTACAATACTCCTTTAAACAATATTGTCTTTTCGGATTCTTTGTTGTGAGTTTCAGGTGTAACACCATTGTCCCCCCTCTTGTGACTAATGAATTGTCTATTATCTAAGAATACAGTTCCTTTACTAACAATATGGGAATTGTCAAAACTAAGTGATAATCCAGCAAGTCTCTTTACTGTGCATGTTCAAAGTATGTCAGCTCCCAGTCCGTGCCCCTGATCTGCTTTAGTCCCGAAGACATGTTGCCTTTGTCAGTGGAAAATAAGAAGAGAAATCTCTGGCAATGCTCTCTAGATCTGTCCCTCGGCGGAAAGCTTTTAGAATCTCCTCCGATAGTTCTGCTGATGGTTAGAGAGTTGCACTTGTAGTACTATTCCATGCAAGAGCATGCCCCTTTGTGCAATATTGGCTGGGTCTCTGATGAATGTTAGGGCGTCGCATCGATTGGTCTGCCCACTAGCTCTGGAAAATCAGTGACTAAATGAAAGAGAACGTGGAACAATCTGTCTTCTGAGGACAGGGACATCTGTCCCGTTTTGCTGGCGTTCAGGACTGTATGCCTTCACATCAATGTAGAAAATGTCTGCACTGTCCGTATGCGTGGAGTACAACTAAGATCATGATGTTATTTAGAAGCGTGCTTAGACGTTCTGAATTAGCTGGATCTCGGAGAAACGTGAGTGTGTCTGTCGTTCTTCTGACCAGATTTGGACAGTCTTCGATTATTCGAAAGAACAATGTATTGACAAGCTCATTTACTTCCTTCTCTGCTTGGGACATTTGGCTTTTCCTCGCTGTACTCAGGAAGTAGGAGAAATTGTTCGGCAATTACAGTAAGCAATCTTCTTATTGTCTTTTCGTTTTCGGGATCTTGAAGAAAGTCAGTGACACTGGAGATTCTCCCCACCAATGACTGGTATGATCTTAGCACTAGATTAAAATATGTCACCACATCTTTAGTGATGTTGCTACTGTGGGACACCATAAGCGATTCCGAATATGGTCTTGGTGTGAAATGAGTCTGGATACTGTATTTTTAATTTATGTGTCCTGGATCAAAGTTTGGGATTTTATTTCCTCGTCACAGTTTTAATGTGTCTTGATTCGAAGTTCAAGTTCATCAGACTATGTTGTGGCTTATACGTGCAATTCTCTTCTTCACCCTGCAACTAGGAGTGTCTTTTGTTTATGTCCTTATACCCTTTTTTGCTCAGAGGAAGTGCCCAATTTTAAGCCACAATTTGCAAAAAGTTATTTGTCTTTGTCTAGCTGGTCATGCGTCCTTTTTCTTCGTCATGGATCTCGGCTGCACGTGCTGTGGTTCTTCCCCGTCGCTCGTAGTCTCCTCGCGTTGGGGTGTAGGCAGGGGGCCTTCTCTGATGTAGGGTTTGATATCGCCCCGAAAAATCCAAGCTCTCCTGCCTTGTAGTTTCACTGCGGAAGGAGTGCAGTCCTCCACTGTAAAGGGACCGTTAAATCTTGGCTCGTCTCACCTTTTCCTTGTATGGTTCCTTACAAGGATGGTATCTCCATGGAAAACGGATGGTACACAAAGTCCTTGAGCTGTGTCTGCAGTAGTATCTCCTTCTGTGTTCCGTGTTGCCCTGCACCCTTTTGTCGTCGCTGCAGCTGGTCTGAAATTACAGTAAGGCAATATGTCATGCAATTCAGGTAATTTTGCATTTCAGACCCTAAGATTTGTCCTGTGGACTCCATCACATCTAGCTCTATCTAGGAGTGTCAGGGCAGTACGCATTTTTCCTCCTGTGGCTATCTCATGTGGCATAAGATGATGGTCAGAACCGGGTTGGTTCCTGAGTGCATGCAGTGCCAAAGGAAGGCAGTGCAACCATCCCTTTCTTAGAGTAAGCTTCAATTTCGCTATCCTTTCCTTTAATAAGCCGTTGAGCTTTTCACAGAGCCTGTTACCTTGCAGATGATACGCCGACAGGAACTTGTGCTTTATACCAAGCAGCAAGCTAATCTGTTCGACTGTCTCATTTACAAAGTGAGGTCCATTATCTGATCTCATGACTTCACACACACCCCGCCACCTTGGGAACACTTCTCTCACAAAAAATGTGGCCGCACAGGTAGAGTCTGGGTGTGTACATGAACCTGCCTCTATCCATCTAGAGAATGGACACACCACAACAATTAAGTATCTGTACCCGTTACATACTTGAATCATGGCGACGTAATCGATGTGCAAGTGCTGAAAAGGCCCATTTGGCCTGGGGATGATGCCTCTCATTAGTTTTGCCCAGCTGTGAATTGTTGGCATAGACAGTTCACTATACAAAATGCAACATGCTCTGTTAAATTCGGAATGAACCAGTCTTCTGCAAGCGTTGCTGCAAGGTTCTCCTTTGTCACGTGTGCTGGGTAATGTAGCTGCTCCAGCGCTAATTTTAACAGGGCTATAGGCATCACCAGTTTACCAGTGCTGTCTTGTCGCCACAAACTGTCAGAGGGGTTTAAAGAACACCCTCGCCGTTTCCATAGATTTTTCTTTCTGTGGTGCCTCCCCTTGGAGTTCCATCAACTGTGTTTGCCCTAGATTGTTAAAGTTTTCAGGTGTAGTTCGTGCAACCATCATTCTCTCATTGGTATGGGTGACTTCCACTTCCATGATCGTCTCATTTTTGGATGCCATACGTTTCGCTTCCATGACTGCTGCGTGATTTCCGCGTGAGATAAATCTTTCCCTTTCGTGTGGGTGGCGCATTTCACGACCGCTATGCACACTGGGAGCTGTAGTGCCTTGATCAGCCTGTCCAATAAGGCTGCGTGCTGCACTTGCATGACGTCTGCTCGGAGGTAGCCCCTCCTTTTCCAGCACGCTAAGCCTGCGTGCACTCTTGACGTCACATAGGCGGAGTCACTGTACACCGTTACTTCCTGGTCTGCGTGATTCTCAATGGCAAGTATCAACGCCAATAATTATGCAGCCTGTGCTGAATAGTGAGATGGCATTCGTGCTCTAAGGAGTACTCGAAATTCTCCATTCGCAGTGTTTCATTACCGCAACACCTGTATATCTTTGCCCATCATTTTGATCGATTCTTGAAGAACTGTCAATAAAGACACTTTCTCCTTCTGCCAAAGCATTTTCTTTCACTCTGGGAATCTCATCATAGAATTCTTCATAATTTGCACAGTCATGGATAGGTTCTCTTTCAGTGACTGGCTCTGCTATAAACATAGCTGGATTCACTATCTTACATCGGACTACTTTAATCAATGGATTTGATCTGATCGCTTCATAAGCAGAAGCTCTCTGAGATGTCAATGTACCCTTAAGTTTCTCTGGGATAGCAAATAGTGAGTGCTCGACGTACAACATCATTGAGCATCCCATTACAATGGTTGTAGCCTTCTTTATGGTGAACGCTGCGGCAGCTAAATTTTGTTCGCACGGGGAATGGCCTTTCATCACCGGGTCCAAATTCCCACTGTAAATACGCCTGGGGCTTGTACCCCAATGTGGTTCTCTGTGAGCACTGCCGTCATAACGCTGCCATTCGTGTGTGAAGACAGGTAAAACTCCTCTGCATAATTGGATTCTCTAAAACTGGTGCTGTGCAAATAGCTTTTTTAAGTTCAGCAATTCCTTCCTCCATGATCTCAGACCATTCAATCTTTTCTTTCGTCACTCGGGCCTTCTTTAGGGCTTGAAGTAAAGGCTTAGTGTAAGAGCTATAGTCGAAGACCCATGCCCTGACATAGTTGCACAGGCCTAAAAAGCTCTGCATCTGTTTTATCGTGTGTGGCTTAGCCGTGTTCAGCATGGCTTCCGCCCTTTCTGGGGTCACTCTTTTTTCCCTCATGTGAGATCAACTGGCATTTGTACAGCATTTCTTGTTGACAATATTGTAGCTTTTCCTTGTCAACCTTATGATCTTTTTCAGCCAGTATAGTCAATAGCTGAACAGAATCATGTCTGCATTGCTCCTCTGTCGTGCTGCAAATTAAGATGTCATCCACATATTGCAGGACAACGCTTTCTAATGCAATATTGCTTAGGTCCATCTGCAGGACTCTGTTAAAAATAGGAGACTCACAGTACCCTTAGGATAGCCTCATGCTTTTCAGATGCATATGTCTGAATGTGAATGACGTCAGATTTTGAGAGTGTCACGGTGCAATGGGATTGAGAAAAATGCATTTTTCAAATCAATCACCGTGAATTATTTTGCTGCAAAAGGTATATTACATTGAATTGTAGCCGGGTTCGGGACTAAAGGGAACTCAGCCTCAACAATATCATTTATTGGGCATAGATCCTGGATTAGCCTCCAAGACCTTCCCTTACTTTTTTTCACAAGGTAAACTGACATATTACATGACGACTCTGACGTCACTAAAATGCCCTGTTCTATCATAGTCGAAATTGTCTTAAAAATTCCTTCATCTGCCTCTCTGGACATGGGATATTGTCATGTTTTTGGTAGAATTGCTCCTGGTTCAATTTGATTTTCACTTCTCCAACCCCTTTCAATAGGCCTACGTCATAGTCATGTGGTCCACACCGGGACAGGCACCTGGGCCATGTCGTCATCAAAATATTCAGGACGTTTTGAGCCATCATTCTCTGAGGCACTTCTCTTTTGATCATTCTCACCCAAAAGGTGAGACTCACTTCCACCATTGTCTCTCCCATATCTGCTTGCTCTTCAAACAGATCGTCATCAGTGACGTCAGTCAATCGATAGCCTTCTTCAATGGTGATTAGTGCGCAACATTGTCGGCCTTCATCGTCATAACCATCTATCAAGGCCATTCTTCCTTGTACTGCAGCTGTGTGTATCATCAAGGGAAATACTTGTCCCTTCTCCTCGTGCATCGTATTTTTGGTCTAAATAGAAATTCATCTGGGGTTCTCATGATTTTGTCTGCAAGACCTGGCAGCCCTGCCATTAGCACGCGCATTCCGTACGCTAATATTTCTGGCTCTAATGGTATAGCCCTCATGGCTGTGTGTCCTGCGTATGCTCTAATCATTTCGCATACGCTTGAATAGTTCATTCCTGGAGTTGAACATACTATGCCCTCCTCCGTGAAAGAGATTGTCATGTTTTACTTTGTCATTAAATCTCGACCCAAAATGTTTACTAGGGTCTATTGTGAATATAATAAAGGCACATTCATTTCACATTCTCCTATAGAGACTGGAAGTGCATTTGTGAAGGGAACACGACTTGTAGCTCCTGTGAAACTCGGAGTATTTATGGCCTCGCCGGACAAGGAAAACTTGCCTTCACGTATACACAAGCGTGTTCCAACTGTGTCAATTAATAAGGAATATTCTTTATCCCCTATAACGACATCCACCCTAGGTTCCCGGTGAGGGTCTGGTGTCACTGATAGGATAGAACACATCAGGGTACACAGTGAGCTGTCCTAATCCATATAGCTTGGTATGTTGATGGATTTCCCCCATTGGCAGAGTTATTTCTCATTCCAGGGTTCATGGTCTGCCCTGAGCTCATCGTTTGTGACAATTGCAGCGGTGACTGTTGGGACTGCCCTTGTGGAAAACTCAATGGGCCTCATTATGAGGCAGGCGCTCACGGAATGAAGGGGGCCGGTACGGGGCCGGCCCCCTTCATTCCGTCAAGGCCGATTACGAGGTTCCCTTCGCGGGACCTGGATTAGACGCTGGTAAAACCAGGCGTCTTTTCCGGGTCCTGCGAGGGGAAGAGGGAGGTAACAACGGGACAGTCATAATGTGCCTGTTGTTACATCCATCCCCATTCCCATTGAGCCCTCTGCGGGCTCAATGGGAATGGGGAATGGTTCCTGCAAGGAGGACTTACCGGGTCCTCCTATGTAGGAATGACCCGGTAAGTCCCCATTGCAGGAACACGGTAAAGGAGCCCGGTTTGGTGGCAGGCATGGAGCTAATAGCTCCATGGCTAACGCCAAACTCATAATGAGGGCCACTATATTCTGAGGTTGCAAACCGTGTTGCGCTCCTAGCGCTTGTTTTTGCACCGTGTGATTCTGTGCAACTCCCTGTTGTAAAGGTGCAGATGGATTCGCCGTACCTGCTCCTGTCCCTTGCTCGTTTTGCACCATGCCTTGGTTTCTGCATGTGCGCTCTAAATGCCCTGTCATTCCACACAACCAACGTACTGGCGGTGGTCGGATCATTTGCCCATTTGACATATCTTGATTAGCATGTTGCATATTTTGAAAGCCTCCTTGATTATTTTGGAAACCTCCCTGATTACTCTGTCATCCTCTTCCTCTAAATCCTCTTCCCCTGGGGTAAAACCCTGTATTGCCCTGATTATTCTGTTGTGGATTATTGACTTGCTGCATGCTTGATTCAGCTGCGCTAGTTGTCATGGCTCCCTCAAGAGCCTATTTTGACAATTTATTCTGCACCAGTTTTGTGTAGCTTCCTTTTTGCGATTCTTCTCTTGCTGTAGCCTGCAATAGTGTGCAATGTTCAGCTGTATTTCTGCCCAACCTTTAGCCTCGATTCCTACCAATTTCTTGAGCTGTTTCTGTACTGGCACTGGCAGCCCTTGGCACAATATATGGTAGACCACAGGTATAGATTTCGTCCAAGATTCATGAGTCTCGAGTACCCACGTGTCTTGAAAATTCTGTATGTAAATTAACGGATCCTCAGACTCCTTCGTTTTACGTGTCGTTATAGCGCCCACATCAGAAGTGTCTGGGTAAAGCACTCGTAGTGCCTTCCATACTGCAGCTCTGCAATTGTTAAATGGAGCTCCGTCATGCGCGGTATTGATTGTGGTCACACCGGGGTAACCCGCCCGTGTCCACACATCGTCTGCGCTCTAACCAAGTACGGCGATTAGGAGACCCTTGATATCCCCTATAGCTAACGTGTTTCTCCTGTCATTTTTTTCTAACTCGTGTATCCATTTTCGAGCACCCGATGTCGGCATTGAAAGCTTGTTTTTCAAATTTTCTTGATCCATGTGTGGCCATGGAATATATTGTGGTCTCGCCCCCCCTTTCTCGAGTAACGGAAATTGGGATGAATAGCTCTTTCTCTTTTCTCATTGTTCTCCTATATATTGCAGGGGTAATATTCCTGCATCGGCGCCTGCCTGGCAATGTCCTAAGCCTGCTCACATAGGGCGGTGGAGACACCCCCCCCCCCTGACCGTGAGATACTCCTTTGTGTCAGTCTGACTGTGTGGCTGAATCCGATGCCCTTGGTGTGGACTCGCTTATGTCCGACCATTGTATCCCTTTCTCCCTTGGGAGACGTCTTTCGCTCCTTCTCTCTTCCTCCTTTTCCCCATCCTCCTCTCTTATCTTAGTCGGACATCGTCTGTGCCCAACTCGTGCCACTTCTTGTGTCTTCTTTATTCCTACTTATTTTTAGTCTATCCAGGGATAGTTCTCTATTCCCACTACTTCGGGAAACATCCTCAGTGTCGTAAAGTTGAGTGCTCTTTAGGCGCTTGTCTTCCCCCTTCCCCATGTGGTATTTGTTGTAGCCCCATTTCGTCATATTCTATTGATCGTTTCTGTGATGCTTCTGGTGTCGAAGTCATCTTCACTATTTGTCCTAGACGTGCTTGGTACTGAATCGTATTCAGGAAAGAATTCTTCGATGGCTTCCCAATCTACCACTGGTCAGGTTTTTTAACCTCTCTCCCCAGATATTCAAGATTGCATGCTCTCTGTCTTCGCTTTCGTTCTACATCGTCGTCAAATTCTCTGCGCTTCCTCGCCTCTTCTCTGACCCTATCTTCTTCCTTTTTTCTTTTCATTTCTACGTTCATCTGCCCTTTGGATTTCCTCATCCCTTCGTCTCTTTATTCTCTTCTCTCGTATTCTTTGCCCTTCCTCTGACCTTTGCTGCTGCAGTCTGTCTTGATCATTGGCTGTTCTCTCTTTGCGATCAAGCTGTCTTTCTTGCTCTTCGCTATATAGTTCTCGCCTTTGTCCATCTTTCTTATTCTTTCGTCTTACTTCTTTCTCTTTCTCTTCTCTCTGTACATCATCTAGCCTCTCTTTTGCATCATCAATGGCTTTGCCATCAAATTTAAATAGAATTTGCCCTCCCATCCATTCGTTTTTTGCGAATGCTAGCTCATCAGTTCTATCTTCATTTCCTTTCCATCTTTTGCCTTCTCTCTCCTTATCGTGAGATGCACTTGTCTGTGTCTGGTGCTTTCTTTTATCATCACGTCTCTCCCTGCCCCTTGGGACTGTGTAGGTGATATCCTTATCCTTTTCTTTTCCTTGATTTTCATCACTGCTTCGCGTAGGTGACTCATATGCTACACCCTGTAGCTGCTTAAAGTTCTCTCAGCGGGTATAATCCCTCCTCTTTATTTTCTTCAATCTTCGTTTCGGCTGGCGCAGGTGGCGCGGTAGGCGTCTCACCCCCCTCTGAACATACATTAAGTATCGGTTCCTCTCCCTTCTCTTGTTCATACATCTTCCAAAGTTCTAGAGCAGTTAGGCGTTTCTCATGTGTTGCAAAACAGCTTTAGATAAGGACGCGCCCTGTAGCCATGGCATAAACGTTTTGTGGGCGGTCCCCTTAACCCACTCTGTGCTGTATTTTTTCAGCTTAGGTGCATGTTTCGGCAATTGTTTGCATAGGTGTGCCAATGGAGTTATGTCTTCCATGCTTAAATCTGTTCCCTTTCTCCTTATATAACACTTGTCAAATCTTCACGTGACGTTAAACAATTCCCACAATATGAGCGAGCACCAATCGCTGCAAGCTCCAATCCAGATTTTCTCCCAAAATTTTAAATCTTCTATTTTACTCAAAAAACATCAATTCGTATACTATAATATCTCAGCTATTGAATCGCGTAAAATTTAAATCAGTTCTTCTAAAGAGCATTTTCAACTTATGAAGTCACAACAAACAACATGTAAGACAGTCGTTTAACAGACTAGACGAACACCAGCTGGTCAAATGTATCTCTGCCTCTAAATTTTTACCCCGACATGGAGTTTAAACGTATCCCTTTCACAGTCTCTTTAATCGCCGCGGTAGCCTATTCATTCCCCTTTTAGTTGGGACTCTGGATACACGTTTTTTCTAGCCGCTATATTAAAGCATAGGAATAAGGCGAATCCTCTCTCTTTTCCCGGTTGTCCTCCCCGGTATCTTTTCTCTAGTTACTTCTCAGTTACTCTTGAGTCATTATTCCCTTCCCCTTAGATATGTGCATTCTTCTCTACTTCTAGCTATATTTTGTTTTTCTCCGCCTCCCTCCGTTACCTTTTCCCTTAACTTGTTCTAAAGCATGCACTTTTGCCAAAATACTTAGAGGGTCATTACGAGGTAGGAGGTAACCATGCCGCTATTAGCGGCATGGCTACCCCCATACCGGGTACCGGGTCCGGGTTCCCTGAATGGGGAATTACTGGGCCAGTCCGACCTTGGGAGGGCCCGGTATTTCCCCATTCAGGGAAGCCGACCCCAGCACATCCCCATTCCCATTCGAGCCCCCGTAGGGCTCAATGGGAATGGGGAGGGTGCTAACAACGGGCCCGTTAAAAACGGGCCCGTTGTTAGCACCCTGGTCTGCTTCGGAACCCGGTCTGGTCTGACCAGACGTCCTTAGCGGGTTCCCATGAGCAGACTCGTAATGAGGCGGTAAGGGGTTGACGGCTCCGGCACCTTTACCAGCGCTGTTAACCCCGTTCGCATGGTTCCTTTCTGGACCCTCGGGATCACCGCCTTCGGTGCCGCCTTCGGCTTTTTTTCCGCACAGCTACCCATAGGAATGGGAAGGGGTTACATGGGGACACACAGGTCCCTTCAGACCTTGTCCTGCAGGTTTTATATCTTACACTACCACTGTCTACGGGGAGCTTTACGGTCTACTCAGCCGAATGGCAAAGGACTTGTGATATTGCCGAAGACCTAGAGTTACTTTATGTCCATGGTCAATAGGTGTCTTATTTTTATTCGACTTTGAGTTTTTTTATTTTTAACCAGTCACAAAAATTTAAAGAAACATTGCAAATTCAAGGTTACAGAACAATATCGGTGCATTTTAAAATGACTGTCTCCGTATACATTTGTTACATACATCCATCTTTGTACTGTAACCGCTTAACATGACTTTCCCTTCTCCCTACCTCCACCCCCCAGTGGGTCGAGCAAATGTCTTTGGAAATATATCTATATGTATCTGTGATGTGGAAGCAGTGGCAGCCACCCTGGATACTGGGAGAAAGGAGGGGTTTGCGGAAGGGGCCCGTCAAGTGCTGGCCATCAACGAAAAGAGACAGACTACAGATCCCAGAATGCCCCACGGAATACTGCATCAGGGAGGGGGCACACAGATAGGAAAGGATAAATACTACAGATCCCAGAATGCCCCACGAAATACTGCATCAGGGAGGGGGCACACCGATGGGTAAAGAAAGGAAGAAGGGGAGAACCGGGTTTCCTAATGTTAGAACCGCCTGAACACAAGCAAAGTACGGGGTTAACCCACAGTGGACGGAGCAGGGAGGAGGTGGGGAATCAGAATCAGGTGTGTTAAACCCGTTGCTGAGAACACATGGGGCTGATTACGGGGGAGGGGCTGGGCAACACCAAGAGACTGGGAGGGGTCTTATCTTGCAGGAGCAGCGCGTTGCGAGGGGTGCCGCACCCGAGTGGAGTGAGACCAGCCAAGAATACGAGCGGGCTTACTAGTAATAAGCGGAAAGCCCACAGATTGACGCCGTACCTGGTCCGAGGCTCAAGACATTCCAGTGGAGAGAAACGGCCACCGAAGAAGAAGGATTCTGAGGGGTGAAGTGTGGACTATTGCCATTTGTTATTTTTGTCGTTTTCATGGCCGGCAGACAGGTTTGAAGGGTGAAAGCATGTAATCGCCTGGTTGTTGTAAAGACTATTTTGGGAACTTATTAAGCCCAGCAGCGGAATGTGCGAGTAAAGCAAGGCACAGCGCCTGTGCCTACGAAGTGAAAGGAACCGTCATCAGTTGGCTGAAGTTATTGATCTGTGACAAGTATTTGTTGTGCAATAATCTGCTGTGGACGGAAAACCTTGTTTATCTCCAGCTGACTACTTAACAGTATCTTCGAGTGGTCACAGTTTATTTACAAGGGCACTGTCTATTTGGTGAGGCCTTTTCACTTTTCTCGATTTTGCCTTTACTCGCAATCCTATAAGTCACATCCTTTGTATCTTAACTCAGCGCATCAGATCTGTTAGTGCTTTGATTCATCTGACAGGTGTTTGTTCACAAAGTCCATCCACAATATCTCACATTGTGTGGGTCTCCCATGAAGAGATGCTGTTATCTTTTCCATTATACATAGATTTGTGGCCACGTTAATCCATTCTGCCTTGCTCGGTACTATATTACATTTCCATTTTGTTACACATATAGCACGAGCTGCTAGTAGTAGGTGGGGGACCGAACCTTTAATTCTTCTCCATTCATCATCACTTTTTTCCAAATCAAATAATATAATGTGGGGGTCTGAAACTCTTTGAATGCTGTCTATTTCTTTAATCCAACCTAGTACCTCCTCCCAAAACACTTTTATTCGGGGACAGCCCCACCACATATGCCAATAGTCGGCGATTTCCCCACATTCCCTCCAACATCTGGGGTTGATCGTTTGAAACACCTTGGAGAGCCTGAGAGGGTCGTATTGCCATCTGTGCAGCAATTTGATAGCATGTAATTTATATTGGGTAGATATGGACGTTTGAGACGCCGCTGTGCTCATCCTTCCCCACATTTCTGGACTTATTTGTTCACCCAGGGCTCTTTCCCATCTTCTCAATGGGTCTGTGGTCACTTCTCCTGCCTCAACCAGTTCTCTATACATGGCCGATATCAGGCCTTTCATCTCTGTTCTAGAGTCTAACAACTTTTCAAAAGGTTAAGTTCTCGCATTAGTTTTCCTTTCCAAGCTGGTTGGGTTAAAATGCCTTTCATCTGTACTTATTGGAAAGTGGACAGTGTGCCAATTCCCAGGGCTTCAGTTAGGTCCGGTAATGTGATGAAAGAATCCTTTCTGTAGCTGGCCCACCCTCTCTAATCCCACTTCGTACCATGTTTGAAATCTTTCTACGTTGGGGATGTGGTCATTAATTCCCGGGGACCATAAATGGCTCAGTGGGGATGGCCATGTGAAGATCTTTTGCATCCTCGTACTGTTACTCCAGATCCCCCATATGGTATTCAAAATTGGATGATTTTTGGTTCTTTTATGGAGTTTCTTTTTAGGGGCCCAAAACCATTCCGACACCGTGGCTGGTGCTTGGTAATGATTGTCCATATGTATCCATTAGGGTTCTCTATGGTTGCATAAATGGGGGATTAGGACACGCAGTTGCGACCCTTTGTAATATTTTCTAAGATCAGGGAGTCCCACTCCACCTCTATCCCTGGGCAGTGTTAGGTTGTCGTATGTGATTCTAGCTTTCTTCTCCTGCCATAGGAATTTCACTATGGTGTTTTTGGCCTCAGAGAAGAAACACTGGGGCATCTCTATAGGTAACATTTGAAAGGGATACAAGAAGGGAGGCAAACCATGTTAATAGCGTTGAGACGTCCTAGCCAGGACATTGTCAGTTTTCTCTATTTATTAAGGTCGGCGTGGAATTGTTGGAGGAGCGGGGGGAAATTAGCCTCAAACAAATCCGCCAGGTCTTTAGTGATCTGCATCCCCAAATATTTCAACCTGAAGTGTTCAATTTTGAGTTCAAGTGGGGAGTATCTGGTTTCGTTTACCCCTGCCGATCCCCATAGGGGAAACAAAATGGATTTGGTTTTATTCACTTTAAACCCAGAGAGTCGGCCATATTCTTATAGTAAGTGGAGAACCGGGGGAGTGGATGTCAAAGGATTAGTCATATGCAGGAGTATATCGTCTGCATAAATGGCCACCTTATATTCCATCTCCCCTAGTTGAATTCCCTCCACTTGGGGGTCATCCCTCAATATATGTGCTAGGGGTTCAAGGGAGAGTGCAAAAAGGATTGCGGAGAAGGGACATCCCTGCGGTGTGCCTCGTCCTAGTTAAAACCATCTAGAGTATTCTCCATTGACGAATACGGATGCTTCGATTAGGGGATGTGTACACTGCCTGTATGCCCTTCTTGAATCTAGGGCCAATCCCCACCCTGCCCAGGACTGCTCTCTGGAATCCCCACTCCACTCTGTCAAAGGCCTTTTCTGCATCTATTGAGAGAAGGACAGATTTGTTGTTCCTGTTTTGGGCTGCGTGAATGAGATGTAGGGTTTTACGCATTGTGTCCGCCCCTTGTCTTCCCACTATAAATCCAACCTGATCGGGGTGTATGAGTCGTGGCATTAGTGTCTCCAACCTGGCTGCCAGGACCCTCGTGTATATTTTCGCATCAAGGGTGAATAGGGAGATAGGGCGGTACGATCCACATTTTTTGGGGTCTCTGCTGTCTTTGGGAATCACTGTAATCAAGGCACGGGTGAAGGAGTCGGGTGCTTTCCCTGTTTCCAATATGTCGTTTCCCATCACCAATAGGGCAGTCCCCTCCACGTCTGACCAGGTCATGGTTACTTCAAAATCTATACCTTTTCTGATGAGAATCCCCACTCCCCCCTTCCTCAGTGACCCAGATCCCCAGAATTCCATCCCTGCATGTTTGCCTAGTATTTTCCTTTCCTCCCCCTTGGCGAATCCTGTCTCTTGTAACAGGAGAATATCAATCTTGGCCCTACGAAATTCCCTGGATACCAGCGATCTTAGTTGGTGAGTTGAGCCCTTTAACGTTGAGTGTCCCTATTTTTAGGGTGCCCCTCCTCGCTACTTCAATAGTTAGTGCCATTGGGTGTCCTCTTCGGAAGGTAGCTTATCCTTCATGACCAAAGTTTTGTGTGCTCGTTAAGTTTCCCACCGTGTTGAACATTGCGAATCATTTTAATTGTTGCTTCAATGCTTTTCCCTTATTTGTCCTCCAACCCACTCTCCTCCCCTTCTTCACCCAGTTGGTGGCGTCTGATTGAGCCCGGTTGATAACACCGATCTTGCATCGAACCATCTGTGGGGGCCGTTACTTCACGCCCCTTGACCGAATTTGATACCTCATTCTCAATAGAGCCCCCGTTGTGTCCCTCCCTTCCCCCAAGTATCAGTGTTAGTCTCAGAAGTGGGCCTTAGTTCAAATCACAATCATCTTGGTGGAATACGATTAGTCTTACCATGTCTAGTAGTGTTTTAGTTCTCTGTCTCCGGGGAGACGTTACCTCTCCGGTACTTCCTCGAGCCCTTCACCCGCTTTCCCCTGGGGCCCAGGATGCGCCACCCTCGGTCCTCCCGTGTCGACTGTTCCCTATTATCTTCTTCTTCCCGAGGGCCAAATAATTTGGAGATACATGCCTTAATTTCTTTTTCAAAGGGAGAAGGGGTAGCCCCATCTGTATTAGACGCTCTTTTCCTTCAGCCATTTGGTTAGTGGTCCACACATACGCCTGAGGGCCAGTGTCAGTAAGGATAAGTCCTGATGTATGGTTATTTGGGCACCGTCTAGATTGATTATCCCGCTGCCCCTAGCTTTCTCAAGGACTGTGGTCTTGTTTTGGAAGCGTTGGAACCGGGCAAGGACCGATCTCGGCCTGCCCGGGGGAACCCCGGCTCTATGGATCTGTTCCGTTTTAGGTTTGTCTATTGCAACTAAGAGCTTGATGATGTCATGTAGCGTCTTCTTGAGATCGCTTTCGGTTTCCCCTTGTTCCGGAATCTCAAAAATACGGAGGTTGTTGCTTCTTTCTCTATTTTCGAATTCATCCATCTTGAGCTTGAAGTCCTCCTCTCGTTGCTCTAATTCAGTTATCCTCTGCTCGAGCTGTGCCTTTAGAGTGTCAATGGACGCTTGGTAGTTTTCCACTCCGTCGAGACTTTCTTCCATGTTGTCTAGTCTCTGTGTAATCTTGTAAATTTTACCTCCTATGTTGGTTGCCATGGATCTAATTTCTCCCAGCAGGGCTGCAATGTCCCCTTTCGTGGCTGCCGAGTCGCTTCTTGCGGTGTCCATCGTTGCCATAATTGAGTTGTCGAGCCAAGTAGGTGTGGTGGTGTAGGCAAAGATGGCTAATTTTTGTTGCACGCTCATGTGATATTGGGAGGTATGCTGGCACTGGGTTGTGGTCGCACAGAGGGCAGTTTGATTCAAACGTATATTGAACGTTGAGGTAGGGTATCACCTTGTTTTCCTAAGCAACAAGATGTGAGGTACCTCACTTACCCTCTTTTCAGAGGTTTACCAGTATCGCTTTTGGTGGGAGGTTCTGTTAAATCTATAGATGATCTGCGACCGGGGGGGGGGATTCATCGGTATCTTCTCGATCTGTGGTTTTGTGCTCATTTTTCCCCCACTGCACTTTCTCCTTTCACCTCATGTGTGGGGTGGTCGATTGGGTATTATACGGTGAGGCTCCGCTGGATGGTAGGAGGGTGACTTCAGAATTGTTCCAGGACTATTCCTCGGTGTTCCACCCACTCCAAGGTTTACACGTGGCTCTAGTTTGGATTCCACTTAGGGAGGGGAGAGGAGTGGTGGTGCCTGTGGATTCCAGGTAATACTTCCCGTCTTGGTGTGCTCATGGGAGTGTTCCAGATGGGAGTGCCGTGCACGTTTCCCCCTCAGCAAGAGGGTATGTGACCACTTAATGCCTGGTGGCTTAGTTTGTTTAGGGTCTCATTGAATCCCATGGAGCAGGACCATCAGGGCTCACGTGCTTTCCCCCCCTCTGCAATGTCGAAATGAAGAAGGCAGCGATCTTTTGTTTACCAGTCCCTGTTGAGGCACAGATTGTGTGGAGAAGTGTTGGACCTGAGCTGCTATTCGGCCCTTTTCCGCTCCCTGGCCTCCTGGATGTGATTCTACAGTTGTTCCGGAGTCTGCCCCTCCTGCGAAGCAGCAAGTAATCCTGTTTTTTAGAGTACCCGGTGGTGCCCTCAAGGATATTGCAGTGCGCTCGTGACTCCCGAGAGCGGTCTGCGTGATGCGGTATGGAGCAGCAGGGACACGGAGGCATGGGTGCCTTTGTGCAGCCACCCGCCTCGCAGTCCCAACGTGTCACGCACCCACAGGGGCTCTCAGGCTGCCTCAGAGGGAGGCACTTCGGATCGTTGTGGTCACTGAAAGAGTCACAATGCGCCTAAGGGTGCCGGACGCGGCTCCCGGGCCCCCACTTCTGTTATGTCGCGGGCAGGGGATTTTCCAGGAGCTTCCACAACCGGGTCGGTTCAGGGCCTCCTACTGCGCCCCCATGGACAGTGGGGGGGGGAAACAATTGCTGCGCATATCCTACCGCGTGGCGCTACTCCAGCACAGATGAGGAACAGGTCAGGCTTCCTGTGTTAGCAGTCTTGACGTTTCTCGGTTAAGGGTCTTGACTTCACCGGTTCGTCTCCACACTGGTGTTCCTTGCAGAGTTTCACTGTGGGCTGGGATAGTGGCAATATGTTGGTCCCGCGGGCTCCGTCAGCGGGTCTGTGGACAGCCCTTTCACCTCAGTAAAGACCTGCCAGCTTGGTTTCGTTTTCTTCCGTGGATGTTGTGGACTGGAGTTTCGAATGCCGATTTCGGGGGGCTCTCCGCTCCAATTCTCACCGAAATTTCTCTCGGTGCTGAGGGAGGTCTTCACAGCACTGTCTCTCGCTTGTCTCCTGCGGGGGGGTCCAAAAAGTGGAGGCTCAACGGCAGAGCTCACGCAGAGAGCATGGACATCTCTGCGCACACCAGTGACCAATCTAGGTGTCTTATTCTAATCGATAACCATACTCTATCAAGTGTACTCCGAGACCCCCGGCCGGCCCATAGAGCCGAGGCTTGCTCAGAAGTACTTTAAGACGAGATAGCTGCACCCTTGAGATGGATTGGGGTGCAGATTCATTACTTCAACACCAATCAATAAGGACAACTCAATGGTTTGGCAAAGGGAGTCCATTTAATGACAAGTACAGAAAACGGGGAGTCACAGATGTCGTCACGGATGTTAGCAGTGATGCGATCATCCTTCTCGCTTCAAACTGCAACGAACTTCATACAAGTTGTAACATTTAAACTCAAAAATTGTCATCACTGACGTGTAACACTCAAAAGTTAACATGCAATTATATTGGTTAGGAAAAGGTAACTTTACTATAGGTACTATATCTGTATATGGTAACGGAGTGAGGGGATTGGGTAAACTCTGTCAGGTGGGCATCTAAGCCCTTCCTTCAAAGTGACTGCTGTAGATGTCACTAAAAGTATGACGTCTCATTGGTTCTACTAGCTATAGGACCCTAGATTATTTGGTCCACTGTGATTGGGTTGGCACCAAGCCCATGCATACTTTTCCACTTCGCTTAGCAGCACGCAGAATGGTCGGCCAGATGTGGGGTGCCCCTGAGTTACCCGGCCTTCCTCCGATTATGGTTACAATCAATCATCATTTTAGTGTCAATTAGTTGACTGTGGTTGGCCTCGAGACTGCATCTTCTGTCTGGAAGAGTTCCGATATCTCTGCCTGGTCAGTTGGCAAGTGTAGGTGTGAACCCTTGCTTCTTATTACTCGGATGGTCACGTGATTCCTACACCTTGAATTTGTCTCTTTTCTCTTAATTTGTGTATTTGATTCTCATTTAGCCTGCCACCTGCCTACGTCTTCTTATCTTAACCTTTCAGAGGCAGGATAGTTTCAATTAGATGTAGCTACTGTTTGCTTCTTTTATAAGTATGATCTTGGCTTTCCTGGCACGAGTTGCCTCTGCCGAGTTTCGATTCAGCCATCTCTTCTCGTTTTGCTAAATATGAATCTTTTCTCATTTGGCCTCTAGTAACCTGGGTTGATTCTGCTTTTTGTGCAAAGTAGAAATACACTTATAATACTGTGCTTTATTTTCAGGTAGATTATGTATAATGGGCTTGCCACACTGTTCTTCTACTAATCATAGCAAGCCGCACTGTTTTCTTAGCTTTCTTGCGGTTCCAAGCATATTTTCAGGTGTAAGCTGGTCACTAGCTCCATCTTGCTTACAGCTTAAAGTTCTTTGCATTTCGACATTGTCCTTTCACTTTAGGTTCACAATATTCTCATTCATGGCGTTTCGTCTTTGTGTCATTCTCTGGTCATCATTTCTTCTATCTGTGAGTCAGTCCAGGTTCTTGTGACGTCACCATTCGTCTTCCATTAAGACCTTTTTGGTTTCTTCCGGGACTGTACTTAGGCAATCTTTATTTCGTCTCATTTGTTGGTAGGGTTTCCTCAATGGATACCTTTCTGTCCATGGTTTTCTTGGTATTGGTACTTCAATAGGTGCTGTTCTTCTGATAGGCACTGGGCAGAGCCCTACTGCGGCTATCTGCTGGTCTGTTTACTCATCATACGTAACATATCTCGGTGTGAACGTTCCTGGTGCTTCGAAATGGACGATTGGAGTGCAGGCTTTATTTGGGACCGCCTCTACAGATGTTTACCAAAAAACACAACTCAATCCCAGCAATTGGTAAATACTCGCAGGTTTTATGCCCAACATGTTTCGGTTCCAAAACCATTTATGGAACATTCTTCAGGGGCTACCATGTGGCCGCTTGTGTTCCTTTATTGACTATTACTGTCTCATTCTGTTAGTGGAATGCTTCTTAATCCCTCTATTTACATTGGCAAGACGCACATCATCCACTGTTAACCCCTTAACTGCCATGGGTATTTCCCCCCAGAGCCAAGGCCTTTTTTGGTGATTTCGGTATGTCGCCATTCAATGCTTTCTAACCTTTATGTTACATGAGATATCTCGGACAAATTTAGCCCCTTTTCTTCCAACAGGTAGGCGGTCGTAACGCCACCCAGGAATCCTAGTTTGCTCTAGGGGGGTGAGAGAAAATAACCAAAAAGGGAGACAATTTTGGGTTTTTTCAAAAAATGCCAATAAAATGATGTACAAAGAAGCCCATGTTTTTTTTTCCTTGTAAGAGCTAGGAACAAATGGTTTGCTTTGCTGAATTTCCCATTTTCCTGGCTTTCAAGAACAGGTTGAGTGGAAACGGAATAAAAACTTATTTTGATATGGTCATCAACCGTTTTGTGAGAGGTAGGCGATTTTGGCCTTTTTTTCCAATAGGACATGCGTGGACGGAATGGAAGAAAAGGGTAGGAAAGCTGAATGGGAGGACAGAAAGGCATACATTTCTGAAAAGTAGACAAAATTCCAAGTTTAGGAAGGGGTGATTTGGGAAAAATTCCATCGTTTGGGGAAAATTGGAAAATTACAGAACAAATGTATGTGGTGGACATGGTTGGCCCGGTACGGCAATGGCTCCTGTGAATTTTGAGAAAAACAAAGCTTCACTACATTCCCCCGACACTTCCAGTTTGGAAATCACACATCTTTTGTAATATTTCACAAAACAAGCAATACCACAAGCCAAAAATGTAGCCATGGTACACAGGAGTTTTATACTTACGGCCTAAACAGACGTACTTAGCATGTGTAAATAAGGAAAACAAATGTGGTGAGGAAGGGCAAGCATACATTTTTTGAAAGAGCACAGGCAGTCATTGTGAAGGGTAGGTGTCTTGTGCAGTGTTCCGAAAGTGTATAGTGCCTAAAGCAATGGCTAAATGTAGGTACCATTTGGGAAATGAAAGGGTTGTGTGACAAAGGGCAGCAGCAAATGGGTCGATACGTTCTGAAAACCATGCAAACACAACAAATTTCGTACCTTCCTGCGTTCCCACAGGTGTCCCAATGAAAACAGTACCCCACATGTGTGGGTGCACCTACCTGGGCGCAGAAGGAAAAGCCTAAAACACGGGTAACCCCAAGTCTTTCGGCACAGCATATTTTCAGGACTTTTGCTCATGCGGACAACCTACAGATTTGGGCCTAGGGTGTTAAAGCCACCAAGGAGAACAGGGAACTCCATGTATTTCCGAAAAAGAGGACACCTGTGGGAATCCACAGAGGTCTGACTTACGCCAATCGGCCCAGAATTTATTACCCAGTACCCCCGGCTCCTAGGAAGGGCTGCACGAGGTGCCCCGCCTCCCCCCTCCATTTGGGGTGGGGGGGTGAGGGCCACAGTGGATGGGGCAGTAGGTTTTGGGCACCGTGGGGGCAGATGGGCACACTAATGTGCCCTGCCACCCCCATTCCCCCATTTCATCTTATTATTTTGGGTTTTGGCTCCTCCCTTGGGGCAGACGGGTACCCATCTGGCCCCAGGAGGGCCCAAACCTGCAGCCTTATCCTTGGGGGGCCCTCCCCACACATGTCTGGTGCCCCCACCCCAAATGGATAGGGGGGGGTCTCATGTAGTAAGTACTCCTGGGGCAGATGCCCCTTCCAAGGGGCAGAAATCTGCCCCCAGCGAGGGCTACATTATGTGCCTCCCCATCCACTTTTACTAAAATCTTTTTTTCCAACGACAACTCCCTCGATCTTCGGGTTTCAATAAAGCTGGAGATCGAGGGAGAGGTAGACAGGCTCTTACCTTCTATCCTCACAGCGGCAGCCGAAAAAGGCTGCCGCGGTGAATTTACTTTCAGTTTCATGTCAGCGTGCATTACGCATGCCAACGTGAAACTGAAGGTAATGCAACCCCTGGGTCATCAGGACGGACCTCCCCCTCATATAGCCCGGGGGATGCATTACAGTTTTTTGCCTAAAAGGACAAGTTATCTCGTCCTTGGCAACATAGAGGTAATGTCAAGGACGAGATAGCTTGCCCTTGGCACTAAAGAGGTTAAATTTGCTTGACTAATGGAGCCACAAATACATCTCTCAGCCCAATCGTGTCAGTGTTCCATCTGCCTAACTTGTCTTCGTGTCAGATTCTGTCTTTAATTTGCGCCTGAGTTTGTTTGTTTATTTATTTGTATCGCGCGCCAGACCCAGAGGTATCGGGGCGTGACACAGGGCGCAACACAGCTTACGTTTTTCATTTTTCGGTCTCGGTAGGGATCTGCAGAGAGGCACTGAACATGGTAGATGGTGTACAGCGAGTGGAATAACACAGTTCGCTCATAAAGATTGTCAGGGAGTTGCTGGGGGTCTCGGGAGGAGACACGTGGGCTTTAAAGGTGCATGGTGTTCAGTGCAATAACACGGCTCTCATTTGTGTGAAATATATCAAAAAATCTTTTTTTTTTTCTTTGCGTTTTCTCTTAACTTTGCTTCTCTCTTCATATTCTTTGGGGGGGGGGTCTAGTTCTGTTTCACACATGAAATTTCGAACACCACTTGTAATACTTGATGTGCATGAATGTTTGTGATTTACGAGGGCGCTAAAACTATAGGTTTGATGAGACAGCCTTAAGAGAGATTAAATATATCCTAGGTAAGAAAGTGGTGTACACACAGGGTTATGAAAGCACTTTGCACCATAGGAGACCCGCAGAAGGTTTAGAGGACTCTGCTGAAACAATCCAGTTCAGGAATTTCACTAGGCAATCCCCAGGAAGGGAGATTCCAGAGGTGAGTGCTGTCACCAGCAGAGAAGGTTGCACTTCTGGATGGGCTAGTTCTTCACGGGAGCCGTAAAGTCATGGAACAAGCGAACAAACCCTTGCAGGCAAGGTGGGCGATCCCATCGAAGGATAGTAGAGTGAAGGATCTTCACCGGAATGCCTTTGAGACCGCTTATGGACTAAACTTGAAGATATGGGCTGCCCCTGGGGACTACTTTTCTATCTCAGACTTTTACTGTTTATCAAAACACCACAGTTAGACTTAAATTAGATCAGGAAGGACATTTGACTAAACAGGTGCAGCAGAATAGGGGGGGTAAAACAAGGGTGCGTTACGGCACCACTAGTTTATAACCTATGTGTACATGATATACCAATGGCATTATCAGCTGCGAAAAATTGTCCCCCCAAAATGGGAGAATCCCCTTGTGTAGTGTTAGCCTACGCGGACGATCTGGTCATACTAGATAACACCATAAGTGGACTGCGTAGGTCTGTGATGGTATTGTGGCAATATGTCAGTGACAATGGTTTAACTATTAATTTAGAGAAAACCAAAGTACTGAGATATACCTACAAAAGAGTTACCCGGGTCAACCTGGTGGTGGGTAATACAACTATAATCTATGCCCCTTCTTATTATTACTTAGGGGTAGAATTTGAACCCGATGGGGATTACAAGGTCTGTAGACAGACACATACTATCAAAGCAGCCCAAGCCACAGCTCTGATGGCCAATTTCACCTGTAAACAGGGTGGCTTTACGCTATGGGCAACATGTCAATTATATGTCCAAGTGTTTATTCCCATGATTACCTATGGCCTGGAGGCCTTGCTAACCTTTGATCTGGCTTGGCTACAGGTCATCGAAGGTAAATTCTGGCGACGGATCTTCAAGTTGCCCCCTGGTGTGCCGATGGCCCTTTTAAGACTAGAATTAGGACTTCCCTCCCTAAAAGCGGTGGTATTAAAAAAGAGAGCAGGGTTCTTTCTGAGCATGATTAGTGCTACCTCCAATCCCTTATTGACGGCAGTCCCATCAGGAACTAACTAAAAGTTACATCACTGGCATATTTTTCGAACCCATGATAAAATGCTTAGCGGTGATAGGCTGGACCCACAGAGGAGTCAGCTTTGCGAAGGTAGTTCAAATTGCACTTGGAAGGCGGGTTGCCTTATATTTATTTATTTTACATTTTTAAAGCGCTCACACATCCCGCGGGCATTGAGGCACTGTTACAGAAATGTTTTTTTTAGTAATTGTTTTTTTGTGTCTTAGTTGCATATTTATAATGCGCTTAAAAACCCAGAGGTTTCTAAGCGCGGACCTGGGGATCGAACCTGTTGCTTTGTGTAGTCGTCTTCCTTCCAAGGCCCGCACGTTGCCGCTGAGCTATCCTCCCGGGATTGGCTAGAGAATTTTGCCCAGTTGAGCACATTGAAGAGCTATCAGTTTGTTCAGTTTAGAAACTATAACTTCATGCAGCCACAGACTTATTTGAACCTCTGCCCATCTAAAAGGCTCAGACGATTTATCATTCTTCTTAGATTGGAACAGTTACCAACTATGATGGTCTTGGGGAGTTGAGTAAAGATTCCCACTAAAGACCGATTTTGCCGCCTTCGTAAGCAAACGGACAAACTAGAGACAGCCAGACATTTATTAACTGAATGCCAAGCCATGACTAATGCTATTCAGTTGTTACTCAGTAAATATGTGCATAACCTGGAAACCATGAAAGATATGTCCTTTTGGTGTTATTGTACAAATTCGTGGAATATGAGCTTATTAATTGCCCTTTACAATATATGGTTAAAGGTTGAATATAAATTAGGAGCCATGCCATGAGATCTTGATAAGATAGTAATAATTTTGCCTGCTCTAGGGGAAATTTTTGGTGATGCGATAATACTATTGTGGATATCTACATTCATTGAATGAGTTCATATAAGAACCAAAGTGGCAAATTAGCTCACGTAGGAACTAGTTTATTTTTATTTTATTTTTATGAAATTGTAATGCTATGTGATTCATTGGATAAGTTTTATGTATTTTATATTTTTGAAGTATTAGAGTGTGTGTTTAATTGGTGTATATTGGGATATGATGTTTAGTACATAAATTGTTCAATTGTTTTGTTATAATGGATTATTATTTGTATAATATGTGTAAAGTTTGAGTTTTCTTAAACTAAATCACATTAAATAAGTAAAATTACTAGGGTGGCTTGTGTTGTATAACAGTATGGACAGGCAGCTGGATGGGCAGCATTTGCAGCAGTTGTGCTGACTGGATCACGGCAATGGACATGATCCCCTCTGGTCAGGACAGAGGCAGGGTTTTGCTGTCCGTTTCAGTCCCAGGAGATGTTGGTGCAGCGCTTTTATGGTCATATTTGGGTCACTCATTTTTCTTTATGCTTCAGGAGCAAATCCCAGCAGTTGTTATGGTGTAAATACCTAATGCAGAGGATCTGCCTGTTTGCCAATGTAGGGGTTAGTGGTTACCCCTACCCACTAATCATACACATATGCATCCCTCAAACATGGGTTGGCCAGCCAATCAGTGCTGGATACTACACACAAGCCAGGCATTGCCCCTGACAAAATTAGGGAATTTGATTCCAGAGGAATTCCCGACATCCAACCCCTCCAAATACTTGTAGATAACACCTGTGAAGCAGGCATGGTATCACAATTTAAGACACATACACAACATGTACATGTTTCGAAAACCTTTACTATTTTGGACTGCTGTTGGAGACTTCCTGTCTGGCCCTAACCCTATAATGGGAGTAGTCTCGACCATAAAAGTAAACCAAATAGTCCAGGTCAGTCTGTCACATCAAAGAGAATAATCTGTCTCATAAATCTATGTTTGCCCTCACGCTTTTCAACAAATAAGTGTAGGGACATGTAGGTAAACCAAAAAGAGTGTATTCAAAAGTGGCAGAATGGCTATGAAAGTGGTCCTCCACTCCCTTCCCAAAGTTCCGGTCACTGGGTTATTCACAAAGTTCTTTAAGATGGGTAGAAGGCACAGTTTACCAATTTCTCACAAGTTCTTATAGGCCTCATCTACCTATACGGCTTAAAAAGCTTGATACTTAGGAGTGACAACTTTACTTATCTTCAGTTGGGCTTTCCTCGTCCCACGTGACGCTTCTCAAAAATTGCATTCCATAACAGAAAGTTCTTTCTCCTTCTTATTTGCTCAGGCCCTTCTAACCCGACTCTTTAATTCATTCAGTGTTCAACGAAAACCAAGCACAAATACATCTGTGTTTCACAATCTTCTTTGAGTCAGCTCCACCTGATAAAGCTCCGGGAAATCTCCCTTCCCCAATCTTTAGTTCTAGTGCTTTTCGTCTGTTAGAGACTTTCGCTACTGCATGGTACTATCACCCCTAAGCATGACCACTCCAACATCAGGGTTCAATAATATTTAACAGCTGCGCTTAGTTATAAACCTTCGCAACCACACAGTATTGGCACCCCTGTGTGTGACCACTCCGACAAAAACGGTTTCTCTTTACAGTTCAGTTCCAGGTTATTTAGGTGGCCTCACAGCCTCCTAATTGCACACAGCGAACACCCTTCGCTGACAATCTTTAACCTTCAGTCAGGCCAGTAACATTGTTCTGATGTGTGTAATTGAGTTCAAGTGTCTAACTTTGCCTGACCCTATTAGTGGGACAGGTCCATTGACCAGTATGGGTGGTAATCCTCAGTTTCATTCTTCTTCGTCTCAGTTGTAGGTTTCTCGGAAAAAGGGGGAGGAGGTATGGGATGTGCAATAGCCATGAAGGCAGAGGGAATATGGGCTAGGTATTTGTTAGAGACAGTGGGATACCATGTCTCGCCCTCAGGTGCCTCGTCCAGGGTATCCTTCCTTGCTTGTCCACCCCCAGGGTTGGGATCCAAATGCGATGGCCCTCCCCATGCCACCTGAATAAGGGATCCCCGGGGAATAGGTCGTGAAACACCCTTCGATTTTTCACACACCACACTTTACTTTGTAAGCTTCCAGACGCAGTTTATGTAACCAAATTAAGCCTACATGTTAATTCCCGGTCTTCACAAAATCACACACATGGGCAACAAAGTATAGTTGCCTGGATTTCACATCCCCAGAGCCTCTATTTTGGGAACATCTCTGAAGAAAAGGCCATTTGCTCATGCAGCTACTATCTTATAATTCACTTGCATCCGCACAACTGTGGGGATCATGATATTGACCCTGAGATACTATGGAGAACTTTGGTGGTAGCCCCCAATTTTTCAGGGGCCAAAGGGTTCTCAAAAGGCACAGACATAAGAGGCTCATCCAGAGTGTGATCTGAATGGAACTCACTGGGGGGAAATGATAAGGACATTACAAAGTGAAGCAATAAGTTGAGAAAACTCTGAACATAGGCAGAAAAGGTAATTTCTCCCTTACCTATCTGCATATATTTACAGAGTGAATGCAAAACAATGTTATAGAGAGTTTTGGTGTCTTTAACTTCAACTGTGGCTGTCTTCTTCCAGGAGCCATTAATGCAAGTGAAAGGACCGCTCCTGGTAGTGCAGCTCCTGGAAACAACGCTACTGTGCCTGATCAACTTTGCCAGGTGAGAGTCCAGCATCTCCAATGTTAATGAACAGATGGACTTAAATTCACTCCACTCTCTCCTCCCCTTATTGGAGGCTCAGGAGTAAGATCTGTAGCATTAAAATCTGTAGGCATCTGAGTTGTTAATATTGATTGCACAGAAAAACTTCCCAGCATAAGTGGCAGAGAGTAAACCATAATTTAATGGCCTATATGAGAAACCAGATGGTGTCTCACCCGCTAGTGCCCGGGGATCTCTCTCCCAGGTGGCCAGGGCACTGCCACCGCCTTTGGATCCAGACTCTGGGGGTGGATCAGTGCGGCAGCATCACCTGTGTGAGGGGTCTTCGCGGAGTGGGGGTGAGGCAGCCGATGGTGAGATGCGGAATTCCCCCCTTTTTTGTACATCCAACCCCTCCTATTTTGTAGGATCCGATGACCCAACTCGCCCCTGCCCCCATTTCAGCACAAACATTAGGCCGAGGAAGAGGGCGACTGATACTAAAAAGACTAACTCTTATGCATCGTACTGGACATGTCCCGCTAATCGGGTCAGGCAAAGTCAAGGCACTTGACTTCACGTGCATAGACCTGATTCCATTTAGCTCTCCTCACACAGATAAAAGGCGGAACCTAGAGACAGACTGAGCAAGGTGGAACAGGAGTATAAGCAGATATTCTGGGGTGAAGGCGAACCCACTGGAGCAGAGCGACAGACTAAGGGACGAGAGCAGCGGGCCGAAAACTCCCAAGACATCCCTACAAGAGGTCATTACCTCTACAAGGCTGCGAAAGACACGTGGAGTAGGCCAGATCCCAATATCGAAGACTTCATTTTGTTCCGAGGACACCAACGACCCTCCCGGATGAACGACAGGTTCCTTGATTCGTGAATTGAAAATTGAAAAGCAAGAGAACACTGCACACAGCCAGTGAGTTGGCAAGTGACCTGAGAGACCGGTGTGTGCTAAGAAAGATTGAAGTTTGCAACAATATATCGCAAGTGAAGCCGGCCCGCGTGTGGATGTGAGGCGAGGAAAAGCAGACATGCAAATTAACTTTAAAGCAAGAACATCTGTGGTATCAGCGACACTGAGTAACAGAGTGGTCATGCAAAAAAGGAGTAGCCCAGTCAAAGGTCTCTGTGAAAGGTGCATTGTTTGAGGCGATAAAAGTAAATGAACTGTAAAAGCAAACATGAACAAAGTTAAGCGTGAGAAGGGGAGAGGAAAAGCTGATCAAAGAAATCTGAGTCAAAGTGGTCCTGCGGTGGTCTGTAACAGAAGCCCTGCACATTCGATAGTCTTCGACATCCAAGGGAGACCAGAAGTGTAAAAGCTTGGGTAAGGACATTGCACTTTTGAAGAGGTCTGAGCCCGAAAGAGGGGGAAGACTGGAACAGGAGTCTTTAACATGGAAAGTCAGGAGGCCCTCAATCCACCTTCTTTTTTTTTTCTTTTTATCTTTTTTTTTTGTTTATTAACCCAATTAGGGCTTTTTACAAAATCGATGGTCCATGATGAACTGTCTTTTGTCATGCCGCGGCTACTCAATACACCACTCTGAGTTCTGAAGGTCGGGTTAGAGGTCGCCAGCCGACCAGCTTAGAGAAGGGCCAAGGGCACTTGCTTTTATAAGGGCTACTTCTAAGAATTTGGCGGCCGTTCTAGACCATCTTGTCGAGTCGCCAGCAATCAGTCGGAACCATATAGTTTCTTAGTCAAGTGCCCCAGGGCAAGTAATGAGTGGTGCCAGGTAAGCTGTCTCTCTGCCGATAGTGCTGGGCAAGAGGTGAGGAGATGGCGAACTGTCTCTACTTGATCGACTTTGCCGCAAATGCGGCAATTTGATGTTGCTGAGAGGGCACTGGTGGCCAAAACTTCTCTGGTGTGAAGTAGATTTAAACGGGCCCGCAAGAATAGTTTTCTCAGTTTTTTTCTCAGGGAATTTTTCACAATATCTCAGTGGAACCTTTAGGCAATTGTGTGTGGGTGGCAGATCTTGTAGTGATTTATACTGGAGTATTGTTTCGTTTGTGTTTATCCAATCTTGCTGTGAGAGTTTTGACTTTACTTGGCCAGGATTTAAGATGAGGAGGTCCTTGTTAAAGTGGACTTCTTCCAGCTTTCCTTCGATTTTTTTGCCCATTTCAATCCACCTTCCAAACAGCATCCAAGGGAACGATTACCAGATGGGGGTAGTACCTTGCAGTCTCAAATCCTATACCAACCTATACGCTTGCATGCTCATTTGGTCAGGGCCAAGGTGGCGGCGGTTGCTTTTCCGTAGCATGTCCGTTGGGATCTGATTGCAGATGCGCTATGTGGACCTCTCCATTGGTTTTCTGCAAATACTATTGCGTGGATCTAAGCCCAAGGGCAGATGCTTAGTTTGAACAAGCTCTCTTGATAAATCTTTTCAGTTAAAGGTGGAAAGGGGACAGGACGTAGGAGTTAGGAAAGTTTACTCACCATAGTGACTGCTGTGCTAGTAAATAGCCCCCTTTCCTCCAGATGTTGGCACCCACCCGTTAAGTGTCTTCGCTTCAATGAGAGCCGACCTCAATGGATGGAAAAGGACTGAAGGGCGAGGCCCAGAGCCAGGATTTGGAGAGGCAGGGCCTGTTGCCATGCATGTGCAGGGCATGGCATAAAAATAAAATAACCCTTTTTTTGGGTGATTTGCGCATTGACATAAATGTCCCTAAATCCAAGATACTTGTTATTAATCAATGCAGGGCACCTGCCGGTGTGGTTCTTAAATAGTTCTAGATTGGAGGTGGTCTCAGAATTTAAGTATCTAGGTGTTGTTTTAAGAACAAAGACATCTCTTGGTTTAGCAAATCAGGCACTTAAGCTCAAAGCTATTGCTGCTGCAACAAAATTGTGCATTTTGGATAGGAAATATGGTAGTTTCTCCCTTGGTCTACGGAGCGGAGGTGCGGGAAGAAGGGCTACTTTGGGCCAGGTTTGAGTCACTTATATGGCAGCGACCGATGGCACTTCCATTAGGTCCCCTTATGGCGGCCTTACGTCATATCCTCGGCCTTGTTTCTTTAGACGTATTGGTGACTTGGTGTAGGATTCTTTTAGCTAGGAGTATTTTTGTACCCTCGTGCTTTTTCCCTTTTTGTGCACCTTAATGCTCTTTTTATGGTGGGTACCTCTGAATTCTTGGATTCAAGCTATTTTAGTTACTATGGAAGCAAATGGTATACTGTTGGAAGATTTGGAGTATACACCTTCCAGGGTTAAGGTGAAATTATTTGAAAATGCCTGGATCACCAATAATGACTGTCTTGAGACTTATAAAATCGTCTCTCGATTCTCTTGGGTTATGAAACCATACAATCGAATTCAGAAATATGAGAAGATATCCATCCAAACAAGCAAAGGAGTGTTGGCTGCGTTTTAGATTAAATTTGCTTCTGACTAACAAAGTCCTTGGTGCAAGGAATAGATTGGCGAAGGAACAGAATAGTATTGAGACAGTTAAGCATGTAATTATTATATGTCCCTTTGCAATCCAGACCTGCGGCATCCTCCACTTCCGCGGCTACACAGGTCCTGGGCAAAGAGGATAAACTTCTTGACTCCCTTGGGAGGAAGATTTTTGCTAACTCAGCCCTGCAATTGCGGCAGGCAAATGCAGAACTGGTGTTAGCGAGGGCGAATATGAAAATGTGGAAAGGTCTGACGGAGTTTGAGGAATTTATCCCCGCTGAAAAGCTTGAGGACTTTAAGGCGGGCTTGTCGGATGCCAGGGTCCTGGCTCAGGATCTGCTGGAAGCGGCGGCTCATCGCGTCATCACTTCGGCTTGAATCTTATGGTTGGTGTGGATACTTCCCGTCAGGCTTGGCTGCACGCCACCAAGTTCTCTAAGGAGGTGCAGGATAAGGTTTTGGATCTGCCGTTTGACGGCAAGGAGCTTTTTCATTCCACAATGGATGTGGAGCTGACCAAAACAAAGGATAGCACCCAGACCACCAAGTCCTTGTCTGTCCTGGTGAAACCACCTTTTAGGACACAGAGACTGTTGTCACAGTCCCGGCCCTCTTTTGGCATTAGGGGATTTCTGGAATTCCCGCCAGAGGCAGCAACGGAGTCGATATTTCTCCCGCTCATCAGCCTCCTCCTCAGGTTCAGGTGGTGCCGCCACCGAGAAGCCAGCAAAATGAGGGTTCTCTGTGCTCGCACGAGACCCCGGTGGGAGGACACATTGTGTCTCATTGGGAGGCATGGCAGACCATTACCGAAGACCGGTGGATCTTGTCAGTCGCTCGGGCGGGTTTCCGCTTACTCCTTCCCCTTACCCCACCCATCAATCCTCCTTTCCAGCAGTCGGCGTCGTCCTCCCTCAAGGCCGAGATCCAGAAATTGCTGGATCTCAGACCGGTGGAACCTGTTCCCCTAGGGGAGCGAGGGGAGGGCTTCTTCTCTCGATGTTTACGGTGCCCAAACCGAACCAGGCTGGCCTGCGCACCATTCTAGACCTTTCTTAGTTCAATCTTTTCCTACCCCCAAGAGAAATTCAAGATGCTCACGCCTGGTCAGATAAGGTCCTCTTTAGAGATGGGCAATTGGCTCAGCGTGGTGGACCTTCAGGATGCATACATGCATATTCTGATCTGGAATCCACACCAGAGATGCCTGCGTTTCTCTGTGGGAGAGGAGTATTTCCAGTTCTGAGTGCTTCCTTTTGGCCTCAGCTCGGCTCCGTG
Source organism: Ambystoma mexicanum (assembly GCF_040938575.1). Taxonomy (NCBI): domain Eukaryota; kingdom Metazoa; phylum Chordata; class Amphibia; order Caudata; family Ambystomatidae; genus Ambystoma; species Ambystoma mexicanum. Next base: position 1,255,700,110 of record NC_090933.1, on the reverse strand, counting down.
TGTCTTTACGAAGAGGATGTCGGTGATTGCAGCTTATCTTCGTCTGTAGGGTATCCATGTGTATCCCTATTTGGGCGACTGGCTGTTGCGCAGCCTTTGCCCGCTGAAAGCCGCGTGCAATCTTCAGTCTCTCCTCCAGCTCCTGTTCCATCTTGGGCTGTCGGTGAACTGGCGGAAATCTTCCATGACGGTCTCTCAGGACTTGATCTTCCTGGGTTTTTGCTGGAACACGTTAGACTGCAGAGTTTACCTGACCAAGGACAGAATGGCGGATCTGTTGGCCACCTGTCAGATATTTACGCAGTCGGAGAGCATGTCAGCCTGGTGGTTCCAGAGGCTTCTGGGCCTCATGGCCTCTTGTGTACTGACTCTTCCTCTTGCTCGACTCATGATGAGGCGGACTCAAATGGCTCTTCGGAGCTCTTGGCGTCAGGCGGTGGATACGGACTCTAAGATGGTTTTGATTCCGGCTTCCATGAGAGCGGACCTGGTGTGGTGGTCGTCTCTCAGCAACCTGGCGGTAGGTGCAGCGTTTCAAGACCCCACCCCGATGGTGACAGTCACGACGCATTCCTCCCTCTTAGGGTGGGGTGCGACGTTGGATCTTCTTCAGGTATCGGACCTTTGGTCGCCCCAGGACAAGCTCCTTCACACGGACAATGTCATGTCAATGTATTACATCAACAAGCAGGGGGGCATCAAGTCTCCTCCTCTTGTGGATCTGACCATTCAGATTTGGGAGTGGGCGGTTCGGCATGGTGTGTGGCTGGTAGCAGTACACATTCTGGGCCAGCTGAACTTCACGGCGGATGCCCTCAGTCAGCAGACGATGGTCAGCTACGAGTGGGAATTGAAAGTGGAGATCCTCTCACAGATATTCCAGTGTTGGGGCACTCCAGAAGTGGACCTCTTCGCGCAACATTGGCAAACAAGAAACTTCCTCTGTATGCCTCCAGAAATGGTCTGGGAGCCTCCTCTCTGAGGGATGCTCTCGAGATTCCTTGGCACAACATGAGGGCCTATGCTTTCCCGCCTCTGCCTCTGATTCATCGGATGATTTGCAATCTGAGGAACACGATGAGCTGTTCTCTCCTGCTCATAGTCCCGTGGTGGCCGGCCAGGTTCTGGTTCTCAGAGCTTCAGCATATGTCGGTGTGTCCACCGGTCAGGCTAACGGTGAGTCCCGATCTGCTTCACCAGAACGATCGTCGGCTGTTGCACCCCTCTCCACAATCATTCAGCTTGGTGTCATGGTGCCTGAGTTCAGGTCTTTAGAGCATCTCAATCTGTCGGCTGATAACATGCGAATAATTCAGGCAGCCAGGAAGCCCTCGACGGGGTCTCAATATACGAGCAAGTGGCTTTGATTCTGCCACTGGTGCTTAGCCTCACAGCTGGGCCCCAGGGTGGCTACGATTGACACAGTGCTGTCCTTCGTGTCTCACTTAGCAGAATCAGGCGTTCATGTTCTGTCATACAGAACTTATCTTTCAGCGATAGGCGTCGACCTATCTACGGACCAGTGCTCCTATTCACTGTCAAATCCGGTGATTAAGAGGCACTTTGCAGGCTTGACGCGTCTTTATCCCCCTGTTCGCAAACCGCATCCGATGTGGGATCTGATTGTGGTCCTTAACGCTTTGTGCCATAAACCGTTTGAACCTATGGCTACGGTGGACCTTAAGCACGTTTCGTGGAAGGTGTCTTTTTTGGTTGCCGTTACCTCAGCAAGGCGTGTGAGTGAGCTCCAGGCCCTGTCGGTGGAGCATCCCTTCTTGGTTTTCCACAAGGATAAGGTGGTCCTACGGACGAATCCCTCTTTCCTGCCAAAGGTGGTCTCTGATTTCCATCTAAATCAGTCAATCTCCCTACCGGTCTTCTTTCCAAACCCTGCTTCAGAAGCGGAAAGGGTTCTACATTGCTTGGAAATTAAAAGGGCTCTTAAGTTCTATCTGGACAGAACATCTGAATTGAGGAGCTCTTCTCAACTATTGGTGACTTTTGGTAACCCACAAGGTAGGCAGGCCTCTAAGGCGACTATCTCCAGATGGAGTGTGGCCTGTATTACGAAGTCTTACACTGTTCAAGGTCTGCAGCCTCCTAAAGGTATTCACACGCACCTGGTGCGGGGCAAGGCAGCTGCTGTTGCCTTTCAGAAATATGTCCCTTGCGAGACCATCGCAAAGGCGGCTACATGGGCCTCCCCATCGGCTTTTAGTAAACATTATTGTCTAGACCTGAGCTCCAGATCTGATGCTTTTTTGGCCAGGCTGTGCTGAAGAACCTTTTTCAATAAGGGATTTTCCATCCACCCGTAGTTCCTGTGAGCAGTGCTTGGGAATCTCCCATAAGTATGGAGGAAAGGGGACGGGACGTAGGAGTATAACTAGGTTACTCACCGTAGCGGCCACCTTACTCCTAGTCCATAGTCCCCTTTCCTCCATACGCCTGCCCGCCGTCCCCTCTAATAAGGTTCCTCTGGTGTTGCTTAAAGGTCTCTGACCTGGCGATAGAAAAGGACTGATGGGCGATGCGCAGGGTGGAGCTAAGATGGGCGGGGTTACGCCGCATGCAGTACCCCGCAAAAAAGAGAGGAAGGACTAAAATGTTGATGCTTTTACTAAGTGCTCCGGCCCCGTCCCATAAGTATGGAGGAAAGGGGACTATGGACTAGGAGTAAGGTGGTCACTACGGTGAGTAACCTGGTTATTCTCCTGTTACTACCTGGAACATAGTGCTCCAGAAATTTAGAGTGAGCTGGAGTTTTTTTTATGGATATTGACTACTTCACAACGGCAATTAAGGTTCTTCTAGTTCTCTGAGCCACTGAACATGGCCATCCTTTCATCTTTTTCTCTAACTGTTCATCTAGGTCTGGTGCTTAATGCCGCCCCTACTTCTCCGGACTTTGCTGCTTGCTCTTTCTCTGGATGCCATGGAGATAATTCAGTTGGCTAGGAAACCTTCCACCATTTGGTGCGACTACCGCAACCTTTCTTTTGTCCTCTGGACAATCTTTTATATTTAGTTCTGAGACTATCAGTACTGAGATGCTGTATTTATTTGTGAATTACCTGTATTGTTGCAATTTCACACATCACCTTAAAGTGAAGTGCATTTGGGATACTTTGTATCCTTATATCTTTATATATTCTGCAATGGCTTTTTGGTTACTTTTACAATGTAGCGAGGAGGAGATGGTGACAGTGGATATTCATCTACCGAGTTTTAAAAATGTTACTGTAGCACTTTTGCATTTACCGCAAATGGCTATGTAGTATGGGTAGGACCCTAGGATTGCTGTGCCGCAAGGCTTTTGGTCATCTATGGACATTCTGTCCTTTGGCCTTCTAACTGCCATCTTTGGTACGGAATTGCCATATATGGAAAGCCCTTTCCCAGGGAAAGCTGCTTCTTTCCCAGGCTAAGAGGCACTTTGTGTGTGAGCCCGGATGTGAGGGCTGGAACTGTCTGGTCCCAGTACACATCGAGGTGCCTGAATGTCTGTTGCTGGGCAGATGCTGTGGGCAGTTTGCTATCCATGGTTGCCATTGGCGGTCTTGAGCGAGCTCTCTGCCCTAATCTTGGAAAGCAGGGCTCTTGCAGCCATTCGACAGATCATAGGAGCCCAGACCCCTGCAAAGAAGTGCAGCTTGCTAACAACTCTGCAGCTGACCAGCATGAACTCCTTTGAAGCCCTGCTCCACTGTCCTGATATCAAGAAGTAATTTGTTGATACTTCGACCCTGGACTGGTAGGAACAACCATTCTCAACCACTGTTCGTGGATCCGTGCCTTATGAGACTTCTGAAGTGTCCCTGGACCAACTGGTGGACTGACCAGTTTTCTCCTGGGCTACCTTGCTGCTGCCGTCACCATTCCGTCACTGCCACCATTCCGAGTGCATCCTTGGAACTTGGAGGATTTTCAACTTGTGTAACAAGTCGCCTGCTCCTGCATTGTCAGCCTTCTTGCATTAACAGAAGCTGTGCTGGGCCTGCTCCCTTGTTCGTCCACTGAAGATCGCCTGTTGATGCCTGATCATGTTGACTCCCATTGTAGCTTGTCTTCATAGCTCCCTGGAGGTGTCCTGAGATGGTCTGCCCTGCATTTGGGTGTTCTGCTGGAATCTGTATAGAACTGAGTCCTAAGCACTGCTATCAACGGAAATGAAATCCTATGTCCGAGTGATCTCTGCACCCACGACCTCTGCGTGGGCCTCCATCCAATGGACTAAACACAGACAGCTATGTCCCCAATGCTATCCGGAACCCCCACAGTGGTCTCTGGAAGAATCAGACTCAGGGGGGTAAGCTACAATACCTGTTTCTGTCCCCACCCTGTTCTCCATAGGATTACTTGGTCGTAAAGTCCTGTCACATAATCCCTCTCTTATGACTTTAATCGGTGGAGGGCCTGATCAAGGATCTCTTCCTAGGCCTATCCTTGTGACTGGGATTGAATGCATTTACTTACCTGAACTTTATCTAACTTTTTGACTCTTTTAATTATAAACTCTGGCATCGCCAGTTTCTTAATAAACACACTTGTGAAGTTTAAACTGTGTAACTTGTGACTTTTGGGCACCAGCCCCAAACCATTTTAGGATTGGACTTTTTAAGAGCTTGGGAATCTGTTCTATGGTAATTGTGAAGTCTCTTTACTACTTTCTATGCATGTAAGTACTTACCTGTGGTTCACTGGTTATTGAAATATAATACTTTATTATACCTCCTTAAGATTAATGTATAGCTCCTATTTTATGGTGTTGGTGTGACAATATCTGACTAGATGTTTTTACTTGCTTGTTTTTACAGTGTGTATTTTAAACGTCTGTGTCGTCCCTTCTTCCTTGAGGAGGAGGAGACCTTTCCCATGGGTCCAGGGCGGTGCATCCATAGTACAATAGTCCCCCTGAGGGTGGTGAACCAAGGGTGGATCACGTGGGGAACGAATCCCCCTATGGGATTAGGGACGATCATCAGGGAATGTGATATCACCCCGCTTTGCCTCACTCTACCCCTTTTCCAAGAGTAAGCCCTACTATCCCCTCCCTCAATACAGATAACATATATTACTGTCAATTTAGCAAAAGTAACCTACATGCGAATGTTGAAGACCTAGACAGTATTTACTATTATGCATACAGCCAACCTGACCTGCATGATAACAGTGAAAATACATGCAGCCAAAGTGATGGGCATAACAACACTGAAAAAGTATATAACCAAACTGATATGCCAACACTGAGAATAGGAAATATTGTGCAGTTAGGTTGAAGGACGAAACTGTAACGAGGAAGATGGCTAGGAGCACAGAGATCACTCGCAAGCAACTGAACGAGCAGTCTCTTGTCCAAAGACCCACGATTGGCTCGAAGGAATATATAAATCCAACGCGGAAGTTCCAACTGAGTTCAAGCTCAGGCTCAACCAGAAGTGTCAGGAAAGGCGCGAGAGAGGGGGACCAGGCAGTAAAACCGGACGTGAGACGAAGTGTGGAAAGAACGGAACGTGCAACCAGGAAAGAGCCTTAGTCTGCAGAGGTGCTGCAGACCCCACTGGACGCCCGAATGCTGCCAGAGCCTCCTGGAATGAGACAGCTGCCCAGGGACCATAGGGACCGCCAAGGAGAAGGCAAGCAGGTACACGGGTCACCCAGGAACTGTAGAAGATCTGGGGAAGCGTAGGGGTAAGGTAAGGAACTGGCGAGAGACTGTCTTGGACCCTACACCAAACAAAAGACAGTTGTATACTTGGCAGAAGTGAGCAGAGTGAATCCAACAGAACAGAGTGAGCCTGGGACCTGCTCCCAAGAGAGTGTGTCTGGGAACCTCATAACGGAGAGGGTCTGGGACACGGAAGTGAATGAGACAGTTGTGTGTTTGGCAGGAGAGTGAACCAAACAAATGCAATGCACCTGTGAGTCTGGCACCCGCACCCAAAAACAAAGGGGGTCTGGGACCCCAAACCCAATGAGAGAGATTTGCAAACTTGGCAGGAGAAGGAATCAAGTGGCTACAAGACAAAAGTACGAGTCTGAGACCCGCACCTGCAAGTGAAACCTAAGTTCAAAGCTAAGAGGCTCTGGAACCCAGATAGACAGTTACATGTTTGATGAAAGGGTCAAGAGCCACAAGACTGGAGACAGAGAATTGCTACTCTGGAAGTACACTGGCGCTTTAAGTTAAAACAACAGTTTCTCGCAATTCATTCAGAGACCAAACATGACATGAAGGTAGAGGAAAGGGGTACATCCCTAACATTTCTAACATTCATTTTGAAACATGGCAACGTTTCAGTTGTTTGAAAACACAAAAACACTTTCCTTTGCGAGGAGATCAGCCCTACACACTTATATTAGTTTGTTAGTGTTAGGGACAGAAGTAGCTTTTTGGTTTTTGGGACATGGCTGTGACGGACCTTTTAGTTTCTGACCCTTTAGTTTCGGACTTCCTGTCAATCTCACTAGTTTCCTTTGAGGTAACCCCTCTTAGTCTTTGGGATAGAGACATTTTCCCATCCACTTATTAATAAAAGTCTATAACCAGAATCCTGCCACTATTGTGTCCGAATCTTACTTCTGCACCCTTACTTATGGTGTCAGGATTGGGATATGACCTGGTCAGCACAGACTGGGGAACCCTTACGATTACTAAAACTGAGAGAGCAGACTAGTCTCCCCATAGTAGCCACAAAGGAATCCATAGGATTTGATCTCCGGTAGTAGAGATACCCACAAAATTAGTATTAACCCCCTGTTAGGGAGAATTCTCTCTTTAGGCTGAATTTCCTAACCTAGTGAGTCCCTCAGCAGCTTTGCTGGATTTCTGGAGTTTGTTTTTTTCTCCTGCCAAGAGTGAGATTCTTTTTCTTCCACTCTTGGACATGATTTATGGTGTTCCTTTGACTGCTAATGTGTTTTATGGGCTATGGGGTGCAGTAACATAGGGGGTGTCATAGTGACACCCCACCATAGACTCCATACCCTGGGACTGACTACTGTCTCCCAGGGCATGTAAAGTCACCATTGGCTTTACTAGTCCCAAATTATTAACAGAAACCAGTACAAACCATCATATTGTGGACGTACTGGTCGGGGCAATTCGATTGCCCCAGGGTCTGTTAGTTGAGGAGGCACGTCTACGTCCCCCCTGATCGAGTTTTGGCTGGTGGCAGTGGATACGACTTTTTATATTCGACCGCGAATATATTCCTATGGGATTTTCCCATTGTTCGAGGCTACCAACTTTAATTATTTAATTCTCATAGCCTCGAACATACCGCCGGTTTATTTATTTAATATTAATTTGCCGGTTGGTATTTTTTGCCAGGACTCGATTCTAAAATGGCGTTTGTGTTCTCTTCTGTGACTCCAACCCAAGGTGAGCCCTTTGTTCCACTTTTTGGCGGGCTTCTCCACAGAAACCTCCAAAAATAGTGCCACTCTGTCTGGGTACCACAAGGGGTGTGGGAGGGGGTTTAGGCACCCTGGACTGAGTTACCTTGGTAACTCAAGTCGCACTCTTGTGTGATTGGCCCAAGTGGTGAGCCGGCCGGCTCACCACTTAGCATGTTTGATTGATAGCTAGGCTGAGTGAATGGGGGTGTGCTGCATAAAAGCAGGGCTTTGGGGACTGGAACTTTAGAAGTTGCCACAGGACCTGAGAATCCGACGAGGGAGAAGCTGAGCCGATCTACCACGACAACACCACCGGTGGAGCCCTGCGGAACCGACTCACCACTTCCTGACGACAGAGAAGATCTCCGAGCTGGAGAGGCTTCTTCCCCTGACTGGTGGGCACAACCAGTTTACCTTCTTCTCTTCGCACCCCAGACCGGCTTGTGGTCGAATTGCTCGTGCCAAGCACCACGGCAACCGGATAGCCACTTACCACTAGATCGCGAACTAAAGGACCGTTCCTTTTAACTGAGAACTCTGCGGCTGGTTTCTTCCCTGGCAGTGCAACGGACTCCTGTCTTCCTCCCCGACGAGATCCTCTCTTCCCCCGGACGAAGCACCGACTTGCATCCGCTGCCAGGAACAACTGCCCCCGCTGAAGTATTCTCACCACTTTAAGGTACCGTGTCCGCCAGGCCTCCCTTTCTAAAGATTGCTACAAGGTAATAATAAGCCCTTAACCTTCTGGACTGGGCTGGCCGCCTTGACCTTCTAACTGGTCCCTTTCTTTGGTCCAACTCCTTTTTGAACCGTTACAAGACTTTAGTGCACTGCAACCGTGTGACCTTGGACACATTTCGTTTTGATCCTTTTAAAGTGGATCCGGCCTACTGACTCTAAACTCACGGTGTTACTTTGCCTTCCTCTCTTGTTGTGTTCGTGAAAAAGTGTTGGGATCTGTTTCAATTTATTCTCTGCTTTTCTCTCCCTTTTAAAACGAATTAGAGTGCCATCTGCGTTAAGCGCTCACTAATGTCTGAAAATAAGTGGGGCTTTACTTAAGACTGGTCTAATATTCTTCTAAGGGAGTGTATATCTTTTAGTGACCGTGTTTTTGAATTGCTTACTATTAGTGCCTGTGTGTTTTTCTAGATGTGGTTTTAAATAAATAATTATATCTCTTTTACACCAAGCCCTGGTCAGTGTTTACTTGTTCTACTGTGTTCTTTTGACCTATTGTGAAGACTCTCTATACTGCCTAACGCTTCTTGAGGGAAGTCTGACTGCTCAGCCACAGCTACCAAGTGAATCTATGTGGTACAGACTGCTACCAAGTGGGTTTACTGCCAAACACCTGTAGTCCTAAATCTTTTGCAGTTGTCCCAGAGGGAACTGCACAGGTTTCTGCCTAACACCGCCCGCCCGGGACGTACATCAGGTTGACCTCGAAATCTAGTCTGGCATGGATATTTTGCCTGGATGTAATGGCAGGGGTCATTGACCCAGATTTTAGAGTGGATGTTAAAATACTGTTACAAAACAATGGCAAACCAACTTACATTGAGCTTCCTTGTCCCCAGGTTTAACAGGATATCCTGGAAAAGATGAACTAAAAGAAACTGAGAGAAACTAAAGGTTTTGGGGGAGCCAATAGAGAAGCAATAACTGACCCTGAGGTGAAAAATATCTTTTCCCATGAGAATGACACCGAAAACATTACTGATTTAGCCTTCGCCCAGCGTAATGATCCGGTATTATCAAAGGTAAGAACCAAAGAGGGGTCACTATTTTCCTTAGGCATGGACTACTCTATTGGGGTTATGTAGGATCAGATTGGGCCCCTCGCTCCGAGATTTTAGTACCACACACTCACCGGAGAATGGTACTAGAAATCACTCATGCCCACCTTGCAGTTGGACATTTAGGGGCTGCCAAGACACAGGCCCAAATATTGAGTCGTTTGTGTTTGCCAGGGGTATAATCAGAGGTTAAGAACTTTGTTCTCACCTGTCCATTACAAGGCATAAATTAGTTCTCAAAAATTGATTAGCAGAGTTTTCTACTTACATTTTTCTTGATTAGCAAACCTATTTGATTAGCAATTGTGTACTAATGTTTCTAATGCCACCAGAAGATAAAAAATCAGCAACAATACAGCAGTTTCGTGTACCACTGAAGTAAAACATTATTGAGATAAGTCAGGCCTGGCAAATGCTTTAAAATTCCACTAGTCTTGCAAGTTAAGTAACTTAGTTTACCCACTCAACTGAAGAGACATGCACTAGACCCATGGCAACGGATGACAACACATTTTAATGCACTTTCTGTAAAATGGTGCATGTCACGACAAACCCACTTTATTTTGGCACACTGCTGCAACCCAGAGGCCAGCCCTGCACAGTAGTTTTTATTTGAAATTTACCGCAAACAACGTAAAGCTTAAATAAAAGTTTTAACATCCCCTGCAAATGGTACTGGCCCTTCTTAAAATCTACTCGAATATGCTAGTGGGTGAAAATACTTAGCGAGCCCTGGTTGAGCGTCTGTAAAAATGTTAACTGCATGAAAGGACACAAATAAATAGATATGATAAAAAAGTTCTGAAAACAGATTGGCCAGCTCTCGACTGCAGGTGCAAATATAGAATGCAATCATAATCATAGAGCAAAGTGAGCACTGGAGGCCAATTACAGTGTACAGTTTTGCTGTAGGTCTGTAGATGTACAGACTGGGTGAAACTATTGATTGCTGCTTTAAGTAAATATCAAGTTAGCTTTGTGTATTCATTATGTATAAGACTAAGCAGAGTGGATGGCTTAGCAGGCAGAGAACTGGGCAAACTAGGCATAATATTGTAGTTTGCGACCGTCTCACTTTCAGGTTAGCGGGTATAAAGCAACATGGTAAGATGTCAAGGAGTATGGGATCAGCTCATGGGTTGAGCACCAGTTGCAAGCTGTATGTAAACAGCAGACCACAGGAATAGGTTTGACAACAAAGCATTTGGCCGCGTGGTCATGTACATTTTCAAAAGTGTCCACTAGTCAATATGATGCATCTTCCGCAACAAAATGAAATCTGGCAGACATTGAGATTTAGATAGACTTCGCTGTAAAGCATTGAGACAATGATGTGTTTCACAGTAGCAATACTGCAATTATGCATTATTTAACGTATTACATTTTTTGAAAAGGAATTGAAAGCCTTTTTAAAAAAAAAAATAACATACTGGTCTTTGGCAGACAGGATACAGTTATCTTAATAACAGTATCATCCGATTTATTACTGGTTTGCAATTATTTGAAAAAGAAAATAAATGTGCGTAGCACTCCCACACAAGCCTTTTGGCACATGAGTGCAGGGGATACAGCACTCTCTCCATTAGCCCCTTTGAACTTTGTGACCAGAGAAAAGAGGGTGGAGAGAGCTCTGAAGGGAAGAGAGGAATGCAGGGTGAGCTCTGCTTTCATTGAACATGGTGACTTAAATAGCTAAATTTGCTACACAAGTGCCGATTTAATTAGCAAACATACAGAAGTGCATAGCAAATTGCTCTGCGACACTGCTTATTTTATGCCTTGCATTATGTCAGAAAACTAGCAATCAGACTCCTCCACCAGTTCCTTTACAACCACTTCCCATTATTGATGTCCCCTTTTCAAGGATAGGAATGGACATTGTTGGCCATTTGGAAGCTTCCAAATTAGGGAACCAATATATCCTAGTGATAGTAGATTATGCCACCAGATACCCGGAAGCTTTCCCTATGAGGTCCAGCACTATACAGCAAATTCTGAAACATATCCTTCCATTTTAGTCCTGTGTAGGTTTCCCTAAAGAAATTCTGACTGACCAGGGCACCACTTTCATGAGCTGGCTTATGGCTGAGGTAAAAGATTTTCTGCAGAGCAAGACCAGTAGAATGTCAGTTTATCACCTGCAAACTGATGGACTGGTGGAACGTTTTAATTAAACGTTAAACACCCTTACAAAGTTAGTTGAAGCAGGCAGGAGAAATTGGGACACTATGGTACTGTGGCCCTATTTGCTATTCGTAAGACCCCACAGGTCTCCCTGGGCTTTTCATCATTCGAGCTTCTATATTGCCAAGAGCCCAGGGATGTTCTTGATATGCTTAGAGAGACGTGGGAAGAAAGAGAAGAGGCCATGTTACCTTTATCTCAGACTGTCAAATGACTGATAGAACATGGTTGGGACTATAGCTAATTCCCATAAATAGGTCCCAAGAACAGGAAAAGGCCCACTTTAACAAGAAAAGTATTTCTTATTCCATTTGTATTGGTCAAAAGGTACTGGTAGTGCTTCTGTGAGAAACCTGAAGGTGTCATACTTGTTAATCCCTGGGGATCTGTCATCCAGGTGGCCAGGACACGGCCATCGCTATTGGATCCAGTTCCTGGGGGTGGACCAGTGCTGGAGGATCTCCTGGATGGGGGGTCCTCAGGGAGTGGAAGTGGGACGCCAACGGGTGAGACACAGTATCCCGTTCCCTACAACACCTTTTCCCCATCCTACCCTGTAGGATATTCAGAAGTTCTACCCCCTTACCCCATTTCCAACACAAACACTTTCCTACATAGTGACAAACAACGGACTAACACCCGAGCCGTTTACCGGACATGTCTCAACACGGGGTTCAGGCAAAGTCAGCCATTTGACAAAAACTATGCACACTTGACAACCCTTTCCCTTCTCCACAGGGATAAAAGGCGGAGCACGAAAGCACGCTTTCGAGCACGGCCAAACGCATGAGGAAACAGCTATTTTGGACAGGCAGTTCAAATGGAGAAGAAAGCGGTGAGATGTAAGAGGACGACAAGGAGTGAAGTGCCCTTACCCTTTTCACACCAGATCCGTGAAACCTCAGAGAAAAGAATCATAAGACCAGGATTTACAGCTGGCGTGTGGTGTAACAGATGTCAATGGTGCAGAGGGGCCTCTGCATTGAAACCTAGGCGGGAAGGCACGCTTGCTACCGTGGTACCATCCTTGACTCCAGCCAGTGAGTCAGGGAGAGCTGATAGCAAACCGGACTGTGTTGAGCCCAAGGTTGCAAACTGCAACATTGTATGAACTTGTGAGCAAAGAACTTGTGTGTGTTTAAGCTTGAAAGACAGTCAGCTGAAGGACCAGCTGCAGAGTGGTCAGACACCACGTGGACGCTCGTTCGAAGGACTGTCGCTGGTCCCATTTGTTGAAACTACACGTACCATGAGGCCCTAGGAGAGGCCGGCGTGAGGAGTCAGAGGTGTCATACAAGGGTCGAGTCAAACTCGTTGTACAATCGAAAGTCTCTGACACATTGACAAGAAGGAAAACACAGTGCTTAACAGAACTGTGTGTAGCCAAGCTGGGGCTTTAGATAAAGCCTGACTGGGGGCTGAGACCTGAACTTAGGTAAGAAGGGAACCTAAGTGGTCTGAAGGGACTGATTTTGAACTGTGGCAAACGTGAACCCAGCTGAGGGATGCATGCGAATCAAGGTGAATAGGAATACACCCGTGAACATTGTGTCGACAAGAGTGAACCCGATCAAGGAATGTCCACAGTGAATGATTGTTTAAAAAGACAGTAATACTCTCCAATCTTACAAATGGTGATGTTGCGAAGAGAAGGCTGTAGTGATCCGGACTGAGGGAGGCCCACTTGGCAAGAAGGATCGGAGCCCAGCAGAGGGGGATCCTAAGGCGAAGAGTAATCGCCCGTGAAGAGTTATTGAAGGAACGTTTTGTTTGTTGTTTATGGCACAACAGGTCCTCTGAGGCAAGAGACTTGGTGTGAAAAAGACTTGGCCACAGAAGGCCCTGATATTTTGGAAACAAACTGTAACCTCGTGTTGGCGAGGCCCTGGAGTGTGCTGTGCTCAAAGGTCCTGCCTCATTCCATGCTGAAAACTTGGGTAAGGGAGATCCATCCATGCCATCCTGAATTATCATTTGGTGAACACTTCTTTCTTTTCTTGAGAACATTATCCCCCACTATTTTGTAACTTAGTTGTAAGGATTGGCAATAGTTTATTTTAGTATAGGCCCTTTTGATTTGCCACTAGGACTGCCTTATTATTATTATTTGATGGTCGTAGCTTGCTCCCATCTTACTCTTCGGTTTAGATTAGGCGTTTTTCCAACCTATTTATCCAGTTTAATAAACACCCTTGAAATGTGATCACTTGTGTCTGTCTTTACTTTTTCCACCGTGAGTTCCTTACACTTCCTGCCTCAGAACATAAGATTCTCTCACGTTGGCATGGTACATATGAAATTCTGGAACAGACAGGACCCTGTAATTTTAGGGTGTCACAACCAGATAGACAGGCCAAAACACAGATTTATCTGATCAATCTGTTAAAGGAATGGAGAAAGATCCAGTTGAGTCCACTTCTGAAGTGATTGCCAGTCTCCTGACTGATGAAGAAAATGTAATGGGTTTAGTCCCTATTGATTTACCACTGATTAGGAAACAGGATATACAAGCCTTGTTAGATCAATTCCCTGATGTTTTTGACAGTGAACCAGTAAGAGTAAAAGGGTTTTTCCATTAAATCTGCACTCCTCCTGATAAAGTTGTCAATCTAAAGCCTTACGGAATCCTAGAGGCTCGTAGGGCAGTAGTATAACAGGAAGTGCAGAAAATGATGGCTTCCGACATTGTAGAACCATCACAAAGTCCCTTGTACTCGCCAATATCTTTGGTAGCAAAACCGAATCGGTTGTGGAGATTTTGTATTGACTTTAAAGAGTTAAATGAACTATCCCAGTTTGATAACTATTCTATGCCTAGGAAAGATGAACTGATTTAGCGGCTCGGCAAACTTCCTCTCCACAATTGATCTGACCAAGGGCTATTGGCAAGTTCCAGTGAATCCATCTGACAGGGAATAAACAGCCTTCTCCACTCCTTTAGTAACTCAAGGTTCTGCCATTTGGTTTCCATGGGGCTCCCGCAACTTTTCAGAGATTAATGGTTCAAGTTCTACGATCATTCTCTGGATTTTGCGGGGCCTGTTTGGATGACATAGTTATTCATAGTCACCCCTACAGCACCTCTATGAGGTTAACAGGGCCCTGAGGAAGGCTGGACTTACTACCCAGAAAAATGCTATTTGGCCTAGTCTGCTGTTAAGTATTTGTTTTGTTGGTAATTGACTTCTGCAATGCCAAATTGAGAAAGTAAGAGCCGCACAAGAGACAGCAATATCCAAAACCAAATGAGATCGAAGAGCCTTTCTTGGCTTTGTGGGATATTACAGACGGTTCATTCCAAACTATTGTTCCACCACTGCTTGTCTTGCTCAAAAATTAAAAAATGCAGAACCCAAAAACTTAAATGGGATCAAACTGACCAGGCTTGTTTTGACACATTAAAATCTTTTCTTTGTAGTGCCCCTGTATTGAAAGTGGTCTAGTTTTTAAAGACCTGCGATTGACTTGAATGAATATATCAATCTAACGCAGGAGTTCCAACGGAGTATAAGCTCAGGCTCAACCCGAAGTGTCAGAGAGACACGAGCGATGGAGAGCCATCCCCCAAAAAGGAAGAGCTGGCGGCAGAACAGGACGAGAATGACAAAGCGCGGAATGAACAGAACACGCGACTGGGAAAGAGCATTGGTCTGCAGAGGCGCTGCAGACCCCGCTGAATGCCCGAACGCTGCCTGAGCCTCCTGGAAGGAGACAGCTGCCCGGGACTGCAGAGACAGCCAAGGAGAAGGCAAGCAGGTATGCGGTACGCCCGGGAGCTGTAGGAAGTCTGGGGAAGCTTGGGGGTGAGCTAAGGAACCGGAGAGTGATGGTCTTGGACCCTACAACAAACAAAAGATAGTTGAATACTTGGCAGAAGAGTGAGCCGAGCGAATACAACAGAACGTGTGAGTATGGGACCCGCACCCAAGAGGGTGAGGGTCTGGGACTCTAATATGGAGAGGTCCTGGGACCCTGAAGTGAATAAAAGACAGTTGTGTGTTTTTCAGGAGAGTGAACCAAACAAATATAATGCACCTGTGCAAGGCTGGGACCCACACCCAAAAACCAAGAGGGTCTGGGACCCTGAATCCAATTAGACAAATTTGTAAACTTAGCAGGAGAGTGAACCAAGTGGCTACAAGACAACATTGCAAGCCTGGGTCTCGCACCCACAAGTGAAACCTAAGTTCAAAGCCAAGAGGGTCTGGAACCCCGATAGACAGTTACATATTTGATGAAAGGGTCTGTCATGCCATCCTGGAAACTATGGGGGTATTGGCGGCGTCATTATTAGTTCCATCAGGTTTTTTGGCCTGTTCTTTTACAGCGGTCTAGTTTATTTCCAAGATGGCCACCGCCTACGAATAAACACACACCACAGTATCCCCTATGCGCGTTGCACCTCGGATTGCTCCTTGCTACGCGCTCGTTCTCCTTTTGCTTAGCGTAACTGTTTTTCCCCTTCTTGCTTCTGCCCTTTGATACAGCCTTGATCATCCTCTGCTCTCCCTCATTTCTGTTCCTCTTCGTTACTGGGAATTCGCTACCGTTACTTCCACGTTATTATTGTTTACCTCTCTCTCTTTTCCGTTTCCTTTGGCCACCCGGCTCCTTCCTTTTTTCCTTTTTCCCCATCTCGTTCGAGTTTTCAGTTGTTCCTTTTATTGCTTACCTTTGTTTCCTCTGCCTTTTCCTAGCTTCCCGGTGTTCCTTTCTTTCCTCCATTTTTCCCGCAATTGCTAGCTTTCTGCTGCTCCTTCTGTGCCCTGCCTTCGGAACTGTGTGCCTTCCAGCATTCGTTTGGGATTCCTTCTGCCCTGCCAGGGTGGAAGTCAGCAGTCAGATTCCCAAGTACCTTAGGACCTACTTGTTGAAAGTATCATCAAGGAACGGACTTGATGATACTTTCAACGATACTCTCGTCTTTGTTGGCTCTATCAGCAGTCTTCTACGGAACGAAGATCTTCCGACTAAGACTGACAGGGTTTCTATGCCTGGAGGCTTTTCCCTGTAATTTTGGGCTTGCTCCCGGGGAGACCACCCTGTTGGGGAGCACCTGACCGACAAGGTGGCATCCCGGGGAGAGAGACCCTATCTTCTTCAAAAGAAGGAAAAGAAAGGAAACCTTCAGAAGAGCTCCAAGAAGAAGACCCCTGAAGAGGACTCAGTGGAGGTCTCAGGTGAGGAGGAAGGGAGCGAGGAAACAGTATGATTTGACAGGGTCAAGAGCCCTGAGACTGGAGACAGAGGAATCCTATCTGGTCGGACACAGGGACTGTGAGTTACAACAACAGTTCCTCGCAAGTCATTCAGAGACTAAACATACAACTTCATACAACATCTGACAGACAGTTAATTATGGTAAATGGGGCTTTAGACAGTGATATACCTCTGAACAGCACCTGGAGGAGACAATCTCAAGAGGCAATTATAGATTATATCTACACAGATAGGTCCCTATTTGCTGATGCAGTGCGCTTTGAAGTCATACAACAAATTCACAGCGACCATGAACAACTAATTTTGACTTGGAATTGGCAAATATCCCATCAACTCAGTCCGCCAACCAAGCTCAACAACAAATTGATAGTAACGGGAGGCCGAAATCGTCTTTGATGGACCCCAGACCAACTAACAGAACTTCTTAACTGTGTCCTCAAAGCACACCCGCAACATTGGGCTAAGATATTTCAAGTCATCTTTAAACAAGTAATAGTTTCACAGATCATTCCTCCCTCTTGGCAGAAGTCTACGATCATACCTATCTTTAAAAAGGGTAATCGCCAACTAGCAAGTTACTACCACCACATAGGCCTTCTTGATGTGTCAGGCAAATTATTCGCCAGACTAATACTGAGAGACTTCCATGAATGGATAACCAGCAATAATTTACAAGACCCACATCAGACAGGCTTTGTTGCCGGCCTTGGTACAGCTATTAATTTAACAACTATAACAGCTATTAAAATGTAAGGCATACAAACCAAACAACCTATCTATATGGCATATATAGACTTTAAAGCTGCGTTCGACTCAGTATCACGCCACCTTCTAATGACCAAGCTTAGAGAAGCATGCTGTCCTCATTCGATTTTAGTGCTAATCCAGCAATTGCATACTAACACAATACAAATTGGGTTTACATTGGATGGTAAACTATCTGCCCTGATGAAGACTTATCAAGGCCTAAAACAAGGATGTATGTTGGCCTCAGCCCTTTTTAATTTCTTTATAACACACTTGAGGCAAAACTTAGTGCTGTAATTTCCGATCCTCCAATGCTAGGCTCAAGCCCCCTAGCTTGGTTCTTCTATGCAGACGATCTCGTCCTCTTATCAAAAACACCCAAAGGCCTACAAAACCTGTTGACTGCCCTGGAAGTCTATGCTGATGCGAATCAGCTCATAATTAATATAGATAAAACCAAAATATTGCACGGCAACTTTAAATCACAGAACAAAAAATGCTCTGCAAATTGGCTTCTAAATGTTAACAAACTTGAATCGTCAGAGAATACCAATATTTGGCAATCAACATCAATGACAACATTTAGATCTACCCTATGTAAATGAACTTCAAAGACAAATAAGAACGGCTTCCTCCCAAGCAAGAATAATCGATGCTAAATATGGGAAATTCTCATGTTTACCATCGATAACTTATTACACTCAAAAAGCAGTCCCAACTCTCCTATATGGAGGTGAAACTAAAAAGCACTGGTTGAAATTCAAGGGTTTCTTTTGGAAACATGCACTTGCTTTACCAAAGTCCTAACCGATGTGTATTCTCAGGTATGAACTGGGCCTATTGTCGTTGTTTATTATGTATCTTTGGAAACTCTGTTCCTTGTATAGGAAATGTTGCCTAAGTGATTGTTAGGCAGAAACCTGTGCAGTTCCCTTTGGGAACACTGCAAAAGATTTAGGAATACAGGTGTTAGCAGTAAACCCACTTGGTAGCAGTCTGTACCGCCCAGATTTACCTGGTAGCTGTGGCTGAGCAGTCAGACTTCCCTCAAGAAGAGTTAGGCAGTATGCGAAGTATACACAATAGGCACTCAGATACAATAGCACAAGCAAACACTTGACCAGAGCTTTGGTATCAAGGTATATAATTATTTATATAAAAACACACTTATTGAAACACTCCAGCACTATTATTGTAAATCACTCTAAACACAGTTACTATTATTATATATACATCCCTTATACCTTATCAGACAAGTCTTAGGTAACACCACTTATTTCCAGACAGAGGTGAGTGCTTAACTATAGATGGCACTCCAATAAGCTAACGAAAAAAGGGAGGGAAAAAGGCAGAATGTAGGAAGATACACCACTCTAATACTTTGGAACACTTTAGCAAGGCAGAAAAGACAAAAGTTACTGGTGAGCCAAAGTCCATCGGCCGGGCCCACTCTTAGAGAGAGCAGAGCACAAATGTGCCCAAGATCACACAATTACAATAGGCTTTGAAAGTCTTGCAGGGAGTTCAGAAAGGGTTTAGAGAGGCTCAGAAAAGTTTAGCCAGGGTGTCCCAAGCTAACCCAGGTTCGAAAGCCGGGGGCTAAATCTACCCCGTACAGTCGGTTGCAAGGGAAGCCAGGCGGAACATGGTACCTTAGGTGGAAAGG
This sequence comes from Ambystoma mexicanum, assembly GCF_040938575.1. Classification (NCBI taxonomy): domain Eukaryota; kingdom Metazoa; phylum Chordata; class Amphibia; order Caudata; family Ambystomatidae; genus Ambystoma; species Ambystoma mexicanum. The sequence goes on along the minus strand of NC_090933.1, from coordinate 1,255,681,093 downwards.
ATCCTCCAGCGGGGGCAGTTGTTCCTGGCAGCGGGTGCAAGTTGCAGCGTCGTCCAGAAGAGGAGATCTCGACATGGAGGAAAGATGAAGGTCGTTGCACTGCCAGGGAGGAAACCAGCCGCAGAGTTTTCCGGTTAAAGGTACTACCCTTTGATTCGCGGTAGGGGTCAAACGTGGTATCCCTGTTGCCGGGGTGCTTGGCACAGGCAAGGCGGCCACAAGATACTCCAGGAAGCAACAAAGGAAGCAGACTGGTTATCCCCACCAGTCGAAGGAAGAAGACTCTCCGGGCTGGAGATCTCCTCTGTCGTTGGGAAAAGTGGTAAGACGGTTCAGCAGGGCTCCACCGGTGGTGTCGTTGTAGCAGGTCGGCTCAGCTTCTCCCTCGTCGGATTCTTAGGTCCTGTGGCGACTTCTAAAGTTCCAGTCCCCAAAGCCCTGCTTTTATGCAGAAAACCCCCATTCACTCAGCCTAGCTGTCACTCAAACATGCTAAGTGGTGAACCGGCCGGCTCACCACTTGGGCCAATCAGGACGGAGTGTGACTTGAGTTACCTAGGCAACTCAGTCCAGGGTGCCTAAATCCCCCTCCACCCCTCCTAAGTACCCCAGACAGAGTGGCACCACTTTTGGAGGCTTCTGTGGAGAAGCCCGCCAAAAAGTGGAACAAAGGGCTCAACTTGGGTTGGAGTCACAGGAGCGAACACAAACGCCATTTTAGAACCGAGTTCTGGCAAAAAATACCAACCGGAGAATTAATATTAAATAAATAAACCGGCGGTATGTTCGAGGCTATAGGAATTAAATAATTAAAGTTGGTAGCCTCGAACAATGGGAAATCCCATAGAGATATATTCACGGTCGAATATAAAAAGTAGTATCCACTGCCACCAGCCAAAACTCGATCAGGGGGGACGGAGACGTGCCCCCTCGACTAACAGACCCCGGGGCAATCGAATTGCCCCGGCCAGTACGTCCACAATATGATGGTTTTTACTGGTTCTGTTCAGAATTTGAGACTAGTAAAGTCAATGGTGACTTTACATCCCCTGGGAGACAGTAGTCAGTCCCAGGGTATGGAGTCTATGTTGGGGGTCACTATGACATCCCTGTGTTACTGCATTAAGGGTGCTGTGTAACACATATCACAAAAACACCTGAAGCCCTATGGAGTAAAAGACCCTATAGCCCATTAAACACACCTAGAGTCAAAGAAACACACTCAAATCATGCCCAAGAGTGAGGGTAAAAGAGTCTCACTCTTGGCAGGAGAAAAAAATAAACCCCAAAAATCCAGCAAAGCTGCTGGGGGACTCACTAGGTTAGGAAATTCAGCCTAAACAGAGAATTCTCCCTAACAGTGATAAACTGGGGTCACTGCTTCATGTTTTCGCTGAGTATCTAAACTGCTCAGAATATGCTTTTGTAACTGAATGGAGGAAGCAAGTTGTCACTGTCATGATTGCAGCCGACATCCCAGAAGAATTGTTATTAACAAATCCATTCAGAGCAACACAAAAATTGTGGCAACATGATTGGGGACGCCACAAATCAATCATGTGTCAAATACAAATCGTTTGCAGACAACCTGTTTGCTCCAAAAAAAACTGTGCAGATTGGAATCATACTTAATGAAATTTCCAAACCCAGCATAAAGGAATGCTTTCCTACAATTTTGATTGCACTTGTGGCCGACAATAGAAGTTTTACCTAGGCGAATACTAATTCCTGACAGCGATAATAAGTGCAGATTTGGCTGCATTTATGAACAGTGTGAAAATTTGAGGCACTTGCTCACTGAATGTCGTTTTACTGGAAAAACAAATGCAATATTTGAAACCTCATTTAAAAGATTTTAGGATAATGACTACAAACATATTGTGGAAGCAAATATTCCAGACCAGAATAACAATGATAAGAATCGCAATTATAAAATTTCGTATGTCCTTGAATCTGAGATAATTTGAGAAATTTCTGCAAGTCATAGAAACATATTTTTTACATTAGTCACTTTCTTAAGTGCCTTTCAACACTCATTATATAACGACGAATGTATTGGAAGTTTATGTCAAATATTTGCACAATTATATAATTGCACAACTTTTATATTTGCGTTTGCATTTTCTATTTGTATTTGATGTTATGTAATATTACATGTACGTTATTGAAAGGTTGATTATGTCAACTGTAACGATAATTTAAAAAAAAATTGGAAAAAGGAGTGGGAGGTCCCTACTTTTAAGGCAAAAGTCTGCAGCTGATTGGATAAAAACAAGCCTGCTTTAAGGGTCCAATCCCTGTTCTTCAACAAGTGGGATTTGCCTTCTGACATCACACCCAAAGTGCTTTGTGTCCACTCCAGACAGAAAAGAGGGTTAAAGAGAAACTACAAGATGGTGGAACCTCCCTCCAACTGATCGGAACTACCTCTGGCTAGACTACCCCCAACCCCTTCCCTTGACATTAGCACCCTGGTTAAAGTTAGTCCTTTTGTGGATGGGTGTGCTCCTTGACTGCTGTTCTGCTTCTTGTGGATTGGCTCTCTCATTGAAGAGGGTGTTACCTGCCATCACAAAGGATCAGAGAGGAAACTCTCATGTCTACAGTCTTGCTGGGAGCAGCAGAGAGCATGGCAGGAGGGAATACACATAAACCTTCCACAGCTGTGCTGGGCTCACATCGCTGACACATGTGTGATATCAAATTGATGTGGATTGGCTCATTATGAGAGATGCTAGCTTCCATATCTCAAACTCAGGTATGGCTTATATGTACAGTTTAGTGTGCCACCAGGATAGCATTCTCATAGTTATGTCATTTGTGGAACAGAGGTGCATATCCTCAAAGCAGCTCCTGCATAGTAGTGATTTGGCTGACCCTACAACTGTCAGGAAGTCACTTGGGGCCTGAATCTGATCTGTGCCACTGGAGAGCAGGAGCTGTAGATGAGGATGTTGATGAAGCACGGCATAGGGGCACACTATGCTTTAGGCATGTAACTTACAAAAGGGGGATCCGGCCAGAAAATCACCCTTTCTGAGATGGATTTACTTGCATCATTTTATTATTTGATAAAAAAGAAAACATGGCTTCTACACCCGTGCCAGATGGCAATTCCTCACACCCCTTGTATGCGTATTTTCATGCATCAGTGAGGGCTTTACCCAGTGTTACATGAGGATGCAAGGGTGTCCCCAATTACGCGCACACCAGAATGAATACACCCCTCTAGGGAAATAAGGCAAAAAGGTCATCTTATAAGGATAACAAGTTTAATTTTACAAAAAGAGGATGGTAGCAAAGGACTCTGCTGCCTGAACGGTCTTCTCTTGTCCTTCTCCCTGTTCCTTCCTGCCAAAGTGGTCTCAAGCAGGGTTTTATATAGGCCTGGCTTGCCATGGTGATGTCACTTCTAGCTGGATCATGACTTCAGTCCTTCTTCCATAATACGGATCCTCCTAAGCCGCCTTTCTTCGTTGTCAGCGGTTTTGTAAGGGCACGTTGTTACATTTTGCTAGCTATGCAAAAACACTGCAGCTCTGCAGACTTTTACAAACCTTGAGGCCTAGCCAAAGGAAAAACTAAACATTTTTATGTACACACAATTTTCATTCTATCTATATTTCACTCCTCCTGCTAACTTTATCTGGGTCCTGTAGTTTCCTCCACACGTAATTGATCCCATTCTGCATTTTGCCGCACAGAAACACGTGAGTGCTATTTGGAACGCGCATGGACCCTTGATCGACAGTGGACAGTTGGTGAGTCAGTTCATGCTGGCCATGGTGATGGAACTGCACACTAATCCTGCAGTCTATTTTCAATCCCACAGGCCACATTCCTTCTGGGAAGGATGGCGTTTCACTCATCTAAAGCACTAGTTCAGCTTTTAAAATACCTGGGATCGGCCATTACAAATCTATCCAACTAATAGTTAATTGTGCCCTATATTTAGACCATACCTACCTTCTTCAGTGCTTGCCTATGTCTGTGTATGTGATAATGTTTGCATGAGAGAGCTTTCCCAGTGCCCCTCCTCCCTCCTACTCCATTATAGCGCAATAAGAGGTATTGCCTGACTCTAAAGTGCTTGAGGGTTCGGGAGGACCCTAGTTCCTTCCCAACATGGAGAAAAGATGGTACATATGCTGGAGTCAGAGGTGGGTAAAGCAATAGAGGATGACAAAGTTATGGGTATGTTTAAAGAGAAGGTTTGTTCTTGTGTGGATCTGTCACTATTATTACTATAATAAATGTTGAACCCTGCCGTGTATGTGCAGATTAGGTTTGGTAGCTGAGGGTTTTAGCTGAACTTTGGGGATAAGGTTAAATCCTTTCTAGAGTCGAGACCCCTTACGAGTTATTTTACTGATGAGTGATTTAGTCTGGGAAAATAGAGAATCTGTGATTCGTTTGATTGTGTTGGCTAATGATTCTGCAGATATGGAAAAGTAGCACTCAACCAAAACTGGAGGATTGGCCTCAAGAAATTGTCTAGTCTTGAAAAGATCATAATTTAATGTTGCATGGGCTAAAATGTCAAATTGCAAGCTACTAGTCAGGCATAAAATGTCACTCATCTCCCCCCACCCGCAGTTCTACACCTACACAGAGCACCATTTCTTCCTCGACAAACGTCAATTAGCTCTTGTGGCAAGTGCACATTTTGAGGCCTGGCTAAACCTGATGAAATGCGAGTGTTTTGTTGGAACAGAAAGTGACCTGTGGGTGGAATATGGAGAAAAACAAATGTAATGTTGTACTCCGAGGAGTAAACTGAAAGGTTGATGGCGCACACAACTTGCATGTGCTCCTCACCCCCTCTACTACACTTTATTTCCTTTTGGTGTTTTCTGCTTAGTGTTGTGCCCATAAGTGGACAGTACTTGCAATTGGTTAGAGATGTTGTGGATTAGCATTTATTTATCTTTGGTTTGTGTCATTGTGAAAAAAGTGAAAATATATATATATTTTTAAATGGTACACCTTTTATAAATTAACTAGCTGCTTGAATGCATTCTTTAATTCACTAACCAACACAGAATATTTTTTTCCAAAGTTTTGCAAAAGCAGAATTTATTTCATGAACTGTTTGAGGATATTCTGCTAATATTTCAGGACTGAGGACATTTACCAGTGCATGTAAATATTGCAGTATCAGGTAATATTATCCCCACCAATAATATCGATATACATATGATTATGGCCGGGAACGGCCATAGGCAATATTATTAGTGGGGATCATTTTTAGGGTAATGTAACGCTCACCTGATTCCCGTAGAGGCGCCGGTCTTGACTGGGCGTATACCATATCTTCAAAGGTGATATGTAACACACGGCTGGCTCTTTGGGCTGGACCTCTGTGCACGGTATGTCTGACTCGAAGGGTGAGATGTCTGCAGATAGAAAAAATGGGATTAAGGAACTGGGTTATTGAATGTCTCTCTCTTCTTCCCTTTCTCTTCTCCTGTAGAACCCCAAAGGTTAACGCTCTCACCTTAGGTAAGTGAACGCCGTGCTCTCCATCTGCCTCGGGGCAGGGTGCTGTAACCAGTTTCTTCACTGGATAAGGGGAGCAGGCCTCTTGACTTCAGAGGACTGCTGTCCGTCGTTTACTGCACGAACGGTAAGTTTCGAGTAATTCTAATGTCTTTAAAGTCTTTAGTAATGATGTTTCTTGTTTTGCAGGGTTCCGGCGATGGCGGATGACGGGCTGAAGTGAGTTGAAGATGGAGCCCGTGTGATGAATAGAAGCGCCTGGAAGCACGTAAGTAAGCGCTTGTTGCCTGCTTCACGATGCGCTCTAACTGTCTTTTTATTTTGCAGGTACAAGTTCGGAGCGGCTGCAGGGTGCCGGAATACCCACTGGGTTAGATGTGGAAAGGAGTAATGGCACGTGAGTATTAAAGTTCCCCAATGTCTTTAAACGCACCTTGTTTTGTCTTTCATATGCGGGATGCAGCGCCGAAGGCCTCCGGAGCGTGCGAAGAGTTGGTAAGCTTTTGTCTTTCAGATGCCGGAATGCAGCGCGAGGCGTTGGTGACAGCCGATGGACCAGGTAAGTGAAGAGCTGTCACTGAAGACCGTAATGCTAACCTGTTCTTTCTTGTCTTTATAGGTTTTGCTGAAGACTGGATTCAGAATGGTAAGCCTTTTTCCTTAGGCCCAGGATCAGATGCAGAAGACACGATGAGCGTTCTGCTGCAGAGGATGCAGAATAACGCAAAGCAAGATTCATCCATCGGGTGTGGTTTAAATAGCCTCCTGTAGTGCTTAGGTGTCTCCTTCCACAGCCACGCCTAGGTAAGAAAAGAGTTCCTGCTTTCCAGAAGAGTTCCAGTGTTCTGAATCTAGGGAGTGGCTCCTGCCCCACCCAACAGGAAAAGTAGTTCCAAACAGAAGAGGATCAGAGGCTCAACTGGCAGGCAAGTAAGCAGCATGGTCTGCTGCAGGTAAGTCCACCCAAGCATTATGAGCCCGGCGCTTCCAGCGCTGGGACTGGGCATATTTATGAGCCTGGTGCCACTGGCGCCAGGACTGGGTCCAAAAGGTCCCAATTGGGACTGGTTGGCACTCGGAACCTGGGTTATGGATCTGCTTCCAAGGGAGTTGGGAAAACCCTGACCTTTTGGAAGCAGAGATCATGACAGTACCCCCCCCTCAAGGCCCCTCCCAAACCGGGCTTCTCCGGGGGTTTTGGCTTGTCAGGAAATGTTCGGTGAAATCTTTTGATTAGGCGAGGAGCGTGGACATATTCAGCAGGTTCCCAGGATCTCTCTTGGGGGCCGTAGCCTTTCCAGTCAATTAGGTAAAATAGTTTAGATTTGGAGATCTTGGAGTCCACAATGCTTTTGACTTCAAACTCGAGTTCTCCATCAACTAGGATAGGTTTTGGAGATTTAGTTAGTCGGGTTTGAGGTTGCACGGGTTTTAATAGAGAGACGTGGAAGACCGGATGTATCTTCATGTGCGGGGGCAAGTCCAACTTAACCGCTACTGGGTTTACTATGGTAGTGATGGAATAGAGACCAAGGTATCTTGGGTTGAATGTGCGTGGCCCTTTTAGAGGTAGATATTTGGTGGATAACCAGACTTGATCCCCTACTTGATATTGAGGGGCTTCCTTCCGATGTTGATCTGCTCCTTTCTTGTATTGTTCTTTAGCCCTTTGAAGGTGAGAAACAGCTTCCTTAAAGGCTTGGGTGATTGTAGAATGCAGGTAGTCTACTGCTGGTGTTTCAAGATCTTGGAGGGGATCCAACTCCGAGGTTCGAGGGTGACTGCCGTACAAAAGAAAAAACGGGGTTTTCCCAGTTCCCGAATGGACAGAGTTATTGTAGGCATATTCGGCTATCCAAAGGATGTCTTTCCAAGTTTTTTCAGTTTGTTGCAGCATGCAGCGTAAATACTGTTCCAGAGTTTGATTGGTCCTCTCGGTTTGTCCGTCGGTCTGAGGGTGGTGACTGATCGATAGTCTCACATCAATTTGAGCCGACCGACAGCAACTTCGCCAAAAATGAGAAATAAATTGACTACCTCGATCCGAAATTAGAACCGAAGGAAAACCGTGCAGTCGGACGATGTTTTCGAGAAATTCTCGGGCCAGAGTTGCTGCTGTTGGCAAGCCTTTGAGCGGAATGAAATGCGCCATCTTGGAGAATAAGTCCACGATTACTAGAATCGTATTGTATCCAGAGCATGGAGGTAGATCGGTGATGAAGTCCATAGAAAGCGTATGCCAAGGGCGAGGTGGGATGTCAATAGGGCGTAAGAGGCCTGCTGGTCTTTCCTTTTGACTCTTGTTTTGGGCGCATACTCCACAGGACATTATAAAGTCTCTGATATCTTTTTTCCAAGACGGCCACCAGAAGTAGCGCTTGATCTTTTCTGAGGTCTTGGCCATACCGGGATGTCCTTCCATTAAAGAATCGTGATAACAAGAGATTACTTTTTTCTGTAAATCTGTGCTGGGTAGGTATAATCGTTCTTGGAAATACAATAAGTTGTCCTTTACTGCAAAGTCCTTTCCCTGCAGATGCCAATTGTGTATGTCTGCTGGAGTTACAAGTTGCCTGGCTTTATCCTTAACTTCCTCTATGGATTCTGTGGCGATTACACCCAGAATTCTTTGTTCGGGAATGATTGGTACATGTTTAGGGTTGATCAAGTGTTCTTCCACTCCCATCCGAGAAAGGGCATCAGCTTTACTGTTCTTTGTACCAGGTCGATAGGTAATTATGAAGTCAAACTCGGCAAAGAATAATGCCCAACGGAGTTGTCTAGAGGATTGGGCTTTTGCGGTTTTCAAATATTGCAGGTTTCGGTGATCCGTAATCACAGTAACGGTGTGTCGGGCCCCCAGCAGATAATGCCGCCAAGCCTTAAAGGCAGACTTGATAGCCAGAAGTTCCTTGTCAGTAATCGTGTAATTGATTTCAGGAGGCGAGAATTTGCGGGACCAAAATGCCACGGGATGCAACTGATTGGTTACCGGGTCCTTTTGTGATAGAACTGCCCCCATGGCAAGGCTTGAAGCATCAGTTTCCACGATGTAGGGGAGTTCGGGGCGAGGGTGTTTTAAGATTTGTGCAGAGATAAATTTAGTCTTCAAATCCTGGAAAGCTTGTTCCGCCTCGGTAGACCATTCAAAACGTTTGTTTTTCTTTAACAAGGCAGTGATGGGCTGGACTATTCGAGAGAATTCGGGGATAGACCTGCGGTAAAAGTTAGCGAAGCCCAACATGCTTTGCACACCTTTTACGGAGGATGGTGATGGCCATTTGAGAACTGCATCAACCTTCTTTGAATCCATACGCACTCCGCCAGGTGATAATATGAATCCCAAGAATTCAACTTCAGTCACGTTGAAAACACATTTTTCCAACTTAGCGAAATGTTTGTGTTGACGCAATCTTTCGAGGACCATTTTCACGTGTTTCCGATGTTCAGATTCCGATGAAGAATAAACGAGGATGTCGTCAATGTAAACAACAACACACACATCTATGAGCTCTCTGAGGACATCGTTCATAAAATATTGAAAGGCGGCCGGGGCATTGCAAAGTCCGAAGGGCATGACCTGATATTCAAATAGCCCATACTTGGTGCGGAAGGCCGTCTTCCATTCATCGCCCTCTTTTACTCGTACCAAGTGGTAAGCTCCTCTAAGATCCAGCTTTGTATATATGCATGCTTTTCTGACTTGGTCCAGGAGTTCAGGATCAAAGGTAACGGATATCTATTCTTAACGGTGATCTGGTTCAGGGAGCGATAATCTATACAAGTTCTAAGGTCTCCTTCCTTTTTTGGAACGAAGAACAAAGCTGAAGAAGCAGGGGACTTGGAAGGACGAATAAACCCATTTGCCAGGTATTGATCCAGGTATTGTCGAAGGTGAAGGTTCTCAGGCTCGGTGAGGGCATAAATTCTACTACAAGGAGGAGTAGATCCAGGTATCAGGTCTATCTGGCAGTCATAAGACCTATGAGGAGGTAGAGAGTTAGCCTGATCCTTCCGGAAAACATCTTGGAATTCTAGGTATTCAGGAGGTAACTGGGGAGCCTCCGAGGAAATTGCTGCCAGTGCAACACCAGGTGGAGGGTGACAAGTAGAGACACATTCTGGAAACTGGACCGTTCTTGCTCGCCAATCGATCAGAGGATTGTGTTTCTCTAACCAAGGTATTCCTAGAATAATCTGAAACTGAGGGGCCTTGATCACATCGAACACGATCTTCTCATGGTGTCCATCTTGACTTACTAGCGTCACCTCTTGAGTGGTATGCGTTACTGGCCCGGAGGCTATCTCCGTACCATCCACCGTAGTAATGACGTCCTTTACAGCCTTGGGACAAAGAGTTAGATTCATCCTCAAAACCATTTCATGATCCACATAATTGCCGATGGCACCGCTGTCGACGTAAGCTTCAATTGCATGTAATCGATCCGGATTATCAGGGCTAATGAGGACCATAGGTATCACGAAATGCGAGGTCACGGAACTGGTTTTCACGCTCGGCAAGAGGACCTCTATTCTTGTCGGGCGAGGTCGTTTCCCTGCTCAGAGTTTGTAACTTTGGTAACTGCAGCTCCTACTGCCTTCTTGGCAGGTTTCACCGGACAGTCTCGAAGAAAGTGCCCTGAGTTTCCGCAATAGAGGCATAATTGCAACTGTTTTCTCCTTTCCCGCTCCTTTTGTGTTAGAGGACCTTTCAGACCCCCTATTTGCATGGGTTCCCCGGAGTCTACTCCTTTGGAAGGAGTTGGCGGTTTGGAAATACTCGAGCATCAAACTTGGAACGATCGGCCTTCCTGTGAACGACTAAGTCTATATAGTCCGAACAATCTTGTGGGGGATTCACTACTTGGGCTAACACATCTTTGAGCTCTCCACGTAGACCTCTATAAAACAGCGTAATCCTTTTGTCCTCAGGCCATTGCGTTTCCACTATCAGTCTGTTGAAAGACGCAATATAAGCCAAAAGGTCTTGATTACCTTGTCGCAACGAAAGAAGCTCATTGTCCAAGGCCTGCCGCTGTGAATGTCTTGCGAACAGTTTTTCCATACTGAGCTGAAAAGCTTGAAAATCATGGAGGACCGGATCATCTTGACTTACTAGAGGGATCGACCAGTCTGCCGCATTGCCACTAAGGTACGAAAGCACGAAAGCTACTTTAGCTTGATCAGTTGGAAAGGCTGCTGGCCGGCATAAGAAATGCAACCGGCACTGATTGATAAATACTGCAAACCTCTTTGGGTCACCAGAAAATCGTTCGGGCGGAGCCAGAGGTACATTCCCAGGTAGGTTGATCTGCACTGGATTCATAGAGGATGTAGAAGGAAGATTTCCCCCAGATGCGGGTAACGGGGTCTGTCCGGCTTGTGACTGTAGCAATTGTCTAGCGAGATCATCTGTTCGCTCCTTGGAAATAATCAGTTCCCTTCTTAGAGCGTTCATTTCCTGACGGGCTGCATGCACTTCTGCCCTTAGTTCCCCAAGTAACTGGGCTAGCTGGTCGGTATCCGAGGTTTCCATAGCGCCTGGACGGGAGTTTTGTGGTAGGCTTTGCGTTCTGTAACGCTCACCTGATTTCCGTAGAGGCGCCGGTCTTGACTGGGCGTATACCGTATCTTCAAAGGTGATGTGTAACACATGGCTGGCTCTTTGGGCTGGACCTCTGTGCACTGTATGTCTGACTCGAAGGGTAAGATGTCTGCAGATAGAAAATATGGGATTAAAGAACTGGGTTATTGAATGTCTCTCTCTTCTTCCCTTTCTCTTCTCCTGTAGAACCCCAAAGGTTAACGCTCTCACCTTAGGTAAGTGAACGCCGTGCTCTCCATCTGCCTCGGGGCAGGGTGCTGTAACCAGTTTCTTCACTGGATAAGGGGAGCAGGCCTCTTGACTTCAGAGGACGGCTGTCCATCGTTTACTGCACGAACGGTAAGTTTCGAGTAATTCTAATGTCTTTAAAGTCTTTAGTAATGATGTTTCTTGTTTTGCAGGGTTCCGGCGATGGCGGATGACGGGCTGAAGTGAGTTGAAGATGGAGCCTGTGTGATGAATAGAAGCGCCTGGAAGCACGTAAGTAAGCGCTTGTTGCCTGCTTCACGATGCGCTCTAACTGTCTTTTTATTTTGCAGGTACAAGTTCGGAGCGGCTGCAGGGTGCCGGAATACCCACTGGGTTAGATGTGGAAAGGAGTAATGGCACGTGAGTATTAAAGTTCCCCAATGTATTTAAACGCACCTTGTTTTGTCTTTCAGATGCGGGATGCAGCGCCGAAGGGCTCCGGAGCGTGCGAAGAGTTGGTAAGCTTTTGTCTTTCAGATGCCGGAATGCAGTGTGAAGACCTCCGGGGCGCACGAAGAGTAGGTAAGCCTTTGTCTTTCAGATGCCGGAATGCAGCGCGAGGCGTTGGTGACAGCCGATGGACCAGGTAAGTGAAGAGCTGTCACTGAAGACCGTAATGCTAACCTGTTCTTTCTTGTCTTTATAGGTGTTGCTGAAGACTGGATTCAGAATGGTAAGCCTTTTTCCTTAGGCCCAGGATCAGATGCAGAAGACACGATGAGTGTTCTGCTGCAGAGGATGCAGAATAACGCAAAGCAAGATTCATCCATCGGGTGTGGTTTAAATAGCCTCCTGTAGTGCTTAGGTGTCTCCTTCCACAGCCACGCCTAGGTAAGAAAAGAGTTCCTGCTTTCCAGAAGAGTTCCAGTGTTCTGAATCTAGGGAGTGGCTCCTGCCCCACCCAACAGGAAAAGTAGTGCCAAACAGAAGAGGATCAGAGGCTCAAATGGTCTGCTGCAGGTAAGTCCACCCAAGCATTATGAGCCCGGCGCTTCCAGCGCTGGGACTGGGCATATTTATGAGCCTGGTGCCACTGGCGCCAGGACTGGGTCCAAAAGGTCCCAATTGGGACTGGTTGGCACTCGGAACCTGGGTTATGGATCTGCTTCCAAGGGAGTTGGGAAAACCCTGACCTTTTGGAAGCAGAGATCATGACAGGTAAATGGGAGCAGAGATTGCGGGGGAAGGGGAGTCCCCTGCTCCCTTTAAAATAATATGGGGGCTGTGGGGGTGTCCACCACAGGTTCAATGGGTTAATATTGCCGCAAAAATACGGTGCCATTCTTGTATGGCGATATGTTTGCGGGGATATTACCACATGGAACCAATATTGCATGACGATCAATGACGTTATTGGAGCAATGTTGTTTTTCAGCTGCTAATATCATATTGAACCCTTACCGTTTTAAGTTACCATTGAATGGGTGCAGTGTGCATTCAGTGCTCAATTTGTGGGGGTGTTTGCCATAGCTCACCATGGCACTTGTTTCTGAGCACCCATGGCTGGTGGCAATAGGGGGCGGGGAGCGGCCCATCCTGACGTGTCATGGGCGTGTTAGAAAATATTTGAGCCCCGGCACTTATCGTTTTACAAATTAGGCACTGTGGTCATTTATCTATTGAAAATCTCCAGAAGCACTATCTGCATGTTTGATGTCTGGAATTTTTCATGAGAAACATGTTAAATAAATGTGCTCCGAAAGCCATTTTATGTTAACACAAAGTAAGTGTGTAAACCTGACAAGCAATTCATGTACATAAGTCGACCTCATGGCAATGGGGATATTCTTTTTCGCAGCAAAGAAATTAAGATTATTCTTCCTTTTCATGTGTTGAAGAATCAACAAGCTATAATACAGTAAACTGTACACAGAGGACGTGTTATACAGCTGGGAATTCTGCAAAGGGTGGATGCTAATTGCTAAACTCCTGGTGCCTCAATCAATGGAAGAATAGGCAGACGCCATAGAAGTGTGCTTATTCCACCAGTGTACTTTCTACTAAGAAGAGATCTTCAGCCCTTCCATGTCAACTTGCATCCCTTTGTACTTGCAGCCCTATGTTTATTATGGAGATGGTGAAACCTGAATTTTTAATGTATGCTTAAAAGATAGGTTACTTACGTGACTAGGTGTCTTTAATACAATTTGTTAATGGTGTTTGATTGTTGAATTTGTGGAAATATCAGAAATAAAGCTTGTGGCTGCCAGTCAGTTGGAGTCCCTCATAATGGAAGGGATACATCATTTCTGTGGACTAAAAGAAATGTACTTCCTGTAAGTATCTTTTTTTAATAGTGTACCCCTTTACAGCTTTTCGAGCATGTTTGCAGATTTAGTATATTTCTTTTTTCAAGTACTGCTTAATTTGTCATATAGTAACAATGTTTGTTTTCTTCCCATTAAGTCTTGTTGCTACGAATGCTGCCAGGATGCGCATGATTGCTGGCCCTCATAAGAAGCTGCTGGAATTTGGGCTGAGGCGCGCACAAGGGCCAAATGGAGGTCTTTCTGCTTCCAAGTATTCCTACATAGGGGGTAAGTCTTCAGTCTCTTCCTTCCAACTCTGCTTATCATAAACCTACCTCTGGCACAAATCCAGTTAAGGACATCTTAAGAATGATGCATATAAAAAGCCTGACCTTTGCTTTAGATCTTGAACTCCTCAGGGCCGTTACTCTTATCGATATGAGAATAAGCATGCACTGAAAGCCATAATGTTGAATGTGACCTGCGCAGCAGGTCATCGTGGTGGCAAAGAAATAGAATTTCCAACTGTATGATCTAAAGAAAGATCTTTCCACTTTTGGACTTCAGTATAGCTTGTACCAAATTCGACCCCACCTGGACTTCTGCAACATCGTGTGTCCATAAGAAACTGACCAGGCAATTTTATCTTACTCAAAATAAAGCAGCCTGTATGCTAACTGGCTCTAAGAGGTCTAATCACATCTTCCCTGTTTCAAAATATTTACATAACTTCCAGTCGATTACCATTTAACTTTTGAAGTTGTTATGAAGCACCTACAGGCAGTGCTCCACATACGATTTTGAAGTGATTTTGAGTATTTTACTCACAATTATTTCATTTGACAGTAAAATTATTTTTTGGGGAGTAAAACTTTGAGTCGCATTCCCAATGGGAGTATTTGACAAGTTGGTAAAAATATGTTTTCATTTGTAAATTTTTATCTCTGCGAATCAGTCCGTAATCATTGATTTTCTTCTTGTGGTTCTGTGTATACTAGTGGTCCAAACATACACATGAAGCTGTGGAGAAAAAAGTAGGGGACAGATTCCTATGTGTCGGTTTCATATTTTTTGTTGGGAGTGTTTTACTCCCTATTTTTTAGGTGGGTGGGAGTATTTGTCTATTTTTAGGTAGGAAAAGTGACTGATAAACCCCTTATCAATAGGGCGCACACAGGGCCTTTTGGATGTATTGGCCCGACTGCCCTTGCCAGCCCTTTTGCCTCTTCCAACGATCTGAGAAGTGGGCTGCTTCACAACAGCAGGTAAAACGAGCTTTGTCGGCGGCGTGGCTAAACTGAGCATCATGTAATACCAGTTTACTCTGCTGGCCCATGGCTTTTCCCTACACAACTGTCACAAAATGGCACACCAAGCGAGGAAGAAGGTAGGACAAAGCATTGTTAACACCATTGTGGACCTGTAGGCCTGCAGGCAGCCGGCATTAACAGGGAGGTTCGGTCCTACATCAGCAAGGCCACAGCACACTGAAGATGTTGCTGCCAGTCTAGTGCATGGGCAACTTTGAGGCAGTGGCCTCCATATCTGTGGGCACCACCCCATAAGCAAAATGCACGGGGGTCGCTGATGCAGAATGATCATTGATGCCTGCGTCAATGAGGGACCGGACAAATGTTTTTGGCATGCCCGCGAGAGCCACCACCACAGAGAACACTGATGCCCGCACCCGACAGGGCCAGGCTAAGCTGAGTGGTGCGGTTCCCTGCCATAATCCTGGGTGGGTGGAGGAGCGAACTGGTCAGTGCTTGAGCAACTAAAAATGGAAGGGGTGGGGGCACTCAGCTGCATTTCTCCTGGGGCTCCCCTGTTAATTCCCACCTGGCTTGACCTCATAATGGGTAGTGGTACCTGGTCCCCCGTGAGAGGCAGTGCCCTACTTGTCTGGGGAAACCCATACTGTAAGAACAAACCCTGTGCACCACAGTTGACCTTGGAAAGGGCACGCCACCGTCATGTCCAAAACACCAGCGAAGTAAACCTCATCACATCCACCCTTATAGGACCTGCCGAATAACCGCCAAAAGGCTTGTTGGAAACTGGGAAAAGTGGACTTGCAAGACGTTACCCATGCACCTTTACATTTTTGAAGCCATAATAGCCACTAAAACCCACAACCCCGCAAAGGGGTCTGACATATTAACAATGATGGATTGTCAAGAGAAGGGTAAGCATGGATAGGTCACATCCTGCAAACCCAACACCCTGGCAACTAAAAATGATCTCCAAGCGATTATTGCAGAGCTGTCTCAGAAGATTGCCACTCTTGGCAAGCAGGTTCTTGGTGCAGAGGCATGCATTACAGAACATGAAAATGCCCTGTGTAGCTAGCAATACAAACATGCTAAATTAACAGAAAAAGTCAGAAGCATTGCACTGCTTTACAACAGAAGCCGGAAGACCTAGAAAACGGGTTGCGATGTAACAACATCAGAATCTTAAGGAATCCCATGTCAGGTTTCAAATGCAGAGCTGGAACCTTTCGTGCAGGACCTATTTAGGACCATACTCCAACTTTCCCACAGAGCTGACATGGAAATTGATAGACGACCCAGATCCAAGGACCTCAATCACCATGGGAAGACTGGATTCCGGATGTATGAGAGCAGCAAGACAGCAACTAGACATCAAATTCAGAGATAAACCAATCCAAATATTCCAAGGCAGCTTCCATAATCCACAAGGGGAAGGCCCTGCATGAGATGATTGGCTGGCTCGGACCCAGCCAAGTTAAAAACATGTGGTGGATTCCCATGTTCAGTCAATTTTTAATGTGATGGTCGGCATCGATTCCAGACAATGCTCCCCTGCCCTCCTCCACCCGGATGACCAGAACATCTTTGTTACTCAGACTGAAGATGACTTAACCAGAAATCCTTCAGAACATCGTCGCGAGTGGGGGTCCAAAGTAGGAAGATTCAGAGGGAGGAAAATGGGGACATGGCGACTCATGAGGCCAACTGTGGACAAAACTAAAACTGTTAAAAAGGCCAAAATGTAATAAAAAGTCCCTTCAGAATCGCTCTCCAGACATTGGAAATGAATATAGAAGTTGGGTTGTTTGTAAAATGGTGCATATACTAGAAGCTGCCATGGGGTACGTATTATTTTTAGTGGGGGATGAATGGCAAAACAGACCTAACTATGCACGGCGAATGCCCCAACCGCTATTATGTTTCTACCAGAAAATCAATGGCGGGTGGTGGTGGTGAAGGTTTGTTCCCTGAGTCACGTCTAAAAAGGCGCTCAGAGCTAAGTCGAAGCACGAAAGCTCTACTTCCATTACATTTCAGTGGACATCTCCTGGAATAATAGGTAGAAAAGTTTTTTTTTTCTGTTTTGTTTAGTTTGAAAATTACATTTCAAGTTTCTTGGTGTTCATTCGAGCAAGTACATTCAGGGCCCTCACCCCTGGGAGTCCTGAGGTGTGGTGGCTGCACTGAACAGGCAGGTAACAGCGAGACACGGGACTAAGCAAGGACTGCAAGGCATGGAGGAGCCTCTTCAGATCAGGCTCTGCTCTTCGGCAGCAATAAGCAAAATCTCCTTGTAGGGGGCTTTTGCTTGATTGTTGCCGCAAGAGCACAGCATTAACTTGTTCACATCAAACTGGCGCTGCTTACAAAATAGCTGTGCCAAGTCCTTGTAAAGCAGGACTTTAAAGGTCACTAAAAACATTATTTTCCATGGGAACTTTTTTTTTAAAACAGTGCCAATATATATATTTTTTTATTATGGACAACATTTTTAAAGAATAACAATTTTGAGTGAACTACCCCTTTAATTCCAGCTTATAACACATTATGCCTCAACCAGTGTCAACATTTAAAATCGCTACTTTAAAAGCATAAGGCCTTAATTTCCCTATTTTCTTTATTTTTTTATTAATATGGTTGTATATATTCAACGTAAAAACAAAGCGGTGATGGCTGGAAGGTTTAGAATTAATCTTAACCACTGGCATTGCACTGGGCAACCCTCCAGACCACCGTACTTCGCCTGCCAAGCCATTACAGAAGGCGGAAAGACCATATGCAAATCAGGCTTGGCCCCACCACAAAAGGGGCAGTCCAGCCCAAACTGCTAGGTCACGTCCCTTCTGCATGAGCCCACAAGCATCCCCAAACATGTTTCGGCCTTGTTGGGCCTCATCAGTGAGGAGTAGCTCGGGTCTGTAGGCCCAGCAGGCACGGGACGCACGTTTGGGCATACCCGTCCCACTCGGGGTGACAAAGCAAAAACAAAGAGGTGATGGCTGGAAGGTTTAGAAGGAATCTTAACCACTGGCATTGCTCTGGGATATAGGCGGGTAGTAAAGAAACTCACAGAACCCCCCCTTGTTTTTGCATATTAAGTAGCTTTGGGTTTTCACCCTAAGTTACTAGGGTAATCCAGACGTGGAACCCTTGCTCACTGTTCTTATAGAGACACTGCTCCACCTCACTGACGAGGCCCAACCAGGCTGAAACACGTGTCTGGGGTTGCTGTTGGTACTCTTGTTCAGAAGAGAATTACCAGGCATTTCGGTGCTGGACTGCCCCTGGGCAGGACAAAGACCGATATGTAGTGGAAATCTCTCTTCTGTGAAAGGATGGTGAGCTAAAACTCTGGTTGAGACTCTGACCCGGGGTATAGGCCGGTAGTAGAGAAACTCCCAGAACCCCTCGCCCCCTTGTTTTTGTATATATTCAACAACAACCTTTCAATTCATAAAACAGTCAATACAAATATAGGAATTTTAAGAATTTAACAATGACTCAACAGTAAAACGATAAAAGGAAAAGACAAAAAAGAAAAATGCATGAACGAACAAGTTACAGTAAGGTGAAATAAGTAAAGAAAATTGCTTTCAATGACTTCTTAGAGCTCATCATACATCCACTTGACTTATATTAAGAGATAAAAGAAATTTGACAATTGCAATTCTCACAAATGTTCTTTTGGTGCCCAATAGTTACAGTCATAGTAGTTCTGGTGTTAGAATTCTGAAATCTTTGAAGTGCCTTTTCAGGTGCAAGATTTGCATACATATGAGCAGAGGACAATCAATGATCAAATGTTTTACAGTTTCTTGTTGGTTCCGCTTTTTGCAGAATCTGCACACATTGTCAGATTTTTCGATACGTTTCCACTTTGATAGAACTTCTTTTGTTCGCCAAAGATTTAGTCTGAATCGTAAGAAAATTTGTCTGTAAATTGGAGATGGAAACTTTTTTTTAAAAACATTTTTATTGAATATTTAAACAAACAATACAAACCAAACTTGCAGTGTATACAATAACATTTCAATTATACATTATTCAACCATGCTCACTGCTTCCCTTTTCCCACCCCCCGTTCCGAGCCTATTTCTACTAATGTTCTATTCCTGCATCTTGTGATGGGGCATCCCTTTCCGTGGGATCCGATGGGTCTTGCATTGACCCAAATAGTTCTGCTGTTAGCAGTCTCCAAGCCATCAGGGTCTCATTTTCCTCCCCCCACCCCCTGCTTTACTGGCTTCTTGCCATACCATGGTTTCTGCCTCCGCCCATTTCTGCAGATCTTTCCACCATACCTCCAATCGTGGTTTGTGGCATGTCTTCCACCCCATAGCAATTCTCCTCTTTGCAAGCGCATATGCCAGATCCTTCAGTTTACTTACATGCCTAAGTTTCCGTGGCCTAGGGAACCCCCCCTAACAGGCAGGCCCACATAGTATCCACCACGTCCTTAATACCTTTTTCTGCTAGTTTATGTGCAACCTCACCCCAGAAGCACTCAATAACCGGGCATGACCAAAACCTATGCACCATGCCCGCGTTCTCCTCATCACACTTAGGGCATGCCTGCTGTCATGCATTTTTGAACTTGGCTACCCTTTGGGGTGTCAGATACGCCTTATGTGTAATATACAATTGCATCTGTTTAAGTCTTGCGTTCCTCGACACTTTCTTGTGATACCCTTGGACTTGTTCCCACATCCCATCCTCCATCGGGATACCCACTTCCTCCTCCGATTCCAGTCTCAATTGCACCACTTCCTTTCCCACTTTGGACATCATCATCTCGTATATTCTAGATATCTCGTGTCCCCCCTCTGCTATATCATATATTATGTCTATAGTAGCATCTGGTTCTTCCTCAAGCACCAATTCGGACCATGTTCTCTTGATCCTTTGCACCGGTCTATGGTACGTAATATACTGGCCAGTGTGCAACCCAGTTTCCGCCCCCACCCCTCCAAAATCGTTATGGTCCCCTCTTGCCAAATATCCCCCATTGTTGCTATACCAGCTAGCTCCCAGTGATTTCTGATTATCATCCTTAGCTGCTCTTCTCCGCCCGCCAGTGCAACCAGTGGTACCTGAGGGGAGCACGGCATGGTTTCCCCATCAGTTGACACGCCCTTCGCCGCATCTTCCATCCTAACACCAACATCTTTGGGCGCCCATCCATTACAGCCTGGGGCAACCACATTATCTCCTTCAAATAAAATGGGACACAGTCCCGTCGGAACAGCCTGGTTTCGGAGGTTGCATCCTCTGAGAGCCATTTGGCCACATATTGAAGCTGACTCGCAACATAGTAGACTTCATAATTAGGCAATTTTATATCCCCCTTCTCGTAAGAATGCTGTAGCTTCCAGTGGGCCACTCTGTTTCGTGTACCATGCCACAGGATGTCCCTACACATACTGGCCAGTCTACTAAAGAACTTCTTTGGTATCAAATACGGGATATTCCCGAAGTAGTGCAGGAGTCTAGGCAGATCACCATCTTCAACATTGCGCTACGTCCCATCATTGCTAAGGGCAGTTTTAACCAGAACCGCCTACAATTCTCAATTTTCGTAATAGCTCCTTCTGAATTGCGCTTGTGCTCTTCCTCCACTGCGTGGTAAATATCTATTCCTAGATAGCGAAATGTACTAACTGCCCATGGTACCTGTAGCACCGGTAATTGTTTCAGGGGGATCCCCTTATATCCACCCAATGGGAATATGCTAGACTTCTGAGGGTTCACCGCTATACCGGACATTCCCGCATATCTTCCCATCACCTCCAAAACATAGTGGAGGTTTTCCTCTGGGTATCGCAAATACAATAGTATGTCATCTGCATATAATGATCTAAGGTGTCGTTCACCACCCACAGGGCTGCCTATCATGTCATATTGTTGCCTTAAATAGATCGCTAGGGGTTCCAGTGCCATTATGTAGAGCATAGGGGACCATGGACAGCCTTGTCTGTTTCCCCTACAGAGTTTCCACCTTTCCGATACCACTGACCCTGTTTTAACCCTCGCCTGCGGTTCACTATATAACATTTTAGCCCACTGTAGATATCCTGGACCCATCCCATAGCCAGCCAGGGACACCAACAACCATGGCCATTTGACCGAGTCAAAGGCCTTTATTGCGTCCAACGACATAATTGACAATTCATCCTCACTTTCGTTTCCATGTTCAATGACTCTATGGAGCCTTCTAAGATTATTGGATATGTTCCTATTAGGGACATAGCCCGTCTGATCGGGGTGTCATGATGCCTACCCCCGGGCATCCGGACCAAGCCCATCAGCCCCGGGAGGAGGCATCCAAGTACTTACTAAAAGCCCAGCAGCCCCAGCTAGGGGCTGTCTGGGTACAGTCCTGGCGCCACTGGCGCCAGGATCATAGAGGAAATCATGTACATTACTTACCTCGTTACTTATCTCGTGCAGACCATGCTGCAATGAAGTCAAGCCAATGTGAGGCCTGAATGGGACTACTTTACTTCAGGGACTATTTTTTTACTTGGGTGTGGTTCTGGGGGAACCTCTTACCTGGGACTACTTTGCAGGCTATTTAAACCATGCCCGAACAGCAGCACATGCTTCGCGTTATTCTGCATCCAGCAGCGTAACGCTCACCTGTCTGCAAGTCAGCATCCAGCCTTCTGCCACGCCCGCCTCGAATCCGGAGCTCCTAGAAAAAGGGAAAAGAAGGAGGAAAGGTTAGATCACGGACATTATTTTAATTCCTTACCTGATTCCGGATCCAGCACGTCTCCGAGCCTGGAAAGGACATTATTTCTGCACGCATCGCCAGCGGCAGCACGGCGCCAGGCTCACCGGTCCTCACAGCATCTTTTGGTTCGGCGCTGCCTCCATCCTTTTCTTCGCCGAACTCAGCACCTGGGGAACAAAAGAAATAACAAGGTGAGCCGAGAGAGCCAACAAATACAATCTCTTTTAGCACCATAGACTTAACTGATTTACCACCGGAGGCATTATCCTTTAACACGCCACATCTTCTTATGCCTCACCTGTAAAAAGAGAGAGAAAACAACAAGTTAAACACTTGCAACTTTTACCGGACAGTTTTGGGTAATACAGACTTTTACCTGAACGCCATCAGCTGCCTCAAGGCAATATTCCCTTGGACCCAGCTGCAATTCAAAAAGGGAATGGAACAAGAGTGAACATCGGAAATATTGAACTCTTTGAACTTTATACTTACGGGTCTTCGCCAAGAACCTTGGAGTCAATATTCCTCCAACACCTTCAAACCAGTGAAGGTGCCTACGCGCCCCTGCATTCCACGCAGGATGGCGAACCCATCATTCAAAAACATAAGGTGGGATTACTAAAAGGGGACATCAAAGGTGATCCGTGGGGAGAACAGTGGGGGTGGGGGATTTACACTCAACTCCACAGGTGGTTAATTCCCTTTCTCCATTTGCAGAAAACTATTCCTACGGGCCAAGCAAACAAAGCTAGGTGGGCCAGTCCAGTCTGTCATCTCTGCACTACGCATCACGTTGGTGGAGGCCGCAGCTGTCCAGGTCCGATCGACGCCCCTGTGGGAGCCAGGTGAGCGTAACACCAGGTTTATCAATTTGCCTATGACTTTCCTTAATCTGTTTGCCAAAACGGCAGTCAGAATTTTACTGTCTTGATTCAACATCGACAAGGGTCTATAAGAACTGCAGCTATGCACTGGCTTATTAGGTTTGGGGAGAGGTATTATAATCGCTTCTCTGAGTGCCTCCGGTAGTCTGCCTAGCTCATACACCTCATTCAACATGTCTAACAATGGGGGGAGTACCTCATCTTTAAATATTTTATAAACTCACTTGGGAGTCCATCAGCCCCCGGGGTCTTACTAGTTGGCAACTGCCTTACCACCTCTTCTAGCACTTCCAAGGTAATCGGTGCGTCCATCTCCTCTTTCCTCAGCACTGATCTGCGGCAATCCTATGTCCTCCAGGGTTTCCTCTATCATCGTGCGATTATCCTCCCCATCATCTCCATATAGCAGCCCATAATAGTTTGCAAACTCCTGATTCACTCCCTCTTGTGTACCCACCACCCTTCCGTCTTCCACCTTTATCGATCTAATCGGGGGTCTAGGGGTTTCACTCGTATATAGCCATGCCAAAATCCTTCCTGGTTTATCTCCTCCCGCATGCTGCCTCTCTATATACTTTTTATAGTTAAGGTTACACAATCTTTCCCAGTGCCCTGCACACTTTTGCTGCAGTCTTAGTATCAGATCAATGTCTTGGTTGGTACTGTTTTCTCCTTTAAGTGCCCTTTCCAGGTCTCCGTCGGCTTCCTGCAGGTCCGCCAGGATCCCTCCCTGCAATCCTTTAGATTTCTCTATAGCCACTCCTCTCATCACAACTTTGAAGGCCTCCCATAATGTGCCCGCTGAATCCACACTGCCCGTATTCTTCTCAAAGTAACTATCTCTTCCCTCATGTCCTCCCTAAAAAGGGGGTCTCTGAGCGCCTCTGCCCTGAGGCGCCACGTCGGAATTCTTGCTCTCAGGGGACAACATTGCCACCTAAGGATCAGGGGCGAGTGGTCCGAGAGGACCCTTGCTTTATATTCGACTTGCGTGATCTCGGTCAGTATCTCTAGAGTGACGAAGACATAGTCCAGCCTTGTGTGTAGTTGCTGCGGGGCAGAATAATGCGAGTATTGCCTCTCTTGAGAAGGGCACACCCTACACCCTCCATACATCTTCCAACCCAAAATCATTCAACAGTGTCTAACGCCTTGGCCGATGGGGCAGACCTATCCGATTTCCCATCTGACCTGTCCACCCTAGGGTTTAATACGCAATTAAAGTCCCCGCCCCCCAAATCACAGCGCTCCCCACACACATGCTAAGATTGGGACACAACGTTTTAAAATATGCCACAGTATTTTGGTTCGGGGCATACGTGTTTACAATACTTATTTACCTATTTTCCACCAATCCCCCCACCACGACCATCCTCCCGTCCGTCTCCACCAGCGTCTGTAACAGCTGAAACGGGACATGTGGCGCCACCCAGGTGATCACTCCCCTGGCATAAGCCGAATATGGCGAACCCACCACCGTTCCCTTCCATTTCCTCCTGATCATCTCCATCTTATCTCGCGTCAGATGCGTCTCTTGCAACAAGGCAATATCTATCTTCTGTCTCCATAAGTATAGCATAACCTTATTCCTCTTCAGGTAACTATTAAGCCCCCTGACGTTCCAAGTGACTATTTTAAGATCCCCATGGCATGTCAGAGTCCCTCTTCCCCTCCACCTATGCAGTCCAACTCCAGTTGCTTAACTCTTTATGTAGGCTCGTACCCCAACTAGAACTCCCCCCAACTATATACACAACAAGCCCTCCCGCCTCCCTCCCACCTCCCTGCCCTTCCCCAACAACACCCTCCCCAACTGTTGCCCAGCTCCATGCCTGGATCTCAGGCACCCTCGCATCTAGCCCTTTCTGACAAAAGCCTATACTCGCGGCTCAGCAGGGTGAAGTCGCCCTAGTGGCCGCCTTACTACTAATTCTCAGGGATAGGTTGCTTCCATCCTGTTGCTCCTGTTTCCAAATTTGCTACGCTTAATGCTAGTCGGCTCACTTGTGCATTTTATTCACTATATTCCAGTCCAACAAGGTCATAGAGTCCAAAGGCTACATAATGCGGATCAAATGTCTCCATGTATCATACTAGGACTCCCCACCCGCTTATCCCCTCAGTGTTCATGGTACAGTCTCCTCACTTATCGTGCTCCTGGCGATCTTGCTTCTCATCTCGTTCTGGACAGCCCTGCTGATCCATCCATGGCGCCGCTTCCTCTGGGGTATCGAAAAAGAGCGCTCTGTTTTTGTGCAAAACTTTGAGCTTCGCAGCAAAAGCATGTACTTGATGCCAGCTGTACGCAGTCTCCTCTTGACCGCCACATAGCTATATCGCTGTCTTTGCACCAGCATTGTATAGTCAGGGTATGCCGTGATGTTGGTGGATGCTCTTTCTACCGTTCCGCCCTTACGAAAATACTCCAGGATCTTCTCTCTGTCTTTATAGTTCAGAATTTTCGCAATTATCGTCCACGGTGGGGCTCCAGGCCGTGGTTTCATCAGGGCCCGATGTGCACGTTCAACCGTGAACCCTTGTGAGAGCTTGTCTGCCCCTATCTCTTGCAGGATCATGTTCTCTACATAGATCGTGGGGTCTTGGCCCTCGTCTCCTTCCGGCAGGCCGACCACCCATATGTTGTTCCTTCTCGCCCTTCCGTCCGCTTCTTCCACTTGATTTTCAAGGTTAGCAACCTGCTTTTTTAGTATATGGACCTCTTTCGCATTATTTGTGCTGACATCTGTGTTGGTCTTCACCGCGCTCTCCAGGCCACTTGTCCTTTCTGCCAGCTCCCTAACATCTTGTCGCAGCAGGGTGACTTCGATTCCTACAGCATCTATTTTGTTGTCCAGGGCCGTCCGTAGATCCGCCATTGTTGTACCCCACTTAGTGCTCAGTTCTGTTATGGCTGCTAGGACCTGATGGTTATCTCCTTCTGGGGTACCATCCACGGAAACCACCACCGCACTTTGTGCCGGGGTTGAGGGGGTCCGCTGTGCCTTTGCAAAGGTCTCCATTGTGGGTTGTTTGCTCTTGGCACTCGCCCCTTTCACTGATATCATGCAATCCTTCCTACGTGTCTGGTTCCAGCTCTTCAGTGTTGTTGTGACTCCACCAGTTCAGTCAGGTGCTGGAGCGTCTGCCTCAATAGGCTGCGTTGTATGGTGGCACATAAAGTTGCGTTTCGAGTGGACTGTGTCCTCCCACGTCTCTCCTCTGACTACTGTAGTCAGTGCACCATTAGCGTGTCTCTGGAGGCCACTAAGTACACCCTACACGCCACTACCACAGTGTCTCAGACCTCCATGGAGTTAGGCTCTATATGTCCACTTTAAAGGGAAGCTTCCCTGAGGCATCTGCATTTGGCCTGCTTGATTCCTTACTTCTTATATTGCTGTCATCCAGCAACTGTCCAGGGCAAGTCGGGTTCTGACCCCTTCCTCTGTTTTACTGCCGGTATGCCGCACTTTAATGGGCCGCTCATTCTGCCGTACCCTCTCACATCCTCATGGGTCCCCTCTGCCCCGACCATGCCGCCATCTTGCCTTTATCTTCGTTGTCGCTAGTCACAAGTTCTGCAACAAAGTACCAGATCTGTCGAGCGCCTGGGTCAATCAGCCCAGAAGCGCTCGCTTGCTAGCACACCTTCTATGCGCCTGGTCACACGGGGATTTTGGGGAATTTAGTTGTGCCCTTGATGTGCTGCACACTCTCATTTATCGGCTATCATTTATTGTCTTCGTTATCCCCTCTTTGCCGTGTTGGGGGTGCAGCAGCGCCTTGCTCACGCAAACCGTTTCCAGTCCGCGGGGTTCACTGATGTGCAGCTGCGATCCACCCGTGTTGCGCCATGGATTCTCCACCGGTCGTAGTCACGGGATACACTCTTGAGGGGGATCTGTCCTCACACTGCGCCTTGTACGGCTCACTTCTTCATTCGTGATCACATGCCAGCCAGCCTACATCTGCCCTTTGCAGCGGCAGTCTGCTAATGTACTAATCGCGGCTCCGTAGGGTCAGTTGTTCTGCTGGGGACCTTGTTATAGTCAGCACTGCATGCAATGTTCAAATATCTGCAGGTCACACTGTCCCGGGAGTTCCCGCTCCGCACCTCGGGTTACGTCGTTGGCTTGTTCGCAGAGGCGGCCCTTTGTTCTGTGGGGCCCTAGCCGTCACTCCTTAACGCCGGCGATTCTGCTTTGTATGATTGCAATATCCGTTGGCCCCGTTCCTGTGCGCCCTCGCTGCAGGTCCCGATTGTGTCAGACCGTTGGGGCTCTTCGTTCCGTGTGATAGGGATTACCATCCATTCGCACACAATGTGCCCCTCCAGTTCGCCGCGGCTCTCAGCTGCGCTTTCGGAGGGCTCCCATTCATCGCAGCCACCCGCGCTAGGCAGTGTGTTATTCTGTACAAATTACACTTGCTTCCCGCTACTGTAGCCATTCACTGGCGCCAGCTGCATCTTCCCAGGGGTGCGCCCCTCGGATTCTCTTTGTTCTGGATCGCCGCCATTTTAATGTCCATTCCGCGGCTGGCTCTGGAATACAAAGTAGCCTTTCTGCTGTTCTGTGATTTCAAGCATTCCGCCGGCTCGCTCATAATCTGCCCAACACGTTTGCACGCATTGCATGAGTTTTGGAGCTGCAATCAGCTAATATGATGCACATTTTTCGACAGATCTAAATGCCGGATCACGGAGCTCTCAGGAGTCCCAGCCTATTCCATGGCTGCCAAGCCACGCCCCCCGAGATGGAAACTTCATCAGGTAGGATTCAGCAAATCGAAACTTTTTCAGAGCAAATGGATTGGTGTTAAAATCTGTATATGTCAAGCATTGCTCACGTGTGTTACTCCAGTCCTGCTGCCAGAGTTACTGCTTGGCGCGAGAAGGGTTGAACAATAAGAGTTCAGATGAAATACCTGCTGCTGTCATGTTTAAGACTTCACTTTTCCAAGTTACAATCAACTTGTGACTCAAAAGTTTCAAGTAATTGGCTAGTACATGTAACAATGACTCAGGCTTGCTTGATAATAGACACTTCCTGTACAAGGAACACAACTTCCAGGCATATGAACTGAACAAGGACAAAATCCCCAGTTTGTGCCTAATTATAGGCATTGGTTGGATTGCTGGCAAAGATAACACACATTTCCAGAACATTCCCTCAAGTTTGCACCCGGATGATCTAGGCCGCCACATCTTGGTCTCTGCACCATACAACTCTGTTGCGATGACTTTTTGATTGTAAAAGGTCAATACGGGGATGCATTAAAATATTCTGTATTTGGCATGTATTATGCGTGCTTGTGCAACAGCTGTGGTCATTTTGAGTTTAAGGTCCATAATATATGGAAGATCCAAGTTACAGTCATTCGTTTGACACCTAAATAACAATATTCATGAACTATCTTGAGTCTTGTTTCATGCAGAGACCATCTGTAGGAACAATTATCACTGTGTCTCTTGCCACAATGTAAAACTTTGGTTTTGTCTAAGTTAACTGATAACTTGTTTGTGACAGCATATTCACCTAGTGCTATTAGAAGATTTTGAAGACTCTTGGAGTCTTTAACAAGAGAATCAGGTCATCAGCATAAAGCATCCACGATATTGGGTGAATGCCTAATTTGAGCGAATCGGAAATCACGGTGGTCAGTTTTTCCCTAAGATCTGAGATAAAAAAAATTAAAGGGGGCGGCGGCAAGGATGCACCCTTGCTTCAGTCCTCAAAGTCGGGATCGAAGCGGATGGCTTGCCATCCAACATTAAGCAAATTTGTATTGTCGTGTAACTGATGTATTGAGTTTGTAAGGAGTCGGGACACCTAGCTCTGTTTAGCTTAGCCATTAGTAATTCTCTAGGAACCGAGTCAAAGGCATTTCTGAAATCAACAAATGCCATATATATAGGTTGTTTTGACAAGCGGCCATAATCTTTTATGGCACTGATGGCAAAAAGGTTGATTGCAGTGTCCAGGCCTGGTATGAAACCTGTTTGAAAATTATCTAATAGGTTTTGTTCGTCCAGCCAGCAATTAAATTCTCTTAAAACCAGTCGGGTAAAGATTTTGCCTGTCTCATCACGAAGCGCAATGGGTCTGTAATTCGCAGGCAAGAGGCGATACCCTTTTTAAAAATGGGCACAATTTTGGACTGCACCCACGATGGAGGAACAGTGTTAGTAGCTATTATAGTAGCTATTATACGTAGAAAGATGGTATGTAGGACTTTCGCCCAGTCCTCCGGGTGCTCTTTAAACATGCATTGTTGAGACCATCCAGTCCCGGAGCTCTAGATGAGCTCAATTTCGAGATGAGGTAGATGATGTCCTCTTCATCAAAGTTGAGATTGATATTCTCACACACTGGCACGGGCGAAGGATAGGAACCCACGGAAAGGGGAGCGTATAAGGCTGAGAAGTGGTTTACCCACTGCTGTTCGGGAAATTATTCAGTACAGGCACTTGAGTTGTGTGGTTGGCTTTAATCAGCAAGCTCCATAACTGAGCTGATATTTTAGTTGATATGGCCGCTAACATTGCTTCCCCGTCGTTTTGCAGCAGAAGGGCTTGCCTGGCCCAAAGCCATTTTTTCGTATGAGCTGTCTAAGTCTGATGGTTTTTGACTCTGGTGAGAGAAACAGGGCCTTCCTTTTATCGCGTCGATGAGCAGCCTTTCTGTCCTGCAATTCAGCATAAAATGTATGTTTGTGCTTATGATTTTTTTTTTGCTGTCATTGTGTCATGTTGAGTGAAGATCTGAAGTGCTGCAATGTATAGGCCTCTGGACTGGATGGTATGTAAACATAATGCATGCAAGTCCGTGGTCATGTAATTGTTTAGAGACATTTCTATCCAGCAAAGGCAATTTCGCCCTCCGGTTGTCATGAGATTGCCGTTGTAATTAGGCGCAATTATGTCAGTGGAATTATGAGGCCAACTCCATGTTAAGGAGAGTATTTCATGGTCACTGTGCTTCTGCGGGCAGATTTTAAAGGGGTTCGCAAGTACGAAGAGGCCCATGTCAGTGTATATATAGTCAATGATGGCCTCCTGAAAGAGCCTTCGGCAGGTAGGCTGGGGGAAAATTTCCATATAGCGCGCCATTAAGCATGACTAACTGCTTGTCCGCCATAAGATTGCGGCAGCGGCGCTGAAGAGTACCTTCAAAGGGAATGTCGGAAGAAAAGCAATGCAGATTTAAATCGCCTGTTAGAATTGTGCGGGTGATGGAAGAGTCAATCATAATTTTATCAAGAAGCGTCTCAATGGCATGAAATGTGTCGGGGTCTATTCCCCGGTGACTCCAATAGATGTTGATAAAGGCGATGACTTTAGAGCAAGTTTTGCTTTTTACTAGCTGGGTGTAAGAGTTTGGTGCGTCCCAAGGTTCGAGTTGAAGATCAGATGCTATTTTGAATGCAACTAGCAATCCTGCAACAGGTCTCCCTTTAAGAGGGATTTTTTCTGGCAAAAACAGGATATTGCGGTCGTCCCAGATGGGCGCTTCAGAAAGCCATGTTTCCTGCAGAGCCACAATATCATAATCATCAAGGTGATTTTCAGATGCATTCATAAAATGCATGAATCCACTGGTGTTCCAGTTCGTGAGCTTGTAGTCACGCTTGCCATTACACATGGATGGTTATGCCTGTGATAGAAATCGCACACTTTTTAGGCTAGCCATTGCAGTTTCCGAATGATGAACAGATCGGGGAGCCTTTGTCATGCACATGACTTTTAAAGATGAAGACAATGGACTTGCTGTTCTTTTTAAACAGTCAAGATGCGTTGTTGTCTGATCAAACTGGCTAGCTCTTGCTTGCCACACAGTATTTAAGACCACTCCAGATTGTATCCACAGCCTCACTACAGAGAGATCTGAGTCTTTAAGAAAGTCTACTCTGTTGATATCAGTGGAGGATATATCTTCCAAACTTTGAACGCCACTAAAGAATTTAAGAATACTTGTTCTATTTAGATCGTAAGGTAAGTATAGACTCGGTCTACCCTGCATTATGAGATGATGGTAGGAAGGATGCTGAGGCTTGCGGAAAACTTGCATGGTTGAAGAAGTGTCTGTTAGTCTTTAAATGTATTTGGGATCTAGCCATGGTGTTATGCGGGCGTGAGTAGTTTGCTAGTTTGGAGAGCGAATTAGTGTGGAGTGGCTGTGAATAAGTTGGCAAGATTCGTATTGGCGGGGTGAGTTGACGCTTGGGACGAGTTAATATAGAGCGCAACTGTCTTTTCAATTTATAGCCTTCTCTGCTCCAATGTAAGAAAGTCCTGGGTCACTACAGCCAATGGTAGAGTGATAGGAGGAGTGACACCGGGACCTACAAGTGTTTGCAGAGGGGTCATAGATGTTAGATTCAGATCCTGATGGTTGGTGACTGCTGACACAAGATCGTCAAGAGGTTGGTAGCTTAGATGGACTATGGGCTCCTGATTATTACCAGCTTTTTTCTTTTGAGGTATTGTGTCGTACTTCTTAATGACTGCTGATTTAGCTTTAACCATTTGTTTGCTTGGGACAGTCAGAGATTTTATAAAACGTTTTATTTATTTATTTATTTATATGGCACTTTACACCAATGTGCTGTTTTGAGCTAGTATCTGCTGTGGCAGGGCTGGTCCTCATGTTTTTAGTTTTCTTGGTATCTGGCAGGGATTTGGAGCATTGTTTATTTTTGTTATGTTTTGTGTTGAGTTTGTGACTCTCAGTAAATATGGTAAAAGTAGGTTTGTCCGCATTCAAGCTAATCCCGACCAGCTCTATCGCGGCTTGTGTGAGTGCTTGTGTATACTCAAGTTGCGCTGTCCTTAGTGAGGGAGCTTTGTCACTGCAATATGTCTGGGTAGAGCTCTCAGACAAATTACACGGGGAGGATAATGCCAGGGGCTTTGATGTAATTTGCTTCAGTGTTAGTCTTATCCTGCGGTTTTGTGTAGTTATTGGCTAACGCCTCTCTATGGAGAAGTTGTAAGATTAAGGATGCCTGGTGATTTATTTTGTTGTCCATGCTATCAAATAATTTGGTTATCGATAAGAGGGCAGTGTTCATAGAAGTAAGAGTTCTATCTAAAAAGGAAGCTGGAGTGAGAGCGGGTAAGACTGTGGGATGGATACTCACAGAATTGGTTAGCTTTCTGAGAGCTGGATTTGCAAATGATAAGGATAAGGCTGACGAGTTATGCCTTGAGTGAGCAAACCTAATAGGGGATTGTGAAAGATTAGTAGCGGAAGGAAGGCGGAGGTAAAGGAAGCTCAGTGGACAGGGTGTTTAACCCTGAACTGTTGGGACCCAAGCCAATCTGAACGGAGAGCAGGTCATGCGTATTCAGGCTAACCACCCCGGTTTGAATAAATCTGGTGTGACTCTGCAGGGTGTCCGTAGCAATGCTGTCGGAGGGATACAAGTGTTAACTTGATTATGTATTCGCACGGCGGTGGTTAAAAGGGTCTGTTTGAATACTTCATTCACCCCACGTGTATGTTCAATCGATTGAAGCGGTGACAAGGATTGAGAAATATGAACTGATTGGGCACTGGGCTCTGAAGAGAAGCCTGCCGCTATTAGCGAGTCAGGAGGCGAGGCACAGTCAGTAACGCATACGCCTAAGTTGGATGTGCTGGGGGATTCAACAGCGGCTGACACGTGTGGAGACAAGGTTGCCCACAACGCTCAAGCTGCTACTGTTATGGATCCCGGTGAGCAAAATTCTCGAATATCGGAGGAGCGTGATTTCGCCCAAGTCCGATTTAATGAGCAGATATTTTTTATGGCGCTTGAGCTAGTTTAGGGCATGGGGGGCATTTGTTTCGAACGATGAGCCAGTTGTTGTATGATATGATATGATATGATATGGCATTTGTAACGCGCCTATACACAAGTGTTTCAAATAAAACTCCATATAAATCGGCATTGCAGACTTTAATGTATAAGGGCCTGTAGACATTGGAGGAAAAGCTGTGACTTAAAGGGAAGAAAAAGAGAAAGAAATGCGAAAACGGAATTTAAATCAAGAGGATGGAGACTTGCCTGGAATGGCCGAAGAACTTGAACCGGAACCGCTGTCAGCTGCACAGCCAAGAAGCACTTTCCAGCACTTCTCAAATCCGCACGTGCTGGTTATGTAGGCGTTTTTGGGTAAAAGGGGCAGGTGCTTGAAGTCTCGTCATTGCAAAGGTCCCAATGAGGTCTAAAGCCAATATTAAGTCAGCATCTTAACATCTTAATAATCCATCACTAAAGACAGATTCTCAGCGTTTGGAGCATACCAAATTGGACTTGTCGAGCCGTGTTCAGTTAGCCAGCAGAGTCAGCAGCCAAGCAGCACTTTTCAGCACTTCTCAAATGCACGCACGCACTGGTTATGTAGGGGTTTGTGGGTAAAAGGGGGAGGAGCTTGAAGGCTCTTCAATGAAAAGGTCCCAATGAGGTCAAATTAGATTTGTTGGGTCGTCTTTGCAGTTAGTCAGCACAGAGTGAGCAGTCAAGCAGCACTTTCCAGCACTTCTCAAATGCACGTATAATACTCTATGGCTACTCCATGGTTATATAGACGGTGCTCCATGCAAAGAAATGATAGCATAAAAAGGTGAATTCTCGTAAGACATACAATGATTTCAAACCGGCAAGAATCAAATCGGAAGCCCACTTGGCATATGTAACTTCCCAAGCCCTACTAAAAACCAAACAGCACTATTACGTTAAATGGACACAATCAAATCGCCTTCTAGCATACACACTTAAAACTGCTAAATCAAAGAAGGAGGAAATAGCTCTTGAAGTTGAAAGGAGAGCACTTTACTTTAAGGAGGAAGAAAAAAGGCCCTATTAACCGATTCCTATATGAAATTGATGGTGGAGGAGTCCTTGGACCACCCACTCCAAGATAACTACCTAAGGGAACTCTCCCTTTCCAAGCTAACTGACCAAGAGCAGCTTGATCTCGAGAGTCCTATAATAGCCAAAGAAATAGGCTTGGCTATCAGCACCTTCCTCATCAAGGTACAACGGAGGAATAGAGTTACCCCCCAACCCCCTTTCAAAGGCATGACACGACGGACTGGGCCTTTCTTTCTTAAAGATAGTAAAACTATTTGGATGTTCTCTGTCCCCACTGTGGTTTGCACTCAAATGGAACCATTTGTGCAAATGGTCAGGTCAAATGAAGGGATCAGTGAAAATCGGCATATAAGAAATGATTGTAGGCTGATAATGTTATAAGTTTAACCGTTGTGCTCGCTCTCTCTCTCTCTCTCTCTCTCTCTCTCTCTCTCTCTCTCTCTCTCTCTTTCTCTCTCTCTCTCTCTCTGGGGTAATTTCAGAATTAGAAGTATTTGAGAGAGTATCTGGATTCAAAATCAATCACTCAAACTCACTGGGATTTAGCGTATCGCTTAACAAAAAGTGTGATGAATGTAATGGAGCAGAAATTCATGGACCTCCAAACCCATAGCTCCGTCACTAAGTAGTCTCCACCAAACTAATATCTTTTCTGATGTTTGTTAATCTGCTTAGACGTGACGTGCGTTGTACCCACAATCCCTCACGCGTCGAGGTCCCTCAGATTGTTTTTTTCCGCCCAGCTACTGGTCGCCTTTACGCGGAGCTCCTCGAGAGACATTGCAGATTTCATCTCCTCGACCTTTGGTCGTTTTCCTATTTAATATAGAACATATCGATCCCCCCCTCGACGCTGTTGTGAAGCTGTCTCCGCCGAGCAAGATCTTCGACGGAGGGGACGAGCGGAGGAGATCCTTCGGCGTTGCCGAACACGTGGCCTGGCCTCGCAGGCCAAATACAGTAGGGAGAGTGGGGGTCGTGGGACATCTCTAGTGCTTTTCTGAGAATGCCTTTCCTTTTCCCCTTCCTTTCACTTGGGGTGGCTATCACGATTTATTGCCTCGGCTATGGAGAGGACACCCTTTAGGTTTTGCCCGTTTTGCAAGGGCAAGTTTACTTGGAAGGACAAGCATTCACGGTGTAACCGCTGCTTGCCCCTCGATCACAAAGAGGAAGGTTGCACGGCTTGTCGGCTTCTTAAGCCGAAAACTCTAAAGGACCGTAGGGTCAAGAGGTGGGCGGCCTACGCTATGTCGAAGGCCGACGCTCCACCCACCGTCGCTACCTCCGACAGTGACGAGGAACGTGATACCACGACCTCTGCTACGGAAGTCGAAAACCCCCCTAGAGAGCGCACACGCGCTTCGTCGTCTGTTCCCGGCCCCGACGGGCTCGGCTCACGCCCTGCTTATGGGGATGAACACCCCGGCGACATTGACGCACACAAGACCACACATAAGCACACAACCCATGGCTCTTCTTCGTCGAAGGCGAAGAGAGCATCAGCGCCCAAGGAGACGCAGAAATGCTTTTACGGTAAGTAATGCATTGTCATCCTTAACGTAAAGGTTAACACATGACCTGTAAAGATGGCCCTCAGAAATGTCATGGCTATAATGGCTGTGAAAATTAACTTGATTCCTAGGTTGCTGTAAATCTGCTAGGGAATACCAACGCAATAACCAAACTGCCCATTCAGTCCCTTCAACCACAAATTCTGCAATTTGTATGGGCACAAAAGCGTTCAAGAATGCTGGCAGAAATAGTGACAAAAAGAATACTGGGGGGATTGGGAGTGCTAGATTTCAAGTCATACATCTTGGCTAACCAAATTGCCCTGGTCTTCCAATGGACCAAAGTTGACCCTCATCCGCTTCGGGTGGACCTAGATCAGGAAGCCCTCGTGGCCCATTTGAAACATTACCGGACATAAGGGCAGTGGCTAGGGTAACATGCAGGGCCACTCTAATATCATCCCGCATAGCTCTTAAAAATTGGGATAGGGCCAACAAATTATGGGACAGTGGGAAAACCCCAGGGCCAATGTCCCCGGTTTCTCTCGAGGGTGGCATAACCCGGTCTTCGATGGATAGATGAGGGGGAGGGCTGAAGTTCTAAGTCTGCTATACACACAATCCACCACCCTGGACTTTGAAACTTGTAAATCTACATTCACTCATCAGGAAAATGAAAGATGTTGATGAAACCCAAATCTGTCACTGGGTCTCAAACCGGGAAAAAACTAATATCAGGAACACCCCACCCCCAGAACCTACCTCCTAAGAGTGGCCTAATCCAAGAACCAAATCACACATGTTTACGAATTACTTGATAGGATTGACCCCACAGAGGAGTATTAGTACATAAGTAGGTGGGAAGGGAAGAGGACCTATGCATTCAAATTAGCCAGAATACTGGTTGCATATCTGGACCAGAGCACACAAATCATCCCTTGTATCATTAACAAAGTGTTCTTGCAAGATTTGCTCCTGAAGGTGTTAAAGATTTTATCTTTGCTGCTTTCTTCCCATAGACTTCTGTGGGACGCCCTTTCTTTTTGCTCTGTTTGGACTCCTGACATGACACTTTGGAGGTAAGTAAAGCCTTCTGCTTTACATCACTTGTCCTTTTGATCATCCTTATGGGGAAACTGATTAGTTGTGGCGACAAGTTATGACGAGACTGACCAAGTGGTGCCATAGTGGTTGCTGTAGACCTTTATTAAATAATAAACCAAACCTATCATCCCTAATTCTAAGGGTATTTCCCTACCTAAACTAAAGAAACTGGTGCTTGTCTGGAAGTCGGAGTGAGTCAAAATACAAAGGCACCGTCCCGGTCTTAAAAACTCCTACTCTATCTCTGTCACTACAACAAAACAACCTAAAGTCCAGATGCTCTTCATGATCCAGGAGAATGACTCCCTTCTTCTGAATTTAAAGCACCCAAACGCCTCTTAGGTTTTTCAAACAAATGTTCCAGGTTCTCCGTAACTCAACAGAAAAATAGGCAGTCACACAAGGTCCTTGTGGGGCTAGCAGAATGACTCCCTTCTCCTAGCTGGCTCCCCAGTGTCTTTCTCAGTTTTTAAGGTTTGCAGTTCCCTAAGGGAGGTTTTTACAATTCTTGGATTTTGCATAGTTCTTGACCCACCCCCTGTGGGATGATGAAGCTGTTATTGGAGTCTCTCTCGACTCTCCAGCACCACACTTTTGCAGAACTGGCCTGCAAACTCTATCACAAAATGGTTTACAGTTCTCTCGCTTCCTTTATGAATTACATGTTCCCTTTACCCTCTCCGGAGAACTCTTCACCGGTTTCGCCAGGGGTCGTGGGCTCACTCTTCCTTCTTCTTCATCTTCCTTTTGTAAACCTCTGTATCTCGTCTCTCTCCACCTTCAGTTAGTGTGGATCACATTGGCATAGCTGTCAGACCGCTTGGTCCCGCGGTGTCAGGTTACGCCTCCACCACCTCTCTTCTCTCTGGATAATCACCTGCACGGTTTTGCTGTAGGCTACGGTAGGCTGTCTCCGCACTGTTGTTGGACCGATGGTCCAACCACTACAGGTCACTCTTCTGCAAGTCTGTTACGTCGGTACCCAGCCAACTCACAAGACACTTCTCGGGCGTCCCACTATTTCTCTTCTCGGCCTTGGAGACGAGCCTCGCTGACGTCTCCTGAAGCTCTGCACCAGCTCTCCTGTCTTCAGTGCAGCCTCTTCGGTCGCCTGGTCTCCCTCTCGTCAAATATCAGCTTCCAGCTTGCCAGAACCACACGGGCCGTTGTCGGACTGGTCAGAGGATGATGAAGAACATAATACGTCTTTGCTGTTTAAATAGCGGGGACTGCCCCAGCGTAACATCCTTCCAATTGCTAGCAGCTGCTCTAGCTTTCGTCCACTCAGATGTAGCGTTTTTGAGTGCTTCTCAGTTTCATTCCTTTTTTCATCAGATGGGTTCGATATTTCACAATAATACATAGTTTCGGAGGTGATCTTGTGTGGATAAGATTTGGGCGTTATCGTCAGCCGACGAGGTGGGGTTTCACAGGGGTTGTGCCTCCCAATTGCATCCTTATCCCTTCCCAGGAGAGGAGTCCCTCACCAGGAGATCCTCCCTCATGTTTCCACCCCTCTGGGGACTATTGGTTAGCGGCCTCGCCTCCCTAGCCTTGTGGGAAGGGATTCTCATCTGGGGAGAAGTAACGTCATCTGAGGGATCCTCAAATAGTCCATAAGACCTAAGTGTGTCGAGTGTGTGGTATGCGGTTTGCCAAGGTGCTGATCTGCTGCTACTGCCTAGGAGTCTTTCTACGCTGTTTGATGCTGCTGAGACCCTGCCCCATAAAAACTTGAGTCAGGCGTGGAACGTGTCGAGTGTGTGGTCTGCGGGGGGCGTTGGAGCCTGGGGCCTCCCCCTGAGTGTTTCTTCGTTGTGAATTCTCGTTCTATCACAGGGGATCCGGACACAGGACCACGGACGAGGAGGCTCTCCCGTGTACGAGATGCAAGCTCTGCCTTCTAAACGAGTCAGCTTCCCTGAAGAAATCAGGTCTATCACAGCCGAGAACAGCCAAAATCCCAGTGGAGGTAAGGGATGTGGAGTCTGATTCAGTAACTGTCCCCCGTCAATGCCCACATGCGTGAACATGGTAGATGGAAGTGTAGTCGCAGTGCTAATCGGCGGGTTAGGGGGGGCCGCTGCTGACATGATAAAGGCAGTAACATTCCAGGAAGAATTAGCGCTATCACCACAGCCACGCTTAGAGAAGGGAGTGGCAGCATGGGAAATTCTTGTAACAAACTCTGTCCAGAGTGGCGTACTGGCTCCTGCTACCCCTATGGCCTCCCAGGGTAGGGGGGCCGAGTCCCCTGTAAGTGACACCTATAATGTTCCCCCGGTCCTCCAATGTGTACCGATGCAAGTTGCCACGTCTAAATGCTCAGACGCTAGTTACAAACTTTTGGAAACTGGGGACCAAGCAGAAAAGACCTCAGGTCCATGAAAGAGAAGTGAGGGTCCTTCTTCTCCTCACTCCACTTGAAAAGAAAATTACCGACCCTCTGTGAGGGAGACAACGACTGGCTGAAGAGGAAACGTTTTTTCTTCAAAAAAACCCTTGGACAACAGACCAAGCCCTCGACAGCAAAATAGCCGATCGGATACTGTTTTCAGGGTGGAAAAGGACATGAATCGGGGCTCGCTGCCAGCAGGACACAGGTTAACTCATTTGCATAAAAACAAAGTACTTCCACTGTTCCCTAATTGTGACCTATATGTACAGTGGAGGACACCCAATGCCCTGGTGGCTCCAAGCTGCCCACAATCAACAGCCACTATGAGGATGTCCTGGTGGTAAAGGTGGGCTCCTGTGCAGAAACAGCTTACACTGGTGCTTACCAGCAAAAAGGGCCCTGTAATTGGTAAGGACTGTATCGATGCCTGTAACCCCCTTCCCTCCCAACTACAGTATTCGGGTTAAGGAGACCCCCCACCTTGGGTAAACCGTGCGAAGTTTCCAAAGTACCAAATGGTTGCAACAATGCCCTAAAGGCACAGACTTCGACAGAGGTGGTAAAGAGGCAGCCCACCAAGGAGGTCCAGAGTGATGAAGCGGATAGATACCTGGAATATGGGGGTGGTCGAGCCACAAGCTCCCACGTTGATGGCCCATCTGAACGCCAACAACTTGTTCCTGGAAGCTGCGCCGGGGGTGCCCTGGAGGTACACCAGGCTGCAAGAAAACCCCCAGGCTTACTGAGTGAGGAAAGGACTCATGTTTCACCTATACATCAGTCCCTGTTATCTTCTTCGAAAAGTTCAGTATCCTCTGAAGTCTATACCCCCCTGAGGGCTGTTGTCTCCAGAAGGCTGAAAAGGCGGTCGATTTACAATCATCGCAAAAACAATGCAAGAGAAGAAACTGGGGCGGAGGCTTGGATTTGGTTATGTCAGTATTGAACATCTCGTTGGCCCCATTTCTAAAACTATACGAGGCCATGAATGACAGTCTAAAAGACCATTCCCCAATCTTAGCAGTGATGCACTCCAAGCTGATTTTCCTGGAAGGCTTCATGGAATCAGCTCAAGGTGCATATGAGAAAAGTATGGAGGTGAACGCAAACTCACTTAAAACGACATTGGAGGAGCCACCAGGGGGTGCCGAGATGTGCAGACCTCTCCTCCTCGAGGGCCAATTTAAGGGTCTGGGCCCACCCCAAATAGCCCCTGGAGCAAAATTCTACCCCCCTAGGAGCAACCTGAAGCAACAGAGCCAGTGGGGAGAAGTCCAGTCTTTTGGAGTGCCTGTTAAGCCTAGTTCGGGTCCCCCGGACTGTGTGTTGTGTGTGTGAACCCGATGTTTGCCCCCCGGGCCCCGCTACCCTGAGGCCCGTTTCCATTGAGAAGATCCACCCGACTGCGTTGGACGGCGGAGAGTCCTGCTAGTAGGGATCCCCCCAATATGACTACGGCTGGGGAGTCCCTCCCCCGCACCCCAAGAAGAGTTACCTCCTGTAACATGGGTAAACTCCCCTTCGGCACATAACCCTGCAGGCGGCGGAGAGGGAGCCCGGGTCCGCAGGGCTTCATTAAACCCACCTCGCCCCAGGACGTTCGTTGCCTTTGGGCCCGTGTGTCTGTTTGTGCAGAGGGGTGGCCCTGTGAGTGGGTCCCCATCGCCCGGTGCGGTCCGACCGGCCGCCAAGATTCCAGAAGCTGCGGTCCCGGTGTGGGGAGTTACCTCGGGAGACACATCGCTCCCGTTTTGGAAATCAACCAGCTGAGGCACCAGAGGGAATCGAAGCGCGGTACGGACGGGGGCTGCCTGGTCAGTGTGGTGGCTTCCAGCTCCGGGTGAGAAGCGAGGACATTTGCCGCTGTGGCGCGCCACAGACGCCTTGACCTACACGCTGTTCCCAGCGCCGGGCCAGCATCGCAGTCAGTGGGGACGAGCCTGGGCCTGAGCGGGAGCCCGTGAAGCGTGAGGAGCAAATGCCCCCGCCACTCCCTTCTCGGTGGCCATCGGAGAGTTGAGCCCTGTGGCACTCCTTTTCTCAGGGAGCCTCCGGACTGCAGTGCCCCGATCCCCCGCTGTGAGCTCCGTTGAGGACCCTCCTCTCTCGGTCACCACGTCGACAACGGGGGTGTGAGTGCGGGCCCATACCCGCGATTACCAGGTGAGAGGCTGCACCACGTTATCTATGTAAGATATTACAGTATAACTGTACGGTGGATCGTGGCTCCTGCACCTGATTGTATGAAATCTGTGTAGGATCATCACTCACTAACACAAGCCGTCATATGCCAGTGACACGTGCCACTGCATGTCACTACTACTACAAGTGACACGTGCCTCTGGCAGGTGTCACATGCCATGCCCCAAAAAAGGTTTCACGTGTCACGGTAAGTCTGTCTCTTCGTTTTTCAAATTATAATCCTCCTTTTTAAAAATAAAAATACGAAGCGCCAATTATAATCCTTTCAAAATAAGAGAGGCTTCATGGAGGATTCGAACCCAAGACCTCAGGGTTTGGGGCCTAGCTCCATTAAGCACTACGCGACGTCTCGTGCCACGGAACGGTCAAATTCTATCGATCTCTAATCTGAATGGTCGCATGGTTCGATGATGCTCTTTTATTTTAAATTACATCTTAATATAAATTGCATGGGCGATTCTGAAAGTTTGTAGGATAGAAACAATTTACTGGAAGTATTTCCATCTTGTGCTTTTCTTATTACCTGTAATGCTTTAAATGTCAAACATGTATTGTGTATTGTTTTTCCTAAACAGTATGGACGCAATATTAAAGTGTGTGTGTTTGTACATTAATTCATGC
The DNA here is from genome assembly GCF_040938575.1 of Ambystoma mexicanum. NCBI lineage: Eukaryota > Metazoa > Chordata > Amphibia > Caudata > Ambystomatidae > Ambystoma > Ambystoma mexicanum. The sequence continues at coordinate 1,255,639,901 of NC_090933.1, read as the reverse complement.
GTTTCACACTTGACTGTACAAACTGTGATAAATACAGTACAACCATATCCTAATGATAATATTTATAACGTATATATTAGAGTATATGCACGATCATGAAAACATCATTTACAAATGTTCCTAAATCTTCCGATTTAGGGCCCAATTCATAGATTCCAGTGCAGAAGCAGAGCAAGTGCCGCGCGCCGAGAAGGAGTGTGTCCCACGCGTGCACAGCTATGGCGCAAACCAGCAATTGTGCGGCACGCGTATTCATGGATTTTCCGAGGCATCAGTAGCCGTGGCGCAATCAACACCAAGCAGCGCCAGTAACGCTCCCAACACACCCCCTTGCGCAGGCAAAAGCCAGTGAAATGCCCAATACGGCGCAAGGCCCGCGCCATCCGTGACCCAGCACACAGCCCCCTCCCCATCGTGATCGCATGAAAAATCAGAGCGTAACCCGCTCGCACCAGCCAAATCGCGTGAAAAGGCCTGTGCTTAATCCGTCCGTGCCCCAGCCAAATCACATACCCCGCTCGCACCAGCCAAATCGCATGGGAAGGCTCGCGCATACCCCGTCCGTGCCCCAGCGAAATCGCGTACCCCGCTCGCACCAGCCAAACCACGTGGGAAGGCCCGCGAGCACCCCGTGATACACACACAACTCCCCTGGAAGCACACGCCTCCTCACGGGACAGCCAGACCTCAACAGTGGACCATACCCCGCAGGCAGCCCAAACCACATGGGATCTCCACCATCACCCGTGAACATACCCTGCAGGCAGCCCACACCACATGGTCACCCCACCACCCTTGACCACACCCCGCAGGCGGCCCACACCATATGGGACCCCCACCATCACCCGTGACCATACCCCACAGGCAGCCCACACCACATGGGATCTCCACCATTACCCGTGAACATACCCTGCAGGCAGCCCACACCACATGGTCACCCCACCACCCGTGACCACACCCCGCAGGCAGCCCACACCATATGGGACCCCCACCATCACCCGTGACCATACCCTACAGGCAGCCCACACCACATGGGATCTCCACCATCACCTGTGAACATACCCTGCAGGCAGCCCACACCACAGGGGACACCCACCATCACCTGTGAACATACCCTGCAGGCAGCCCACACCAAATGGGACCCCCACCATCACCTGTGAACATACCCTGCAGGCAGCCCACACTGCATTACCACCCCATCACCCATGACCATACCCGTAGGCAGGCCCCGCCTCATGTCCCCACCCCCCACCAGAGACAGCAACCTGCAGGCAGGCACCGCCTCATGTCCCCACCTGAGACAGCGAACCTGCAGACAGGCCCCGCCACATGTCCCCACCTGTGATGGCAACCTGCAGGCAGGCCCGCCTCATGTCCCCAGCCGCCACTAGTGACGGCAACCTGCAGGCAGGCCCCGCCTCATGTCCCCACCAGAGATAGCAACCTGTAGGCAGGCCCTGCCACATGTCCCCACCTGTGACGGCAACCTGCAGGCAGGTCTGCCTCATGTCCCCACCCCCCACCAGTGACGGCAACCTGCAGGCAGGCCCCGCCACATGTCCCCGGCCCCCACCCCAAAACACATTGGACCAACATAAAAGCACGCAGCACATGCCAACTAAAATGCCACCACATGCTGCATCCCCTTGGGGCACTTCAACACCCATCCATTGGTCATTCTCCCTATGTCATGTGAATCCTAACATCACACATGCATGCATGTGCACACACATGAACAACATTGGTGAATAGCAGACACACACAAATGAGTCATGGAGGAGTGAAACATGCGCTAAACCGTTGATACCAGATACCACTTCGATTTCAATGTCAAAAAATATTAAAAAACATGTATATAAGTCACACACAGTAAAAACAAGAAATGAAACATGCATGAACCGAATCAAAAACCAAAAGGAAGTGAAAACCAAAATCAATGTGATGTAAAAAATGAAAGAGTCAAAAATGTGGTCCTTGTCCATTAACGTATGTGCAAATGAAATCACATATCACATGAAAACCATTCCTTCATGGTTAAAAAAACTCTTCAAATTAAAATCCAAATATTTACAAAGATCCAGGGTCCATGGTCCCATGTAGAAAAATCCTAAAAATACAATACTAAAATAACTATATGCAAGATGCAGAGCAAAGTCCAGGAACGCCAAATAAAAAGAAAAAACAAATGAAACCTACTCCTAAAGAACTGTATAAAAAGGCTGCGGGCTAATCCATCTCCTCACCATGCTCTCTCACAGTCTCCGCCAGGGCATCATCGAACACTGTGTCCACTTCCAGTAGGCGTGCCTTGGCTTCCCGCACGAGGGCTTGCAGGGACTCCTCCATGCTCCTCTCGAACTTCCCTGCTAGTCTCCTCGAGGACCTCTGCCCGACGCAGTGAATTCTCCGCCCTGGCCATGGTGAGGTGCGCCTCCTGTGCCCGCTGACGCTCTGCCCCGATTTGCTGGCCCAAACACTCCAACACGGAAGACATCCTTGTCGTAAGGTCCACGTTTGCCTCCTGCCCGATGGCCCATACCTGCCCCTCTGATGATGAACGCCCCAAGTCCTGTTGCATCCTACCCTGAGCCTACTGCTGCCAAAATGCCTGGTGCCTGCGCCCCAAGGACAGCCTCCGGGATGATGACACCACCCGGGGCCGTCGTGCACGTGCCCTGCTGCTTGGTGCCTGCACTTCCTCCATTGCCATAGCTCCTGTTGCTGCGGTGACAACCTCTGCTGATCCTCCTTCGACTCCCGACTGTGGCAGGGATGTGATCTCCACCAGACGGGCTGCCAGGGTTGGGACAGGAATACAGGAGGCCCTGGTGGTATCTGAGGCAGAAGACGGGAGGAAGGACGACTGACGCACAGAGGAGGAAATGGAGGAGGGGGCGTTGCAGCAGTGGCCAGCACATATACCAGATTCGTGATCAGGAACTGAGCTAGCCAGTTAATGAGGCAACAGACCTCATCTTGATGATGTGCAAGCCCCCGATTGGAAGCCTGCACAACATCACAAATGCTGGCTGTATGCCTCACAATACCGGCTAGCAATGGTTCCACCCTGTCACGAATTGCTTCACCCGCAGGTAGTGGAAGATCCATTTGCGTGGATACATCCGCCACATGCGGATTGGTCCGGCCTGAGGCATGCCCGCAGGTGCATACTGGTGCAGTCGCAGTTCCAGGGACCAGATAAGTCACAGGCCCCTCCACGGTGACCTGCACTACCTCCGGCCCCTGATCCTCGACTGCACCAGTCACACCTACCTCATCACCCCTGCTGGGCCCCATGTCCTGGACTGATGTGGCCTCCTCCACCACCACCAACCTGGATGACTCCCCACTGTCTTCCACATCGGACTGCCCCTGTGTGGGCTCACCTGTCCCTCCCACTGCCGAGGTGCCCACAACCAACTTCACCCTCTTTGGCCTCCCCTCAGCAGCTGCGGCCGTTGTCGTGGACGCGGCACCAGTCTCCTCGCTACTGGAAGATAACGGTACCTGGGAGGAGGACTGGGCCCTGCCTCTGTGCCTGGTGGAGGCATCCCTGCTGCGGTGCTCCACAGCGCCTTCTCCGCCCTCTTCTTCCATCGTTGCTGTGGATAGGGAAACGTACAACACAAACATCAGGCTACTGAACATATGTGGGTATGTGTGTTTGTCACAATTCAAGTGTACATCAGTGGCACTGTCAAAGGTCACAACCATCATCATCATCCTCCAATACACACAGGTTAGTGCCATTCACAAACATGTCTGTCATTCACAACAGACATTCACATCCATGGACAAGGCACTGACACAACATCATAATTGTGTATTCAGATCACACACATCATGGGACATACACATCTCATTCACACACATCACCTGACAGTTGTGAGGCAGGTGTTACGCTCACCTGGCTCCCACAGAGGCGTCGATCTGAACTGGACAGCTGCAGTCTCCACCAATGTGACGCGTCGGGCCGAGATGACGGACTGGACTGGCCCACCTAGCTTCGTTTGCTTGGCCCGTAGGAATAGTCTTCTGCAAATGGAGAAAGGGAATTAACCACCTGTGGAGTTGAGTGTAAATACCCCACCCCCACTGTTCTCCCCACGGATCACCTTTGATGTCCCCTCTTATAGTCTCACCTGATGGTTTGAAAAGATGAGCTCTCCATCTTGCATTGAGCGCAGGTGTGCGTTGATAACCAGTTGCTTCACTGGCTCGAAGGAATTGGTGAGTTCCAGAACAATATTGACTCCGAAAAGTATGTAGTTCGTAAGAGTTCAAATGCCTGACTTTCACTCTTGTCCGATTCCTTGCAGATTGCAGCTTGACCCTAGTGAAGAGTTCTTCGCGGCAACAGGTAATATTCTGGTAAGGATTTGTATTTCCAACACAGTTCGATAAATAATTTCAATATGTAACCTGTTGCCTTCTCCCTTATTCAGGCGCTGAGAGAAAGTATGAAGTCTCGGGGAATAATACCTCTGGCGGTAAAATCAGGTAAGTCTATTGTGGTGAGGAGGGTTCCCCTTGATAGTCCCTTTGTTTCACCATGCTGTCCTTTTGTTTCCCCTTAGGGGCCGGGGTTCGGCGAAGATGCAGTGGAAGCTGCGCCGACCCGTGAAAGGAATAGTACCCCCAGTGGTAAAATCAGGTAAGTCTATGGGGGGGTAACTAATATTCCTCTGTGTATTCCCTTGGCTCACCTCGCTGTTCTTGTCTACTCCTTGGGTGCTGAAATGCGGCGGGAACATGCAGTGGAATGTGAAGACGCTGCGAAGGCCGGGTGAGTTCAGCGCGGCGCTGCAGCAGGCGAGGTGACGCGCATAAAATAACTTCTTTCTTCCAGCTCGAAGGCGCGATGGATTGGGAATTCAGGTAAGGATCAAAGGTATTGCTCTTGTTCTAACCTTTTCTCCTTCTTTCTTCCTTTTTCTAGGAGCTCCAAACTCGAGGCGGGCGTGGCAGAAGACTGGATGCAGACTTGCAAGCACGGTGAGCGTTACGCTGCTGGATGCAGAATAACGCGAAGCGTGTGCTGCTCTTTGGGCGTGGTTGAAATAGCCTCCAAAGTAGTCCGAGGTAAGTATTCCTCCCCAGCCCCGCCCGAGTAAAAAATGATAGTCCCTAGGTAAAATAGTCACTTCCAAGCCTCATTTGGCTTGGAGCTCTTGCAGCATGGTCTGCATCAGGTAAGCTTGCAGCATGGTCTGCATCAGGTAAGTTCTACTCTATGAGCTTGGCGCCTATGGTGCCAGGACTGACTCCATATGAGCCTGGCACCATAGGTGCCAGGACCGCAACCAAACAGCCCCTAGCAGGGGTTTTTGGGCTTGCTCAAAATAACTTGATGCCTGCTTCCGGGGTTGCTGGACCTGGTCTGGGTCCCCGGGGGTAGGCATCATGACAGCAGGCCATGGAGCTATCACGTCACAGTGCACTCGAGGGCAAATTGGCAGCGGGAGGCAATCACAAATCAAGAACTGAAGTAACATACGTGCAGAGTGTTGGGCAGTCACACACACTCACTACTCAGACACACGCACATGTACACCATGCATGTCCATGTTGGTGACATAAGCACCCATGTGTCACACCTCTCGCATGCCCCAGACCATACACAGGTATGCAAACATGTATGCGTCGTTACATGCCGGTGCGCTTCACGCATTGCAACACAGACACCATTGATGTGGGACACACTTGAATAGACTCACATGCAGCACTGTCAGGGACATGCACACAGACATCTGTACAGGAGGCATGCCAGACATAAGGCCAAGGTGCACACTCCAGCGACACGTCAACATGCACATGCATTATGGTGGACAAGAATACATGAACGCTTACCAGTCAACTCCAGAGGGAGCACCAACTCCAAGATCTGGGGGTACAGCGCTGGGTAGAAGCGCTCCAGGATCCTCATCACACCGGTGGTCAACTGGCCCTGGCGCCTCGCTCGATCATCAACTGCCTTGAAGATGTGTCGGGCCTTGTTTTGGGTCCTGGACTTGAAGTCTTCCCAGAGCTGGTGGACATGATGGTAGTCGCGGGGTGCCACCCCCTCTGCGTTGATGGCACCCACGATGTCCCCCCAGATCTTCTTTCATCCTTCATTGCCGACTTGCGATGGGCCGTGGAAGAGGGCATCATGATGCCCCAGGACTTGCTCCACCAGGATGCCAACTTCCCTGGGTGAGAAGCTGACAGCCCTCTGCCTTTCTGCCGGGGGGTTGCCACTTGCCTCAGATGGTGTGGTGTCAGAAATGGCAACACCTGAGGCAGGTGTGGGTGGGCAAGGTGGTCCTGGGGCTGGGCTGTGGAGCAGTGGTATGGCAGTCAGGAGTCTTCAGGATCAGCAGAGGTGGTCACAACAACAGGATCACTGGCAATGGCTGATGAGCAGGCACCAAACTGGAGGGCATGTGGGCAGCAGGCACACAGAGTGGGCTGGCAGCAGCAGATGGCTCGTAGGAGGTAGCTCGGGAAGTTGGAGGCAGGTAAATGGCCTTGTAGGCAGGAGCATGGGTTTTGCGTGTTCTTTTGTGTGGCTGGCTGGAAACAGAGTGACTCGAAACGTGTGGAAACAGCGCGTTAGCGTCTAATCAGAGGAAAGGCCCTATGCGCATAAGTTACAAGACACTCGCTGGACGTTGGGTGTTGCCGTTCAGTATTGGGTTAAAGGTCTGCATAGGACAACAGTTCACTGAATGTGCTTTTCCTGGGGGATGGACGCATGAACTTCATATATTTGTGGGTTCACACACAAATAGTTCACTACTATGGCAGTGCATACTTCTTGTTGGGAGGGGGAGTTGCCTACGCGCGTGATTTCTTTCATTCTACGAGACAGACGGTGAGTCGTGCATGCATTTTTCCCACTGTGGTTGCCCCTTTGTGTCGCGTACCCCAATTTTGAGTTCATAGTAGCCTATGTGTTCCTCGCGTATGCATTTTTTGTGTTGCTGGGTGACAGCGTATTGCAGGATGTTTTTTACTCGCACGTGGGCTACCGAGCAGTCGCTTACACGTTCATTTTTGTTTTTGGGGTGCCTGGGCATTGCGCGACCCTTTATTTTTTTCACCAGGGGTCACATAGAGCCTTTCTGGAGCACAGTGGTACGTTTTCCATCACGTACCCTGCCCCCTCACTCCAATTGCCCAGGACAATTGTTGGCTGCACCTCCCATTGCACTAGTCCATCAGTGCCATGACTGGGAGGGCAACAAGTGGGAAGGGAGGCAAAGGTGGGCGACCTGAGAGAGGTGGCCAAGGTGGGCGACGTGGCCAGGGTGGCCATGGTGGCCAAGGGGGGTGTCGTGGCCAGGGTGGCCCACATGGGCAAGGTGTCCAGGACCATGCAGGGAGAACTATGCCCCCCACCCAACCGGGGCAGGGAGATGCAGCAGCTGCTGACCTACCCAGCACCCGTGGTCCCGGACACGCAGTCTGTTGTCCAGAGCAGCCAGGGTGTGGAAGCTGCAGGGGCAGTTGCGGCTACCACTACCCAGGCTCAGGGTCAGCCAGCCCAGACTGTAGTGGTCCCGGCACAGGGACAGGGTGACTCAATGGCCGATTTCCATGTCCCGAAGGCCAAGACACGTTCAGTGCAAGTTCCAGGCACCGGCACCCGGAGATCTGGAGCAGCGGTGTCATCTGCTGTTCACACCGGTCTGGAAGCTGCAGGGACAGCTGTAGCAACCGGCACCCTGGCTCAGGGTCACCCAGTCAGGTCTGGATTGGTCCCGGCCCAGTGTAACTCAGGGGCCAAGTCCCTTGTCACTAAGGTCAAGACACGTGTGGCGCAGCATCTGACCTTCTGTAGTTACATTGGTGGCTGATTCCATAGGCCAGTCCACCTGTACTCCAGCCCCTACTGACCAGAACGGTACAAGCCACTCAGGGTGTGCACCACCTCACAAGAAGCAGAAGCATGCTCCAGCGGTACAGACTAAGACCCCTGACATGGCACAAGAGTCCCACATGTCGAGAAAGAGGAGTTTCTATGATGAGGAACTGGACATGCTCGTGGACTACATGTTGGAACACAGCTATGACATGATGGTGCAGGCAGGGAGCACACATACACCTGCTCAGCGTATGACCCACTGGCAGTGCCTTGCGGACCATATTAGCGCCTTGGGCTATAAGAGGCGTACAGCTGGTGATGTTGTGAAGTGTTGGAATGACCTCCGACACCGAGAAAAAGACAAGCTGGCTGCAAAGTTTGGCTCTACTCTGGTGACTGGCAGTGGGTCACCACCAGAGGACGATGAACTCACTGGACATGAGGAGATCACTAGTGATTTCATTGCAGTGGTGCAGATCCAAGGCGTGGGAGACCTGCCAATGTATGAGGGAATGTCCGGTGAGTGGTGATGCGTGTGTGTATAGGCCATGTGTATGTTGCTTGGGTGATGTGTTATGATTGTCTGCCAGTTCAGGCTACATTGTAATGCCTGCCATGTGTGACCCATGTGATGTTGGACTGATATGTGATTGTTGTCATGCAGACTGCATACAAACCATGTGCTGCACACAGAGGCAATCCTCATCACCACACCTGCTCCCTCCTTCCAAGACACTCTCTGTCCAGCCTCTCTTGGCCCTATTCTTGCTCCAAACTGTGGTCGCGAATAGCCTGTGATGATCTTCCACTCAACAGTCGCCTTCTATCGTCACATGACTGACGTCTCTGTGAGGTCACCCTGCAAGTTACTCCTCTTCAGAGGCATTCTTCCTTTCATCTCCATCCCCCAGCAGCTCACTGTCTCCAGAGGACTGGTAATGCCTATGGTGGACTACTGCAACGGGCTTTAACAGGATTTCTGTGATTCTACACTCTTCCCTCTGCAATTCTGCCAGTCCTGGACTGTGTCAAAAGTCCTTTAGGCTTGGTGCAAGGTATCTCTCTAGGACTGTGATGGTGGCACATGCTCACAGTGGCTATGAGTGTTCATTCCTGAACCCTGTGCATTCTTAGCACGTCCCCATGGGTCCTGGGCCAGCAATTCCTTCACCTCAAATTGAATTGCTGGTTGTAGTTAACTGAAACCCTTTTCCCTACCTATGAATGTATTTTGGCTGCATTTCGTATAGCCTTGTCTTTTTATCCCTTTTTAAAGTAACTGAAGTGCCATTTTGCTCCCAATTCAGGGGAGCAGAACTAGTTCAGTAACTTATTGGTTGTGTATTGTGGTGTATTAGTGTATGATATTAAGCTGCTTTTGCTAGTGTAATGTTTTCTAATTGACTGTGTAAATAAATGTATATTCTTTTACCAAGAAACCTTGAGTAAGTGTTTGTTTGAACCACTGTATTTGTTGGTCCCTTTGTGTAACTTGTTCTACTGCTCACTTAAACTCTTGAGATAAGTCTGGCTGCTCAGCCAATGCTACCACATAACTGTGTAGTACATGCTTGTACCAAAGGTGAAATTGGACTGACACTTGTAGTCTTAATTGCATGTAGTGTTCCCAAAGGGTACTGCATGTGATTCTGCCCAACACTCTGAAATTGCAAAAGGTTGCTGCAGTTTCGTTAGCCTGTGCTCTTTAAAAATTACAGACAACACCCCTGCACAGTCTCTGCGACCCAAGAGTCCACGGTAAGCTCTTCCCAAGCGCTTAGGTGCATCGCTAGCCTACCACCTATCGCGGGAATTGCATTGCTTGCTGCTGCGCTGTGTGCATACGACTGTACTCTCATCTGCTGCTGCAGTGCCAGCCCTGAGGCCTGCCTCCTCCACGGGAGGGGAAGGAAGGATTCAGCCTTCTGTCTTCCTGCTGTCACCAGTTGTTTCCTCTATAGGGCCTCTGGCCTCCTCAGCGGCTGGCGGAGACGCCTCTGCTTCTGCCGCCCTGGCGGATAAACAGGGCACAAACACTCTTTTTAACAATGTCTGACCTTTGTCCAGAGCAGCAAAGGTGCTAACAAATCTGGACATGTCTTTGACAAAAGCTTCTCCAAACAAAAGCCCTTTAGCTGCTGCAGCGGCCTCAGAGGATGCTAACTTCCTGAGTTTCAGGTCGATCTTTACTAAAATGATCGTCTGCACTCCGCTGCTATCATACAGTTGGTATTACTTATTAAACAAACTGTTCTTTGTGCCCAATTAGCCAGAATATGCACATCCATAGGCAGGGCCTCTTTGGTCTCTTCCACCATTTTAATGATCTTGTCCAATGGACCTATGGAATCGGGGAGCGTGTCCTGGCATGCTATCCATGAGCGGTCAATGCCCTTTTCAGGTCCTTGCTGTGCTGCCCCATTAATGGGTCCACCTCTAGAGTGTCCGCTACTTTATCCGGCAGAGAAGGTCTGGGGTATTGTGCCTTCAATTAGACTCTCACCTCCTTATTTAGAGGCGTGCTCAGTCGCTTGCTCAAGTACCTTTTGGCCTTAAGTGGGGGCTTAGCCTCCAAGGATCTCGGGTGGAGTAGCAGGTCTGGATGAAAGGGGTCGACCAGGGAACTATCTCTGCATTTCTAAACGCTCTTATTGTGCCTTTTGCACGGTTCTCCTTCATGAGGAGTGGCCAAGCTCACAGAAAGGTGAGAACTCAGTGCTGCTGGAATCCCATTCAGTGCCCTCTTGGTTTTCCTGTGTGCTAAGGGGTATGCATAGCTCTCAACCATTTGTTTTGCAAAGGCGGGTGAAATCACCCGATTTTGTTATTGGCGGGTGAGACGCCCATTGGAATGAATGGGCGTGCAGGAGGCTTGGCGGGTGAGTCAGCCCTTTACAAGGCGGGTGACACCCGCCAAAAGCGTGTGAGTTGAGAGCTATGGGTATGTCACCTTGTCCCTTCCATCACGCCTTTTCCTTAGCATGCCACAATTTTGTGTGTCCTTTGCATGATTCGGACAGTGGTTTGCCACTGGCCTTATGTTCCTCCTGCCATTGTCTCTTGCAGGCTCTGGGCCTCACATTTGTCAGCCCTTGCGAAAAGGCGAAAGTCCAGTTTATGGGATAACAGCCCTAGACCTGCCCATGCTGCTTTCTCCATCAGCTGTCCCAGAGAGGGGTCCTGCAGAATGTTTGAAGGCCCTTCTCTGCTTTACTTGCTGTCAGAGGACTCTACTTCTACCCAGGCCATATTGTGTAATGCACTGGAGACAGACGGCTAGCAGCCGCAAGGTGACGCACAGGCTTTTTATTACTAAATTTGATTTATAACATCACACAATGGTTGTGAGGCTATTCCTTCACCTGTTTTAATGTCTTTGAAGTAATTTAAACAGCACATTGTACATCAGCTAGTGCCGAGATTGGTAGCATGCTGTAGCATGCTGGCGTTCCAAGTGCTTTCAACCATTCAATTGCTGAAAGTTATGAAATATAAGGCAAGAGCCTAAGGGCCCAATTCGCATCATGGCGCAGTGAACCTGCTAAATAGCACGATTCACTGTGTCATTTCATGATGCCCAGGCACCACTGCTATTCTGAAGTGGGCCTGGGCGTCATCGCAAAGCACGGCAGTGCTTTCGCTGTAATCCGCCTGTTTCTAATGGAAACGGGCGGATTGCAGAATCTTGGCAGTATTTTCGTTAAATAACGAGGGACTGCTGCTGATCCTATACACCAAAGTGAGCAGCTTCAACAATGCAGGATGTTGAAGCTGCTTACTGTGGTGTATAGGAAAGTGTATAGGAAAGTGTTCATATACACCCGTGTGGTGTATAGGAACACTTTCATTTAAAGCGAGCAGCTTCAACGTTGCATCCTGCAACGTTGAAGCTGCTCGTTTTGGTGTAAAGGAAAGTGTTCATATAAACCCGTGTGTTGTATATGAACACTTTCATGTACACCAAAGCAAGCAGCTTCAACGTTGCAGCAACGTTGAAGCTGCTTGCTAACGTTGAAGCTGCTTGCTTTGGTGTACATGAAAGTGTCCATATTCAACACGGGTGTATGGGCACTTCCATTTAGACTGGTGGCACTCCTCCAGTTTAACGGCACCAAGAGGGTACTGTAAATGTGCGCTAGTTTAGCGCACATATTAAACTGGAGGAGTGCCACAAGAATAGGCTTCCAAAAAGCCAGTTTACGAATGTGGCGGTTGCTAGGTTGGTTTCCAACCCATACTAGCATCCGTCACATGTATTCCGAAAGTGGCGCATTCCTTCCGACTTCGGAAGTATGCGCCACCTTCAGAATTGGTCTTAAGTTCCGAAAAGGTTGTTAAGCCTTTTAACGTCCTTTTCGGTATTTAACACCTACAGGAGAATTGGGCCCTCGGAGGTGAGATGCTTGAAGTAATTTTGAAGCAATGAAAAAACGGATTTGAAGCAGATATAAAGAAATATCTAGGTGGCATGCCACGTTAAAATTGACACTGCAAAGGGACTTGCCCACCATGCTTTCTAATTAGGTCATAAGAACTAGCACCAGACGTATCCCATCTTAAGCATTGGTGCAATGGTAGAACTTCAGACTACAGTCCATGAGGTTGTGAGCTCAAGGGAGCGATCAGAACATCGCACAATGGTTGTGAAGCTTTATATTCACTTGTTTAATGTCTTTGAAGTCATTCAAACAGTAAATTTGCCATCAGCTAGTCCCGAGAGTGGTGACATGCTGTGGCATGCTGGAATTCCAAGTGCTTTAAACCATTCAATTGCTGTAAGTTACGAAACATAAGACAAGAGCCTAAGAGGTGAGATGCCTGAAGTAATTTTGAAGCAATTAAAAAACGGATTTGAAGCAGATATAAAGAAATATCTAGGTGGCATGCCACGTTAAAATTGACACTGAAAAGGGACTTGCAGGCCCTCTGTCTGATTAGGTCATAAAAACTAGCACCAGAGATTTCCCATCCAAAGCATTGGTGCAATGGTGACTACAGTCCAAGAGGTTGTGAGCTCAAGGGAGCTATTGGAATTTAATTATTATTTTTTTTTAATTTGATTTATAACATCTCACAATGGTTGTGAGGCGTTATATTCACTTGTTTAATGTATTTGAAGTCATTTAAACAGTAAGTTTGCCATCAGCTAGTCCCGAGATTGGCGACATGCTGTGGTATGCTGGAGTTCCAAGTGCTTTAAACCATTCAATTGCTGTAAGTTAGCAAACATAAGACAAGAGCCTAAGAGGTGAGATGCCTGAAGTAATTTTGAAGTAATGAAAAAACGGATTTGAAGCAGATATAAAGAAATATCTAGGTGGCATGCCACATTAGAATTGACACTGAAAAGGGACTTACAAGCCCTGCTGTCTGATTAGGTCATAAGAACTAGCACCAAAACATTCCCATATAAAGCATTGGTGTAATGCTAGAACTTCAGACAACAGTCAATGAGGTCGTAGGCTCGAGGGAGCTATCAAAATTTAATTATTTTCTTTTTTTTTTCAATTTCATTTATAACATCTCACAATGGTTGTGAGGCGTTATATTCACTTCTTTAATGTCTTTGAAGTCATTTAAACGGTAAATTTGACATCAGCTTGTCCCGAGATTGGTGACATGCTGGGGCATGATAAGTGCTTAAACTATGCATTTGCTGAAAGTGTTTTAATATAAAACAAGCCCACAATGATTGAGAGGGTATTTTTCACTTGTTGAATGTGTTTGAAATCCCTTAAACTGTAAATTTTACATCAGCCAGTCCAGAAATTGGTGGCATGCTGTGGCATGTGCCACATGTCGCATTCGGCTCCTACCCCTTCTCGACCCTAGCGCTCCACTTTGAGCTCGCTGCTCAGCAGGGCCTAGCGCGAACCATGCAGCTCGAGGAAGCCACTGCTCCCAGCCCCAAAGATGAACCGTGCTGATCCCTCAACACGACGCCGCTGTCAAGTTAGTGTACCACCCTGTGGTGTGGCCCCTCAAATCTGGAGCTAAGCAAGCAGTGGGGGGTGCATCCCGTGGGATGGCTGGGCCCCCTGCCAGGGGCCTGCACTTCCCGAGACCCTATTCACCGACAGGAGTGCTCCATGCAACTTCCTTGATCGAGGGACCTACTTTGCAACGGGTAGCAGTCACCCCAGAACTCGGGGCTTGTTGTGGTCCAGACGTGATTGAGAGCCTAGCCGAAGTGTGATCTGCCTTACTGGCATAGGATGGAGAGCCCCCCTTTCTATCTCTATCTCGGATATTCATGGGGGTAGCCCGCGCTCATGCCTATCTTCTGTGCATGCTGACCACCAGCCCCAAGCTGGGCCCAGGCCAAGGGTCCCTAAATGTTCGATGGAAGAAGGATAAACCCTTGAACCACAGTGCGACGGACACTGCATATGACTTTCTGAGCAGGTTGAAGAGTCCTGATACTAGAGGAGATCTTCTCCCCTGCACTTCGCCTCGGACTTCCGTTCATTAGCAGATTCCTCTGGCGGACTCCCCAGTTATCCCTCTGAGTCCCGCGGTGGGCTCCTTTTACCAAATCCCGGTCTGGTGTACTTCAGCACCTGTTGAGAGGAGCTGGCTTGGAGCTCTCCCCCCTGATGGACTGGGCGAAATCCCTGCAGAAGTACCGGCGCTCCAGTCTACGGAGCAACCAGAAGCCATGGACTCCCACTCAATGAGCAGAGGCATAAAGGCCCTGTTGGATGAGATACGTGGATTCAGGGCAGATATCAGCAAAAGGCTGAACTCGTTGGACAAAAAAATGGACGCCGTAGACGACCGAGTCCAAGCCCTAGAAGCTAATCAAAACTCAGTCGACGTCCTAGAGACCCAATTCGACATGCGCCTATCAGAACTGTAGAGGAGAGAGGAGAGAGTTACCCTTAAACTTGATGACTTGGAAAACAGAGAGCAGCGCTGTAATCTGAGATTCCAGGGAGTTCCTGAACGAGAGGGGGAGACCCAAGTAGACATTGTAAGGACAGTGAATGCGGTTATAAGTAAATTGTTCGACAAGGGCAACACCAGCGAGCCAACAATCGATAGGGCCCACAGAGCAGGGGCTCCCTCCAGAGGTCCCAGATCAATTCTCGCAAAATGTCAGTACTACGCGGAAAAGGTGAAGATTCTGGACCTGGCACGGAAGAAGGGGCCCATCGAGTGGGAAGGCGCAAAAGTCACGATCTACCAAGACCTTTCTGCCCTCACACTAGCGCATCGTCGACTATGCGGCCCACTAACAAAGTGGCTCCAGGCCAGAGGTGTGAGATACAGATGGGGTCACCCATTTCCGCTCTCGTTTGAGTTAGAGGGCTACAAATACTCCCTGTTCACGGAGGAAGACATACAGAGAGTGACCCAGGAGCTTCTGGGCGACCCCACCAGAAAAATGCAAAGAGAGTGGGGAAAATAGCGCAATGGAATCCCATAATACCAACAGCTTTGCTGAGAGGCGCTGTGTCCGTGGACACAGAAAATACAGAAGAATGGCCCCGACCTCCCCCGAGCAGCCTGCTAGTAAATCGGGGCCTGGGTTCCCATTGCCTTGGAGAGAGGAGAGGGGGGACTGGAATCCCGTTGTCTACCGTGGGTCGCTCGAGGGGCACCCCTGTCCAAGGATATCCTTCATGGTGGTGTTGCTTATTCATTCTGTTGATTACCCTTGTAGTGGGGGGGGGGGGGTAAGGCAAGCAGAAGCATCTGGTCTTGTATTACATTTGGGGGGTCTCAGAATGTTGGGATGCTTGGTTGTTAGTCGCCCTAGTGGAGGCGGACTTTGGTGGCCTGGTCGGGCGCATTTTCTATGTCGGAAGCAGTCCAGGCATTCGGGAAGGGGGAGGAGGGTGTGTTGAAGGTTTCTTTCTTCTTGTTTGGGTTTACAGCTACTTGTTTCAACCGTCTGGAGACTTCATTCTTTTGAGCTTGATATGGTCAGAGGGGGTCCCGAGATTGCCCAGAAAGGGGAGGGGGTGCTTCGGAGAATCTTGCACCCCTAGTGGATCAGGGCTATTCCCCCCCCTGATGGCTGAAGTAATTCACTCTCTGAACAGGGCTCTCTGAGTGCACAAAATCTCAATTCCCCGTATAAGAGGTCCGTGGTGGTGAAGGAATTTAACAGATGGAAGTTGGACCTTCTGTTTCTTCAAGAAACCCACTGGGTCGGGGGGGGGGTTGAACCGTCCCTCAAAGCTAAATCTATACAAGAGGTCTTTCAGGCTTCATGTCAAGCTAAGAAAAAATGGGTGGTCTCTCCAAAAGCACACTTTGCCCCGAAGGCCCAAAGTTGGGATCCGGAGGGCCGTTATATAATGGTCAAAGGGGAAATCTGGGGTTCCAAGGTAACCTTAGTGTCGATCTACGCCCCTAACGAGGCCCAGGACCGCTATTGGTCTGAGGTTAAGTCCAAAATCATGCCCTTCACTGAGGGTGCACCGCTTGTGGGAGGGGACTTCAATATGGTCCTCGACCCAGACCGTGATAGGAGATCCGAGCACCCCTATGCGGACACCCAAGCACAGAAGCGGATGGCCATCCCTTTTCAGAACTCCAATGACGAGCTGAGGCACAGGGACTCCCATTCGATTCGCGAGGGCCAATACTCTTTATTTACATTTTTCTCCAGTCTCCATTCATCATTCTCCAGGATTGATCATATCTTGGTCGACAACTTGCTCTATGGGTCGATTGCTGAAGTGAGCGTGGAACTGACTCCTTGATCAGACCACGACTTAGTTATGGTTCAGCTAGGAATTCCCCCGAAATCTCTGGTGACCGCGAAGTGGACATGCAACAATCTCCTGTTGAAGGACAAGGAGCTGTCCCAGTCACTCCTGGCTTCCATAAATGAATATTTCGTGTTCCACAACGAAGGACAGGTGGGGGTGGCCGGAATTTGGAAGGCTTTTAAAGCCACAATCAGAGGTATCCTCATTGGAATGGGACCAACGAGGAGGCGGTAGAGGGGGAGGGAGGAGACGTTCCTAAGGGACAAAATTAAGGCCATTCAACCCAGGGGGAAATTGAAGTCCCAGATATTCCTGGGCAAATGGGCTGAACTCCAGCGACTAAAAGCAAAACCTGCTGCTCTCCTAGTGGAGCAGACCGAGAGGAAGCTGTCCCTTCTTAAGCAAAGGTACATGGAGAAGGGGGAGAAAGCCGACAAGATCCTAGCCTGGAGGCTTAGAGAGCTTAGAAATAGTAGACGGGTGGATTCACTGGTTCTGCCGGGTGGGTCAAAATGTCAGGAGGACTCTGGGATAGCGGAGCAATTCCGCATATATTATGAACACCTCTACAAGACAGAATACGCTGGAGAGGCAGCTGATATAGATAGCTTCCTGGACTCCGTATCAATCCCGTGTCTCCCCCCTGAGAAAGCATATCCCCTAGAGAGTCCTATTACGCCCCAAGAAGTGATCGATACGATCAGTTCTATGAAAGCAGGCACCACGCCAGGGGACGACGGGTTCACTGTTTTCGTCTATAAATCCTTCCACTCTGCTTTGGCCCCATTTGTAGCTAAACCTTTCAATGTAGTTTTAGACTCCGGTTCCCTTCCTCAAACCAGGCTGTCGCCCCGTATTGTGGTCATCCCGAAGGAAGGGAAAGATCCAACGAATTGCCAGTCCTACCGCCCTATCTTCTTGCTCAACACGGATGTGAAGGTCCTGGCCAAGCTACTTGCTAACAGACTAGCCCGGCATCTTCCCTCGCTAGTGCACGGCGATCAGGTTGGTTTCATCCCTGTAGTCAGGGAGCAAACAATATTAGAAAATCACTAGATTTGATGCACGAAGTAGCGATTACCAACGAGGAGGCCTACCTCTTCTCATTGGACTCAGAAAAGGTCTTCGACCGTGTCGAATGGTCATACATGAGCGGGGTCTTGCAGAAGATTGGGTTAGGGGTTAGGTTCCGCGGGTGGATTGCTGCCCTGTACAGTGGCCCAACGGCTAAAGTGGCGGTGAATGGGACGGTCTCTGCTCCGTTCTCCCTCTCCAGGGGGACCCGGCAGGGCTGCCCGATCTCGCCCCTTCTCTACGCTCTCGCAATGGAGCCCCTAGCTGTAGTTATAAGACACCATCAAGGGATTACGGGGTCCGCTGTGGGGAGCTTGATTTGAAGTTTTCTCTCTTCGCGGACGACATCCTGGCTTACTTAACCAACCTCCAGATATCTCTCCCAAGGCTCCTAGACCTGATCCATTCCTTTGGTACCTTTTCCGGGCTGAAAATCAACCCTTCAAAATTTTGCTTGATGCCAATGGGTAGAGCCGACGGGGACTTCGAGGGAGGGGTTATGTTGGGGGGTATTAGAATTGAGTGTAAAGCCACATCTTATCTGGGGGTCCTTCTCCCGAAAGACCTGAGCCTCCTCTTTGATTTGAACTACTCCTCCCCCCCCCCATCCTTGGTAAGATAAATTCCGATCTACAACGATGGGCCCCCTTGACACTCTCTTGGTTTGGGCGCATGGTAACAATCAAGTTGAATGTCCTACCCCGGCTTCTTTATCTTTTTTCCACCCTCCCAGACTCATATTTCAGATCCCTTCACTCGATGGTCCAGCCATTCATCTGGAATGGCAAAAAAACAAGAGTTAAGCACGCAACATTGATGCTCCCGATTTCTTATGGGGGAATTGGCATGCCGGACTTCCGACTTTACCACAAGGCAGCCTAATTAAGAGTAATGTTGGAGCACTCGAGAGATGGCATGCAAACCTATTGGACCTACATCGAGGACATCCATGCTCACCCCAGGAAAGTGAGGGACCTCCTATGGGCCCCTAATAAAGACATGCCCATTAATATCAGGAATCACCTGGCTTTATCTGTCTTGTGGTCGCTATGCAGGCATGACAAAGTAAACTCTCCTCTCTCTTCCTGGCCCCCCCCCTGTCTTCTTTATGGGGTCCCCCCTCGACCTGGGCAAAAGGGGTCTGCGTGACACGCAGAGGTGGTCAGATTTGGGCCTAGAATGCGCCGCTCAGCTCTTCCAACAGGGTGCCTTCATAGGCTATGACAACCTTGCAGAGGCTATGGGGATAGCCCAATGTCGATTTTTGATCATCTCCGGGTTAAGGGGATCCTGACCAGTGCCCAGTGGGTAGAAGCTCTTGCCCGCCCCCTTACGCACTTGAAACAATGATCTTGGAATCCACATCGAGGAGAGGTTCCCTGTCTAGATTTCATAATGCCTTGAATAGAGCGGATGTGGAGGGTAGGCAGGGTTTCAAAAAGCAATGGGAGGAGAGGGTGGGGGCTCTGGTGGAAGATACTACATGGGCTGGGATCTTTGAATCAATTTTCTCAGGTTCTCTGTACACGTCTGCCATGGAGCACAAATTTAAAATACTTCATGCATGGCACCTCCCGCCAGAGAGACTCACTAAAATGTACCCTGGTATTTCCCCCCTCTGTCCTAGGGAATGTGCCCTGTGCGGATCTGGGTTCCATCTTTGGTGGGAATGCACTGCTATTCAGATATATTGGTCTGAGCTGGATAAAGGAGATTGTGGGCATCGCTCTGCCTCTGCTCCCCCTCAAACCCCTCTTTGGTGTCCCTGATTCCAAAGCAGATTCGTCCACTCTGCCCAAAGTGGTCCACGCCATGTTGCGAGCGGGGAGACTGGCCCTTGCTCATAAATGGAAAAGCAACTCAGTGCCCTCTAAATCAGACTAGCTTACTAAACTTTGGGCGACCTTCACATATGAGAAACTTAACAGCATTGACCCAGGACACTGAGTTAATTTCTGCTTGAATGGCCAGCTGTTTTGCTCCCCTCAGACTGTGGAACCATTTTATTTTTTATTTTTTATTTTATTACATTTGTTATACGCCCAGACCCTGGGGTGTCACGGCGTAGTTACAGACAAGGCCAAATACAATCTTAGCGTACAGCACGGTAATACACGCAATAGTACAGTTATACATTTATAAACAATTATGTACAGTGGGCAGATGGGTTAGGTCTGCGCTGGTCGGGGTCTATGTTCATGTCAAAATTGATTAAATAACCAGGTTTTTAACCATTTTTTTAAATAGTAGATAGGAATTTTCGTTCTTGATATTGGTGGGAAGGGCATTCCAGTGCCTGGGAGCAAGTACTTTGAAGCTGCTTGCGCCTGCTTTTTCTCTTTTGTGTCGTGGGATGTCAAGATTTTCGCTGTTTGGCAGCTATGGAGGAACGTTTGTATAGGAAGAAGGGCAAGGAAGGTTTGTTTACGAAGATTTGGGGAAAATTTGTAGAGATTTATTGACTTTGATTTTGTGGGTGGTGAGATGTGAACAAGGGGTGGGTGGGTTTCTTAAGGCTTTGTATATAAATTGTATTCATATGTTCTTGTATTATATGTTGTCTTGTGCTTCTGCATTGAAAATACATTTTCAAAACATAAAAAATAAGATTTTCGCTGTTCGATCTGAGGCGTCTGGAGTGGTTTTTATTGGTAACTGTATTAAGGAGATATTTTGGTGCTTTGTTGGTGATATATTTGTGGGTGATGCTGAGGGTTTTAAACAGTATTCTTGCTTTAATGGGGAGCCAGTGGATAGTTCTCCTGATGTTGGAGATGTGGTCAGATTTTGTTATGCCTAGTGCCGCTCGAAGGGCTTTATTCTGCATAAGTTTGAGTTTGGCTAGATTCGTTTTGGATGTGCCTAGGAGGAGGCTGTTGCAATAGTCCAGCTTCGAGAGTATGAGTTCTCTTGCTAGTTTGATGCAATTTTTGGCAGTTAGGAATTTACGGCTGAGGGAGATGAGTTTGGATGTGTAGGAGGTGGAGGAGGCTAGGGTGTTGATTTGTTTGGTCATGGTAAAGGTGGCGTCTAAGTAGACAGCGAGTGTCTTCACTTGTTTAAGTACTGGGATTGTAGTGCCATCAATGATGAAGGATGAGTAGACATGCTGTAGGGAGGACGTTTTAGATGTTGAACCTAGTATGAGTAACTCTGTATTGTCATCATTGAGACACGGGCTGTTGTTAGCCATCCAATTCTGGATTAGTGAGTAGGTTTTATTGATAAGGAGTGTGTCTTACTCGTGATTCCCTGTTAGAGTGATGAGGATCTGAGTGTCATTTGCGAAGTTGGTGTAGATGACACCCATAGCATCCAGCGCTGCAAAGAGCAGCTTTGTGTAGGCATT
The DNA here is from genome assembly GCF_040938575.1 of Ambystoma mexicanum. Lineage (NCBI taxonomy): Eukaryota > Metazoa > Chordata > Amphibia > Caudata > Ambystomatidae > Ambystoma > Ambystoma mexicanum. The sequence continues at coordinate 1,255,618,906 of NC_090933.1, read as the reverse complement.
GTAGAGGGTGGGGGATAGGCAGGAGCCTTGCGGGACCCCTAAGGGGATTGATGGGGTCAAAGAGGGGTGTTACCCAGGCTTTTTTGATACTGGTAGGGACTATATTTGAACTGAAGGAGGCGTTGACAAATTCAGTGATGATGGGTGATAGGGTGGGGGCACATAGTTTAACTAGATGGGATGGGAATTTGTGGTCTTTGCAGTTTGAGGCTTTGAGTTTAACTATAGAATCTAGTACTTCTTTATTAGAGACTGGGGTGAAGTGAAAAGGAGTGCATGAGGGGGTATTGGTAGGGATGGTGGCAATGAGAGGAGAGGTTTTTTCAGCAAGGAGAGTTTTTTTGCTGTCGATTTTCTTTTGTAGGAGCATTATTTTAGAGGCTAATGCGTCTTGACTTGTAGTGCACCAAGCTTTATTGGTGTTGTATGGTGCTGTAACTTGGCCGGGGTTCTCAAGTTCTCTGAGGATAGAGAATAACTCTTTACTGTCAGAGTTGGCACTGGCTATACGCTTGTTGAAGGCGTTGGCTTTATGGGAGATTATCGCTGCTTTATATTTTTTGTTGGCTAATTCGAAGGCCTTTTCTGATTCTGGGCTGTTAGTTTTCCTATGTACGTGTTCAAGCGATCTTTTCATGCGTCTGAGGCAGACTAGTTCTTCGTCAAACCAGATCTACTCTGTTTATGCCTTCAATCAACTGGTACCTCTGTTTTCTTTCCCTTTGTTGAGACCTCTGTGTCAGCTATTGTATTTGTTGGGTCCCTGACCGAAGTGTAATTATGTCTCCAATACCCAATTGGGTTTGGTTGTATAGTAGCAGGGGGTGTGAGAGGGTGGAGGGTGGGTGGGGGTTCATGTGCGCTGTTGTCATTCGCGAAATAATGATGCATAAGTGTGTTGGAAAATGTTCAATAAAATGTAAGTGGAAAAAAAACTACATTGGAATCTTTTATCCAAGAACGTAATAAAAGGATATTACTCGGACAGGAGTCCGGGTACGTGAGTAACTTCTCTGAAACCCTGGTGAAAATGAAAGACTTTGGCCATAGGGTTCTTGGAACCTTGTGAGGGGGTTAGTCCAAGCCAGTTTCAGAGTGGGACTGTTGAGGGGCTACCACCGGTCAACGAGAGTCCAGCTCTGGGGCCGGCGACGGGGACCCAAAGGCCCAGTGACCAGTCCGGAGGGAGAAGCCAGGCCAAAAGCTGCACTGCACCGGCTTCAGTAGACGCGCCAACCCTATGTGAGGTTATTGAAGTTATGTAAGAACAGAGCACCCTGGAGATAAGTGGCAGACCACCCACATAAAGAGTATCCTATTCTTGGCCACAAAAGCAGAAAAAAACATAACAAGACGCCCTCAGCAGCAGACTGGAATGAAATCAAAAAACGAACACCAGGAATTAAAAAAAAAAAGATCTTAACGGAGTAAGAAAATTCCTGTGGAATTTATCTCTACCTAGCTCCCCAGATCGGAGCAAGAAGTGCACATCTGGAGAAGGTGAGGTGGGTGCTAAAGGTGGCGTTCTGGGAAGCCAAGAGGATTCGATTGATCAGGGAGGTGAAATGTGGAAAATCCTTCCAACAGCTTCAGTTAAGTTGCTCCTGAGTTTGACATACCACCTGGAGGCACAGCGCACAAGAGGCTGATTCGACCATTCCCTCTGGTATTGCACCGCCAACGCTATCTGATCGGCCCCTTAAGATCACCAAATGCGGGCCATGGTAGGGGGTTATGGGTGCTCAAACTCTACGCCCACACTAAAGGCATTGGTGGGCTGAGCTCCCCCTCACACCAACAAACTAACTGAGGGTGCAACAATGGAAAGAAGTGCTAAGGTGAAGGAGGGCGCATCAACAGAACAAGGTGCTAAGGCGACGGAGGGCAGCTGTATTATCTTGCCATGCTCCTTGGAACCTTTCATGATGTTAGAGCAAAAGGGTCACGGCCTGTTGAATAAAAGAGCGGAGGCACCAAACACGTCTAACAAGGCAGCTAGCCCTGATGACCTTGTGGCATGTCGAAACTCAATACATTCAGGGGGTCGGATCCTAGAGCGTTCCAAGTTAATGCGGTCCCCGAACAACAATGGGTGAAACATTACTCTGACCTGTTTGGATGTTAGAGTGAAGGGGGGGAGGATGCCCCTGCAACCTCTAAAGTAAACCCATGGGCTTTGAACTTTGACAAAGAAGACTTTTACCAGTTAATAACCAAGACAAGCAATTCAAGATTCCTGGGGCCAGATGGCCTGACCAATGTGATGCTTAAAGCTGACGGGCAAGCGCGGGTAGACTTTCTTTGGGTACTTTTTGGAAAGATTGAGAGGCAGGCGGGAGTCCCGTATTCATGGAAAACATCTATAATAGTGCCGATCTTTAAAAAGAGAGTCTGGGATAACCCTGCTAATTACCGGTCTATCGCATTGCTGGACATTATTGGCAAAATATATGCGGCACTGGTGCTAAAGAGCTTGAAGCAGTGGATTTCAGAGTCGGCAAGCTTTGATCTCCATCAAGCAGGCTTTGTTAAACGGGTTGGGACAGCCCTAAATGTATTCCTCTTGAACATTCTGAAGACAAAGGCCCTTTCGAGTAGAAAAACATATACCTGGTGTTTGTCGATCTCGAACAAGCTTTCAACTCGGTCGATCGTCAGTTTCTCTGGGACAAACTAAGGGTGGGTTGCTGCCCGGGGGGCCTACTTTCAGCAATAGTCACTTTACTCCGGCACTAGTCTGAGAGTTAGACTAGATAACAGGGGCCATCTATCAGAGATAATAGAAACAAGGCGAGGCCATAAATGGGGATGCCCCTTGGCGCCAGAGTTATTTAACTTTTTTATCTCAGACCTAGGAACTTCGTTGGCAGAGACCAGATCGTTCCCATCGAGGCTCAATGGGTGGCAGGTGGGACATTTGCTTTACACAGACGATCCGGTTTGAATTGACCAAACCCCCATTGGGTTTCAACGACAGCTAAACGAGCTGCAGGAGTATGTTAAAACCAACAAGCTTAGGATTAATGTCCCCAAAACGAAAATCTTAATCTTGGAGCCCGCTGCTCAGAGGGAAAAACACAGACATGCATGGCATTTAAATGTGGAACGAATAGAGGTGACTGCCTCCTTTGTGTATATGGGGATGTTGATCAACACTAGCCTGAATGACGGCCCAAGGATTGCCCTACTGAAAAAGAGGGTAACACAACTGGCATCACAAGCGCAAATCTTGTTAAAAAGATTTGGGCGCTTCTCTTTGATCCCAGTGATTAAATTCTACAAGGCCAAGGTGATGGCTATTGCCACCTATGGCGCAGAGGTATTCCGGCCGACGGACCGTGTATGGTGGTTGGCACTGGAAGGCGGGTTTTGGAGGAGAGTATTGGACCTGCCGAGGTGCACACCTATGCCCGCCATTAGATACGAGCTGGGATTAACTTCCTTATACACAATGGTGGAACTGCCTCATGTTAGGTAGCTATGAGCTCCAAAACATTAGAGCTACTGAAGCAGATGCTTCACTAGAGGCTTAACGCTGATAAGAAATGGAATGGAGAAGAAAAAGTCAAGCGCTAAACCGATAGAGGACGAGACACAGCCAACACCGCAAACTGCCGCCACATGCACTTGTGTAGTAATTGGCTCAAGCCCATCCAAGGTATGTCCCCACCAAGTAACATTCACCAACACATTGTTAACAAAATACTTCAAGCAAACTTTATAGCCACAACAACAGTCACCATCCCTCTCCCACTGTCCAGCACCATTCCTGTCCCTGTAATCTAAATCCAAACATCAATTCTTTGTAAATCCCCCTCGTCATAGATGCTCTTTCTCAGCTTCCCCTAATCGTCCCTGTGAGGGGAGTTTTCTAAAAGTCCTATTTGATAGCAAGACTTCAGTAAACTATCCCAGTGGTTTGTAGCTCCCCAACACTTAATATTAGTCTGTACTACTGCTGGAACCTTGGTAGTGTGGCAGGGTAGTCAGTCTTATTAAAAGAGGAAGATGTGAGCTGTAGGTAAGTAAATTGAATCCAATTAGCAATGCATTAACACAGAAATACTTACACATAAATGGATATATTCAAATATAGATTTATTATATTTACACTAGAATCACTTTAAAATACTTAACACATATAACCAAAACACACATGAATACTTTAGGATACTTTCAAAAGGCCACTGCTTACTTTGTAGTTGCTCTCAGTTAAATCTGTTAGTGTTTTGACAGTAATGACAGTTCTATTGTATTGTCAGTAATACCACACACTTGTGTCTTTTTAACAGAAATACGGTAAATACATTCACTCTGCATACACATATAATATATTTTCAGAAGGAAAAACTAATGGGTGGTGTTATACTAGTAGATCTTCATGGTCTAGAGGCAGTTTCAGTGCACACCAAATCATTTACAGTCCAAAACGCACCCTGAAAGGCAGTTCAGAGAGGCTCAAAGTCTTGAACAGCAGTAGAAATCAAAGGTCCCTGTGGATACTTTCTATTCTCTAGGAAAGAAGTTACAAGAAAGCTAAACCAACGTCAGAGACCCTGTTAAGGACTTGCAAAGCTGACACAAGCAGCAGCTTGGGTCGGAGGTAAGAGTGGGGTACCCTGGATACCTCTCGATGCCCTCCAGCGCTCGGGAGCGACTTCTCGGTTCAAGGTATGCAATATCTTTCTCCCCACAGTACCTTTAGGTTACAAGAAAAGGATCTTGGCTGGATTCTCTCCGATGTGACGGCGCTGGAACCGATCTCCGGATTCCTTGGTCTGATGACCAAAGGCAGGAAATGGAAGGGATCTCTCAGCAGCAGTCTCGAGGGAGGACCTCTAGCACGGCTTTCATCAACTTCCCGCCTCGCTCTGTGGATTTGGTGCCTTTTCTGGAGAACCAACAAAGGATCGATTCGCCCAGTCAATCTTTTTCTCTTCTCACAGTCCCACAACCTGCTGAGGGGTCTGGGCGAGTTGAATCGAATCTCTGGAGTGTTCTTGAAGGCTCAGCAAATATTTGATGATGCACTCGGAATGGGCAGTAGGTCTCCTAGGATTGGGGTTTTGTCTTGCGACTGGTTGTTCCCACCTGTAAAAGGGAAGGAGTCCTCTTCGGATTTCCTCTGTCACACCGTAAACGGGGTTAGGACAGCAGTGTCTGCTTCACGATGTTGCAAAGGGTCTGCAGGCGTCTCTAGTCGTCTTCTTCTTCGGTTACTTCAGCTTCCAGTGGTCGAATTGCTTTTCATTCCAGGTGCCTCACCTTTTATACAGTTCCAGCACTCACTCCTCTGCAATCTCTCCCAGCAGTTTACAAAAAGGGGCGTTTTGGCTGTTTTAAGGAAGGCATGGTATCATACAGTGAAGACAGACACAAGTGATTACAGTTCAAGGGTGTTTATTGAACTTCAATGGGTTCGTTGAACGCCTATCTAAACCTAAATTAAGGATGGGAGCAAGCTACGACCAATAAATAATAACGCAGTCCTTGTTTAGTCTGTCAAACTAAAAGGGCCTATACTAATAAACCTATTGCCAATCCTTCTAAATACAAAATGGTGTGAGACAATAGTGTATGCAAAAAGAAAATCAAGAAATGATATTCCAGGATAGTTGAGCAGTTCCTTTCCCAACGTTTTCAGCACAGAGTAAGGCGGCACGTTCGAGCTTTGCACACACTCTGGCTTCTTGGCCACAATGATACAGTTCAAAGCATGGACATCAAGGCCTTCTGCCAAAGCCTCTTTTCCAATAACTGCCTCCAACTGCAGAGGGTCTGTCAAACAAACAAATCTCAAAGTTCCATTCCGATCAGGATTTTCACATGCGCTAGTTCTCGCTTTCAATTTTCATCATGGGTCTCCCTTCTTCAGGCTGAGACCCCCTTTTACCACAATGTTCACACTTGGTCTCCCTCGTTTGGGCTCGGACCTTGGATCTCCCTCATTCGGGCTCGGTTCCACTTGATATCAAAATCAAAGACTTACGAATATGCGATGGGTTTTGCTTAAATTGTTGCAGGGCCACTTTGATTCACTTCATACAATCATTCTTATCAATCTTCTACTTTCTTTTCTGTTTGCGGGATACCTTACAGAGAACCTGATTGAGCACTTTCACAGTGACGGATCACTCTGTTAAGTGTTCTATCTTTCCTTCTCAATTCAAACATTCATTAGCAGTGGACCTTTACTCATATCTTTAATCACACATGTTTAACAATGTTCCTTTCAGCGATAGTTATACAATGTTGCCGCTTGCAACCTTGATTTCAACACAGACCGGTCTTGCATCGGTTTCCCAACTCTCCGACTGTGTTGATCTCTCTGGCGCTCCCTTTGTTCTTGGAGCCAAGGACGATACCCCGGCTGCTGCTGCTCCTCCCCATCTTGATCAGCCACGCTAGAGGCCCTCTGGTATCTTTGACGCACAATGAAGGATTCTTTATGCAGTTCTCCTGGCCTTACGCTTTCACTGTTGAAGGTTTCTTGAGTGTAACAGTTTCTTGTCGAAAAGGTCAAGGGTATTTCCCTCCTTGCAAACCCTTCTTGGTTTGCCATCTTCCTCCCTTCATTCAGCTTTCGATTCCAAACTGGTTTTCCTTCGTGTATTTTGCCTCGCTGCGAGTGTGCTTTTGTGCTACGCCTTTTATCAGTGTGAGGAAGTTTAATGGAAGTCAGGTGTGAATGATTGTCGGCAATTCATTGACCTTGCCTGACCATTGTATTGAGACATGTCAGGTACACTGCTTCGGTGTGAGTCTGCTTTCTCCCAGTGCAGGCTGTCCATGTGAAATTGTTTGTAATGGGAAATGGCGGGGGGGGGCGGGGATAGTTCCTACGTATTCTACCTGTTAGGATGGCGTAAAGGAGTTAAGGAGGATGGGGGGGGTAATACAGCGTCTCGCCATCCAGTCTCCCACTCCCCGAAAACCCCTCACCCAGATGATCCCCCTGCACTGGTCCAAAGGGTATGGCTGTGCCCTGGCCACCTGAGGGAGAGATCAGCAGGGACTAGCGGGTGAGACACCTTCTGGTTTCTCACACTGTCCGATCGGGACAGCCAGACCCTCTGTGGGAGCTGGTCCTATTCAGGCACTCTGGCAGACGAAGGACAGGGGGGTGGAAATCTCCTCCTGCGCTTCCTGCCTGCTCAGACACTCTGGACATAGCCTGCGGTAGAAAAATCACACAATAGTTGGTAGGACACATCCACTGCCACCAGCCATAACACGAGCAGAGAGAAGGGAGATACAAAGTATCCCATTGGCACTCCACTGAAGGTGGTGTGTGCCAATCTCTCAGACTGTAACATTTTAGGAGAGATACTTAGTATCTATCCTTAAGAACTGTGGTTACTTGAGGATAAAGAAAGTAATCTCAAAGGAGGACCCAAAGGATCCTCAGCAACACTGCCCATAAGTAGCTGTGAACTGCAATAGTAAAATACAGATGCCTTTTAAAGGTATGGAGAAAAATAGACTCCACAGGACAGTAAAATACAAAGGAAAGAGTTCCTAAAGACAGAGCCCATAAGAATGAATGAGTTAAAAAAGGCTCCACTTATTCAGGATTGATGAAAAGGTTCCAGAGGTCCAGCAAAAAGTGCTGGGGGTCTCACTAGGAGAGGGGATGAAGCATATTAATGATACATCACCCTAACAGTCCCCTTGCGCCTCCAGTCACCAATCTTCTGCCGCCTTCAAATGTACACTTCTTTACTTCACTGGAGGTGGTGTGTTCATCTTTCTGAATTTACAAGCTCCAAGGATTCTCTTCCTCAGTCCCGGTTTGCTGGTTCGCTCCTTCCATTTTGTTGGGTTCTGCATCCTTTTGTAGCCGAGCCTCACCTTTATTTTCCATCACATGGCTGAGTGCATGGACCGCCTCATCCGCATTGGTAATCCCATAGTCTTCGCCTTTGAATTTGAATACTAAGGCGAAGGCCCCATCTATATCTCACTCCTTTTGAACTGAGCCACAAAGTAAGCTGCTTGCATTCCCTTTGGTCAATGTCAGGCTTGATAAGTCCTGGAAAATCCAGATTTTAGATCCATCGTACTCCAATTCCTCCCGGTTTCTAGCTCTCAATAGTACCTCTGTTTTTTGTTTGTAGCTTGAGCATTTCACCACCACTGATCTTGGGCCTTTGGCACTGCCCCATCCTCAATGTGCTCTCTCTATGCTAATGTCTTCCCACCTCCTCCTTGAAGAGCTAATTTATTATTTCTCGAGCCTTCCTTTCCACGCCCGCAGTGGTTTCTCCTTTTGGTTTTAGCCCGAAGGTTCCTAAGGTTATTTCTTTTTTCTCTGTTTTCAAGGTCATCCATCTTAAGCTCCAACTCTGCTTGTCTTGTTGCCAGGTCTGTGTTTGGCTACCATTTTTCCTTTCCACTATGTCATCCAATAATTGATTGTTTTCAAACTCTTCCATCCTTTCTTATTCATAATCATAATTTGACGCCTGTATGTCCGCGAAGTGATCTTCAATTTCACGTAAGATATTCCATTTCACTTTTCGTGGCTCCTTCCACTCTCCCCCCTTTAGCATCCTTCCTTTGAGACATATGTTCCATGTTAGATGTCGGGTCTCGTTGTCTTCATAACTTCTGCAGGGCCTCCACCCCTGCTCGGAATTTGTCAGGGCTCCTGCCCTCAGAGCTCCACCTCGAGTCCCAGGGTTTCCATAGGTATGCTAGTTAACATTTGTTTGTGCATGGGCTCCGCGCTGCCCCGTGAGGTAGGGCCTTCGTTAGAAGCTCTGCTTCAATGGTATGGCTGTTTTGGTTAGATTAGGCTGGTTGGTTTTACAATCCCTATGTCATGCTGGCTTACCTGTGCTCCGGACTCCAGTCAGCATTCGTCTCCAACTCAGCATTCTCCTCTGTCTCTGTGCGCACTGATCGGGACTGAATGCCCATGGGGCCTTGTATTTCTGTGTTTTTGTGTGATCTCCCTTTCAGCTTGATCTCTTGCCTGCTGGACCTCTGAGTGGGGCGGCCTCCAGCTCACTCTCTGCACTTCACTTCCCAACTTTCAGTTGTCTCACACCCAAGCCTCCATGTTCTGGGGTAGCTTGGCCCAGTCGCAGAGTGTTTTCCATGCACTTGATGGGTCAAGGTGGCCTTCACCTTTACTTTTCAGGGGGTTAGCATCACCTCTGCCTCATTGTGGAGTGATGATATGTAGCAAAGACGAAAATCATGCATCCACCTTGATCCACGGCCCCTAGCGGGGTCTCCAAAGTACCACCTGCCCCATAGTGCCTTACAATACGCTGGCCAGTGTTTCTTGTCTCATAGTACCACTGATTCCAGCAGTCCTTGCACTGAAGACCCGATCATGTAGCTCACCAGGAGGAGAAACAGCAACTAACAGGATGGCAATGGAATGCCACGTGAATGAAAATGGCACATATCTGATGCTTGCTAATCTGCTTAGAATCACATGCTGTGCATATAGTCTGACATTCAGTGGTAACCGCAAAGTATTGCACCGTGTCTTTCGAGAATCGAAAGGGGACGTCGACATGGGCGTGCCTGTAACACTATCCCTAAGGTGACGTGTAGTGTACCCAAAATCCCTCACGCGTCGAGGTCCCTCAGATTGTTTTTACCGCCCAGTGTACTGGTCGCCTTATACGAAGCTCTTCCAGAGACATTGCTATATTGTTATATTTATCGACCTTTGGTCGTTTTATATTCTCTTACTGTCCCTTCCCTCAATGGCTGTTTCCTGACCTACGCCGAAGCCTGCTCTACGGACCTTTGACGGCAGTTGATCGGTTGGCGCTGCTGACCACGTGGCCGGGCCTTCTGGCCGGCCTACACAGTAGGGAGAGTGGGCTCGGGTGGACATTTCCTTTTTAAGAATACCTTTCCCTTTGCTCTCTTTGTTACCTTGGTCTTGTCGTCACTGTGTTATTCCTGAACTATGGACAGGACTCCATTTAGATTTTGTCCTTCATGCTAGGCAAAATTCCCCTTAAGTGTAATAGGTGTCTTCCCCTTAAACACAACGAGGCGGCCTGTGGGGCTTGTAAGCTCCTGCGTCCCAAGACCCCAAAGGAGCACTGTGTCAAGCGGTGGGCGGCCTACAGAATGTCGCAGGCTGAGAGTAGTACCCCGCAGCCGCCGAGTGTGACGAAGGGCTTAGTGACATCCAGGGCTCCAATTCGGAGGTCATTGACCTCACGCGGAACCTCGCCAGTTGACGACCAGATGGTGTTTAACGCTATCTTAAGGAGGGCAGCGGAACATTTCCCGATTGCTACCCAGGAAGCTGTAGCAGAGGCTGATTTTATTGAGGACATCTTAAAAGAAAAGCCACCTGCCAGCCAAGCTATTCCATTGCTGAATTCAAACAAAAGACGCTTGGCTCCTTCTTTGTTGACACCTGCCCTAACAAGGGCTTTCAATCCTAGAGTCAAACTGTTTCGGCCTTCTCCTTCTGATCCCCTCTACATCAGGGGACATGCTACTCCAGATTCCCTGGTGGTAACTGCAACCAGGAAAAGGGCGGGGGTCCCTCTGTCCACAGGGGAAGCGCCCCCTGACAAGGCATGCAAAAGGTTATACGCATTGGGGAAAAGAGTCACAAATGCTGCAGTATTTTCCACTCACATAGCTAACACACCACTTTGTTGGCTAGCTATTCTGATGCACAATGGAATATGCTACAAGAGGGCCTTCAAGAAGTCCCCGAACTGCTGCGGGCTTGCCTGTTTTCCATTGTAACTGAGAGCACACAGGTTAATCGCAGTACTCTCAAGAATACTTTGGATGCTGCAGAGACAGTTGGTAGGGCCTTAGCACAAGGTACACTCCTAAAGAGGAATGCCTGGTTACGAAACTCTGGTTTCAAAAACAGAAACCCAAACTTCATTGATAAATAAGCCGGTGGAGGAGACCATCTTAGTTGGGAAAGCTGTTGATGAGGCGCTTGAGACAGCTAAGAAGGAACAAGACACCCTCAAGACCCTGGATCAAATCTCCCAGAGGCCTTCCCAAAGAGGAGGGGGCGGTTCTCGACGTTCCTTTCGTGGCCAATCTCGCTCCCCTCATAACCAATATGGCGCTGGAAATAACTGGTCCTCGCCTCAGGGTACCAGCTATGCCACCCCGTATCCCCCAAGAGGTCAACGACGTGGAAAAGGAAGGGGCCGGAATTCCACCCCTAGATGCTCCCCAGCCTCATGTTAGAAATTACCAGCAGATCCGGGTCCCCTCCAATGCCTCCCCGGTCGGAGGCCGGATAACATCATTTCTTCAATCATGGGAGGGGATAACTACAGACCAGTGGGTACTCAACACAGTCGCCCACAGGTACTGCATAGAATTCTGCCAGATCCCCCAATTCAGACCCCCACGATCAAGACGCCTGATGCTGGAACACCAGCGTATCCTGCTGCAAGAGGTTGAGATCCTGCAGGAACAGGGTGCCATAGAAATCGTACCTCTTATACAGGTAAACAAGGTTCTGATGTTTGTTAATCTGCTTAGAATCACATGCTGTGCATATGGTCTGACATCCAGTGGTAACTGCAGAGTATTGCATCTTGTCCTTCGAGACTCGAAAGGGGACGTCGACATGGGCGTGCCTGTAACACTATCCCTACGTGACGTCTAGTGTACCCAAAATCCCTTGCGTGTCGAGGTCCCTCAGATTGTTTTTTCCCACCCAGCATACTGGTCGCCTTTATGCAGAGCTCGTCAAAGACTTTGCTTATTGTCCCATCGACCTTTGGTCAAATAATTATATAAAATATCCATAACACCTTATCCGTTCCTTGTTTCGACAGCTGTTACAGACCTCAGTCGAAGACCTTGAAGAATTCAACGGACAGTGATCAAGTCGGCGCTGCTGACCACGTGTCCGGGCCTTCCACCGGCCTATACAGTAGGGAGAGTGGGGTCGGGGTGGACATTTCTGTACAGATTTAGAATGCCTTTCCCTTTCCTTTCTCTTTCCCTTTCGGTCTTCGTCGCTCTAACCGTCCTCAGCTATGGAGAGGACTCCATTTAGGTTTTGCCCTAATTGTAGGAGCAAATTCCCTTGGAAAGACAGGCACAGACGGTGTAACCGGTGCTTACCACTCGATCACAAGGAGGAAGGATGCACGGCTTGTAAGCTCCTCCGTCCTAAGACATTAAAGGAACATAGAGTCAAGCGGTGGGCGGCCTACGGTATGTCGAAGGCCGAATTTTCTCCTGCTGCCGGAGCCACGAATGTGACGACGGCGCGAGTGACGAGTATACCTCCAAACTGGAGTTTGTAGAGCTTTCGACGGAACGCTCGCGTTCCGCATCGTCTGTCTCCGGCCCCGATAGGCACGGCTTAGGCACTGCTATGGGGAAGTCACACCCCGGCGACATAGACAAGCATGTACACAGCAGAAAGCACACAACCCCAAGTCAGTCTTCGGCCAGGTCGAAGGAAGACTTCAGCACCAACGGGTACACCGGAAGCCCAGGCGGCACCCGCCAACCGTCGGGTTCGGCAGCCCTCCCTGCAGCCGCAATTGCGCCTAGCAACCGGGCAATCGAAGACAAAGGGCGCTACCCCCAATATATCAGGTTCTGCCGAGACGCATCGCAAGAAGGCGTCCGCTGACGATAGGGTTCCGGTTCCGCCGATAAAGGCGGTCGCAAAAGACAAGGCCCCGGCACCGCTGAAAAAGGCAACCGTTGAGGACAAGGCCCCGGCACTGCCGAAAAAGGCAGCCGTTGAGGACAAGGCCCCAACACCAGCGAAAAAGACTCCCTCGCAGGCTGAAGCTATGCACCTCCCCACCATGGAGGATATCGCTGGCAGCTTAGCCAGAATTGTCACTGCCGATTCTCAGAAGCGGCAGGCCCGGGATGCGCCGAGGCCCACGGAAAGGCCAGGGATCTGTCGAGGTCCAAAGATGGCCTAAGGGGGGTACCGGAACCCACCCATAAGTCGAAAGAGAAGCACAGACACGTCTCACCACTGTCAGTTCCCCAGGAGGAGTTCTCTGGGGGCATAGAAGGACTATTCTCGATGATGAGACGAAAATCTCAACGCTTTTCGACGGATGAACACTAGCAAGACATTTCCACCTCTAGACCACTCTAGGTCCTCCGGTTTGTACTAGAAAAAAGTTTCAAAACTGCATGGAAAGGCTGGACAGGGATGAGAGCCCTATGGACCCCAAGGCTACGTTTCCAAGACTTTTTGACCCCTCTTTAGAAGAGGATATATACAATTATGATTTAACAGAGCATGAGATTCATGCTGATACCCAGGATGAAGAATTCATCACTCCTGAGGACATGCATGAGCCCATAAAGGGCTTAGAAGAAAGCCCATATGGGGTGACCCCTAACCATGGCAATCCCCGGATCATCAAGACCCTGATCTCCTGTCCCTGGACTCTCCCGAGTCCACTCCCACTAGGCAGCAACCATCGCCAGTGGATGACCAATTGACTTTTAACGTAATGTTACGTAAAGCAGCTGATCATTTTAAGATTGCTATGGATAAGGTGGTCCCCGAAGCTGACTTAGTGGAAGATATCCTTAAGGAAAAACGACCGGCCAGCCAGGCCATCCCCCTCCTTAATTCAATTAAGAAACATCTGGCTCCATCCTTATCGACACCTGCTCTCACAAGAGGTGTCAACCCGTGAATAGAAAAACTCTTTCGCCCTTCTCCATCAGACCATCTTTATATCAGAGGTCATTCCACCCCAGATTCACTGGTGGTGACTACTACACGAAAGCGGCCGGGGTCCCTTTGTCAACCAGCGAGGCACCCCCCGATAAGGAAAGTAAACGACTTTACGGCCTGGGAAAAAGAATCACGGTTGCGGCCGAGTTCTCAACGCGCATTGCAAACAACAATACCTTGTTGGCCAGCTACGCTGATGCCCAGTGGGCTTCACTAGATTGTATACGAATTGTTCGTTTTACAACTGTTCGAATTACAATTGACCTTTTCACAATTGACCAAATTGTGAAGGTCAATTGTAACATAGGTGGGGGGTTTCCCCCCACATATAACGCCAAACCCCCCAAAACCCCTATATATATATATATATATATATATATATATATATATATATATATATATATATATATATATATATATATATATATATGTATATTACCAAACAGATATATATATATATACGGTCAATTGTGACCCTTTAAATTCGGTCAATTGTTCATTCAAACAATTGTAAACGAACAATTTGGGTAATACCCTTCACTATAGGAAGGCATACAAGAGGTTCCCGAACCCCTACGCACTTGTCTCCTCTCCACCATCTCTGAAGGCAGGCAGGTGAACCAGAGCATTCTTAAGAATACTTTGGATTCCGCAGAAACGGCTGGTTGATCCCTGGCTCAGGGCACACTCCTAAAAAGACATGCTTGGCTGCGGAATTGTGGATTTAAGCCAGAGACGCAAGCATCACTAATAAACAAACCCGTGGAAGAATCCAACCTGTTTGGGAAAGCGGTAGATGAGGCTCTCGAAACCGCAAAAAAGGAGCATGACACCTTAAAAACACTGGACCAGATCACATAGAGACCCTCTACGAGAAGAGGATCTGGATCCAAATGGCTTTTTCGTGGCCAACGCTTCCCTCGGCAACAATACTCATCGGGAAACAATTGGAATTCTACACAGGGAAATAGTGGATACACCACCCCGTATCCCCAGAGGGGTCAACGCTGTGGCAAAGGAAGAGGCCGGATCTTTACCCCTAGAGGCGGCCCAGCCTCAGGCTCAAAATGACTCAAAGATTCGGGTCCTCTCCAATGCCTCCCCGGTCGGGGGCCGGCTAACATCGTTTCTTCAGGCATGGGAGGAGATAACTACAGACCAGTGGGTGCTAAGGACCGTGGCCCACGGGTACTGTATAGAGTTCAACCAGTCCCCAACATTCAGACCTCCACGAGCAAGACGACTGACACCAGACCATCTTTGCATTTTTCTGCAAGAAGTAGAAACTCTACAGAAGAAAGGAGCCATAGAAATCTTACCTCTCGCACAGGTAAAATAAGGTATTTATTCAGTGTACTTCCTTGTACCCAAAAAGGATCTAACCATGCGCCCTGTTCTAGATCTGCGCCCAGCGAACAAGTTTATAAAGCCACAAAAGTTCTGCATGGTCACACTGCAGGAAGTAATCCCACTGCTAACACAGTGGGATTACATGGCAACACTGGACATGAAAGATGCATACTTTCATATTTCAATGTTGCCAGCGCACAGAAAATACCTCAGATTCATGATAGAAGACAAGCATTATCAATTCAAAGTACTACCCTTCGGCATAGCATCTGCACGAAGGGTATTTACAAAAGTACTAGCGGTGGCAGCAGCACATCTGCGCAGGCAATCCATCCCAGTTTATCCTTACCCCGACGACTGGCTCATAACAGGGGATTCCTACAGAACATGCCTGTCAAACACTCAAAAGACGATAGGCCTCTTTTCAGCCTGGGATTCTCCATCAACGAGAAGAAATCCAGCTTAGACCCCAGTGAAGCAGTTCCTAGGGGCTCTAATTCGAACAAAGGACGGCCTCATCTTCCCCTCCAACGAGATGGTCCAAAACATGTTTCAAATCCCTTAATATGTAGCCAGTTGGGAGGTGACGGTACGCAAGGCCATGTGACTGTTAGGAACAATGGTGTCTTGCATTTATTTGGTTCCTCACGCGCGGTTGTGCGTGCGTCCAATGCTAGAGTGGCTCAACAGCCAGTGGTGTCAGGCTAGCGGACAATGGGATGATCTAATGGTTTTCTCGCCAGCCCTCGTTCTCTCTCTGCAGTGGTGGTCGAGGGAAAACCTCTTGAAGGGAAAGTCCTTCACCACCCCCGCAGTAGAAGCCACTCTCACGACAGATGCATCTCTCATGGGTCGGGGGCTCACCTGCTTCAGCAGACGGCGCACAGCGTTTGGTCCCCAGAAGTAGCATCCAACCACATAAACCTGTTGGAGCTGTTAGCAATATTCCAAGCTCTGAAAGCCTTTTAGACACAGCTGCAGGGAAAGACGGTCCTGATCCTGACAGACAGCACCACGACCAAGTACTATCTGAACAAGCAAGGGGCACTCACTCTTCTTGGCTGTCCAAACTGTCACAGAACATTTGGAAATGGGCTCTCAAACGCAAAATGTTCCTGCTGTCACAACCTGTTCCAGGAGAACTTGATCTTCTGGCAGACGTACTCGGCAGAGATTTCCTGATACCCATGGAGTACGAATGGCGATTACACAAAGACATTGTCTCCAATGTTTTCGCAGAATGTGGCTTCCCACAGATCAATCTGTTCGCAACTCAGGAGAACGTTCAGTGCCAAGATTACGCCTCCAGGTACCCTCAAAACCATTCCAAGGGGAACAGACTCTGGATTACATGGTCAGGGAAATTTGTTTACGCTTTTCCCCCGACTCAACAAGATAGTGCACAAGATGCACCAGGAACCAGTCACCATGATATTGGTAGCACCCATGTGGGCATGCCATCCCCGGTTCGCTCATCTGATGGAGATGTCTCTCTCCCCCAGTGAAACTACCTTGCCCATACAACATGTTATCTCAGGACAAAGGAGAAACACAGGTGTTGCGGTGGAAGATGCCAGTTATTAAGGCTTTCATGGAGGGAGTAAAAAGATCCTCCCCCACCCCCCCCATTTCTAACCCGGCTCCCGTATGGGAACTAAATGTGGTTTTGACTAGACTTATGGGGTCTCCTTTCGAGCCCATGCATAAAGCAAGTCTTAAGGATCTTACCTATAAGACCGACTTCTTAATAGCTATCACTTCCATAAGAAGAGTCAGTGAACTACAGGCCCTCTCAGTTCTAGACCGCTTTGTGACAGTTCACAGAGATAATGTGGTTCTGCACACTCACCCTAGGTTTGCGCCTAAATTCATTTCAAAGTTACATGTGAACCAGTCCATAGAACTACCAACATTCTTTCAGAACCCCTCAAAAGTGGCTGAAAGAAGCCTGCATACATTGGATGTACGCAGGGCAGTCATGTTTTACCTGGAAAGAACTCGACCACTAAGAAAGACAAACCAGTTTTTTGTTTCAGTGGCAACAGGTAGAAAGGGAGACCCTGTCTCCAGATCTACTATCGCAAGGTGGATTGTCAAATGCATCACACTCTGCTACACTCTTGCTAAGAGGGAACTGCCCTTCAAGTCTAGAGCACACTCTACTTGAGGCATGGGAGCTTCCATAGCATTCATTGCAAATGTTCCCCTAGAGTCAATTTGCAAAGCCACAACCTGGAGTTCTGTACACACCTTTACAAAACGCTATTGCCTAGACACTCATTCTAGGTCTGACAGTACTAAGACCTCTTTTCACTACTGTTCCTTCTCATAACCCACCTCCAACTCCGGGTACTGCTCGCTAGGCTATGCACAGCCTGTAATTCTAAGCAGATTAACAAGCATGAGAAGCATGCATTACTTACCGTAAAAGAATTTCTGTTGATTGTATCTGATTAGGTTCACATGTGCCCACTCTTCCCCCCTGCTCGGATGGAAGGAACATAGACGTCTACTGCTTTTCTCTGTACTCACTAACGGTAGTCATTAGGCTCCCTCCCGGCAAAAACAAATACAATTGGAGGGACCTCGACGCGTGAGGGATTTTGGGTACACTACACGTCACGTTAGGGATACTTATGTTATTTTATGCTAAATACATTTCTGTAAGCGCACGTTCGCCCGAGAGCATCTTGGCGCTGAGGAGGCAAGGCAAGCTACCGTGAAGTAGTTTTTCCCTTTCGATTCTCGCAAGACAAGATGCAATACTCTGCGGTTACACACTGGATATCGGACTATATGCACAGCATGTGAATCTAAGTAGATACAATCATCAGAAATGCTTTTACGGTAAGTAATGCATGACTTATCGCTGTTGGATCCAGTTCCTGGGGGTGGACCAGTGCGGGAGAATCGATGGATGAGTGGTCTTCGGGGGGAGTGGAAGTTGGACACTCAAGGGTGAGACGCTTTATCCCCTTTCCTGTAACACCTTTTCCCCACCCTACTAGGGTAGGATACCTGGAAGCTTAACCCTCAACCCCCTTTCCTGACGCGAACACTTTCTCACAGACAGTTGAGCCTGACATGTCCCAACACGGTCAGGCAATTACTAATCATTACACACACCTGACAAAAGGCGGAGCACGAAAGCACACTCTGAGCGAGGAAAAGCACATGAGGAAGCAGCAGTTCCAAGTTGGCGGTTTAACATAAGGAGAAAGGCTGCGAGTCCGGAGAGGGTTGCAAGTAGGGGATGTACCCTTGACCTCTAGAAACCGTTATTTTTATGAGCCTTGGAAAGTGAGAAGCCTAAGACTGGGAACTGAAGCTGAACAAACCCGCACTGAACAAAAAGTTTCCAGGGCACTCTCGTGTCAATAATCCAGGCCGGGAGGAGCAATTACCGCTCTGGTACTTATCTTGGCGCATGTAAGAAAGGCGCGGAAGTAGAAGCAGCACAGCCAGTGAGTCTGGGAAACCGTTCTGAAATCAGCTTGTGTTATAACCAAGGTTGCAAGCCGCAACATTGTATGAAGAAATCCACAAAGGACAGTGTTTGAAGCACATCTGAAGAGAGGCGGGAACAAGTGGAAACTAATGAAGTGAATGTACTTTGGAAAAGCCAAAATGGATACCGTGTACAGAGTGGTCAAGCGCCACATGGGTGCTCATTCGAAGGTCTCTGTTCGGTATCCAACTGAATGGCAACTGCATTGTAAAAAAGGAACTGTGTATCAAAGTGGTCCTGCGACGGGTCAAGCTAAACCCTGCACACTTTTGGAAGTCTTCGATAAGTATGATGTAAAATTGACATTGGTCCGAGTCCGGATGAGGGAGACTAATTGTGATAAAGGGATCTGAGCCTTGCAGAGGGGGATCTGGGGTGAACCATGAGTCACCCGAGAAGGAATAAAGGGATTTGAGCCCAACTGAGGGGCATCCCGGCAGAGACACCCAAATCACATAATTATAAAAAGAAAAGAACGTTCAGTTTTTGTTTTGTACATCAGGCCCTCCGAATCAAGAGACTTTGATGGAAAAGAGACTTGAGAAAAGAAGGCCCTGATTTTGGTATTGGAACTTTATCCACGTGTCAAGGAAGCCAGAGTGTGTGCTTGGCTCGAGTGAACTGCCTTGCCCCGTGCTGAAAACATGGGGAAGGGAGGCCAACGGCCCGAACATCCTGACTTATCATTTGTGAACACTCCTTTCTTTTTCATGAACATTACCTCACACTGTAAAGTAGCAGTAAGGATTGGCAATAGGGTTTCTAGTATAGGCCCTTTTATTTTGACAAGACTCCACTACGACTGCATTATTATTATTTGATCGTCGTAGCTTGCTCCCATCTGTAGATTTAGGTTTAGATAGGTGTTTTTCAACCCTCTATGAAAGTTCAAAACTCCCTTGAACTTTGGTCACTTGTGTCCGTCTTGCTTCAATACCATGCCTTCCTTACAGGTCTGAGACTGCATGGCAGGTGAGTGAAACCAAGTGAAAGAGAAGGGTTGTGAGTGAGTTCGGTTGAGGTGACCACTGGGAGAGGTAGAGGGTGAATGCGGGTGAAGTTGCGCTTAGCCTTCAGTAGTGGGAGTAGAGAAAAGAGGGTGATTATGTGTAGATGTAAGGCAGAGTAACACTGGAAGGACAGAGGAAGAGAGAGGGAGAGAAAGAGAGAGTGGGAGAATGAGGGAGGAGAGTGGGAGAATGGGAAAGGAAGACCAGAAAATCATGGCAATGAGTACAAGAGCATGCAATGAACGAGATTGTGAGAAGTGGATGATTAAATGGCACCAATCCTTGTTTCTATTTCTTATTTTAGGGGTCCAGGATAGGCTACACATAGAAGGCCTATCCTGGTAAGTAGATAGAAAACCTGCTGTGTGCCCTGCTTCATTCTTACATTTCTGCTTTCTTAAGGCTTAATTCAGCCCCTTTTTCATCCCGCGCCTCCCCACACCCTCCCTTGGCTTGCACTTCCTTGCTGCCTCTCCTGCCTACCTCCCAGACCTCCCTCCAACCCTGATTGGGCCATGGCCCAGAACACTGACGGTCTTTTTGACCCATAGCCCCACGAGCACACACTCTCCTGCCTCTGTGATAAGTAGCTAGAACAGCTGCTGTGTGCACTACTCCATTGTTCCATTTTTGCCCCCCTTTGCTTAATTTTGCTTGTTTCTCCTCCTGCTCCACCCCCCACCCTCCCTTGGCTTCTACTTCCTTGCTACCTCTCCCACCGGCCTCCCAGACCTCCCTCTGACCCTGATTTTTCATTTGGCCCCCATTAATTGAGGCACTCAATGCAGCCCTACTACCCGTTGCAGCCCCCTCGGCTAAGGGCCCGAGGCAAAGGGCAGCTCCATAGTAACAGCTCCAGGGGGTGTTTGCTGATGTTCGCCGTGACAGCATGCAGCACAGCCGTCAACTTGCAGCGACTGAAAAGGTAAGAAAGGTGCGGGCAGGTGGAACAGCCATTACTGCTCCCTATTGGACTGTCCCACCTCTCTTATTACTCCTATTAGCTAAGTTTGCAGCATGTCGCTGTCTGTTATCCATATCTGGCACAAAGTGAATTGCGTTGTTTAGCCATTGAGGCTTTCCCTCTTGTAGGAATGTCGAATATGTATATTTTTACATTGCTGCTATGTTTAAAAAGGTGGCTTTTTTCCCTCTTTCAAGAAAAGTTGAATCTGTGTGTTCTTGCATTGTTGTTGTCCTATTAAATAGGTTTTTCCCTCTATCTAGGATTTTCCCTCTTTCCTGTTAACTCGCTTCTTGGTATCTTGCTTTTCTGCTGTATGATGTAACCTAGGCTTTTTTTTCCTTTCCTGGGCACTTGTTTCTAGATTTTGGCTGCTTTACTGCGTGGTGTAGTTCGGTGTTGTGTACTGCAGATCTCTCTCCCCTTCCTTCTCTCCGTGCTCTGCCTCAATGGTCCTCTCTATCTCCCCTATCTTCTCTAACTTCTATTCTATCACCTATCGTATCCCTCTGTCGTAGTCTAAAAGGAAAATGTTCAAGAAGCATCTGCTGGTCTCCAATCCAGACCTGCCCATCGCTGACATCTATCTGAACGCTTCTTCCATCCACTTTGTCATTCTCTCTCCGGACCTGTGGATTCCCCATATGGTCTCAGTGCTCTCTGCTTTCTCATTCTCTCCCATTAATGGTGGCACATGTTGCAAAGTACTCTTGGCATCCTTCCTGTCCTCTAGGGCCATCATTAATGTCTTCCCAAATGGCACTGTCATGGTCCAGGGCTCTCAGCCCAACCTCCTCTTTTTTGATAGTTGTCCTCCGTTTCTCATCAACTCCCTCTCTTCTCCTACCACTCTTCTGCCTGCTCCCTGGCCCACTGCCACCTCTGATGGGTCTACGACACTCCTGTACCCCTCCTCAGAAAACCTTAAAAAGTGGCAACCGGCTCTACTTAGCTACCCACAAATCTCGCTCTGCCGTCAAACACTCCTCTGACATCTGCCACCTCCTTGAAGACCTCGACCTAGACGTCCTCACTGTCACCGAGATGTGCTTCACTGCCAGCTCTGTCACGAGTTTTGACACTCAAGATACTCTCTAAACCCAGGCCTAACCAGTCCGGGCGCAGTGAACCATATCTTGCCTGAGTGGGTCTCTGCTACTATCATACCCACTCACACCTACTCCCCTTTCAATGCCTTGTCTGCAGACTTGGTGTCTCTCCTGCCCTCTCTCTGAATTTGGCCACCATCTACAGGCTCCCTGGCCTAGCCTCCCTCTTCCTCTCAGAGTGGGCAGACCTCACTTCTTCTCTCCTGGCCTCCAACTCCAACCTTCTCCTCCTCGGAGACTTCAATATTTACCTTGACTCCCCTGATGCGGCCCTGGAAACTTCTTGAACCTCTGACTCTTTCCCTCTTCATTCTTCCCTCCAGTCCGACGCACTCAGCTGGACCCACCTTGCATGCTATCATCTCTGCAGACATCCCCATATCCAACCCTCTCATTACTCCTCTCTCTTGGTCTGATCATACTCTTCTTTCCTCTCACCTGGACCTCCCGTCTCCCCCAACTAAGTCCCCACCCGCACTAGCAAGTCTCCTTCTCCATCATTACACCTATTCTATTTATTTTTATTTGTTTATTTCTTTAATTGGTTATTTATAACACGCTTAATACCCAGAGGTTTCTAAGCGCGGACCCGGGTGTTACGCCTGAGCTATCCTCCCAAGACCTATGAAGTAAGTGCCAGTTGCTGCTTTTGCTGCCACCTTCATCCCCCCTCTTTCTACTGCCACTGACACTCACTCTGCACTGACACAGCCCTTACTAACCTTCAACTCTCCATCTCCAACACTCTGGACATCCTTGCCCTTGTCATGAGGATCTGCATAAAACCTGCCTCCAATGGCAACTCCTAGTATGACTCTGACCTGGTTTCTCTGAAAAATGCAATTTCAGAGCAGCTGAGCGGAAGTGGCAGGCTTCGAGCACATCCTCTGACAAACTAGCCTGCCGGCCTGCTCCAAAGGTAATACAGACTTCCATCTGCTGGAAGAAGAGGGCCTATATCCAAGCTTGCATGTGTAGGGCCACTAACAACATGGCTGCACTTTTTAAAATCTGCGAAGGGCTTGCCAATTCTTCTGCAGTCTCCACTTCTCCTCTGCCTTCCCTGGCCCTCTGCACTTCTCTGGCCTCTCACTTCATTACAAAAACACAAGGCAGCCTGTCCTCTCTCTCTCCTCTATACCACACCTGCTCTCAGGCCTCCATTGGCTCCTCTCCCCCTTCCCTCCTATTTTCCTCTATCTCCCATGTCACCTGATGAGGTCTCTAGATAAGTCTGCTCTATGAACGTCTCATCCAAACAGGTGCTCCCCTGCTCCTCCAGAAATATCAAGGACACCATTGTCTCCCTTGCTCCAGTCTTGGCTGATTTCTGCAATCACTCATTTGCCTCTGGATCCATCCTGTCACTCCTCAAGCACTCCCTTGTGCACCCTCTCCTCAAAAAGCCTTCTGCCGACCCTTCCTATCCTACTAACTACCGCCCTATCTCCATTACCCCCTTCCTGGGCAAAGTCTTGGAGAAGCTGGCCATCTCCCAGCTTATCCACCACACTAAATCTGTTGGTTGTCTCCACGACCACCAGTCTGGCTTTAGAGCTGCCAGCCGCACGGAAACTGCACTCCTGAACACCCGTGAAGACTTTCCCTCTAATCTTTATTCCAACTCTCCTTCCGTTCTCATCCTTCTTGACCTTTCCTCTGCCTTTGATACGGTCAATCAAGCCACCCTTATAAATAGGCTCTGTGATACCCTTGGCATCTCAGACCTGGCTCTGGACTGGCTGGCATCTTTGCTCTCTGAAGGACCTTCCCAGGTTCAACTGGGCCCTTTTCTCTCCTCCATCTCACTCTCCACATGTGGTGTCCCTCAGGGCTCGATTCTCTCGCCTTAGCTTCTCCAGCATGGGGTCTGGAATGGATTCACATGCTCATGAATATTCCCCGTCGTCAGGCTGGGCATCCTCAGTAAAGAAAAAAATCTGTTTCAGTTTCGTTTCTGAACTGACTTTATACTAGTACCCAATCACTGGTCTCTGGGTCATACTGCCCCCAGTCAATGACTGCCCTCTAGCTAAGCCCATCCTCTGGCAGCCATCTTCAGATTTTTACCGCACGTTCAAGTTTTGGGAGTCCTCGTGCTGTATCTCTCGAGCTTTTACTGCGTTTTGTTTTTTTTTGGTCAATCGAGCCTCAAGCTCCACCGATTCTACTTCCGATTAACGGGGACCCATTTTCGGAACTTTCAATGCCCCTCAAGGGCATCTTTTTGTCGAGTTTTCCACTTCTCTGAGGATTCCAGAAGATCTTTGAGGCCTATCCCTCGTGGAAATGGCCCAGGACAAAGGAAGCATGACGCCTGTTGGATCCAAGCTGTTCTAGAGCTGCCTTGGATGCGGACTACAGAACGTCTTTAAGGAGGATGAGCACTCTCGGTGCCTCTACTGCCTTCACGACGACAAATAGCATGTGGAGAAGGACTGTGCGTTTTGTAAGAACATGTCCGAATGGACAATGAAGGATTGTTTTACTCGGCTCACCAACTGGCTGGAGGGGAAGAGCCCAGTAGCAGGTGAGAAGAGGAATAAGTCTGAGCGGTCTTCTAAGACCTTTGAGGGCACTCCGGTGACGGGGGCCCAACAAAAGGCTAAGCACCATGAGTCCGCGGGCACCGAGAGCGCCGATCGGTCGGGCTCCTCGGCTGCCAGACAGGGCGCATTATCACTGACGCCATCAACACGAGTCAACGCTTTGGCTCGGTGAAGAGGAAGTCGGAGAACCCAGGGTAAGCATCGAGAGAAGCCCTGGTCGATCCCGACAGAGACAGCCGAGGGGGAGGGAGGCGGTGACCCACCCCCAAAGTGAAGGCCTCTGGCGTGCCCAAGGTCGTGAAGGCCATGATTCATCCGGATAAGGCCTCGATTGAAGGAGTCCTGGCGGCCTTGGCGAAACTTACGGTGGCTTCCCCAGTGGAGACCGTTCCAGGGGCTAGAGTTTCCCTACCACCCCGAAGGGAATCTTCTTTTCTGCCTATCGAAAAGACCCCTGTGAAACCCCAGCAGGAGAAAGAGTGGGGGGGGGCATTCGTAGACATAACAGACTCGGATACCACCTCTGAGGATGAGTTGGCTAGCGTCCAAAGGATCCTGGACAGGAAGTCTGAAGAATCCAGGGCCCACGGGAATGATCCTGACGAGGCCGACGAAGAGAGCAACGGGGGAGCCGATGAGGAAGATAGGGCCATGGAAGACCACATGCCGCAGCCTTCGGCCCCGTTGCAGCCGGTACCCGTACCAGGGGACAATTCAGGAGCTATCTTGATGGCTATACAGGCCCTGTGTACGGAGATAAGGACAAGGATGCCCATACTCCCCACCGATGACCCACAGTGCCTAGACCGTCGGGGAGCCCACCTAACAAGCGGAGATAAGTCCATCCTCCTCCGCCCTTCCAGCCTTCACCCCCATCCCCTCCTCCGAGGGATGAGACGGGGACGGAGACGGCGACGACAGGGAAGGACGATGACGGTGGGGACGACGAAATGGACCTCCCACCACCACCTCCCCGGGTCCCCCCAACGAAATTGGCTCCTTCCACGCCATGATCGCCAGGGCATCCGAGCTCTTCCAGCTCTGCCCCGAAGAACAGAAGAAGGAGGGCTTCCTCTACCAACGACGGGAGGCCACAAGGAAGACTGTCCTCTCAGTCCTGTTACTGGACGACATCTGGGACGAGGGGCTGACACGCGGCGGCCAAGAAGAAATCGGCGGGAGCGACGGCCTCAACTTCTACACCCCCACACCCCTGGACGGCGAGGGGAAGAAGCTGGATGCCATGGGACGAAGGGTCATCTCGTTGGCGGCAACAACGACGATTAAAGTGCCACTCCCTTGCGATCGTGGCACGCTACGACAGGGAGCTGTGGTTCAAGATCGCTCTACTCCTGGACTTCCTCCCGGACGACAAGAGGGCTGAAGCCCAGGAAATCCTACAGGAAGTCGAGGTGGCTTTGGACCACGCCATAACGGTGGCCACGGACATCGCCGACACCAGGTTTCGCCATATGAGCAACAGCATTTGCCTTCGCCGGCGCAGTTGGCTCAGGGCCACCGATTTCCGCCAGGACGTGCAGACCAGGGTTCTGGACTTGCCTTTTGATGGGAAAACCTGTTCGGCCTGACAGTGGACAAGTCACTGCAGGCCATCAAGGCGGACACCGAGACGGCTCGGGCCTTGGGCGTTCATCATCGACAACGACGGCCGTCCTTTCGGAACTCCGGAGGCAAGCAAGGTGCCTCCAAAGGATTTGGCGGCGGTTCCTCGTCGTACCGCCAAGCGGCCCGCTCCTCGTCGCAGGAGGCCTACAGAGGACGAGGCAAGTCCGGAGGTTCCCGTCGTTGTCGCCTGGGAGGCCAAGGCGGCAAGGCCACGACGAAACAGGATTGAACCGGCCGTGGCATTGGGCCCCCACCTGAGCACCCCAGTGGGAGGCCGGCTGGCGAAATTCGTCAGCGTGTGGGAGCTGTATGGGTGCTGGGTGCCCTGGACCACGGGCACACTCTGGAAAAAAAAAGGTGTCCCCGTATTCCACCCTTGGCCAGGAAGGAAAAACCAAGTCCCTCAACTGCTGGTGGAGGTACGGGCGAGGCTAAGAAAGGGAGCCATCAAGCTCGTCCCAAAGAGGCTCCGGGGATCCGGAATGTACTAGCGGTACTTCCTTGTCCGGAAGAAGACTGGTGGTTGGCGACCCATACTGGACCTTCGTCGTCTAAACAAGTACATCAAGTCCCAGAAATTCCGGATGGTCACCCTCCAGCACGTGCTGAGACAGCTGGAGGAAGGCGACTTCCTATTGTCACTGGACTTGGAGGATGCCTACTTCCACATCCCCATTCTAAAAGGACATCAAACATTCCTGCAATTTGTGGTCCAAGGGCGACACTATCAGTTCAAGGCCCTTCCCTTCGGATTGAAGTCGGCGCCCAGGGTGTTCACCAAGTGCCTAGCACCAGTGGCGGCGCGGCTGCGCCTGCAGGGGATCCGCGTATACCTCTACCTGGACGATTGGCTCATCCGAGCAAAGTCAAGGGAACTAGCTGTCGATCACACAGTGAAGACCGTCCAACTGCTCACGGATTTGGGATTCTCGATCAACTTCACGAAATCCCACTTGGTGCCGTCGCAAGACGCCCTGTTCCTGGGAGCCAGACTCGACACAGTGGCGCGACTGGCTTCGCCGTCGGGGGGAAAGGACGAAGGCCATCCTGGGCAAGGTACAACGGCTGTTGACCATGGACGTGGCCAGGGTGAGATCCATCAAGTCCCTACTCAGAATGTCCTCGCGCATCTACCTCATGCGCCTCTGCAGTCTACGGATGCGACCACTGCAGGAGTTCCTCACTGCCTGTTGGCTGCAGGAGGTGGTCAGCTTCAAAGACAGGATCTCACTGAACGAGACTTTCCGCCAAGCGAACCGGTGGTGGGGCACCCGCGTGCATCTAGCGGCGGGCATGGACTTCCAGACCCTGGCACATCAGGAGACTGGGACGACGGACGCCTCCCAGGATGGATGGGGGAGCGCACACCGAAGATCTCCACGCAAGAGCCGTTTGGCTCCCAGAGGAGAGGTCACTACACATCAATGTCCTGGAGCTCCGAGCAGTGTTCTGGGCCCTCGGGTCGTTCCTTCTGTCCCTCAACGGCAAAGTGGTAAGGGTCTTCACCGACAACACCACCACAATGTTCTACATCCAGAAGCAGGGGGGCACCAGATCCCCAGCCCTATCCAAGGACGCGCAGGATCTGTGGCACTGGGCCGTCGCCCAACGGATGTTCCTGGTATCCATCCTTCAGGCAGGAATAAAGAACACCATTGCCGACTCACTCATCAGGGACCTGCGCTCGTGCCACGAGTGGGAACTGCGGCAGGATCAAGTGGATCTCCTATTCTGACGATGGGGCAATCCCCAGATTGACCTATTCGCGACGACGACGAGTGCCAAGTGCCGGAGGTTCGCCAGCAGGTTTCCCCAGCTGGGGAGCATGGGCGATGCCTTCTCATTCCCTTGGGACGGACTATTCCTGTATGCGTTCCCCCCAGTGCCGTTGCTGCTGCGACTCATCAGTCAACTCAGACGGTCCCGGTGCAGGATGATTCTCGTCGCACCGGCGTGGCCGAGACAAATATGGTACCTGGATCTTCTGGAATTATCAGCGTCCCCTCCATTCAGGCTTCCGACAGACGCAGATCTGCTCGCCAGGGAAGGAGGCGCGATTCTGCACCACGACCCAGGGTCGCTGAACTTGCAGGCCTGGTTCCTGCAGCACTAGAGTTCGGAGGGTACGATATCCCGGCGGACTGCAAGGAGGTGCTTGCAAAGGCCAGGGCGCCCTCAACTCTCAAGTGCTATGGACACAAATGGAAGAGGTTCTCTGTCTGGTGCCGTGCACAGAAGATTAACACTCTGTGGATTACGGCCCCTCAAGTGCTGCCGTACTAACTATCGCTGGCCAAGGCGGGGCTGGCGCATGCCTTCATCAAGATCCATCTGGCGGCTATCTCCCGCTACACCAGAGCTCCGGGGCGATCATCCCTATGGTCTCATCGCCTGGTGAAGGAGTTCATGAAAGCACTGTTTACGATCGTTCCCGCCAGTGAAGGCTCCGGCCCCTGCGTGGGAGCTCATCGTGGTGCTGAACAGGCTCATGCCGCCATTCGAGCCTCTGCATTCGGCACCATTGAAATTCCTGTCGTGGAAGACAGCGTTTCTTGTGGCCATCACCTCAGCACGACGAGTGGGAGAGATCCAGGCCCTCTCCTGTAAACCTCCATACCTGACATTCCACGAGACGGGGGTGGTGCTGAGGACGCACCCCTCCTTCATGCCCAAGGTGCCGTCGGACTTTCATCTCTGCGAGCCCTTGGTGTTTCCTGTTTTCTTCCCGTCGCCTTTGTCGCCGGCTGTCATGATCTCTGCTTCCAAAAGGTCAGGGTTTTCCCAACTCCCTTGGAAGCAGATCCATAACCCAGGTTCCGAGTGCCAACCAGTCCCAATTGGGACCTTTTGGACCCAGTCCTGGCGCCAGTGGCACCAGGCTCATAAATATGCCCAGTCCCAGCGCTGGAAGCGCCGGGCTCATAATGCTTGGGTGGACTTACCTGCAGCAGACCATGCTGCTTACTTGCCTGCCAGTTGAGCCTCTGATCCTCTTCTGTTTGGAACTACTTTTCCTGTTGGGTGGGGCAGGAGCCACTCCCTAGATTCAGAACACTGGAACTCTTCTGGAAAGCAGGAACTCTTTTCTTACCTAGGCGTGGCTGTGGAAGGAGACACCTAGGCACTACAGGAGGCTATTTAAACCACACCCGATGGATGAATCTTGCTTTGCGTTATTCTGCATCCTCTGCAGCAGAACGCTCATCGTGTCTTCTGCATCTGATCCTGGGCCTAAGGAAAAAGGCTTACCATCCTGAATCCAGTCTTCAGCAACACCTATAAAGACAAGAAAGAACAGGTTAGCATTACGGTCTTCAGTGACAGCTCTTCACTTACCTGGTCCATCGGCTGTCACCAACGCCTCGCGCTGCATTCCGGCATCTGAAAGACAAAGGCTTACCTACTCTTCGTGCGCTCCGGAGGTCTTCACACTGCATTCCGGCATCTGAAAGACAAAACAAGGTGCGTTTAAAGACATTGGGGAACTTTAATACTCACGTGCCATTACTCCTTTCCACATCTAACCCAGTGGGTATTCCGGCACCCTGCAGCCGCTCCGAACTTGTACCTGCATAATAAAAAGACAGTTAGAGCGCATCGTGAAGCAGGCAACAAGCGCTTACTTACGTGCTTCCAGGCGCTTCTATTCATCACACGGGCTCCATCTTCAACTCACTTCAGCCCGTCATCCGCCATCGCCGGAACCCTGCAAAACAAGAAACATCATTACTAAAGACTTTAAAGACATTAGAATTACTCGAAACTTAGCGTTCGTGCAGTAAACGACGGACAGCAGTCCTCTGAAGTCAAGTGGCCTGCTCCCCTTATCCAGTGAAGAAACTGGTTACAGCACCCTGCCCCGAGGCAGATGGAGAGCACGGCGTTCACTTACCTAAGGTGAGAGCGTTAACCTTTGGGGTTCTACAGGAGAAGAGACAGGGAAGAAGAGAGAGACATTCAATAACCCAGTTCCTTAATCCCATATTTTCTATCTGCAGACATCTTACCCTTCGAGTCAGACATACAGTGCACAGAGGTCCAGCCCAAAGAGCCAGCCGTGTGTTACACATCACCTTTGAAGATACGGTATACGCCCAGTCAAGACCGGCGCCTCTACGGGAATCAGGTGAGCGTTACACCGGCTGAGAGGACTCTGCAGTCGCTGGATGTGGCAAGAGCGCTGAAGTTCTACGTGGACCGCACTAAGAGTTTTCGGAAGACATCATAGCTGTTTGTGAACTTTGGACCTGTGAACCAAGGGAAGGCCCTCTCGAAGGCTTCCATTTCCAGATGGCTCTCCGGCTGCATCATGCACTGTCACCGTTGGGCAAACAGACCGTTGCCTGGCTGTCCGAGAGCCCACTCGACCAGAGAGATCGCTGCTACCACAGAGTTTCTGTTTGGTGTGCCCCTGCTGTACATATGCAGGGCTGCTACGTGGAGGTCGACGCACACCTTCACGAGATTCTACTGCGTCAACCAGGATTCCAGGGAGGAGTCCAGCGTCGGCCAGGCAGTGCTGCACAACCTGTTCGCTTGAAGGTGAGCCTGGTGAGAAGGTAAGTGATGCTTAATGTTAAGTTTTTGAAATGCTTAATGTTGAGCCTTGCCACCTCCCGTGCATGTGTGTACTGCTATGTATTGTATTCATGAGCATGTGAATCCATGCAAGACCCCATGCTGGTGAAGGAACAAGTTACTTACCTGTAATTGTTCTTCTCCAGCATGGGTCTGGCATGGATTCACATGCAAACCCTCCCTCCAAGCCCTCTGCGGCTCTTCTCTTGGTCCTACTGCCACTTTAAGTGCTACCATATCTGAAGATGGCTGCCAGAGGAGGAGCTTAGGTAGAGGGCAGTCATTGGCTGGGGGCAGTGTGACCCAGAGACCAGTGAGAAAGACAGTTCAGAAATGAAACTGAAACTGATTTTTTTCTTTACCGAGGATTCCCAGCTTGACGACTGGGAATTTTCATGAGCATGTGAATCCATTCCATACCCAAGCTGGAGAACAACAGTTACAGGTAAGTAACTTGTTCCTTATTAACATCTACTTTGCCCCACCCTTCTGTGAAGCAAAAAACCTTGGTATCATCTTTGACTCCTCTCTCTCCTTCTACCCTCACATCACAGACCTTGCCAAGAAGGCCCACTTTCAGCTGCACCTCCTCAGAGGCATTCTCCCTTTTCTCACCTTGCCCAGAATGTCTACAGAGCTCCGGTCCTCTCTAGGCTGGATTACTGCAACATTCTCTTCCTCAACCTACCTAACTCCTCCATTCTACCCCTTCAACTAATCCAGGATAGGACTGCAAGACTTATCCTTGGCCTCAAGCCCAGGGACCTCCTCTCTCCAGCCCTAAATTCTCTCTACTGGCTCCTGGTTGCTGCAAGGATGAAGTTCAAAACCCTCTGCAGCATCCACAAGGCTTTCTGGGGCCTGGGACCTCATTACATCCAATAGCCTCTTCCTAAGTATCTCCATGCTAGAGCCCTTCGGTTTTCTAGCTCCAACTCTCTGTAGATCAGACGCTTCTCTAAGCAGAGAGCGGGGTGTAGAACTCTCTCCTCCGCATCAGCCTCCTTCTGGAATGGCCTCCCTGCCCCTCTCAGACTTGAGCCAGATCTCCTTAAATTCCGGAAGCTTCTCAAGACCCTCCATTTCTCTTCCTCCTTCCTTCTCCCCCTCCACTGCTAATATGCCCCATCTGCCTGTTGACTGGCTGCCTGGTTCCTCAGAGTCTTACAGAGCCCTTCCAGCCCCTTCTTCTTACTTAGCACGTGGACCCTCTGCCCCTGCACTCTTTATCCCTGGGCTCTGTCCACCTGGCACTCGCTTAACCCTCTGGCTCTCCCCTCCCCTCCCCTCCCCTCCCCTCACGCCTGCACTTTTATTGACTGCACTTGCATGATCCGAATGTCAGAAGGCCTAGTAGCACCGTTCCCTCCCCTTGACTTGTTTCGCCTTGAAACACATTGTATATAGGCACATTATAAATACCCATAATATAAATAAATAAATACAAAGATTGCCTTAAGACCCTCACAAGTAGCCAGCCATCTCTTCAATAGAGGGGTTACCATCTTGTGGCTGAGGGACGGCTGGGCTGGGGAGGTCAAAGCTGATAGAGAGAGGGACAGTCCTCTGCGTGCCCCATCTCAAACATTTTAGTAAAAACCCTTGAACTGTTTTGGTAGTTGGTGTGTTCTTGAGGCCATCTGAGACACATGTTGTCATCCTGGGATCGTTCAGACCTTGATATCGAGATCACCCACAGCAAAAAAAGAGATTTTTGAGGATGGTGAGACTAACTAAGACTGCCCGAGACCCTGCCAGAGCAACGGAATGTGACTTGTATGGAGATGAGGAGAGGATTGTTCCACTCTGGGCATGGTCCCAGTCAAGACAGGTCTGATTGTAGAAGTACCATAAGGAGCCAGTGAACGGATTTGCCCCCAAGTCAGGATTGGCCCATAAACATTCCCTGGATGTCTGAGCTGGAGTCATTGATCGGTACTACCGAAGAAAGCCGGCGTGTGAGGAAGGGGCAGGGTTTAAGGCCTGTTTTATGTTATCTAATGCTTGTAACCTGGACCCTGAGAGAAAGGAAGTCAGCAATTGTCCGGGCAAACCAATGGACTTGGAGAGCCAATGGAAAGGGAAGGGTAATGGAGGGCAGGAATGTCGAAGCAGTGTGGGTTTTTTCGGGTGAGGTCAAGGGAGGAGAAGGCAGACCAAGAGACCAAGTGGAGGACGGACGGTGTAGTGAAGCATGGAGGATGATTGCAGAAAGTGTTTGTAAGTATTAGCTGGTGCAAAAATGTTACTGGGGTGTGACAGCACTTGGTAGGTGAGTGAGTGAGACTAAGTAAAAGAGTAGCGGTGTTAAGTGAGTTGTGTTGCTGTGACTGAGAGAGTGAAAAGAGGAGGACTGGTAGAAGGTGTGTGCAGAGTGTATTGTAGTGAGAGCAGAGAAACATTTAGAGAAGTGCAGGGTGGCCGGAGTGCAGGGTGGCCGGAGTGCAGGGTGGCTGGAGTGCAGGGTGGCCGGAGTGCAGGGTAGCTGGAGGGTGGCAGGATTACAGAGTGGCGGTCAGAGAGTAGTAGAGAGTTTGAAGAGAGTTGGAGTACATAAGGCAGAGTAACAACTGAGAGGAAGAATGGAAGGCGAGTATGAGAAGGGGAAAGGAAGACCAGAACATCAGGCCAAGCGGTACATGAGCGTGTAGGAAAGGCATTCCAATGAGACCTAGGTGATTGAAAGGCACCAATCCTTATTGATGATCTTCTTTTGGGGATCCAGGTTAGGATACACAGAGAAGAGCCCGGATGGAGCAAGATAGTTACGTCGATTGCATTTAGTCCCTCACCAGTAGCCAGTGTGAGGGGTCAGAAATGCGAGACGGACACACAGGTATAGTTAACTCAATGTTTGCCATTTATTAAAATAAAAAGGGGTGAGATAAGCGCCTATCTTTCCCTATCCTAACAAAAATATCCCTAGATAGCAAACAAAAACTAAAGAAAGATAACCTAATGTCCTAAAGTCTCTGACCCTCACACTTGTACATACAACAAAAGTGTACAAGGAATATTTGGCTGTATTCAAATAAACAAATAGTTCAAAAGTGGACTCCCAAATAGGTTTCCGAGCAGGAATGGGAACCCCTTTAAATGCATTTGCCCTGGCTCATATGAGAGCAGCGGTTAAAAGAAATTCTTTTGGTTCTATTGGTACGGTATATATGGCATCAATCGACATGACTAGTCCATTTGATACCGTTAGTCGTGGTCGATTGTGGGCAAAGCTCCAACAAGCAGGGGTTTCTGTTACCCTGCTAAAAATTGTGGCTCTGTTACACACAGATACCTTGGCAAGAGTGAGGCTTGATTGGGGGGGGGGGCACGGCAGAACTTGTTCGGACATGTGTCGGGCTGAGACAGGGATGCGTCGTGGCTCCCACCTTGTACAATTTGTATATGGCAGACGTAGCAAAGATCTGGGAGGGGGAGGCACTAATCCAGTAAGATTAGCATCGGCAACACTTGACTGGATAGCCTTCGCCGATGATGTATTGTTGTTTGATCTTACCCCCCTGGGATTGCAGTTGAAACTGTCACTGTTCCACGCATAAGAAGTAGTGAACAACTGTAAGGTAAATGGAATGAAATCTAGAGTGTGTGTATTCTCAACGAGGAGGAACCCAAAAACAATGAAATGACAAGTGGGAGATGAGCCATTCACAACACCATTTCTTCAAATCAACTGTTTCTTTCCTGGACTACTCGCCTGGACTCACTAAAAGTGGTCCCTTTCCTGGTTCACTCATCTGCCAGGAAGACAAACTCCTACTACTATAGTTGGTCTCTTTCGTTAGTGGCAATATGGGTTACAAATGTCCCAAATCTGTCATCTCAGGAAAGTAGAACTGCACCCTTGCCCTTCTATCTCTTTGTTATAGTCTCTGTACTGTTGGCAATGTGGATTACAGGTTTCCCCAAGTGGACATCTCATAAATGGAGAATTGTGCACTTTTTGCCTTCTTATTCTACTTGCTCAGTATTCAAAATAGTCTGATTTTATCAAACGTTCCTCTCGGAGCACCCCAGCATTACCTTTCCTTGCAAGCCAACTCACTGGCTTCATTTGACGTCTGTGTTGCTCGCTTGCTCGGCGGATCGGTAATCTGATTGACCGCTCTTTTGTATCTGCCACCACCTGCACGGCCTCCCTCTTGAGCCCATCCAGGTCTCTGCATCGTCCAATCGTCCAGCACCTCCAGGGAGCTTGCGTCTGGGTGGGGGCACCTCTCCCACACAGCTGGGCATCTCTCCCTGCTACTGACCACGACTTTGCTTCCTGCTACACATACTCTGCCAAACCGCACACCTTCTCTTCCTGCGTTGGCAGCTCCAACTGCTTCAGTGTCGCCCCTGACTGCTTTTTCCTCTGCTGCTCCTTTCCTTCTCCACACCTTTGTCCATATACAGTTTTAAATGTCCCGCTCATTTGCCTTGCCTTTAAACAACTAGTTCCTTCAGTGGCATCTTTGATCCTCATTGACTCTTGGTCCTTCTTCCTCGTCCCAGTACCACAGGCATTATGGATCTTCAAGTCCATAATGGGTTTGAGTTTATGTCTATTCATTTGTTGAACTGGATGTTATCAGAGTTAGAAGATGGTATATGAGTGATGTGTGACTTAACATTTGAGCTAAGACTTCTACCCAAGACAGAATTATAGCCATTAGAGGATGTCACATCAGATCCAGGAACCTCCAAGGTATACAACTTATTCTGTCTAGGTAACCTTTCACAGAAGGTTCCTTGGGTTTCCTCATGAGAGGGACTTGTGCAATGACAGCATGGCATCAGATATATGGGAATTATAGAACACTCATCTTTACAAGAAGATGAATACTGCGTCTCTCTCCCAAAGTAGTCACCACTTCCCCCTGACAGACATCTCCTCCCTTGTGATACTCCCTCATGATACCACCCCCAGGGTTGGGATCAGGTAGTGTCTGCCTTCCCCTGATCACATGGGAGGAGATCACAGGCTGGGGTTCAGTGATGACTCGGCAGGATTCATCACACCACTCAGCTCTTAGATGGTAGTGTTTACCTATCCCTAGTGACCATCTTGTTATGTTATGTTCACTTATACCACACACCGCTACCAGTCTCTAGGTGGTCTTGTGGCTCTGCAAGAAAGAGGAAGGGTTGGTTAGTTAGGGTAGAGGGATAGGATAGGTCCAGGAGAAACTGGTGTGTGTTGGGTTGCAGATGGGTTGTTTACGTGCACTGGCTTGTTGTATCCGTAAGGGTTAGGCTCAGTGTCTGGATTCTTTGTTGTATGTGAATGTCTGCTATGATGGGTATGTGTTTTATGTATGCATTGGCTGGTGTTTACGGTTGTGCAGACTGGCTTGTTGTGTCTGTAGGGGTATGGTCCAGTGCCTGGGATGATTGTTGTATGCATGTGTTATGTATGTTGGGGTGTGTGTTTGTGTGTAGTTTGGCTAGCCCATGGTCGTTTATAGTACGAGGGATGTGTGTAGGAGGGGAGCAGGAGTGCGGGGGTGGGTGTTGGTGTATTGGGTACTGTCAAAGTTTTACTCGGTTGATAATCTTCACAATTCTAAATGTGACGCATGGCTATTCTTCACAATTCTATCTAAATGTGATGCATGGCTAATATTCACAATTCTTTCTAAATGTGACGCATGGTTATTCTTCGCAATTGTATCTAAATGTGACGCATGGCTATTCTTCAAAATTCTATCTAAGTGTGATGCGTGGTCTAGGGATGCCTGGGCTAGGGAAGGCAAAGCCCACGGGAGACGAGAGATAGAGGGAATGTTCTAGAGATGGCCATGGAATAGCTTCATCATATCAGATTCTGCTGATGAATACCACCTCTAAACCACCAATAAATAAATAAAGCTGTTGGAATTATCCTTGTTCCAATTAAAACCTTTCCCATTCTGTACCACAGTCGCTCAAGTGCACTGAAGTGACGCCAAAGCGAAAACAAGCTCTTTACAACTCCCTACATAAATAACTGAATAATGTACAGAATAATCCTTACTTGAATTTAAGATTGAAAACCTTGCATCCACAAAAATGCGCCAGATGTGAACTATGCATGAGGTGCTTCTTCCCATATGCTGGCCATGACCTTAACAAATTACATTGTCAATGCTATCTCTATTGATTACACATATAACATGAACACAGTTAATACAGAATCTTCTAAGTATGCGTTAACAAAGTACATCATAGTAGATGTTCCATATTTTCAAAAGCATTCCCCTCAACACGTGTTCAATATTTAAACTGCAATCAGCCCTCTGCCTCAGTTATTCACTGCCATACATTTATTAGCGTACATACATATACGTAGTGAGATGTCACCCAATATTCCAAAAAGGCCAAACAACCTCTGCACCGCTTTGCAAGGGAAAACTAGTTTTGTTATATGCAAAGGTTTACGGCGGTCCCATAGAACTGAATTGACATGGAGCTCGTCACACCCCAAGACGTTACAGGTTATATAGCAGAAAACGCACATTAGCATACATAAGTCTCAACATCGTTATTGGCTATCAACTATATGACATGCTAATACCCCTGGCCACACCTTATATAAGCCCTATGCACGTGGCCTACTACATTGCCACTATTGAATCCTAGTACATGATTGGCTAACGGGTATATTGTTACACTAATAAATCTTGGCCATTATGTGATGTGCACCCCTCCGACTCAGACATGTTCAAAGTAAGATTGGCAAGGCCAACTTTGCTTTGATAAAACAATGGGCCTTCTCATTATACCAGACGCCGCAGCGCACACATGCTGCACCACCAACTTTGTACTGAATTTACTGGCATTACCTCTGCTCCTCCTATCCCAAATCAAGGTGAATTCCAGACACAACTCCCCTCTTATCTCCGTCAGACCACAGGTGCCCAGTAATGACGTGACCAGGGCACCACTCTTGAATCTGAATTTCAGGGATTTATTTGCTTTGGTTACGTGTCTCATGAGTTTGTCCTTCAAAGGGTGCCTCCCTACCTACCCTCGCCTCATCTAACATTCCATTCACAACGCCTTTGAGCTCTGCAGCTGGACGCAATAAGCGTTTATCTGTGCTGCACGGGTGCCTCTGACCTCGGCTTCTCTCTTGGGGGATGGAAAGGGGATTTGTCTTGGGACTAAGCTAAACCAAACCGCAGCTCCACCTCAGGGCCTTCATTCTGTTCATCGTGTAAAACAACTCAAAATCCAATATGGCAGCACTCTGGTCATGTCGACCCTTTGACCTTTTTACCACAATATCTCTCTGACTCCATCTTCTATCTCCAGGTACTTAAGCTCCCTTCTTGCACCGAACTCAAAACATAATCTTGTGTACAACACAGGGCCTATAACACACTGTCCTATCTATAACGTCTGCAACCACACCATTAATACATTTGTTGCTCATTGTGTGTTGTTATATGATCTATCTATCCGGTGTGAAAACTAATTATAGTGCCTTCTGCGTTTAACTCCATGTCATGATCACTTGCCCACGGATCCCAGCAACTCTAACAACACTACAGGCATGGAGAGGCGGCACCTCACTGGTGTGAGAATGGCATTCACACCAATCTCTCCAGTACACAAAGACACTCTGCCAAGATGGCTGCAGCCTTTAGGCTAAACCAGCCTCCTAACATGGCTGCAGTTTGAGCCATGAACTATTGGCACAGGGTACTGATTTAGGCTACAAGGGAAGTGGACCCAGAGCTATTTAAGCCATGCCCTTTGCTTTGCGTTAAATCATTCAAGACACCTGAATGTTTACTGTGCGAGCACGCGCCTGTGCTGATATCCCTCTAGATAATATGATGAGCCATCACTGATCCCCCGCCTAAAGTCATCTCCCATGTGGCCAGCCGCTATCTGATCCTCGTCCTGGGGATGGAATTATGAGGGAGGATAACATGGGAGGAGATGACTGTCAGGGAGAAATGGTTACTCCCTTAGGAAAGACGCAGTATTCGTCCATTTGTGAGAATGAAGACCCTATAATCCCCCAATATCTGATGGCAGGCTGCCACTTCACAAAACACACCCATGTTAAAGCCCAAAAGATAATATATGAGAAGCCACCAAAACAGAATATTTTTCCACTTTGGGGATATATGGGTCACATGTGATACCTAACCCCTGACTGCAATTGTTCTGTCTTTGGTAAAAATCCTTAACTTAATGTTATTTTACATAATGTTCAGTTGATGATCTTCTGTTTCATCTAACCATCAGTTGAACCAAAATCACTTTGGACTACAGTGCCCAGAATGTGTATGGTAATGGGACGAGGAAGAGGAGTTAAGCGTTAATGATGTAAGTGATTTCATTCCGGCACACACCCAACTCAATGCCTAGAGTGTAATGCACAACTGAAATCCTTATTTATTTTTGTCTAAAAGTTCTTTATTCTGAATGATATACCACTCATATCACGCCCCTCTCCTGGAACCCCGCCTGGTCACACTTAACCAGGAATCAGGCTGGTTTGAAAAGTTAAAATATTTATTTATGTATTTATAATTTAATCACACTATGTTTTTATGGGTACACATTAATCACCAATGGGGTGATGTAAAACTGAATAATCTCTTTAATACACAAGAAGTAATAGTGAGCAAAACAATTCAGCACAGAAATAATACTTTTGTGTGTGTGTGTGCAGATCAGAGCACTGTGGTTAAAGGTTCCCCCTGCACACCCCGAAGCCCCCAATAGGCAATGTAAAGAGATCGGAGGAGAGAGCAGGTATTCAGGAATGGCAGAATTCAAACAAAATAACAATCCCTCTTTCCCCCAGCAAACACAAGAATTGACTGTCTAGCTGTCTGACTGGCTTTTAAAGTTATCTTGAGAATGGATTGGGCAAAAACACTAATATTGTCAAAATTGCTGAAATTGCAATCCATTCTTATGAGAGCCGCTTTGGATGGTTTCACACAAACACAAGCAATGATTCAATACCAAGAAACGATTTGAATCCTAAAATTCAAGTCGGGTCAATCAAAAGCTCTTTTACACGTATCAGAATTTCACAAAAACGAAGTTTGCGGCAAACTTCTCACTGCCCGATAATCACGATAAAGGGAAACCTGTATAGATTTGGGATGCAGTCCTAGGTGCACTTTAAAGCTGTGGATGTTAGCTACAGGCAGAAGTTGAAATTTTGTTTTTAGCACAAAAACTGAGGAAGTTATGGACGTATTAGTGGAGGTCACTTTTTCGAGATAGGCGCAAGAATGGGAAACGGGAATGCGCTTTTAAAATCACAAATGGGGTTTATAACACTAGAGGATGACTATGAACAAAACGAATCCCCACAAGAACACAGCCACTTGATCAGAATGACTGCCTGCCTGGGACTCTCCTTCTTGAGATGAGAAAAGATCAGCGCAAAGATAGTTTTAGCAATACTAGTACAAGAGGAAGATAGGAGGTATAGGATAGAGAGTGTAGACAATTAAAAAATACTCCTAACAATACAGGTTCTGAATACAAGATAGGGTGGGTTTAAGATAGGGATTAACTAGACAAGGTACATATGCTAGTGACACAGTTCTTTCTATAGATACTCACTAGATATGGTTTTAAACGGAACCGTCAGGATTCTGGTCCATCAAAATTCTGGTCAGGAATTGGATCTGGTTCTAAGGTAGACAGCTTGGCACATCGGATTGGGTCTGCAATCAGCAAAACGCTCTGGTCACAACACGGCACCGGACTGGATTTGCCCTTCTTGGTTCTGATGATAATTATTTCAGCAGGCAAGCAGTACAGCGCAGCCCGGCTGTATTTTGATGCTCCCCTTAGGTCTGTGGGGTTCTGGTTCTGGAATTTGAGGCCTAGCTGAAAATAGTTCAGCTATGCAATGGGTTTCTGCTTTGCCACGTTTCTGGAGTCTGGAGCATGGAAGATAGATTTCTGCAACAGGGTGCTCCGCCAGCGTCGGGATAGTGGATGAATATGTCTCACCTTTTTGAGTGGTGAGCTGTCTCTATTTATGCTATGATAAAGAGGTGTGTGTGCTGGTTTATCCTAAGCTCGCCCCTTTGACAGGCCATTGGGTAAGAGTCTCCTCTCTGCCTTGATAGGAGTAGAGAAACAGGGTGTCACCTTTATAGTGTGATTTTATGAGGCTGAGGATCCACCCATAGCCCCTTGAACACAAAGTCTACGTTTGGCACCATACATATTTACATATGTGCAACCTCTATAAGAATCACATATCTAGATTACATATTTTATATAGCAGCTATCCCTCCAAACCCCGTAGCCGTGGGATCTTGGCTCTGCTTTTCACTGAATTTTGCCCTTTTCATCAGGAACACAATGTACAATTTAAGAGCAAATTTCTTACAAGTGTGCGTGTTTAGCATGGGCATAAGTGTATAAAGTTTCATACTTCTAGCAGCAATACATTTTGTGTAAAATCACATTTTTTGCCGTTTCTTTCCAGAACATGTCACCCGATTTTAACGCCTCTTGAATCGTGCAGCCGAAAATTACATTAACAATGCTGTTATTTCTATATTTTGCACGATTTTACATAGTAAGTTATTAGTCTTTTTTAAAATGTGTCCTTTGTTCTTGTTAAGCACCAAATGGTTGTTTAGCTCCACCCCTTTGGTCTCTCCCTGGGACCAAGGAGCCATCCCCCTTTGTTTTCTCCTGGCAGAGGCCATTTACGACTGTCTTAGCACTTCGCATTTCCTTAGGAGCAGCTGTTCATTGTTCCTCATGCCTCTGTAGCCCAGGTTCTTTCCAAACCCTGTAATTACCGCTTAGGTGTGATTTCCTGCTGGAGAGGAAAGGCCTCTGTGAGGAAACCTGTTATTCCAGTTTGGTTGGCTTTAGCCAGGCATCAATTTAAATGTTAATTCTGTTGCATTTTTCCTTGGCTTAAAACAAACTTGTGATTTCAAAATAGCAGATAGAATTCCCATTCTAGGTTTTAAACCATGGGATTAAACAATTACAACATAGGTTACTCTCAGTAACAGGCCTCTTAGATTGCAAACATTTGATTTTAGTTTATATACATGTTTAAAGTTTAATCAAGCAAGCTTCCTGACATCTGTAATCCCTGCAGTCCACTGCTACACAGAGATTTTGACCTCCACAGACAAACCACTTTTGCAAATCCCTTTATGCTTTTAGCTTTTCAGGACCTTGCAACTTTCACAATGCTTTCTTAAACTAAGTGAATTGTAGCACCCAGCAAGAATTTTGGATGTTTGAGGGTGTTTTGTATCGGCATTCTGCAGTTTCAGCAACAAAGAAAAAGGGATTTAAAGCGCGATTTTGGGCTTTCCTTAGTCAAACACTGCTTTTTCCTTCTGTACTCCATTTTTGCTTGTTGTGGAGCCCAGTGACATATTTCAGGATTGATATCTCTTTTCCACCACTGTCAACATGTGTGGTAGATTGGGCAGCCATCTTTCTGTGCTTTGCAAAGCGCGATTTTCAGAGGTTTTGGCACGCACAAGGGTTTTGCAGCCATTTTGATGTTTCTGGCACCATCATAACACAGTGCTGCAGCATAGCAGACCAAAAAGTGGGTTAAACATCCCAGAATGAGGATCAATAGTGATGTAAAGCAGACCGTGCAGTCTAGTTGTTTCTATTCCAATCAGCTAAGCGGGACATTTAAATGAAAAACCAGCCGTAGGTGAAGAAGGCAGCAGAAGTAAAGGCCATGGCAGAGACTGCAGTCGGAGGAGAAGTCCCGGGGGGCTGCAGAGTGTACGCAGGAAGCGGAAGCAGGCAAGAAAGCTGAGCTGGAGCAAGAAGCACAGCTGAGAGGGAAGTGCTCCAGAGTGATAAAGGACTACTCCGGCAGACCAGAGTACCCGAAGGCATGGTGGAGTCTGACGAGCTCCCGGGATGTGATGCATGAGCAACAGCAGCCACAGGAGAGCTGTCAACGGGGCTGGTGCACAGGAGAGGGTCTGGCAGTGGGTCAAGGTCCTACCTGCAATGAGATCACACCACAGCACCGTGAGACAACACAGACGCCGAAAGAAGCTTGTGTGTCAACTTGGAGAGAGAGAGCTAACCCTGGGCGCTCCGTAAGAGAAAATTGTGAATTACGGCCGAGTAGAAAAGGACAACAAGGGTGAAATTCTCCTCACATGCGATATCAGTTTGAAGAAACCTGGAACCTACATTGCCAGAAGCAAACAAACCGGCAACCTTTGTACAGTTCTCCTCATTTGAAATGTTGGTGGAGAGAAACCTTGAACAAACATTTTGATAGTTGTGTGAACTTAAATCCTTCCTGGCAGGTAAGTAAACCGGGAGAGAAACACGTTGTGTGAAGTTGAAACCCATTCCTGGAATGCAAGTAAACCAGGAAATGAACAGTTGTTTTCAAAAAGAGAATTGTTCTATAAAAAACGGTTGTGTATGAAGTTGAAATCATTTCTGGCATGTGAATAAACCAGGGAAGGAGCAGTTGACTTCAAGGAGAAAGCTTTGTTGCTAAAAGAGTACTGAGGAAAGAAGATATCAACCTTATTATTACTTTATCCTCCCAACAAAGTATTGTGTAAGAAGAGACATTTGCTGTGCTGTCCTGACACAAGTATTCTGTGAAAGGGATAATAATAATAATAATTTGCATTTATATAGCGCTATGAGCCCTCAGGTATCTGAGCGCTGCTTATTACCACCCCCGGTTTGTGGTGCTCATTTATTGACCTCGGAAGGATGAAAGGCTGAGTTTGGCCCTGTCGGGATTCAAACCTGCATCTGCAGGCTCTGCAACAGATGTCAAAGCGAGAGCTCTACTCGCTGTGCTATCTGTCCGGCTGTATGGTTCTGAAATCAATCATTTTTCAATCATCAAGTAGTCATTCTTGCATCTTGGAAAGACTAGTTTGTGAAAGAAACAAGTGCTTTGGTTTTGAACAAGTGTTTTGTGAAAGAGACATTTTCTTTACCCATTTGAAAGAAGTGTTCGATGAAAGAGAAATTTTTTATTGAACTGAATAGAACATTGTTGAAACGGAACTCTTTCAAAAGTCATTCTGAATTGATTCAGGGTAAGGGACTCAAACCCTGGTGACAAGGATTGCTTTATGGGAAACTTAGTTTGAACATTTGCACATTTGGATTCACTAAAAACAGACCAATTTACCGTACGCATTTTTTGTTTCAAAATTGAATTTTATCGGCATTTTGGAAACAAGGAAATGCGAAACATATCTTTTGAGGGGATTGTGTCCTCCGAGGTATTCCACATCTATGACAGGTAATGTCCACAGCTGTGCTGCTTCTGAAAGTTTTCAGCAGAGGGCGTCCTGCGTCGATGGCGTTGATCTTTGTCCCTCGAGGGCCTCAGTCGAGGGTCGACGTCACCAGATGTTATATATAGGACGCACGGCGCCCGTAGCCTTAGTTCAGATTTTTCTGCAAACGTGTTTGCTTCGGAATCTCGGCGCGCTTGATTCTTTCTTCGTGTACGATGTCTTCATCTTCTTCTACTACCCCGAAGTCGGGCTTTAAAAAATGTCGGGACTGCGGTTTGAAGATGTCCATCACGGACCCGTACGACATCTGCCTCTGGTGCCTCAGCGAAAGCCACGCCACCGACGACTGCGAGGATTGCCAGTCCCTGACGTCTAAGGCCTTGCGGGAACATAAGGGGAAATTGAACCTAGGTAGGGTGTCTAAGCCCCGTAAATCGAAGTCCGCTGGACTTTCGACCGATGACTCGAAGGGCGACTCTCTGCGTCGGCCAAAATCCAAAGGGTCTCCGTCGAGGAGTGGTTCCTGCCATTCCTCTGCCTCGTCGAGGCATTCTAGGAAGCGCCGTCAACGGTCGCCTTCCCCGTCCTGGTCGGAGGAGGACTCTGCCAGACGGTTGACTTGTCCCACCAGGTCTTCGTGGCCGGCCGAATGGGATGAATTCCGCCAGCAGATGTTAATGATTTTCGAGTCGCAAGGCACAGTTCCGGCCGCACCTTCGAAAGGAGCCGGCAGGGAGTGGGCTATGTCCACTGTTAGGGAGAATTCTCATTCTATGCTAATTTCCCTTACATATAGAGTCCCCCAGCAGCTTTGCTGGATTTGAAGGGATTGTTTCTTTTTACCTGCTAAGAGTGAGACTCTTTCCCACTCTTAGGCATTTCTGCTATGTGTGTTCTAGGCTATTTTTGTGTTTAATGCCTATGAGAATTTCTCTCCCCCATAGGAACCATCTTTATTCACATGTGTTACAAGGCACCCTCCGTGCAGTGACACAGGAGTGTCGTAGCGACCCCCAAACATAGACTCCATACCCTGGGACTGACTACTGTCTCCCAG
The DNA here is from genome assembly GCF_040938575.1 of Ambystoma mexicanum. NCBI lineage: Eukaryota > Metazoa > Chordata > Amphibia > Caudata > Ambystomatidae > Ambystoma > Ambystoma mexicanum. The sequence goes on along the minus strand of NC_090933.1, from coordinate 1,255,574,209 downwards.
GGCATGTTAAGTCCCCATTGACTTTACTAGTCTATTTTTATGAACTTAACCAGTACAACCCATCTTACTATGGAGTTACTGGAAGGGGTTAATAGTTTTTCCCCTATGTTCATTTTCGAGGGGGTACCTTAAAGTCCCTCTCTCTAAAGTTTCTGGCTGGTGGCAGTGGTTACTACCATAAATATTAGACCGCAAATATTTTCCTATGGGATTTTCCCATTGTTCGAGGCTAACACTTTTTCTGACAGCCTCTAACATACCGCCGGTGCATTTTAATATTAACTTTGCTCCGGTAGGTTTTATTTGCCAGAACTTTAATATAACTTCTTTCTTGTGTCTTTCCCTATGATCCTAACCCAGGTCAGGGATCCTTTGTTTGTCCGTTTGGCGGGCTTCTGCCCAGAAGCCCTCCTTCCGGTGCCACTGACTCTGGGGTGGGTCCATTGTGTGGGAGTGCAACTCAGGTCGCACTCTAACCTGATACGCTGGAGGGTCTCCCGCCAAGAACACCACTCCACTGCGTGAGTGACAGCTAGGCTGTATGAATGGGTCTCTTTTTGCATAAAAGCAGGGTCCTGAGGACTGGAAGAGAAAGATGTCGCCACTGGAACTACGGAACCGAAGGAGAGAGAAGCCACAGACATCTTCAGCATCTACACCACCGGTGAAGCCCTGCCGGATCATCTCACCACTTTTCTTCCAAACGACGAGAGGAGATCTTCATCGAAAGAGCCTTCTTCCCTTGAGCTGAGCTGGCCAACATTGTCTGAATTTTGAGTAATAAAGTAGGTGACGATCATAAAATAAAACAGATGTGAGCCTGGCTGAGGGGGATCCAGGGTGAAGCACCCGAGTTGAATTTTTGTAAGAAGGAAGAGAACTGCATATCAGAATCAAGTGACTTTCAAGAGAAAAGAGACTTGGACACAAAGGACCCTGTTGCTGGAAATAGAACTGTATCCTCGTGCCGAGTGTGTGCTTTGCTCGAGTGAACTGCCTTGCACCGTGCTGAAAACGTGGGAAGGGAGGCCAACAGCCCGAACATCCTGACATATAATTTTGTGAACACTTCTTTCTTTTTCATGAAGATTTCCCTACACTATTTGTAAATTAGCGGTAAGGATTGGCAATACGTTTTTTAGTATAGGCCCTTTTATTTTGACAAGACTCCAATAGGACTGCATTATTATTATTTGATGGTCGTAGCTTGCTCCCATCTGTAGATTTAGGTTTAGATAGGCTTTTATCACACCCTTGTGAAAGTTCAATAAACACCCTTGAACTGTGGTCACATGTGTCTGTCTTACTGTTGATACCATGCCTTCCTTACATTCCCTACCCAAGTCCCTTACCCACTTCACTCTGGCTGGCAAGGGGTCTCTCTGCTTCACCAGTGGAATAGTCTTGTATAGTCTCACAATTAGCCCCCTGGATCTCGCTTTGTCTATAATCAGCTGCTCAGTCTGTCAACCTTCTGCACAAATTGTCCCCCCACTTACGGTTTGATAGAACCACCTTCAACGGGAGGTACTTAAAGATGCAGAGCTTACCAATGTGCAAGCCCTCCTCTAGCTTCTCCAGAGCGATGAAGTTTTGCTCTACCCACATTTGGCCCGCTCTGCTCAAGCCCGCCTCATACCAGGATTGGAACTCAGTTATTCTGTATCTCACGGGGGGAGGCATATACAGCAAAGGTGGGGGAAGGCCACGTAGAGAGCCAAAGTGTGTCTCTCCCCTCCCTCCGAAGGGGACCATAGCATCTCCATAACAGGGTGCTCGACCACTCTTCTAGGGATCCTGGACCTCGGGACACAGAGCCACTCCTCTCGTGGGACCAGGGCCAATCCTGTGTCATCCATGCAAACCCATTGCTTTATTGTGAGAGAGTCCAAGTGGTCGCAGAGTAGAGCTGCCCTATAGTAGGTCTTCAGGTCGGAGTAACCAGACCCTCCGCCTGCGGGAGAATTAAAGTACTGTAAGCGATCCTATGTTTCAGCCCCGCCCAGAGGAATTTCAAGAGCGCCCCTTTATCTCCTCCAGGAAATTGGAGGGAATCACCACCGGGAGAATTTGAAAGAGGAATAAAAATGTCAGTAATACCACCATCTTGATGTAGTTTGGACAGGCCATGATAGGATCAGCCGTGTCCACCTGCGCATGTCCCCCTGTAGTGCACACCAAAGTGGCAGGTAATTATTCGGAAAGAGAATTCCATAGTCGCTTGATACCTCTATTCCCAAATACCTGAATCCGTCTTCCTGTATTCGAAAGTGTAAGGTCCCTATGTATTCCCTGTCGGCACTGGACAACCCTATGGTTAGGAAAGCCACTGATGTCTCCAAGTTAATTTTAAAGCCAGAGAACCCGCCATACCGAGCTAGGCTCTCTAACAAATGTATGCACGGACTGTGCACAAATTGGTGATGTAGAGTAGTGCATAGTCAGTAAATAGGCGAAGCTTGTATTCCACCTCCCATACCTTGCCCCAGAGATTCCCACGTCCTTGCACTCCCCGATAGCCCAAGGCTCCATAACCAGTGCATACAGGAGAGGGGAGAGTGGGCACCCCTGTCTTGTGCCCCTTGAGAGGGCGAATCCTTGCGACTCGCCACTGTTGACCACCTCCTTGGCCACTGGCCTGGAGTACAGGCCCGAGATCCACTCCTTTCCCCTGAGGTCCATTCCTGTTGCCAACAGAACCCTGCCTAGGAAGGCCCAGCGGACCCGGTCGAAAGACTTCTCGGCGTTGAGGGCGAGGATTAGGGTTACCTCCCTTTTTACCCTTGGAGCTTTGTGGATGTGCATGTTGTTGGAACCTTTCCTCTGCAAGAAAAACCCAGTCTGGTCGGTATGGATCAGGCCAGGTAGATGCAGCTCAAGTCGAGATACAAGTATCCTCGGAAATATTTTTGCATCAACAGGGGATCGGCGTGTACGAGGAGCAATATGTGTGGTCCTTCCCTCCCTTCCGGATGACCCCTGTCAGCAATGGCAATAAAGACGGTGGGATTGTGCCTCCCCCCGCATTCAAGTTGAAGAGCTTGGTCAAGGGTTCCACCAACAGGGCCTGATACTATTTAGTGTTGGGAACGATTTCATATGTGTATGTAATTTTCCCTCCATGTGTCAACCCCCAAACTTTTTGCTGATGTTTAGACACCACTGACTGACTTTGCCAGAGAAGCACAGCCTTCAGCTGTACTCCTCTGGGCTTTCGCTCACTTTTTATGGGGAAACAGACATGCCCTCAAGAGAGTCAGTACTGGGAGACTTTGTTTCCCTTAGTCCTTTTCTCATGTTTCAACCTTTGTGCAACATGTAACAAGTGTGCAATGTATCTTACCATACAGCCCACTTGGGTCTATAGTCATTTCCAAAGTCCCTAGATACTCTTGCTGGACTTTTTATGAACTGTGCAGATGTGTCATGGACAGGACTGGTGCAGCTATCGTTTCACATTATTTTTAACCCTAGGTGGCCTGGCTCCAAAATGGCCATGCCACAAGGTTCTTTGCCCTGTCCTTTGGCCATCTTGCCCCTTCACCTTCCCCAGGTCGAGTCGACCCGGGCCAGTCCTTATTTGGTCATGCCTTTTCCCGCGAATCCCAATGCTTTTGCAGGCTTCTGCATGCCTTGTGTGTGTGCCTCCAGGATGTGGGCTGAGATGTCTGGTTCCAATACACATCCTTGGTGCCAGAGAGTTAGGAGTGTCCTGAATGCCTGAGACCACCGTGTCTGTGATTGGTCCACGTATGGAGTGAGTGTTTGTGAGCAGATGTGCCATTGGGTCCTCTCCGTTTTGGCGCAAAGGCAACTTTGGATAAGAGGAGGCTGGAAACACCACTACCAGGTCGATCTCCCGAGTTCTCACTGAACAAGGGAGAGGATCCAAGTATCCTGCAACTATGAAGCTGAGTCGAGGAACCGCTGGTGACCCGCTGGAAGGTTTGGCACCCTGAGCCCGCTCTCGTCCCTTGGGACCCCTCTGCATCTGGTCATCCTAGAAGGTCTGCAAAGACGCTTTAACCCATTGGAATAGTGGGACCAACTAAAACCTGCAAGTAAGCTTTCTAGGAAGTGTCCCTGTGCCAACTAGTGCGCTGACCAATTTACGCAAGACCTTTGCTCTGTCTCTGCCGTCGTTTCGAGGAGGCCCTCAAAACCTGATATACTGCTAGCTCTGTGTCCCCGGCAAGTGTCCCTGGGCCAACCAGTGCGCTGACCAGTTTACGCAGGACCTTTGCTCTGTCTCCACCGTCGTTTCGAGGAGGCCCTCGAAACCTGATAAACTGCTAGCTCTGTGTCCACGGCACCCTCACTCCGAACATCGTACACTTGGCATTCCCAGGTAAGAAGTGAGACGCGTGCGCCCGGACCGGAGTAAACGCGGTTACCGTGTTGCCCTGCTGCGGCAATGTCCTTTGCAAGTCTGCTGCATTTGTGACCCTCTTGCCCCTGAAGCCTGCGACAGTGAAAGTGGGGCGATTCATCCACCCGGAGCGGAGAAATCACCACTGTCCCGTTTGGGACTCCTTGCTGGAACTCAGGAACTAGAAGATGCTGAGACATCCTTTTTGTCGCTGTCGAACCTGCAACCGAATTGGACTAATCTGCTGAAGTTTGGGACTCCTTGCCTCAGGGAAGGGTGAGTAATCTTTACCCCAACCTGTGGCCCTTAGCGCCAGAGCCCAACTTTACGCACGATGGGCCCCTGGGGGCCCGTATCCTGTCCACTGCTATTGCAAAATAGCGACTCCATCCCGAACTCTCGAACTGCCTCTGCCTTCAAGTGGAGGTCCTTCTTGAATAGTGGGAACTTATTCTTCATCCCCTTATCCACCTTCCTGAGCTGCTAGAGACCCCTAAAGAGACCCTGCTTTGCCCATTGGAACAACCGCGCGCATTGGCATACATGTACTATTGAGCACAAGGCTCCACTCTTCTTAGGGCTTGGACTGCCTCTTAGTTAGGTGAATAACTGATGTTGAATTGGGCCTAAAGATTAACTGCATTGCCTGTTTTCGTCCCCTCTAGGTTGTCAACATATTTCATGCAGTCATCCCTTTTGACCCCCCTGGTCTTGTATATATATTGTATTGAGTATGATGTATTGGTTTACTTAGTGTTACTATGATTCTTTGCTATAGTCTGTTACAAAGGCCTTGTAATAAATGTGTCTATATTTTTAATATAACACCTGCCTGGAGTAATTTGTAAGTGTCCTTGCTCTGTGTGCTCATTGAGGTCCTTCAGTCACCCTCACCCCTCCTGAGACTTACTCTTGACTGCCTGCCATAGCTACCCTGATTGGTCTGGCTTGTCCAGCGGTTACCCTGTTCTAAGAAACTAGGTTGGCCTTCTGAACCTCTGCCCCTCCTGGACAGAGTTCAGAAATCCTTCTTAACAAATTGGTATACAGCAGTGGGATAGGACTGAAGGTATCCAGTGTTGCATACTAGTGAAGGCATTTCAAGTTAGTTCTACAAGGACACATTGTGAATTGTTGTAGTATAACTGAAAAAGTCCATAGTCCTATCAAACAGTATGGAAACAAGTACCTTGTTAACTTAAAATGCTTCTGAATCTGAAGCATTGAGAAAGATGTGTGCTTGGAGCGGTGTCTCTGCTCAAGGCACAAATCTGGAAATGATCCAAAGAATCATGGACTAGCAAGAAGCTCAGCATAGTGCCATAGCTCATGTGGACAGTACAGAAGGAGGTGGGGCTGCTCCCACTGGCAGAACTGACAGTTCTGTCGCTGCACTTGTCCATGGGACCCATGAGGATTTGGAGGATGTAAGGTCTAGCGTTTCCTCTGCCAGTCCTGCAGGTGAGGCCATGCTTGAATTCAAGAAGCAAGAACTGCTGTTTAGGTAGAAGGAGCTTGAATTCAACATAACCAAACTGAAAATACACTAGGCAGAAAAACAGACAGACAGGGATCACCAGTTGGAACTGGCCAACCTTCAGGTTGCCAATGGATCCAAGGGCCCTCGACATAGGTCTGGGGCCTCCTCTCATCCAAGGTTTCCTGAGGATCTGCTCAGTGTGTATGAGGAAAAGCATGATATTATGGACTGGCTGAATGCATTTGAGTAGGCCTGTGCAGTTCAACAAGTTGACAATGCTGATAAAATTGCCTGGTTACGTAGCAGACTGCCTCATTCTGGCTGCAGTACCATTATGGAAATGTCAAAAGCTGAGAGAGCAGATTTTGCAATGTTGAATCAAACTCTCATCTTAAAGTTTGGAAAGACTCCTGCCCAATATTTAAAAAGATTCAGACAGTAGAAAAAGAAAGGGGGTGGTACTTGGGTATTTTATGTAACTAAAACCTTAAAGAACTTGACTGGCTGGGTGGAAGGTTATACGGTCTCTACTTTTGAAGGTATGATATGTCTTGTCGTGCTTGAAAACATTTTTGCATCTTCTTCCCCTGAGTTTAAGCAGCACTTGGCAGATTCAAAGGAGATAGATCCTAAGAAACTTGCCATAGCACAGACTTGTGGGTGTCACATAGAGTGTCCCATAAGGACAAGACTCATCCTGGTAAGCAGGAGGAAGGGAAAAAGTCCAAAGATAAGGAGGGTGGAGAAACTGATAAAACGTCCTCCCATAAGGGCCACAAAAGAAGAAATAAGGGTAAAACACAAGAAAACTCACAGGGTAGTGGAGGTCTGCCTCCAAAACAGAACTCTGGTTATAGTAAGCCTCCCTATGTAAACAGAACCAGGGATCTTGTTTTGCTTGTCAACTGAATCAACTGACCAAAGGTCAAAACCTGCTAATCTGGCCTTCTCCTCCTATGAGGAAGAAGAGATTACAGGGGCATCCTTCTCCTCAGACTCCTTCCCCAGTGGGATAAAAGCTGAGGTAGTTTGTTTCCCTGGGAGCCTAAAGTCTCAGAGGCTTATGCTAGGATACTAGACAATACCAAGCACTACTTTAAAGACAGTGTGCTGATCAGTGGAGTAGATACGCCAGCTCTTAGGGATAGTGGGTGCAGTCGAACTGTAGTGGATTCTACCTTGGTAGACCCAGAGGAAGTTGCCACAGCTCCTCTGGCCCCCACTAAGTTGGCTGATGGCGCACCTCTCATGTTCCCAGTAATGCCTGTTACTGTTACTATCAATGGTACAGCAGTCAGAATTCCATTGAGCATACAGAGGAATGTCCCAGGAAAGGTCTTGCTGGGAAATGATCTCAGAGCTTTAGGGCTTGTGGGAGAAACAGCTGAAAGACCCTGCACAAGGTCTCAAACAAGGGCAGCACTGACCAAGACCAATGCTATGCCCCAGCCAAAGGGGAAACCCAAGGCTAAAGGAGTGATAAAATCCAAAAGAGGGAAAGAAAACATTCCCCCTAATTCACCCACCACTGAGGTGGAGGTAGTTGGTCAATCACCAGGTCCTGACGAGGAGGTGGTGATACCTGAAATAATTGACCCCCATGACCATCCTGAACTAAATGATTTGTTAGTGGAATGTGGTCCTGATAGGGAAGAATTCAGTAAGGGCCAACTTGAGTGCCCATCTCTGGAAGGCCTAAGGAGACAGGCCTGCTCCCAGCTTGAGGGTGAACCTCCTGGGAAGCACAGGATTTATTGGGACGGTGGGCTCCTTTATAGTGAGCCTACAGAGTCTACAGAAGGAGACCATAGGAGGTTGGTGGATCCCCTTTCTGTAAGACCCGTCCTCCTGCAGTTGGAATCAAGAGAACCAAGCAAAGGTTATCCATGCACTTCTAATTGCCCAAGATGGGGGTGATTGATTGATTTTTTATTTCTATCGCGCTCATACACAAGTGTTTCAGAGCGCGACAAGGCAAGGGAGGGGAACAGGGGAGAACAAAACAGCGATCTTACTAGGCCCAGTGACATTGAGAACGCGCAAGTGCATGGGTGAGGGGGGAGGGGGAAAAGTGCATGGAAGGGGGAAAAGTGGAAAGTGCGAAACAGAGGAGGAACAGATAAATAACAATAAATAATAAAGGCAACAAACAGTGGTAATGCAGCCAGGAATTTGCAAGTGCTAGGTTTAAGGCAGCAGACAGGGTATGTCTGATAAGTGCAGGAAGAAAAAGGGGTGGCTGTATGGGTACAGATACAGACCCCAGTACAAGGGGTGGCCCGGAGGCAGTGCGGGAGGGTGGCAGGATGAGCAGGTACCTGGGCCCGAAGGAGAGAGGGTGGCCAGGTGCACGGTGCCAAGAGAGAACAGATCAGCAGGGGAGAGGGGGAGCGAAGGCAGAAGAAAAGAGGAAGGTCTTGAGGTGCTTCCGGAACCGGAGATGGTTCTCCTCAAGTTTTAGAGTGGCAGGGAGGCTGTTCCAGAGGGAGGCCCCAGCCCAAGACAGAGATATACCCCCATCCCGTTTCTTAGAAAAACGACTGACCCTGAGGGAGTTGGAGGTAGAGGAGCAAAGAGCTCGAGAGGGGAGGTATTTGGGGGAGGGATAGCTGAAGGTATTTTGGACCCAGGCCCCAGAAAGCCTTGTGGGCAATGCAGAGGGTTTTGAATTTAATCCTTGCATCCACTGGGAGCCAGTGGAGAGATTTCAGAGCTGGAAAGATACGATCCCAGGGCTTGAGGCCAAGGACAAGCCTCACAGTCCTGTTCGGGATTAGTTGCAGAGGGCGGAGAGTAGAGGCAGGTAGATTTAGAAAGAGGCTGTTACAATAGTCCAAACTAGAGAGAACCAGAGCTTGGGATACCATGAGCTTCTGGGGGAAGGAGAGGAAAGGCAGAGTACCTCTGAGGAGGTGCAGCCAGAAATGTGACTTTTTAGAGACCTCAGAGATGTGGGCGGAGAAGGAAAGGGTGGAGTCAAAGATGACTCTGAGGTTCTTAGCCTCGCAGATGGGGTTAGGAGGAGGGCCAAGGTAGGCAGGCCAGAGAGTGAGGGTAAAGGATGGTGAAGGTGTGCCGATGAGGAGGATCTCCGTCTTGCTGGAATTCAGACAAAGATCATTGGCAGCACACCAATCTTGAATGGCAGTTAGGCAATCAGAAATGAGAGAGGTAGAGGAGGTGGCATAGGGCAGTCTGAAAATGAGATGAGTATCGTCGGCGTAGCACTGGAAATTTGAGCAGAAAATGGCAATGCAGTGGGCGAGAGTTGCCAGGTATTGGTTGAAAAGCCAGGGCGAGAGGTAAGACCCCTGGGGAACACCACAGGTAGAGAGGAAAATAGATGAAAGGAAGGACCCAAGTTGGACCTGGGAAGGTCGATCTGAGAGGAAAGAGGTCAGCCAGGCCAGAGCCTGATCAGTGATACCCAGGTTTTCATGGAGACGGTTGAGCAGGGTGCAAATAGAAAGTCACTGCAGGAGTTGTGCCTCCTGCCAGTTATCCAGTAAGAGTGGCTCAACAATCCAAGCTCCATTGCTACCACTCCCAGTTGTGGGGGTACCATTTGAGAGGGTAGGGATCGACATTGTTGGTCCCCTTGACCCCCAAACATCCTCAGGGAATAGGTTTATCCTGGTGCTGGTCGACCATGCCACCAGGTATCCTGAGGCCATCCCATTAAAAACTGTAACACACCAAGTCAGTTGCAAAAGCTTTGCTTGGCATCTTTACTAGGGTTGGCCTCCCTAAAGAAGTTGTGTCTGACAGAGGCAGCAACTTTATGTCTAAGTATATGCAGGCCATGTGGAAGGAATGTGGGATTACCTATACGTTTTCCTCTGCATATCACCCACTGACCAATGGCCTGCCAGAAAGGTTTAACAGAACCTTGAAGAGCATGATTGGGGCCCTGGAAGAACCCCAAAGAAGAAAATGGAATCATCTGTTACCATGCTTACTGTTTGCCTACAGAGAGGTACCCAAGAGGGTGTTGGTTTCAGCCCCTTTGAACTTCTGTTTGGTCACCCTGTAAGGGGACCCTTAGCCATAGTCAAGGGGGGATGGGAGATGCCCACTCCCCCCATAACTACCAACATAGTGAACTATGAGCTAGGGCTCAGAAAAAGGATGGTACTCCTGATGGGTCTGGCTAGTGAAAAGTTGAAGGCAGGGCAAGCTCTGGTGAAACATTGGTATGACCAGAAGGCTTCCCTCATCAATTTCACACCTGGTCAGCAAGTCCTGATCATGAACCCTATAAGGCCTAGAGCTTTACAGGACAAGTGGTCAGGCCCTTTGTGCTGGAGTCACTGGGTTAGGTTGAACTATTGTTACGCTCACCTGGTATCCACGGGGACTCCACTCAGCCGGGTTGGTTGCTGGTATCTTCTTCCCTCAGATGTGGTCTGCGGGGAATGTTCCGCGTGGTTGTGGAATTAGGCGTGCTCTCCGTCCCGCCTTCGAGGTCTTTAGTGGGCGTGTGCGGCCAAGTTACTTCACTGGCGCAGGCCCGTTTGGTGTCTCTCAGGTAGGTCTTATTGCAGCCATTTTGTAGAGTGTTGTTATTCTTGCATGCCTTTCTTTGTTTAATAATGTCTTTTTTCTCGCTTAGGTGTGCGGAGCTGCAGCGTGGCGAACTGGCTGAGTTGAGCCTCGCCGGTAAATGATGGCGCGTGATGTGCGCTGCGATGCGGTAAGTGAGCGCTATGCGCACCGCTGCATTGTCTTGCCTTTGCTAACCTGTTTTCTTCCTTCCTTGCAGGTCGCGGTGTTTCCCCAGCGTGTGTGGAATTCCGGAGCGATGCCGGCCGGGTGGCGACCAGCCAGGTTAGCTTCTTGTGCAGTTCGCAATGTCTAATGTGCCTTTTTTAATATTGTCCTTTCCCTTCCTCTTTCAGGTATTTCGGTCCGGAAGGCATGCGGATCCAGAGGAAGCTGTTCACTGGAGCTGCGAGTGGATAATAAGATGGAGATTGCAGGTAAGATGCTGCTAACGATGTTCCTTTTTGTCTCCTTGCAGGTTTGCTTCTCCGGGGCTCGTGGATATCACAGGACTCGGTGAGCGTCACGTTTCAGACTGCAAAGTAACGCAAAGCATGCTTTCTTGTTCGGGTGTGGTTTTAAATAGCCTCAACAAAGTAGTCCAGGTAAAGTAGTCCCTAGGCCACCACACCAAAACACTATACCGCGTAGCTTGGTTCCTTGGAGCCAAGCTATGTGGATGCCTCCATGTTGGCTGAAGGCCCCAAATGAAAAAAGTAGTCCCCTGCACACATGTTCTTCAAGGTGTATAAGCCTGGTGCCATAGGCGCCAGGACTGGCTCCAAGAGAGCCTTGGGAGTGGATGCCAGGCCGTCAAGGCCTTAATGGAGACCCTAGCCCTGATCGTGACAACTATTTAGTGGACCTTGGAAGGGCTGGTCAGGCTCCGAAAGTGTTTCATCTAAATAGACTGAAGGCTTTCATCCCAAGAGTTGAAATCACAGCCCTGCTGTTGCCTTCAGATGTTGAAGAAGAGGAGTCTGAACCTTTTCCTGACCTGTTCCAAAGCAGTCCTTCAGACGGCTCCATCAAGGGTGTCCAAGCGGCCCCCCACCTGACTTCTGATCAACAGGCTGAGGTGAAAACTTTGCTTAGGCATTTTTCCCCCTTGTTTTCACAGTCCCCTGGTTTGGCACCTTGGTGCAAACATAACATTGACACAGGAGACAGTGTACCTACCAAAAGTAGGGGATACAGAATGTCAGACAAAGTAAGGTCTTACATTAAGACAGAGGTCAACGAGATGTTGGATCTTGGGGTGATTGAACCCTCCAGTAGTCCTTGGTCCAGCCCAGTGGTGCTGGTTCCAAAAGCAGGTACTTCTGAACTGAGGTTCTGTGTGGATTACAGGGCTCTGAATGCTGTCACCAAGACAGATGCACACCCCTTGCCTAGAACAGATGAGCTGTTGGATACTTTGGGTGCCTCCAAATACCTCAGCACGTTTGACCTCACTGCAGGCTATTGGCAAATTGACAGCTTTCCCAACACCAGAGGGTCTTTACCAGTTCAGTGTAATGCCTTTTGGGTTGAAGAATGCCCCTGCCACTTTCCAGAGGCTTGTGAATCATGTGTTGAATGGGTTGGATGAATTCTGTCTTGCATATCTGGATGATCTAGCAGTTTTCAGTGCCACCTGGGAAGACCATGTGAAACCCCTTGGGATTGTGTTACAGGCTCTTCAGAAGGTCCACTTGACCATAACGGCCAGTAAGTGCCAGATTGGACAAGGATCAGTGGTCTACCTTGGACATGAAGTCGGTGGAGGGAGGATACAGCCTCTACCCAGTAAAGTACAAGCAGTACAGGACTGGCCTACCCCCACTACACACACCCAAGTGAGAGCCTTTTTGGTACTCACTGGGTACTACAGAAATTTCATGGCAGACTATGGTACCATAGCTGGCCCTCTGACTGCTCTCACTACTCCAAAGAAACCCAAGAAGGTAACTTGGTCTGAAGAGTGTGAGAAGGCCTTCAATGGCTTAAAAGACTCCTTGTGCCAGGCCCCTGTTCTCAGGGCCCCTGATTACCAAAGACCTTTTATTGTGCAGACAGATGCCTCCGACACTGGGATAGGAGCTGTACTATCACAAGTAGATGAGAAGGGGAAGGAACACCCTATTGGCTTCATTAGTCGCCAGCTTAAGGACAGAGAGCTCAGATGGTCCACAGTAGAGAAAGAATGTTCCTCTGTTGTGTGGGCCCTAAGGAAGCTGAGACCCTACCTCTATGGGACCCACTTCACTGTGCAAACTGACCATAAGCCCTTAAAGTGGCTAATGAATACGAAGGGAGAGAATCCAAAGTTGCTTAGGTGGTCCATAAGCCTGCAAGGCTTTGACTTCACTATTGAGCATGGGCCAGGTGTCCAACATAGCAATGCTAATGGGTTGTCCAGAATGTTTAACCAACCTGAACAAGGGACTCATCCAGGTGTGGATTAGTTCCCCCTGTCCTTAGTCTGGGAGGGGCGAGTGTTAGGAAAGATTTCATATGTGTATGTAATTTTCCCTCCATGTGTCAACCCCCAAATTTGTTGCTGCTGTTTAGACACCACTGACTGACTTTGCCCTAGAAGCACAGCCTTCAGCTGTACTCCTCTGGGCTTTCGCTCACTTTTTATGGGGAAACTGACATGCCTTTAAGACAGTCAGTACTGGGAGACTTTGTTTCCCTTAGTGCTTTTCTCATGTTGCAACTTTTGTGCAACATGTAACAAGTGTGCAATGTATCTTACCATACAGCACACCTGGGTCTATAGTAATTTCCAAAGGCCCTAGATACTCTCGCTAGACTTTTTATGAACTGTGCAGATGTGTCATGGACAGGACTGGTGGCAGCTATCGTTTCGCATTATTTTGAACCCTTTCCTGCCACGTTAACCGCGTTTGGCACGAATAATGGCCATGCCACGAGGTTCTTTGTCCTGTCCTTTGGCCATCTTGCCCCTTCACCTTCTCCAGGTCGAGTCGACCCGGCCCAGTCCTTATTTGGTCATGCCTTTTCCCGTGAATCCCAATGCTTTCACAAGCTTCTGCATGCCTTGTGTGTGTGCCTCCAGGATGTGTGCTGGGATGTCTGGTCCCAATACACATCTGGGTGTCGGAGAGTCTAGAGTGCCCTGAATGGCTGAGACCACCGTGGTCTGTGATTGGTCCACATATGGAATGAGTGTTTGTGAGCCAATCTCCCATTGGGTCTTCTCCGTTTTGGCGCAAAGGCAATTTTGGATAAGAGGAGGCTGGAAACACCACTACCAGGTCGATCTTCTGATTTCTCACTGAACAAGGGATAGGATCCAAGTATCCTGCAACTACGAAGCTGAGTCGAGGAACTGCTGGTTACCCGCTGGAAGGTTTGGCACCCTGAGCCCGCTGTCATCCCGTGGGACCCCTCTGCATCTGGTCGTCATTGAAGGTCTGCGAAGACGCTTTGACCCATTGGAATAGTGGGACCAACTATTCTCGGCACCTTCACCAAAACCTGCAAGTATGCTTTCTCGGAAGTGTACCTGGGCCAACCAGTGGGCTGACCAGCTTACGCAGGACCTTTGCTCTGTCTTTGCCTTAATTACGAGGAGGCCCACGAAACCTGGTATACTGCTAGCTGTGTCCACGGCACCCTCGCACCGAATTTCGTACACTTGACATTTCCAGGGCAGAAGTGAGAAGTCTCCGCCCGGACCGGAGCAAACGTGGTTACCGTGTTGCCCTGCTGCGGCAACGTCCTTTGCTAGTCCGCTGCATTTGTGACCCTCTTGCCCCTGAAGCCTGCTGCAGTGAAACGGGGGCTATTCATCCACCCGGAGCAGAGAAATCGCCACTGCCCCGTTTGGGAATCCTCGCTGGAATTCAGGAACTAAAAGGTGCTGAGACGTCCTTTTTGCCGCCGTCGAACCTGCAACGGACTTGGACTAACCTGCCGAAGTTTGGGTCTCCTTGCCTCAGGGACTGGTGAGTAATCTTTTACCCCAACCGGTTGCCCCTACCGTCAGAGCCCAACTTTACGCATGAGGGGCCCCTGTCCACTGCTAATGTGAAATAGCGACTCCATCCCAAACTCTCAAACTGCCTCTGCCTTCAACTGGAGGTCCTTCTTGAATAGTGGGAACTTATTCTTCATGCTGCTAGAGACCACTAAAGAGACCCTGCTTTGCCCATTGGAACAACTGTGTGCATTGGCATACATGTACTATTGAGCACAAGGCTCCACTCTCTTAGAGCTTTGACTGCCTCTTAGGTGAATAACTGATGTTACCTTGGGCCTTAAAATTAACTGCACTGCCTGTTTTCATCCCCTCTAGGTTGTCAACATATTTCGTGCAGTCTTCCTTTTTGACCCCCCTGGTCTTGTATATGTATTGTATTTAGTGTGATGTATTGGTTTACTTAGTGTTACTGTGATTCTTTGCTATAGTCTGTTACAAAGGCCTTGTAATAAATGTGTCTATATTTTTAATATAACACCTACCTGGAGTAATTTGTAAGTGTCCTTGCTCTGTGTGCTCATTGAGGTCCTTCAGTCACCCTCACCCCTCCTGAGACTTAGGGCCTCATTAAACGGTAGGCGGTAAGGGTTTACCGGTACCGGTAAGGGCACTGGTACCGGTAAACCCTTACCGCCTTACTACGAGGTCCCTTTCCGGGACCCGACCTTAACGGCTGGTTTTGCCCGCAAAGGGACCTTGGTGCTAATTACGGTACCGCAATTTGCGGTACCGTAATTAGCGCCTTCCCCATTCCCATTGAGCCCTATGGGGGCAAAAATGGAAATGGGGAAGTGCCTTGGTGAATGGGGAATTACTGCCCCTGCTCACCTTGGAGTAGGGCGGTAATTCCGCCATCCACCAAGGCGGACACAGTAAAATACCGGCGGCAACCATGGCGCTAATAGCGCCATGATTACCGCCTACCGTGTAATGAGGCCCTTAGTCTTGACCGCCTGATATATCTACTCTGATTGGTCTGGCTTGTCCAGAGGTTACCCTGTTCCAAGAAACTAAGTTGGCCTTCTGAACCTTTGCCCCTCCTGTACAGAGTTCAGAAATCCTTGTTAACATTTATAAAAGTCTGCAGTCATCCCATCTTCCCCGGGGGACTTTCCCGCCTTCAGCAGTTTATTTCTAATGCTACTTCCACTGCAATCTGTGCCTCCAAGTATGCCCCTTCCAACTCTGCAAGACGCAGGAGCGCTAGATCACTAAGATACCGATGTATCTCTTTCTCCAAAACCGTTTCAGCAACACATATAACTTGCTTGTTGTATGTCACAAATTGCTCTGAGATATCTCCCCACCAGCACCCCATCCATCCCCTGTACGTGGCCTACCCTCCTCACTACCCATCAGCCTATCACCCTGTTTGCAAGGAGTGTGCCAACTGCATTTCCCTATTCATAGAACTTCTGCCTAGTGTACTTCATTTTTTTACCACTTCTCCTATTAGGACCAAGTGTAACTCTGCCGCCTTCCTCTCATTTCTACCAGGAACTCCCCCCCCTGTCTGCACCCTTCCTTATGAGTTGAGCTCTCAGGCCTTTCAATTCCTCCCGTAGCCTGCCTTCTACCAGGCCCCTTTCCCTCTTCTTCCTGGCCCCTTCGGCTTTGAGCAACTCCCGAAACGTGGCATTAGCCGCTTCCCGTACCGCGGCCCGGGATACCTCCCCATTGTCGTTCAATTCGAAATACACCTTTATTTCCTTTCCCAAGCAATCCCTGAAGACCCGATCTCTCTGAAGCGTGTCGTTACATCTCCAATTATGCCCCTGCCCCCGGTGTCCCTCCATCCTCCAGTCTGCCAAAACAAGCTTGTGGTCTGACCACATGATCGCCTCTACTCTGGGAGCCCCAACATCAGCTGTTTGACCCTGCGGGACCAAAAGGAGATCAATCTGCGTATACGTCTGATGCAAGGCGAAAATAAAGTCTAGCCGCCTGGACTCGAAGTGGTGCAGGTAAACGTAAATCCAGAAATAGTCCCTTAGAAGGTTCCCAAAGTCACTATTTCCTTCACTGGTCCGCTTGTCCCAACCTCCTTCGCCGACCACCAATCTAGGGCTGGATCCACTATGATATTAAACAGTCCCACGAAAATGCTTGGCGAAGAAACACACCTGGACAGCGTTGGGTGCGTAGAGCGTGGTGTGAGGCAGGTATGGTATCAAGAGAGACACAGACTCAAAACTAACAGTTTGAAAAACTTTATTATAAAATGTTGTAGGGTTCATATGCCTAACTGTTCCCTCAACTGATGCTTCTAAGGGGCGTCAATGACGATGTCCAAAACCAAAGTTTTTTCTATGTCAAAACCTTATCTTGCCCTCACTCTTAAAACAAATGCGTTGTTGGGTCTTCTTAAAGAAAATAAATTGTGGCTCAAAAAGAAAAGTGCCGTGGATGATGCCGTACTGGTTGAACAAACGCCCATAGGACTCCAGCGTCAAATAGTGGCTTTCAACAAGTACCTTGTCGAAAACGACATGAAAATAAACATCAAGAAGTCAATGGTCCTATTAATGAAGTCCTGTCGTGGGAAAAAAATGGTAGGGAAACATTTTGCTTGGTCGCTGGAGAAGGAAAAACTAGAGGTGGTGGACACAACTTTATACCTTGGGGTAAGAATAAATAAAAACTGCAATGAAGAAGGGCACTATGCATTGATAGGTGAAAAGCTAACGACTCTGACGACTCTGACCAATCAAGGGCTAGTTATACACCGAAGGTATGGAAAGTTTTCCATGAAGCCCATAATAACCTTCTATTAACAAAAAGTTGTGGCCGTAATCACTTATGGGGCTGAGGCTCTGCTAGCCCTACGGTGGAAAGACTGGAACATGTGTGAGTCCCACTTTTGGAGGAATTCTACGCCTCCCAAATTCGCTGTCATTAGAACTTATAAGAACTGAACTAAGGCTCCAATCCTTGGTATCAACTGTGCTATGGAAAACTCTATCGCTCTACAGAAAATGCATCCTGGATAAGCCACCTAAACCGTATGATATCCTAGCACGGACAGGGCCCTTAACTGGAGATACGA
This sequence comes from Ambystoma mexicanum, assembly GCF_040938575.1. Taxonomy (NCBI): domain Eukaryota; kingdom Metazoa; phylum Chordata; class Amphibia; order Caudata; family Ambystomatidae; genus Ambystoma; species Ambystoma mexicanum. Next base: position 1,255,556,781 of record NC_090933.1, on the reverse strand, counting down.
TACTCCAACGTTGGAAAAAGAAATGTAAGATCATTTTGGAACAGTTCGGAATCTCTGACGATACCCTGAAATCCAATCCAGACAAGGCAAAAAGAACCATCCAGGAAAAGGATTGGGCGGAAACTCAGGCAATCAGACTGTCCAAAAATCAGTGCCATAACATTATATGGGAACGAAAAGGCTTAAATCTGCTCCCCCCTTACCTGGAAAAATTTTCATCAAGCCACTATAGAGACCTCCTGTTGAGATGTAGACTTAATATCTGGAACTCTAGAGAGGTGAAATGGAGAAGAAAGCTTATGGAAAAATCAAAAGCTTACTGTAGGTTTTGTAAAAACAAAGACCATTTGGAAACCATCAGACATATGATGTTAGCCTGTCCGGCCCTGACATCTAACTGCCAGTCAGCTATGGGAAGTCACACTGTTAACATCTCTGAGGAGACGGAGGAGGAGTATTGGGAGAGATTACTGATTGTCGAAAAAGTTGGCAAAACGTTAGATGCCCTAAAATGTGTCGAATCCCTGAAATTGGAAATAGACGAAGAAGAACTTGAGGAGGATGAAGACCCTGTTGGCATATAGGTCCCACAAGCTTTAAACCAGCACAGGAATAGACTTTCACTTATCTATTAACAATGGACATCTCCGAGATGTGACAGTAGTGAAGACTGTGAAATGTTAAAGGTTTAATCTGTTTAACCAATAAAACATACAAAAAAAATACTAAAAAAAAAGAAATGCAAACCAAGACTGATTTCAGGTAGCCTTGCCGTCAGGTTTAGTTCTGCCAGGTTAAGAATAGTTCAATGTGAAAAGGGGCACCTTCAGAATTTTCCAGGTAGGGCTCCGGCAGTAAGTGAGTAAAGGTCACAATGTCTCTGGGTCTCTTGGGGTTCCCTTCCCTAAGCTTTGACCCTTCTAGTTCCAAATGAAAAGACACCGTTCGTTTTAGGCCTCTCAGGGTTCCTTTCTTTTGTCTAAAACGAAGATTCACAGTTCCTTTCACATTTCCCTTTAGGCCTCTCAGAGTTCCCTTCCCCAAGCCTTGGCCTTTCTCCCTCTAACAATGTCCTTCACAATTCTCCATGGACCTCTCAGGATTCCCGTCCTCAAGCCTATGCCCCTCTGGTCTTCAACATAAGTCACTTAAAAGTTCACCTTGTCAGGATGTACCTCTCAAAGCACGTTTTTTTTCAGAGGGCAGTATCGGATGCAGGAATGCAGGGCGACTGCTCTGATTTCTGGCCCCTGTCCTTACTCTAGGTACTTTTTCTTCTGGCACCCTTTTCTTCCTGTGCCTCTTTCACACTTTCCACTTTGTTTTGCCTCTTGCACATCTCGATTACTTTGCCGTGCCTCTTGCACCTTTCTTTCACTTTACCGTGCCTCTTGCACCTTTCTTTCAATTTTTTTCCTGTTCCTCTTGCACCTCTTCCTTTTTTCCTATTTCGTGTCGCTCGTGCCCTCTGTGCTTCCCGCTCTTTAAAGCCATTAGCCTTTGCCTTTTTCTGCTTTCGCGCCGCTCGTGCTCCTTTCTTTTCCCTGCTTTCTTTCGCCTTTTCAGTTTGCTGCTCTGTCACTGTTCCCACTCCAGCCACCTGCACGCTACTGAGTTTCTCTCTCTCTCGAAACTCACCCAGTAGCATCATTGGGATTTGTGTTCTGAGGTCAGGGTCTCAGCACCTGCCCTTCGAGTACCCCTGGGCACACATCCCAGGGGAACGAGCACGGGCCTGGAAACGGCCAAGAGGTCACAGCTCTCCCCAATCCGGCTGCAACCTCTCTGACACACCGGGTCAGCGCCCTGTCGGCCTGTTTACCTCCCGATCCTCCCAGCTCCTCCTGCTGCAGCCTCCTGTTCCCTGGCCTCCAGCATTCCCAGCTCGCTCTCTCACCTGGCAGAACCACACCTTTTGTACTCAACCATACTCTTCCACATCTCCTCCCTTTCCTGTTCGACTGTCTCATCCCCTTCCCGTGTAAAGAACTGCACAAGAGTTGCCCACCCTCCCTCTGGACCACCACCTCCACTATTAATTCCAACTTTCGGGAACAAACACTACCCCACCCTCCTACTCAGGTGACGTTCGACCTCGTGGCCCAATAAACATGGTCCCACCTGTCCAACCACCACCGTTTTGTCCCCGCCCCAACACCCCCATAAACATTATGAACCGTTTTCAAACTAATTTGGGCTGCGCCCATCCCACCATTGGTCGGAGGCACCCTTACTGAGGCGCCATTGCCTCTGCCTCTGCCCTAGTCCTCATCCCTGCCCCTCCAAACCTCGCCTTGCAGCTCACAGGGACCAACATGACACATCTCCCTGAACCCTATGCCTCAAAAGAACCTAGGGGCCCTCAGGAGGGCCTCTTCCAACTCATGTGCCATCCTTCCTTGGTGAGGGGGTATTAAGGTGCTGGAATGTATTCACCCCCTAGACCTTACGCCTTCCAGATGCCCCTTACACGTCTCGGAGATCTCTGTAGGCTGATCTCCCTCCTCCGCCCCACCCCCAGACTGAAGGGCTTCCTCCTGGGGTCCCAACAGCTCGGCCATGGCCTTAGAGATCTCCCCTTTGGTCCCCAAATAAAATGTCTCCCCCTCCCACTTGAAGACCAATACAAAGGGATACCCCCACCAATTTTTCACCCCCCTTTTCCTGCAACCACCTAGTCAGCGGGTCTCAGGAGTGTGTGGGCCGAGAGCTCCTGAAAGATCGCCACATGCGAGTCCTCGTGGTCAATATGGCCCATCTGCCTCGCTTTCTCCAGGATCCTCACCTTGTCCCCATAATAATAAAGACGCCTCAGGAACGAACACGGGCCCTTACCACCTCCCCCAACCCAGTACACTCTGTCCAAGACCACCTTCGTGCCTTCCTTGGTTCCCAGAGTCATACCTATAATCTCTTGAATACTTTACCTCAGACTAACCTACGACTCCCCCTCCCTCTCCTTGAGAAAAAAAAAGTGGTGGTTATTGCGCCACTCTCGAATTTCGATATCGTCCACTTTGAGGCGCAATTCTTCTTCGCTCCTCTCCACTTGCAAAATGCGGGCATCCATCTGTGATCCCAGAACGTCCACCGAGCTCTGGTTCGCCTCCAGGCTCTCTACTCTTTCCTCCATGGTCTCCACCTTTGCCATGAGATCCGCCACCTTTGCTCCTATATCAGTCCTCATCCCTTGTATTTTTTCCAGGCTGATTTGGATATCAGACTTGATTGCGCCTATCTCTGTGAAGCACAGGTGGGAGCACCCCTCCCCCTTCGCCATGCGGCCTCCTGCTGTGTACTGGAAGTGTTTAGTTTAGTTTATTATTTGTAACTTGCACCTAACCCTGAGGTAACTGGGCGCATAAACTTGAGACAAAGTTACAGTAGCAAACATACAGAGTAAGTTGGACAGCAGTGCTAGTCGACCATTGGTTACAGGTTGGTCGGTTTTGCATATAAATACGAAGAAGAGCATAGGATTGTCGCCGTCGGTTACAGAATGGTCGACCGTGTAGGCAATAGTTTGATAAAGTGTGAGATGTATTACAGCAGGAGAAGGTCATAGGTAAACCTAGGGCCTGTTGGTGATTTTTATCAGAGAGCCAATTCTTCACTTTGGCTCTGAAGGTCCAGAAGGATGGTTCGGATCTAATCGCAAGAGGGAGAGAGTTCCAGCATTTGGCTGCCAGAACTGGGAAGCTGGCTCCTCCCGCTGTTTTCAGTTTGAACCTCGGGATATTAAGGCAGTGCAAGTCGAAGGATCTAGTGGCTCTGGCTGGTTGGTTTCTAGAGAGTTTGTCCGACAAGTATTTAGGGGCAGAATTTGACAAATATTTGTGGGTGATGGTGATAACTAGAGTACAGAGTTATATTCTATCGCACACGGGGAGCCAGTTGGCATAATATATGATATTTTATTTCTATTGCGCTCGTACACAAGTGTTTCAGAGCGCGACAAGGCAAGGGAGGGGAACAGGGGAGAACAAAACAGTGATCTTACTCGGCCCAGTGACAATGAGAACGCGCAAGTGCATGGGAGAGGGGGGAGGGGAAAAGTGCATGGAAGGGGGGAGAGGTGGAAAGTGCGAAGCAGAGGAGAAACAGATAAATAACAATAAATAAATAATAAAGGCAACAAACAGTGGTAATGCAGCCAGCAATGTGCAAGTGCTAGGTTTAAGGCAGCAGACAGGGTAGGTGTGATAAGTGCAGGAAGAAAAAGGGGGGCTGTATGGGTACAGATACAGACCCCAGTGCAAGGGGTGGCCCGGAGGTAGTGCGGGAGGGTGGCAGGATGGGCAGGTACCTGGGCCCAAAAGACAGAGGGTGGCCAGGTGCACGGTACCAAGAGAGAACAGATCAGCAGGGGAGAGGGTGAGCGAAGGCAGAAGAAAAGAGGAAGGTCTTGAGGTGCTTTCAGAACCGGAGATGGTTCTCCTCAAGTTTTAGGGTGGCAAGGAGGCTATTCCAGAGGGAGGCCCCAGCCGAAGACAGAGCTCTACCCCTAGCTCGTTTCTTAGAAAAACAACTCCCAGCATCCTTTCTAATGCTTGATATATGGTTGGACCTGGGGATATTTAATGCAAATCTCAAGGCGTTCTTCTGTAGGACCTGTAGTCTACTGAGATTCCGTTCTGATGATCCTAGGAAAAGAGTATTACAAAAGTCCAGTTTAGATACGACTAGAGCCCTGGCTAGCGTGATGCAACTGTTTGGGAATAGGTAGGATTTGCAGGCATTAATTAGTTTATTGGTGTAAGCAGTGAGGCAATGGTACTCACTTGTTTCTTTAGTGACAGAGTGGCGTCTAGATAAACTCCTAGTGTTTTGACCTCCTTTGCAACTTTGATGGTGTTCCCGTCAATGTTGAAGGATGTGTACCGAGGGTAAAGTTTGTTAAGACGTGCATTGAATCCAATGATCAAGATCTCCGTCTTCTCATCATTGAGACACAGGCTGTGGGCCGCCATCCAAGTCTGGATTTCAAGGTAGATTTTGTTTATTAGTTTGGAGTCATTTTCATAGCAGCCTGGGAGTGTAATGAGAATTTTCATAGCAGCCTGGGAGTGTAATGAGAATCTGGTAGTCATCCGCGTACTTTGTGTAGGTGACACCCATGTTATCAAGACGATCAAAGAGGAGCTTTGTGAAAATGTTGTAAAGCGTCGGTGAGACGCAAGAGCCCTGTGGTACTCTGCAGTAGATGTGGACTGGCTCAGCTGATGCTGAGGGTGCAAAGACCCTTGTAGTACGGTTGGAAAGAAATGATTGGATCCACTTCGAGGCATTTGTGGAGAAGGCTGCAGCTGTGGTTAGGTGTTCTGTATGCATTTGGTGATCGACGAGATCAAATGCTGCAGAAAGGTCCAACAGCAGAAGGATGGCCAGATTGCCTTTGTCTTTGGCTTCATCCATTTGGATTTTTTAATCCAGGAGTGCCGTTTCTGTCCCGTGTCTCGGTCTGAAGCCAGATTGGCGGAGACCGAGTGGGTTATTATCCTCCAGATGTTTTTGGATTTGGATGTAGGCCACTCTGTCCAATATTTTTAAAAGGAAACGGACAGTAGTGATAGGCCTGTAAATGGTTGGTATGTAACTCCCAAGTTATTATCCTAGGAGACTTCAATGTAGGCCTCCATGGTCCTAAAGACTCATAAAGCGTCCTCCCTCAAGGACACAATTGCTGAGCTAGGGTTCACACATCGCATAAACTACCCTATCCATAATAAAGGCTGAACGCTAGACTGGCTAGCTGACCTTAACTGTAGTATCAATGTATTGTCCAATACTCCTTGTGCATGGACCGACCATCACCTAATCATGTTCACCATTGAAAAGACTACTCCCACCACTACACAAACTCCAGCTCCTGCTATGATGACCAGATGCAAACGGAACCTCACATTAGAGAACTTGCTTCCCTTACTATGTCCTATCACCCATCCAAGTATTTCACATAGAGACCCATCTGAATTAGTGAATTTATACAATGAAACTATCCTTAAGGCCATCAACACTCTAGCACCCCTTAAATTGCAGAAATCCAAACCTTGTGCCCATATCAATAAATGGTACACGCCTCACCTTAAGACTTTTAGGAAAGTTAAATGTACAGCGGAAACTGCCTGGAAAAACTCTCCATCAGAGTCCAATAAAGATAATTTTACAGTGGCCTCACTCAATTACAAATTGGCCATTGTTCAGGCTTAAAAAAACAATTTCAATGATCGCATAGCCAAAGCTAATTCTAGTACCAAGGAATTATTCAATATTCTAAAAGAACTTGAATCGCCGGCCCCCATACCAGACTAATGCATGAAGGGCTCCTTATGGTGCACCAAAATACAGAATGCACGACAAGACAAAATTACACTGCTACTAAATGAAATAAAAACCTTATTGACAATGCCATCTCACATAATGTGCCCTCTCCCCTATCTTCCAATATGCCCCAATTCAACTTTAAGCCTCTCTCAATCAAGGAAGTAGAGTTGATTATACTTAATCTCAAACCTTCAAACTGCAAGGGCGACGTCTATCCAGCCTTGCTTATTAAGGAAGCGGCTAATGCACTTGCACCTCTCCAGCTATAGACCAATTACTACGGTCCCATTCCTGTTAAAAATACTAGACCGTGCTTTATACATCCAGATACAGCAGTAACTCGATTCAAACAATTTACTAGGATTAAGACAGTCAGGATTCAGACCCAGACATGGGACTGAAACCACGCTCATTGACTTGAAGACACAAATCCAAATCCTAAAAGATAAGGGTAAGTCTGCTCTACTTCTACTACTCTACTTAGCAGCATTTGATCTAGTGAACCATGAAATACTATGTAACCACTTGTCATCTGCCGCACACTTCTCGGTCGAAGCCAACTCTTGGATAAAATCCTTCCTCAGCAACAGATCTGAGTGTCTTTGCACCCTCATCATCTGCTCTACCATCGCCAGTTACATGTGGGGTCCCACAGGCTTCACCTGTGTACCCAACTTTCTACAACGTATTCACCAAACCATTATTTGATATACTCGACTGTCTGGGTGTCACGTATACCAACTACGCGGACAACACCCAGATACTCATCCCTATCACTGGTGACTACGCTGCAGATAGTAAAAACTTGAACGATGTCTACAGTACTATACAAATATGGATAGCTAAGCATGGTTTATGTCTGAACGATGACAAAACTGAACTACTCCTCCTTGGCTCACCCACTAAGCTGAATAAACTAGGAACTGTGTTCAAATCCTTTAACATTGATGGAAATATCATTCAAGTAGCCAACAATGGGAAAACTCTAGGAATCTATATTGACTCAGTACTCTCAATTACGAGACAAACTAACGCCTTAGCATCATCCACTGCTTACACGTGCAAGTTTATTACAGCCTGCCACCCTTATCTGAATACAACCAAATGCATTTCAGTAGCAAGAGCTCTAGTCTTATCTAAGCTTGACTACTGCTACGCGCTCTACTTGGGTACGTCCCAACAAAACATCAACAAAATAATGCAGTTAGAGCGGCCTGCAACAGTCCAAGGAAACAACATATCACCTCAACTAGACTAAACATAAATTGGCTAAATATTGAGCAAGGAATAGACCTCAAATCACTCTCACTTACCCATAAGTGCCTTCATAACCAGGCCCCCATTTATCTTTTTGACACCTTCTCTCGTCAAAATTCAACTCAACCAACTAGAATAGCGCAATCGCATTGCATTGTTGTCCAAAGATTTAGCCAACAACGTGCTGGTGGGGTCAGCTTCCCAGTCCTGGCTGCAAAAAAAATGGAACGCCCTTCCTATCGCCATAAGAGAAGAACCATCCTTCTCGCAATTCCGTAGCAAGGTCAAAGCAGGTCTAGAACCTACCATTCATTTGTATATATATCTGAATTTGTTTTTACTGTATTTTGTATATAGGTCCTTTAACGTGCTTAATTACTCACCTGCATTCTTGTATCATATTATATATTTGCTTGTTTTACCTGTTGCCTGATACCATTGTTATCTTTATCGCTTCCATCTCAATGCCTGTAACCTGTAATATTGTCTGTTTACACATGCTTGTGTAACTTGTAAGTTCCAGCGCCCAGATGCCCGAGGGCTTGGCTGCGCTTTACAAATACATAAAATACAATATGTTGGGGTCTACATTTTTTTTTAATTTTTTAAAAATTTCTTTTTTTAGGAGGGGCATGACGCACACCTCCTTGAGTTTAATGGGAAATGAGCTGGCATTAAACGAGGAGTTGATCACAGTGACAATGAGTGGGGCTAGGTCTTTGGCACCTTTCCTTAATGAAATGACTGGTGCAGGACAGCTATCTCCCTGACAACTGGATGGTTTCAGGCCCAGGATATAATGGTCACAGGGTCATGCAGGCCTAAATTGAGGTCTGCAAGCAAAATAATTTGGGAGCCTGGTTTAGTATTTTGAGTTAGCAGGTACTCTTATGTCCCGTCCCCTTTCCTCCATACTGCATGGGAGACGGAACCTTTTTCACTAGAAAAAACCACCTTCCTCTTTAAGTTTAGAGGCGCGTGGGGGTGCGGACCAGGGAGCATGCGCTGCCCTGACTCGGCCCTCCAGTGCCACACCTCAGTCCCCTTTTCCGCATCGACGGGAACGGGCCGCATTCACCAGCAAGAGGTTCCTCGGCCTCATGAAGTCACCTCGGATGGGGGTTATCCTCAAGGATGCCATCAGGGAAGTCCTCCCTACGATGCTAGTGGCACCACAAGCGCATCCGCTGGCGCCCTCGACCCCGGCGCAGCAGCTGCCTCCGGCTCCCCAGCCGATTCCTCAGGTGGTTTCATACCAGCCTCTGCCGTCTCCTCAGCCTCCGGCCGCGGTCCCTGTATCCCAGCCTCCGACACCAACTACTCCTCCACCTCCGCAGGATCCTCCTGATCCACAGGATATGGATGAGGAGGAGGATCCCGAAACGCCATCCTCAGCCAGGGTCTTCCACAAATGTATTGCAGGACTAGTGGAGTATCTGGGCCTCCCCCAAACCGAGGTTGAGCAGCCGGCAGAGGTCGTTCTAGCTGAAGTCCTCACACAACGCCCCTCTGCCAAAACGGGGATTCCACTGCAAACCGATGTAGCCTCTCTGGCCAAGAAGGGTTGGTTCAAGCCCTACTCGGCCCAGCCGGTCAATCGACGCCTGGACGCCAAGTACAGGCAGTTGGAGGGGGATACACTCTTGCTCTCGGACCATCCTCAGCCACACTCCTCTGTGATCGCTGCGGTATCACTATGCTCCAAGCCTCAGTCGTCCTCAGCCTCCTACGCTGCTAGGCAAGGAGGAGAGGATCTTGGAGGCATACGGCAAGAAACACTATTCCAACGCGTCCTTGCATCTTCATCAGGCCAACGCAGACGCCATGCTGGCTGCTGCTAACCAAAGGTTAGGGCGGGAAAGCACGGACTTCCTCCCGGAACTCCCTACGCAGAGCCAATCACGTGTTAAGGCAGGGCTTGCTGAGGTCAAGCTGGTGGCGCAGGACCATATTGAGACCTCTGGCCATGCCATCTGTATCGCCACGGACATGAGAAGGACAGCTTGGCTCTGGGTGACGAAATTCAACCCTGACGTCCAGGAACGCATATTAGATCTACTGTTCGAGAGTGGGAGGTGGGCCTCTTCCATTCCACCACGGACGAAGAGCTGGACAAGAAGAAAAACAGCTCACAAACAGCCAAATATTTATCCATCTTGACAAAGACCACGCCCAAGAGGTTCACCCAGTCACAGCAGCGCTCTGACAGGGGGCGTACGTATGGAGGGTGTTAGGCAGAATCCTGTGCAGTGCCCTTAGGGACCACTACACACAATTAAGACTACAAGTTCACCTTTGGTACAAGCCTGTACTACACTGTTAAAGTGGTAGCAGTAGCGGAGCAGCCAGACTTATCTCAAGAGCAAATGAGCAGTAGTAGAAATTACACAAAGGACCACAATTACTGTGACTCAAGCAAACACTGACTCAAGGTTTTTGGTTGAAAAGTAAAAGTACATTTATTTCTAGACCATCTGTTTGCACTTCACTTATATTAAATTAAAACCACATGTAAAATACACTACACACAACCAATTCTCTTTGTGCAGAAGAACTCAAGGTAAGTACCTTATGATTTGACAGAACGGTGTTATGAAACACAGCGTTACCGGGAATACATATGCAATCGCTTTTTGACAGTAATGACAGTTCGGTCTTACTAAAGATATGCGTATCCGCGGGAAGAAATGTTACCGGAGTAAAACACACTTAGCACCTGAGTTAACAAAAGAGAGTTGGGGACAAAAATCATAGGCAATACTTTTGTCAAGGCAGACAGAATCAGAGAAGACTTTCTGACAAGAAGATTAAAGTCAATCGGCCTGCGCCAGTGTCAAGTAGAACCGGGTTCCTGTTGTCGAGGATCACACAGTCAGATAGTTCACGATTGAAGATGGCCAGGAGTACTTGGATATTGTCAACAGAGGAAGCAAAAGTTATAAGAGGGAAGGAAGACAAGGACAAGCCTTGGATGAGGAGAAAAGGGTTCACCGTAATTCCTCGAAGCTGGACACAGTACCTTATTCTTTGAAGAAGCTGGTGCTACGGCAGTTGTTCCTGGTACTTTCCTGCAGACTCTCGGTTCCTGGAGCTTCAGTCGTGGAGACAAGAAGGACGTCTGGAGTGATCTGCACTACCCAGGGATGAGGCCAGCAGCAGCGACTGTGAATAAAAGGTGCGCTCCTTAAAAACAGGAGAGGCTCTACAGATGGCTATCCGGACCACTACAGCAGTGTGCAGCGATTTTCGACCCCGAAGAGGATACTTTGGCTGTGGAAGATGAGCTGGCTGATCCCACCAGGCTCAAGGGAAGAAGACTCCGGACTGGATCTTCTCTTGTCGTTGAAGGGTAGATAGCTCGGGACTGCAGCAGGGCTTCACCGGGACTTGGTAGTTGCAGCAGCCGTCTTCTTCTCCGCTTCTGTTTGGTTCCTTGCAGTACCAGTGGCGACTCTGACTTCCAGCCCAAGAGTCCTGCCTTTTATGCGAAAATCCCCCATTCACACAGCCTGGCTGTCAATCACACAGCAGGGGGGTTGTCCGGCCCGGACAACCATCTCAGCCAATCACGACAAAGTACGACATGGGTTTCCAAGGATACCCTGTGCATGGGGTGACTACACCCCTCCCTCACATTCAGCCCACCTAGACACCCTAGACACCCAGTCGCCCAAAGGAGGGCTTCTTGAGAGAAGCCCGCTAAAAGACGGTGAACAAAGAAGGCAAACCTGGTTTGCTGCGCAAAGTAAAACACAAGAAGGATTTTAACAAAAAGAAATGGTGAATAAACCCGACCGAAGGCACCCGAAAGAGTATTTGGTCAAGCGGGTTTATGTTCGAGGCTACTATGATAGCCTGGAACAGTACGTACCACGTTTATATAATATAATCGCGGTAGAAAAGTTAGGGTAGATACCACTACCACCAGCCAAATCTAGGCACAGACAAACAGGGAAAGGAGTTAATCCTTTCCAGTACTCAATGTAAGATGGGGTGTACTGGGACTGTAGTTTTAAATGACTATGGGCCTCATTACGAGGTGGGCAGTAAAGGATTAAGGGATTACCGGCACTGGTGCGGTACCGTTATTAGCGCCTTCCCCATTCCCATTGAGCCCTATTGGGGCTCAAATGGGAATGAGGAAGGGCCCTGGTGAATGGGGAATTACCGGCCCCGCCAACCTTGGAATGGGGCGGTAATAGCTCCATTCACCAGGGCAAGTCAGTAAGTTTTTGGAGGCAGCCATGGCGCTAATAGCGCCATGGTTACCTCCAACCTCGTAATGAGGCCCTATGTAAAGTAAGTGGCAACTTTACCTGTTTTCTGGGGGACAGTAGTCAGCCTCAGAAAATGGAGTCAGGGGGAAGTATCAAAGACAACCCTGTGTTACTGCAAGGAAGGTGCTGTGTAACACACATGAAAAGTGGGGTTCATGGAATGGTGTCCTCCAGAGCCCACTATTAACCAAACAGTAAAAATACACATGGTAAAACACATGTAAGAGTGGGGAAAAAGGCTCACACTCTTACCAAGTGGAAAAATAAACTCCAGAAATCCAGCAAAGCTGCTGGGGGACTCACTAGGTGAGGGAAATTAGCCATAGAATGAGAATTCTCCATAACAGAGGGTTCCGCGGCTTCCAGGAACGGAGATCCAGGCAGCCAGACCACTCGCCGTCTCCGAGCCGGCGCAAGCAACAAAAAGGGGATGGAGGGAAGTAAGGGCTTCTCCCAGTCCCCCTCGGCTGCAACAGCCTTCGAGGGAAAGAAGGCATGACACGGCCCTTCGGGTCCACGTGTCTCCAGTGGGGGGCAGGCTTGCTCTCCATGCACATTTCTGGCACCGGAATTTCATGGACCCCTGGATCCTCTCCGTAGTATCCATGGGGTACCGCCTCCCTATCCCAGCCCCTCCTCCTTCCTCCCTCCTCCCCTGCACTCCCACAGGTTTGCCCTTACCTTTTTTATAGACAATTCAGAAGTGAAACTAAATAACCTTGAAAAGGAAATTGTCTAAGTAAAGAGACTAAAATCTGTTGAGCAAAAATGAAACAAATCTGCTGAATGGAAATTTTATGTTATGTTGATTGGATTGTGATGATGTAATCATATTTTAAAGGTTTGTAATAAACCCTATAAAATAAAAAAAATAAAAAATTACCTTTGATTGTTCGGGACTTCAGGTTTTTGCCATCTCCCATCTTAACCTGTTTATTGTTTGCAGTTACAGCTGGAGATTTCACTTGTATCCAGGAGTGGTGTACCGCCAACGACCTCTGCCTTAATGCCAGTAAAACAGAGATCCTCCTCATCGGCACTCCTGCACCTTCCTTTCCTGTCTTCCTGTTACTCTCTGGCCGGCCTCCCTTAGCCCTCTCCCTGTCCCACCTGTGAGGCTAAGAACCTCGGGGTCATCTTTGACTTCATGCTTTCCTTTCCTCCACACATCTCTGATGTCTCTAAGAAGTCTAACTACCAACTCCACCTCCTCAGAGGTGTTCTTTCTTTCCTCTCCTTCCCCCAGAAGCTTGCGGTCTCTAGAGCTCTGGTTCCCTCTATGCTGTACTACTGCAATAGCCTCTTTCTAAATTGGCCTGCTACTACCCTCCGGAACTCATCCATAATAGGACTGCAAGACTTGTCCTTGGCTTCAAGCCCAGGGATCGTATCTCTCTAGCCCTGAAATCTCTTAATTGGCTCCCATTGGCTGCAAGGATCAAGTTCAAGACCCTTTGCATTGTCCACAAGGCCTTCTGGGTCATGGGACCACAATATCTTCAACTCTCACTTCGGAAATACCTTCCCACTGGAACTCTTCGCTCCTCCACCTCCAACTCCCTCAGGGTCAGTCGCTGTCCAAGCAACCAGTTGGTGGTAAATCTCTCTTCGGCTGGGGCCACTCTCTGGAACAGCCTCCCTGCCTCTCTGAAACTTGAGAACCATCTTTGGTTCCGGAAGCACCTCAAGACCTACCTGTTTGCTTCTGCCTTCTCTTTCCCTCTCCCCTGCTGATCCCTGTCTGTTTCTGCACTGGGCATCTGGCTACCTTCTGATTCAGCCCGAATCCCTGCCCACCCAGCTCCACACCCGCTCTGCCTCCTGGCATCCCTTGCACTTGGGTCTGTATCTGCAACCCTACAGTCCCCTTACCTGCACTTATTTATACCCTTTGTCTGCGTTTAATTCATGCACTTGCCATCTGCTGCCCACACTACCTGTTGTTGTTTTTGATCACGTGTTCAGCACTTTCCACTCCTCCCCTGCCCCATGCACTGTCCCCCTTCCCTGCACGTGTGCGTTCTGAATGTCACTGGGCCTATTAAGATCATTGCTTCTGTCCTCCCTTGTACCACTCCCTTGCCTCGTTGTGCCCTGAAACACTGCCAGTGAAACTTTTCCCTCAATGAGCAAATAAGACTACTCACAGCAAGTAAACAGATAAACAGCGAAAGATAGATTTCCCAATCAGTAGTAACCAGTGGTGAGTGCCTTTACAAATGATTCAAGCACTATTCCTCACAAAGAACTCAAAGGCAGTCAGGGCCACAGTTTTTCTTTGGAATTCAGCTTCGATTTTACTTTTCTCCAGAGCAGATAAGTGTTCTAGTGTTCAAAATCGCTTTCATTACCTAGACCAAATGCTTTCTCCTAATGGAGAGCTCAAAGGAACACAGACCTGCAGTCACTCTCTAGTCACTAATCAGTAGATGTTGATAGATGTCAACGAGCAGCCTAAAGCTGATACAGTCTTACACAAAACGCTAAAGTGTTTGCCAGAGAGTTCCAAGGCACACAGGCCTGCATTCACACTCTAATTCCTTATCCAATCAATGATAACAAGCAACGTGAGACAATGAGGCAGTCTTACGAGGAGCGCTAAAGCTTTTTGCTCCTTTAGAGAGTTCAAAGGCACAAATGCCCGCATTTAATCTCTTATTAAAGAAGCTTAATTATATTCCTCTTTAATAGAGCAACCGGATCACACACAGTCTCAGTGCTTTGTTTATAGATAATGGTGATAAGCCCAACAGATCACAGCTTCGCGTGCTTACTTTTCTCAGCAAACGAGAGATGCAAAAACCTCAAATCAGCAGTCCGCCCAGTCTTATCCAAGCCTTTTCACTTATGATACAATGTAGGCGCCCGTCATGCAGAATGGAAAATACAGATGTGATGATGGCTCAGATTTTCCAAGAATGAGACAGAAACAGCCGAACACCGAACACTCTATGCACTCCATCACACTCCGCTAGTAGTAGTTGCTTTTAAAGTTGGACTCCAATGTAGCGTGATAGAGGTGGAAAACAGACTATGAAATTCGCCGCAGCTCCAGAAACAATGTAGCAGTGCAGTCACCAAACACTCTATGCACTGTCTGATGGTATTCAACTTGTGTATCTCTGATTTCAACACTAAGGCATTGGGATCTAAGGTCAAGCCCCTCCTCAATGCAAGGCATTGCCTTTGGAGCACTCATGGATGCTAATGAGAGGCAATAATGGATTTGACCCCGGGGGGTTGCATTGCAACCTTTCCTACGCCCAGCAATACTTTTGTGCCCATGAGCTGTAATTGAACAGGATAAAGACCAAGGTCTTGATCTGTGAAAAGGGTCAAAGTCAATCATTATGTGCACTCGGAGGTGGAAAAAAAACGAGGTAGTGAAGCCATACTACTACCTCGGTTTATTTTTTTACCAAAAATGGCAAGTGGCCAAGTCCTTTCACGGCCATTGCTGCAAAGGCTACCACAAAGCTGGAGGGGTTGTTTAGAGTTTTCATATGTATGGTAATCGTGTATGTTGGACAAATGCCTTTGTGTCTATGAAGCCAAGGTTCACACCCTGCTAATATATGGGAGCGAGATTTGGGGCTACTCCAACTGTTCAACTCTGGAGAAGATTCAAAATAGAATCTTGAAAAAACTAGTCGGACCCGCCCAAGGCACTTCCAACAGCACATTGCGGCTAGAATTAGGGATCTCCAGTATTGAGACACAGGTGAAAATAAGATTTGCCTGCTACTATTTGAAGGCCTGTTTGGGCAGCTCTAGCAATCCTAATCTGAAGGAGGTGGTTGGGGAAATTGAGGGATCCCTTGCATCCTCTAAATATATATGGTACAGGGAGGGGCATACATTATTGGATACATGGGATATTATATTGAACCTTCTTACTGTCGCTCCCTTTTTTTTACCAAGAGGCTATGGTGAAACAGAGCACAATTAGGATGCACTGTGAGCACAGGATGAAGACAGGTTTACGCGTCACCCCATCTTGTGGTGGCAAAATATGCCTTATTAAATCTGGTGATTATAGGAGGTTGGTGTTGATAACTAGTTTAAACTTGCTGTCCCTGAAAGACAGGAAGTTGTGGCGCAAGACTGCAGGATATAGGAATTATCATTGCAATACTGGAATGGTAAATAATCTAGGTCACTTTTTATTGCTTTGCACATGCTATTCGGAGCTGTGCAGGCTATTTAATTTAAAGATTATAATATTAGCTTTTTTCGAAACTCACTCCTTTTAATAATTAATTTAAATGACACCTCTCTACTGTACAGCTTATATAACTGTGTCTCAAGAGAGCTTTTACTTCGGGCTGTTGCCCTGTATAGTGTGCAATTTTAACTACCCTTTTAGTTTTCAAATGTTGCCGGATTTGGAGTCAGAGGTCACCTTATCAGCCTGTAGATTGAAACTGGATGGCACTTGTAGGTCCCCTGACGTCTGCATGCAGCCTCAGTCAACTGGAAAGCGTGGCTCACGTGGTGGAGTGCTGAGCTGGAAGTTGCTCTCAGCCTAGTTGAAGCCCCTTCTGTTGATGCAAAGACCATTTAAAGAGGGAGGTTTTGGGATCAGAAGTCATCTGATCAGCCCATAGATGCACACTGCATGGTTCTTGTAGATCCCCTTATCTCTACCAGCAGTCTCAGGCAGCTCGGAGAGCCTCTTGTGGTGTTGTGTTGAGCTCGATGTTGCTCTCAGCTCAGTTGAAGCCCCTTCTACACATTAACAGGAAAACTTAATAAATGGCGCTCATCTTTATTATCTGTGCAGTCCCCAATGAGTATCACCTCATCAAATAACTTGCTGGTTAAGAAAGATATACCTTTCTAAGACTGCAAAAGGATGTCCAAATTCGCGCTGAGTTGCAGTCTTCGGCAGTCACCCCTGTGAGAGGAGCTGCAGCGACTACCTGTTTCACTTGTTTCTGGTTTATGTGCCTTTAAGGAAAATAAGGTCAACCTTCTACAAAAGGGCCTGGTCAGCGTGGAGCGCGTGTGGCGTTTTAGCACTGAGTTGCAGTCTTCGGCAGTCACCCCTGTGAGAGGAGCTGCAGCGACTACCTGTTTCACTTGTTTCTGGTTTATGTGCCTTTAAGGAAAATAAGGCCAACTTTCTACAAAAGGGCCTGGTCAGCGCGGAGCGTGCGCAGAGTTTCGCGCTGAGTTGCAGTCTTCGGCAGTCCGCGGCAGGAAGCCAGCTGCCAGGTAAGACTCTACGATCATGGACTCCCATCCTTTGACTCGCTCAAAAGTAAAACAAACTTTCTTGGGTGCTGGGGGCGAAATGTCTATGAACTTGGTGTCTACTGAAGCAGATAAAAGCCTCCAGAGTGTTGAAACAGGGGCTGGTAACAAGACTGGTGTCCTGGGAACATGGGTTGTGGGTAACGGGACGGGATTATCAAGCTCCCTCCCACAGGGGGCGGTGGCAGTCGCTCCATCGACGCAAGTAAACTTTGAACCCCCCCTTTCCCCATTTTTACTTCAGTAGTGCCTTTTGTTTCAGTAACAGAAATCGACAAAGCCACAAAAGGACGGTCCAAAACGGGGGATAGCATTCATCTAGTAATCTCAAATGACGAGGACAGCTTAGCACCCGGTGCCATTGTAACAACGGGCAATACCGAGGTGAAGTATTCCGTAAATGAGGAAAACGGGCATGAGAGAAACGCTCGATTGGATGCCC
Organism: Ambystoma mexicanum; assembly: GCF_040938575.1. NCBI lineage: Eukaryota > Metazoa > Chordata > Amphibia > Caudata > Ambystomatidae > Ambystoma > Ambystoma mexicanum. The sequence goes on along the minus strand of NC_090933.1, from coordinate 1,255,539,225 downwards.
CCACGAAACCGTATTGTGCGAGAATTACCAACCATACTCTTGAGTGAGCAAGAGCGAGAGCATAACTCGCAAAGCAAAGAACTTGTTGACATTCAAAATATAGAAAGTGCCGCCCAATTGGCCTGTAAAATGAGTCCCGAATCCTCAAGAACAACCACACAAATATGTGATTTACCCAACGGGAACAACGATGAAGGGGAAGTTTACTCTCCCTTTGATGTGACAGACGCTGAGCTCTTGAGCGCAGAAGTAGCACGGACTCATAAACATCAAAACACTAAAATTTCATTTCAGGAAACAGGTTCAAGAGCAATCGGTTACTCATATTGAAGCTCCTCCTTCGACCCAGATAAGTCACCCACTGATCAATCAGCTGGCAACCAACATATCATCCAAACTGGATGCAATAAATATTGAGCAATCAGTGTCCAATGGAAAAGTGAAAAAGCAAGTTGGCAATATACATCTGACTTCATCGTCGAGATTGAACAACAACGAAATGGACCAAACAGGACGGGAGGCCAGACTCACTCTGAGACTACAAGCTGACTTCGAAGCAATGAAGGCGAAGCTAGAAGAAAGCCACTCAAAGGACAATCTTGGATCGGGCCATAGGAATCGAATAATGTCAACTTCTGAGCAATTTAATGCTCCGGAAACAGGAATTATAAATTCTCAATCAAAACTACTCCATCAAGAGCAAAAGGCGTCCGTGGTTGTCTGTTCTCCGAAATGGGAGGACGACACCGTTGGACTACATTTGTCCCATGACAATGGAGATGGTCGGGCTGAAAAGAGGATTGAGGAAGTACAGCGACTGAAACCTTCATTAAAAAAAGGTGGAAACAACGCTCCAAACTGCTCAACCCCTTTAAATACACATACAGCTGAATTACCAGAGACACAACGAGAGATTTCTCATCCCTCGCGACAATTTGAACGAGTTAACAATAAGTGTTATTGTAAGGACAAAATGGTACATCCGACGGTCTCAATATTAGAAGCTAAATCCAATTTATCTGTTGCTGCGGCAATTCAGATAAACAACAACGTCCTAGCTGCTACATCACAGGCTCTAATCCCTTTTATAAAACTATATGAAAGTGTGAACGAAACGATGCATAACAACGGAGCCATAATTGGACACTTGGCAGAAAAAATATCATCAATGGAATTCAACTTACACTCAAACCAACAACAAAGAGTAAATGAACATAATGAGATCAATGATGGATTCAAAAAAATAATCCAGCTGGTTGATAAAAACTCAAATGAAGCCAGGACTCAAATGGATGAGTTGCTGCACTTCATGAAAAAGACTCTTTCGAATTTAAACTCAGTTTCTCCAAACTTGGCCAAATCAGGGATCCGTAATTGGCTTGATTTAGGTCTAAGTAAAAAAGCTCCATCACAAGGAACACAAACGGAAAATTATGTTGTTATAAGTGCAACAGCCAGCACATCTCTGCGGTCACACCCTGACATGGGAATAAGAAATTTCACTCCAAAAATGATTGATAATGAGCCAAAAATTGATAATTATGTGAACCCTCAGACAAATACAACGGAGGTTCAACAACCGATCGGAGAGAGGCAAACATGTAATGCTATAAAAGGATCAGTTCCCTTTATTGCCCGGGAGTCTTCATTGGTGGCATCGAGTAGCTCCATGCCAAAGGCGTCCTTTGGAATTTTTCACGGAGGAGCAAAAAACCTCCAACCTGGAAAGAACCCAGATTCAACTCAAGACGAAGGGCAGGGAGGTACAGCAAGCTTATTTCAACACAAAAAAAGAAAAGAAAAGACAAAAAATATAGTTGTCAAGAAGCATACTTCAAACTCGAGGAAATTTGTTAGAAATCTAACAACTCCTCCTAAACCTAAGGTTTTCTTCAATGGAAGGCTGTCAGGGAAAATGACGAACAAACAACCGTCAATGCTCGCCTTGGGGCCAATAGTGGAGAATGAGATTGGAAAAGATAAACAAAAAATACCTAATGACTAGTTTCTGGATAACAACGATGTAAGACAGGTGTTTAAGAAAGATAGTGAAAATCTAAACAAGCGGAGGAGAGTCGATTCTGACTCTAGCTGTGTCTCGACAACTGATGATATTGAAGAACTTTGCAATTTATCTACTTACTCTTACGAGGAAAGTAAAGAAGATAGTAGTGCTCCATATTACAATACTTCTTTTGAAAGAACAACTCTTCAAGAAGATCAAGTTCAGAGCCAGCAAAATTTACTGAAAACTAAACAGACTCATCTACGCTTCCCAATACAAAGAAGAGAAAATCGTACTGCAGCTTCTGTGGAGCACGATAAACAAAGAAACGGACGTAAGTTGGAAAATCCTTGCAACAGCAAAGAAAAACTTGTCACAGTATTAAATCCAAAGTGAACAACTGCTCAAAAACAGAAAAGTGGAGATTTAAAATTGAGGATTCCCAGTTTTGGGCAACAAGCGAATTTATCAAAAAAAATAAAACTGGTGAATGTGTTGGCAGATGACACTGATGTAAATCTGAACCGTGGTAACGTAATGCGTTTATTGCACTTAGTACCTTTTACTACGGACAATTACCTCTGATGATTTACAAATTGTGGAATACATCTCAGAAGAACGAGTTGATTGTGTACTGTTACACATTAAGTCCAACACAGTAAGAAGGTTATTGATGAAGGCAAAGGATGACATCTTATGTCTCGGTTTTGAAATCTCAGAATATTTCGAGCCGCTAAAATCGACTGCATTAGACGGCACAGACAGGCACGAGATAAAGAGTTCTTTGAGACAACGGCGTGACCAGATCCGAAAGTATCTGAACTCAAACTCGATGTCTGGTAAGAACAAGATCGATGTGCAAGTGGGAAAAAAACATTAACTAGACAACAATGGATTGGACACTGTCAACTCCTTGATCTCGTGGAACACCAGAGGCTTTAGCCATTTATATAACAACTTCCCAGTGGACCTATCAGACAACTTCATAGTATGTTTGCAGGAAACTTGGATGTGTCATCCTCCTGTAAAGGATGGATACCAAATCTTGATAAACCCTGCAAGGAAAAATACAAGAGGCCGTCATTTTTCTGGCCTCCTGACGTTAATAAAAATAGGAACAAGTTGGGAAGTGGCGGAGTCAATAAATCCAAATGGATATGTGCAATCGACTCTGCTGATAAGAACAATCATAAGAGCAGGAAAAGTGGAACATCCACCTCACCATCTGCTGCTATTCAATGTATATTGGAATCCTGCAAAGATTTCGACTGGGGCATTTATCCAATCAATAACTACAATAATTGACAAAAAACAAAGGTGTCTTCTAAATCTCTGGATAATTGTATGTGGTGACTTTAACATATCTTGGTTCAATGGAAATCAACAGAAAAATATTTGCTGCCGCGATGAAGATCGGATATCTTCCTCCAGAAGAGCACGATGGACAGAGGCAATGGAATCCAGAGATTGTACCATGGTAAATGGAAACGTGTCTGGTGATTCCCCGCCACAAATTACGTGGCAAATCATGGGGGTAAAAAAAGCTCTGGATTATATTTGGGCATTGAATAATGTGATGCATAAAATAACCAACCTGCAGATAACGTCATCGACCAACAGTAACCACTACCCATTGAAATTGTTGTGGCAACCAAGGTGCAGACATCTGAGTGGCACAGCCAGTACTCAATTAGAAGTAAATCCTGGTCGAAACAGACTCAGGATGAACATAAAACAGATGCAGCAATTGACTTCTGGTCTTCAACATGAAAATAAAGTCTCCTCAGATTTCATAAATTATCCAGCTATTCTTCCTAAGCCGAGTATAGCAAAGTTAAGAAACCCTCTGTTGGCATCAAATCACAAACATATGTGGAGCATTTGTTTGAACAATGAAAAGAAGAAACTGAGAAAAGACTTAAAGGATCTACGTACCAGCTTCGGCACCAATAGTGCAGAAAAAATAATTAAACAACGAAAACAAAGGTACCGAAACTGGCTAACGGCATTTGCGCTCCAGCGAGATCAGGAACGTGGGGAGGCGATACTCTCCTTGATCAGAACAAACAACACCAGAGATATTTGGAAAATTCTAAATCAAGGTCACTCAAATCAAGCAACAACAATGGCAAATGGAGTACCTGAGGCGAAATGGGTGTGTCACTTTCAGGAAGTGTTCTCATCCAATGTTCAGCCTAAGGAGGCGGAAATTGATTCCGTGGACGTAGCTTGGCACACAATGGAGACGGTGGATAACATAGTAAGTGCCATAGCAAAGCTAAAAAATTCCCGAACAGCTGGCCCGGATGGCATCTCTAATGTGGTGCTAAAACAACATCCTTATGAATGGGCCATTTTCATAGCCGAATTGTTCGAGATAATAGCGAAATCCAGGAAAATTCCACCATCCTGGTCTGAGGCAATAATTGTTCCGATCCACAAAAAGGGCAGCAGGGATGTCCCTGCAAATTATCGACCAATTGCCCTACTGGATACCATTGGAAAAGTGTTTGCAATCTTTCTACAGGAAAAGATCTCAACTTGGGCCCTCGAGTTTGAATTAAATGATATCAGACAAACTGGATTCACGAAAGGAGTTGGAACTGAAAATAATTTATCCATATTGAATCTCTTGAAATTAGAAACCTTGCGAGGAAAAGAAAAATTGTTCCTTGCATTTATCGACATGCAGCAGGCTTTTGATGGCATAAATCGGGAAAAACTCTGGGAGAAGTTGAAGAATTGGAACTGTCCAGCGAACATACTGAATCCCATAAAAGCTTTACATGACCAAACGTCATAAGAATAAGGTTAAATGAAAATGGAGACCTTTCTGCACCAATTGTAACAAATAAGGGAGTAAAGCAGGGCTGCCCATTGGCAGCGATTCTTTTCAAACTATATATCGCTGATGTATCTGGAACACTAGCAAAAACTCATTGCTTTCCTCCCAAAATTAATGGCAATCCGGTAAGTTGTCTTATTTATGCAGACGACCTAGTATTGATCGACAAAACACAAGTTGGTCTACAGAGGCTATTAAATACATTGAAAACATACATGGTGGAAAACGATCTGAAGATCAACATAGAGAAAACAAAGATATTGAAACTTGGTCATGTTGAGAGTCACAAAGATAAGAACTTCAAGTGGATAATAAATAATGCCCAGATTGAGGAAGTGAATGAGATCCGTTATCTGGGCATATTCTTCAGCACCTCGATAAGAGAATGGAGCTGGGTGACTGAACTTGGAAAAAGAATTAAAACCTTGGCTCTCCAAGGAACCAGAATTCATTCACAGTATGGGAAATTCTCTTTGATCCCAGTACGAACCTTTTATTTGCAAAAGGTGATACCATCTATAACGTTTGGAGCCGAGACAGGCTGGAATATTAACCACAAGATCTGGGCAAAATTTGAAGGTCTGTTTTGGAGACGTGTACTAAGATTGCCTAAATATTTATCAATCATAGTACTACGCCACGAACTAGGGCTGGAGCCGATGTAAGGAACTGTTATTTGGGAATCGATGGCTCTGCTACGCAAGATGTCGTTGGAAAAGAGCGAACCTGCATTTAAATTATTCAGACCACAGAACAATTTGAAAACGGACAGTCTACAGAAATTGTGGTCGGAAAAAGTGAAAGCAAATATGCAGGCTGCCGATGTCTCCATGGAAAGACTACAAGAACAGCCTCAATATGCAAAGATAAAAATGAGACATTGGCTATGGATTGAGAATTTGGAAAAATACCACGAATTAAAAACTGCCCTGGATTTGAGGCCGACAATGAATAAATTGGATCAATTGCCAAAATACTTGTGTAAATTTCCATCTCGATGTCATAGAGATGGCTTTTTACGTCTAAGAACAAATACATATAAGACCAGACAAATGTGTTTCTTCCGGCATATTGATAATGTAAAGGATCCCTTATGTAGGTTCTGTGCCATTCTTCCAGAAACGATAAAACACTTATTGATTGAATGTCAATTGCTTAAAGATTTAAGATCTGTACATTTGCATAAATTTGCTCCTCTCACTGACAGTATGGACGAATTGTGGTTACGAATTTTAGGTGGGAATTCAGTGCATCTGACCTGTGCTGTCATAAATTTTCTAGAGAAAGCACTAAATTGAAAGTTTACTAAACCTTGAGAAATGGCACTTCATAAGATGTGAAATATTGAAGAGACTAATCAGAAATGTTGATTTAAGAAAATTGTAATAAAAGTTTGTAAGAAACTAGAAATTACAAATAAAAAAAATAAATAAAAAAGAATTAGTACATGATTTTCTTTTTTTCTGCTGACCCACTGGCAGGTGTTTAATATTAAGGAAAATAATAAAGAATAAACCAGCTAAATTGCATGTTTGCTGCTAGGGAACACGTCTGTGCTTTGGTAGTGTATGCCAGTGTTCTTGTGCAATGATGTCAACTTCCAGTTTCTATCTTTCCAGGTTTTGATTATACCAGCAATGTCCTAGCTGGGAAGCTTTATAATATTCCAGTGACTGGGACTGTGGCCCATTCTTATATCACCTCCTTTTCCTCCCTTGAAGAGGTGCAGCCAAAGGTGAGGGCCTTCCTGAATATATTGTGACGTGGTTCGACTGATGCATGAAATCTACACATTTTCACTGTGACCCTTCAACATATGTTTGTGTTTGTGTGTAGGCATCCGTGTTTAGAGAAAACGAGGTCAGAAGACTTGTCAAACCTGTTGTGGTTTTGTTGAATTATTGTCCTGTGAACATCTTGTAGCCTCAGGCTCTTTGCTTTCGGTGCATATTTATAGATCCTTTGAGAGGATCTGGACCAGAAGCACTGATACCGATTTCTGCCCCTCCAAAGCCACACTGGTACATGCAGTATTGTCACTCTCTCCTTTCCATACAGGTAGAATGGTGCAATAGTTAAGGCAGCATGTGACAACTGGATGAGCATTTTATCAGGCTCACCCACCGTCTAAGCTTATGCAAACTGTATTTTAGTGGAGTGAGGGAAATAGATCTGCGTCACGACTATATCTAGCCATGTTGGATAACAAGTGTTACATTTAAGAGCTGTCAAGAAATGGTCCTTTCTATTTTTTTAAAACTGTTTTTTATTGGCATTTATAACATTATTATCAAACAATAACACCCAACTACAAGCTGAACCCTGAACACCGCCCACCCATCCCCCACCCCTTTAACCAAGTTGCACAGTTCCTACCACAGTTAAATGCATACATCAATGGGTGTGCACATTTCAGGCAAGGTCGTTTCTTAGTTTACACCAAGTTACACACTGTCCGGGTTCTGCAACACACAACGTGGTGCCTGGAATGTATGTTCACCCCACCCCCGCCGCGCTGCGTGCCCGCTTCCGAAATGGCATATACCAAAGACCATCGACACCATCAGAATTGTGAGTCATTGGTGTTAGGCAGAATCCTGTGCAGTTCCCTTAGGGAGCACTACAGAAGATTAAGACTACAGGTATGAGCAATAAATCCCCTTTGGTATCAGTCTGTACCACAAAGATTTAGTTGGTAGCTGTGGCTAAGCAGTCAGACTTCTCTCAACAGGGAGATGAGCAGTATTCAGGGTTTACACAATAGGACTACCGTGCTATGGTACAGGGAAATACGGACCAAAGCTTTGTATTTTAAAAGAATATATATTTATTTTACACAATTCTAGTTCAACACATTAACCACAGTTAATAAAGCAAGTTAAAATCAGTCAAGAAAAGTATGCACAACTCCCTAGTTAAATTGTAGACCAGTTTGAGCAAAACGGCACAGTGAAAACCAAACACAAAAGGCACGCTAGCAATTTCTCACATGGGAGGGAAAGGACAAGTTATACAGGAATATCTTCTTAGGCACCTTAGCAACACTTCCCAATAAGTTTGTGAACAGGTTTAGGCAAGGCAGTACTTTAGCATAGAGAATACTTAAATGATAACCGAGCAAAATGGCACTTCACAAGTTGTAAAAGTGGGAAGGAAAAGGTGGTTATAAGAATTAGGTGCACCAACATAGGTCTAGTTGAAAAGCAATCTGGAGAAGGCAGTTCAAACAAATTTTGCCAGAGTCAATAGGCCTGTGCCAGAGTCAATTCTACAGGGCAAGGGCCCAGGAGCAAAATGTTCTTGTAGCTGCAGTCAAGTCTTTGGTTAACGATTCGAAAAAGTGGGTGCAGAAGGCGAAAGATAATGTTAGACGAAAGGGGCAGCAAGCCCAACAGGTAGGTAAAGGAATTAAAACACCTTAAGTGCTACCACACAAAAAGGGAGGCCTGGCGGAACAAAGTACCTTAATATGAAGAAGAGGCTCCTGCGGTGGCGGTTGTTCCTGGTAGTTCCTGCAGTTCGGGTGTCCAGCAGAGGAAGAGGGACACTCGTCGTGGAGGAAGGTTCGAGTGACTGCACTACCCAGAGCTGAAACCAGCAGCGGTGCTGCCCAAAGAATAAAAGATATGCTCCTTTAAATCGCGGTCTGGGTGGATGGCTGCCTGGCTATCTGGCCTCCAAGTGCTGGGCACTTGCGATTCGACCAGGGCAGGTCCAAGAAGGCGATTGGCAAACTGGTTGGCCCCACCAGCTCAAGGGAAGAAGGCTCTTTCAGATGAAGATCTCCTCTCATTGTGTGGAGAAAAGTGGCGAGACGCTGCAGCAGGGCTTTACAGGTGGTTCAGTCGTTGCAGATGTCTGTCTTCTCTCCTCTTCGGTTCCTCAGTTCCAGTGGCGACGTCTTGCTCTTCCAGTCCTCAGGACCCTGCTTTTATGCAAAAAGATCCCCATTCATACAGCCTAGCTGTTAACTCACACAGTGGAGTGGTCATCTTGGCGGGAGACCCTCCAACCTATCAGGTTAGAGTGTGACATGGGTTGCTGCGGCAACCCTGTCCAGGGGTCCTACTCCCCCTCCCACACAATGGACCCACCCCAGACTCCGTGGCACTGAAAGGAGGGCTTCTTGGCAGAAGCCTGCCAAAAGGACGAACAAAGGATCCCCGGTCTGGGTTAGGAGTTTAGAGAAAGACACGAGAAAGAATGTATATTAAAGTTCTGGCAAATAAAACCTACCAGAGTAAGGTTAATAATAAAATAAACTGGCGGTATGTTAGAGGCTGTCAGAAAAAGTGGTTGCCTCGAACAATGGTAAAATCCAATAGGGAAATGTTTGCGGTCGAAAATGTTCGGTAGTAACCACTGCCACCAACCAGAAACTTTTGAGAGAGGAACTGTACGGTACCCTCTCGAAAATGAACACCAGGGAAAAACTATTAACCCTCTCCAGTACCTCCATAGTAAGATGGGTTGTACTGGTTTAGTTCATAAAAATTGACTAGTGAAGTCAGTCCCAGGGTATGGAGTCTGTTTGGGAGTTGCAACGACACCCCTGTGTCACTGCACTGAAGGTGCTATGTAACACATGTGTATAAAGATGGTTCCTATGAGGGTGAAAAAAAACCCATAAACATTAAACACAAAAAAATAGCCTAGAACACACATAGCAAATATGCCTAAGAGTGGGAAAAAGGGTCACACTCTTAGCAGGAGAAAAAAAATAAACCCTTCAAATCCAGCAAAGCTGCTGGGTACTCTATAGGTAAGGGAAATTAGCCATAGAATGAGAATTCTCCCTAACACTTGGTAATCCTCCTACCGCAGGTTCTCAGAAGTTAGTTGTTCCTCAAGGTTTTCCAGCTCCGCCATATAGCTCCTAAAGCGATCCCAGTAGTCTATAGGTCTACCGCCCAGCGGACGCGTTTGACTATATTGCGTTTCCCGCTTCTCGCACCTGGCCATGGCAGAGATCCATTCCTTTAAAGTTGGAATTCTTTTCGCCCTCCAGGTCTTGCCGATTAACCATCTTGTTACTATCGAGGCCATGCCTATAAGGCGCTTCTCGCTTCTGGAGCCAGATTCTATCAGAGCCAACATCCAAACTGCCGGAGAGAGAGTAGTTTGAGCTTCCATTATAGTGGACATTGTCTGAGCAATCCTATTCCAGAGTGCCTGTAACGGAGGGCACAGCCACACGACATGGTAAAAATCTGCTGGACACTGACCGCATTGCTTACAGTTAGGGGGCCTATCAGGATAAATCTTGATAAAACGGGCTGGAGAGTGATATACTTGGTGTATATACTTAACGTGCATTAGTCGCAACCTGTTGTTCATAGATATATTTTGAGTGGATTGTGTCCTCCAACGTATTCCTCATCTTAGATGTATTCCATCCAGCTTTGCTGCTCTTTGGAAATTTTTTCGGCAGAGGGCGCCGTGCGTCGAAGTCGTCGAGTCGATGGTCCCTTGAAAGCCTCCGTCGAGGCTGACGTCATCGGGTGTATAAGTAGCAAGCGCGGCACCCGTTGGCCTCAGTTCTGTTTTTCCGCAGTTACGTTGCTTCAGACATTCGGCGCACCTCGAGTTCTGTCAAGAAATATAATATAACGAGAAGTAATTATGTCCTCGTCATCGACGCCGACCACAACCCCGAGATCGGGTTTTAAGAAATGCAAGTCGTGCGGCTAAAAAATGTCGATCACGGACCCGCACCGCGAGTGTTTGTGGTGTCTCGGGGAAGGCCATGACATGGAGGCCTGTTCGAAGTGTCAGGCGATGACGGGGAAGGCCTTGTGAGAAAGGAGAGGAAAGCTACAGGTAGGTCGGAAGGATCGAAAAGCCTCCAGCGTCGAGTCGAGACCCCATGGGGAAAAATCTCCTCGACGTGAAAGGCATCGATCATCGATCTAGAAAGGCATTGATTGTCAGACGAGTCTCAGAAAATGAAATGCCCCACAAAACATTCATCTACCGAAGAGTGGGAAGCATTCAGGGAAAAAATGATGGAGGTGTTTGAGAAGGCGAAGCCTCGGTCCGCGCCTTCTTCGGAAGCCGGCCGGGAGCGTCATCGCTCCGACATTCACGCGCCCTCGAGCCCGGGTGATCGTAAAAGGAAGGATGGGGAACCTTCCAGGACGCCGAGCGATAAACGCTCGAGTCGACCGCTCGAGATCATCGACGCCGTCCGAGACCTATCACACCTCGAAGGGAAAACCGTCGAAGGCTGCCTCGACGCCCTCGAAGTAGACCCTGTCGACTACCACTATGTCATCGTCGACGCATATATCACGTCGATGCCGAAACCTTTGGCGCCAATGGCTCCAACCAAGCCTGGGCAGCCAGAAGAAGAGAAGGAGAAAACTACAAAACACTTATCATCTTCAAAACCTGGTACTACACCTCTTCCTCCTCCTCTCCCAGAGAAGGTTTTCAAGCCTCTCCCTAGGAAGGAGTTTTTCAAATCCTTGACCTCAATTTCTGAGGAACAGGAAAGATCCGAGGGGGAAGATGTAACTTTTGGACTGGAATATGGCACCCCAAATGTCCCAGAATGCTTGATATCAGAGGAAAGCAGAATGAGGGATTTGGTGGAGTCATTACATAATGCAAGTGGCATTGACACCTCTCCTGAGAATGACTTTGGTAGACCAGATCGAGGAGAGCATGCCAGTCCATTTTATCGTCAGTTAATGACCAAGGTGGTAGATTACTTGGGATGGGCTAGACCACCAGCCCAATTCGTCCAGGATGATTTAACAGACATATTGGACCATGGTCCCACTGAAGACCCAGCACTACCTTTTCATGTAGCCTTACAAAACAGGGTGGCCAAGAATTGGGAGACTCCGGATTCTATTCCTCGGGTAAATAAATCCCTCGCATCAAAATACTGCCCAGCCAGTAGCGACCCCGGCTATCTGTCAAAACATCCAACTCCCGAGAGTTTGGTCATACAGGCAGCCACAGCTTCCAACAAACTTGCGTACATGTCTATCCCTCCAGACAGGGACGATAAGCGTGTGGATGGTTGGACACAGAAAGTATTTTCAGCCGGGAGCATGGCAGTACAATCTGCCAACTCCACATGTGCCTTGGCAACATTTTCGTACACTCTGTGGGAATGCATCACAATGGCGGCAGAGCACATACCAGAAGGGGAAGAAAGGGAGGGTTTCCTAGCCATCGTTATAAATGGAAAGGAGGCCATGCAGGAATCCCTTCAATCTGGATTGGACACTGCGGATAGTGTAAGCAGATCCATGGGCACTAGCACGGTAATGCGCAGGTTTGCGTGGTTACGGAAGTCGGGTTTTGCACCGGACATACAGAAACGCCTTCTGAACATGCCTTTTGACGGGTCTCACCTTTTTGCAACAAGGCTGACGAAAGCCTTGAGAGGTTGCAGACCTCAAAAGCTGTGGCCAAATCTTTAGGAGCTGCTATTAGGCAACCTTAGCCTTTTCGTGCGCAAGGGCAATCATGGAGGGGACGATCCTATCGTTATTACACCTCATACGGGAAGACGAGAGGAATGGCCAGTCAAAAGAGCCAAAGAAAGGCCACTCGTGGTGGACGAGGAAAACGTGCTAAGCCAGCTCCAGCTGCAGCCTCTTTGCCATCAACAGCTGCAACATCCGCCACAAAAACACTTTGAGGACTTGCACCACAAAACACCTGTAGGAGGCAGATTACTTCAGATGTTTGGGCTCTAGAAATAATAGCCCAAGGCTATTGCCTTCCTTTTCAAGAGCAACCTCAAAGCAATCCACCAGGGAGACACCCGTTGAAACTTTCAAACCCGCTCCTACAGCAGGAAGTTCTAACCCTGCTGGAGAAAGGTGCTATAGAACCAGTACCTGCAGTGGAGAGGAACAAGGGTTGGTACTACCCGTATTTTTTGATCCCCAAAAAGGACAGAGGACTGAGACCCATCTTGGACTTAAGAAACTTGAACAAGTTCCTCAGGAAGGACAAGTTCAAGATGGTTACCCTTTCTCAGATCCTTCAGGCCCTTCAACTCGAGACTGGCTGGTGTCATTGGACCTCCAGGAGGCTTATTTTCATGTGCCGATTCATCTCAAACACAGAAAATACCTGAGGTTCGTAGTTGGCGACTCACACTATCAGTTTCGAGTCCTGCCATTCGGGTTGACCTCCGCCACGAGGGTCTTCGCCAAGTTAATGGTAGTGGTGGCAGCGCACCTCAGGAGAGGGGGGGATTCATGTCTACCCCTACCTGGACGATTGGTTGATCAGAGCGCGCTCTGCCGAGCAAGCACTGGATCATCTGAAAGTCACCTGCCACTTCCTCCACAAACTGGGCTTCTCCCTCAATTTAAAGAAGTCTCAAATGACACCTTCCCAACAGCTTAAGTAAATAGGAGCTGTATTAGACACATCCTTGGGAAAGAGCTCGCCTCCCAAGATGAGGGCTCAAGACATTCTTCAGATGGTTTCCAAATTCCAAAATGCCCAAAATCTCCAGGCTTATGACTTTATAAGGTTGCTCGGCCTCATGGCATCCTTCATCTTTCTGGTGCCAGAGGCACGCTTGAGGATGAGATCCCTTCAATGGGCCCTAAAGACTCAGTGGTCCCAGTTCTCGGGTCAAATGACGGATCTTCTTCAGATTCCGAACAAGGTCAGACAAGACCTTCTATGGTGGACCTGTGCAGAGAAAATCCTAAAAGGAGAACCTTTGTGGCAACCATGGCCGGAGATCACAGTAGTGACGGACGCCTCACTCCTGGGGTGGGGAGCACATGCCAACGATTTGACAATAAACGGTTGTTGGTCTCCATCGGAGTCCAAACTACATATCAACCTTTTGGAGCAGAGGGCAATCAGACTAGCACTGAAGGCCTTCCTGCCATCTGTCATGGGAAAGAATGTCCTGATAATGACGGACAACACAGTGGCTATGCACTACCTAAACAAAAGAGGAGGTGTGGGGTCACTACCCCTGTGCAGAGAGGCAATGCAGCTCTGGTATTGGGCGATTCAGGAAGGAATCTCTTTAACGGAAATTAATCTACCTGGAGAAGAGAATATGACGGCAGATGCTCTGAGCAGGCAGAGCACGGTATCCCACGAATGGGAATTGGCTCAGGAAGTCATTCAAGAGATCTTCGCCCTTTGGGGAACCCCTCAGGTAGACCTATTCGCAACCAGTACCAACCGAAAATGCGAAAGGTATTGCTGAAGGGAATTTCCCCCGAGAGGGGCGCGTTCGTGGTGGATTGGAATTTCCCACTATTATACGCGTTCCCTCTGATTCCCGTCATTCCTCAGGTCATCAGGAGGCTGAGACGCTTCGGGAACCGCATGATCCTAATTGCTCCAGATTGGGCCAGGAGAACGTGGTATCCGGACCTTCTAGATATGTCCATCTGTCCTCCAGTACGTCCTCCAGTACGTCTTCCTCAGAGAGAGAACCACCTTCTCTCTCAAATGGAAGGTCAGGTTCTCCACCCAGAGGTCAGAACACTCAACCTTCATGCTTGGTATCTAAAAGGCTGAGATACAGGGATTGGAACCTTCCAGATGTTATGGAGGTGTTGCTTTCGGCAAGAAGACCAGCAACAAAGTCTCTGTACCGTTGCCGTTGGAAAAAGTTTTGCAACTGGTGCAGGGAAAAGAATGTCGATCCTTTTCTATGTTCTATTCCGGAAGTACTATCTTTCCTTCTGACCCTAGCACATAGAGGTCTGAATATCGGAACAATAAAAGGTTATCTTGCAGCGCTTTCCATTTTCAAGCTCTCATCGGAAGAATGCTCCTACTTCAAAATTCCTTTGATAACACAATTCTTAAAAGGTCTCACTAATGTGTTTCCTCCTAGTTGCTCTAACATCGGCAAGAAGAGTGAGCGAATTGCAGGCACTGTCTTCTGTGCCACCCTATACTGTGTTCCTTAAGGACAGAGTTGTATTGAGGGTTAAACCATCATTTTGACCGAAGGTAATATCTGATTTTCATTTAAGTCAGAACATTGTTTTACCCTCATTCTATCATCCACCTCATCCTTCTTTTTTTTAAACTTCTTTTTTATTATTTTATTAACAGATAAAAACAAGTATAAATCAACAGTAACATAAACCATAACCACCCCCCCCTACCCCCGTGGCACAGCCCCAATGGGCCTCCCACCGCGACCGGCCCCCAACCGGTTTCTTAACTATAAATGTCCAGCAGTTTAAGTCTTTGAGGGCACCATTGTTCTCTAAAGTCCCCTTTCAAGTATTCCAAGGATTCCCCCCAGTCTGTATAGAAGGAGTCCATGTCTGCAGCATATGTAGCCCACTCCAATGAGACAATATCCCACATTTTCCTCAGCCAATCCTGCTCTGTAGGGATTGTGGGCCCCTTCCACCTGTCTGCGATGAGGGACATCGCAGCCAGCGTGAATATCACTGTCGCCTTGGCGCGACCGTGCTCTTCCGCTTCCTCCCCCTGCCCACTCCTCCCCATCAAGATCTCCCGAGGAGCTTCCCCCCCCAGAGCCTGAGCTATGGCCTGCTTAAGTCCGTTCCAGAAGGGTTGAATAATGGGACAATCCCACCAGATATGTGAGGCTGTGCCCCATTCCCCACACCCCCTCCAACACTCCCCCGGGGTAGCAGGGTACATTGCATGGAGTCAGGCAGGAGTATAATGCCATCCCACCATGCACTTGTACCAAGCCTCCCGAACCTGGATCGCCTTCGCAATTTTGGGGATCCATGCCCACAGCCTCTCCCAGTCTTTCTGCTCCATTCGGACCCCGGAATGCCGCCCCCAGTCCGCCATGTATGCCCAACTAACACACGGGCTGCATCTCTCTAACTGCTTGTATAAGTCTGAGATGAGCCCTCTAGAGCCCTCATGGGTTAAGAACCTTTCAAAGTGGGTTAGATCTCTAGTCGCGGCCAACCTTATGCTCGGAGACATAACCCAGTGTCTAATTTGGAAATACCAAAGCCTCTCCCTTTCTGCCAGATCAAACTCCTTTTTGCATTCCTCAAATGTTTTCACTCTATCTCCAATGAACATGTCCCTCAGGGTTCTGCACCCCCCCTCCTCCTAATCCAGGAACTCCCCTCTCTCCATTCCTGGAGAGAAGTCCCCATTATGGAAGCTAGGGGTGAACGGCGATGGAAAAGTCGTAATCCCCCGCTTCTCTACAGCCCGATCCCAACTATCAACTACACTTTTCGTAATATTGCTCAGATAGAGATGGGAAGGTCGCAGCTGTCATGGGAGCCAAAGAACCTCCCCCAGATGATGCTGAGCAACTGCTCTATCCATCTTCGCCCAGTGCTTCAGGTAATCCTTCGAAAACCATTCCTTGATTATGCTGAGCTGTGCCGCTTTGTGGTAGTGACAAAAATCGGGGAAGGCCAAGCCCCCTCTCTCCCTAGAAGCCGCTAGTAGCTGCCTGGATAAGCGCAATCTCCTCCCCCCCCAGACAAAGTCCCTGGTCATCCTGGGATGATAGGTAGGACACCCCACCTCCGTAGATCTTTTTTAATAGCTAAAAGAATCGGCTCGTAATTCGCTCCATACCAGCCGGCTAGTGAGGGGGTGTTCCTTACTCCCAAGTACCGCAACCCAGAGGGGCTCCACTTGAACGGGGACACCTCCCTCGTCTCCCTCGTCTCCCCATTCCTAAAGAGAGATTCATCCGTTCCGACTTCTGGAAGTTAACCCGCAGACCCGATACTTCATGGAAAGTGGTCAATAACGCTATGCATGCTGGAAGGGACTCCTTCGGGTTAATTAATGTGAGCAGCATGTCATCAGCGAAAGCCGCTACTTTGTGTTGTCCCCATCCAAATGGGATCCCCCTAATTTCCACCTTCTGACGTATCGCCAAAAGGAGAGGTTCTAGGTAGATGGCATAGAGTAATGGGGAGAGGGGGCACCCCTGTTTCATCCCCCTCTGAAGCCTAAAGGGCCAGGACATCTACCCATTAACCAGGATGCGTGACATGGGATTTTTATAATTGGCGGCGACCAGGTTGATGAAACCCTCCCCAAGCCCCATTTTCTCCATCACCTGAAATAGGAACGACCACTCCACCCGGTCAAACGCCTTCTCGGCGGCAAGCGCCAAGAGAATCGCTGGAGTGGCCGTCTTACGGGACTTCTCCACTAGGTGAGCCACCCTCCTAATGTTGTCAGTGGTTTGCCGTCCCACTACGAATCCTGACTGATCTTGGTGGATTAGCGAAGGAAGGTGCTTTTCTAGACGCCTTGCCAAAATCTTTGTGAAGATTTTTGCCTCTGTATTGATGAGGGCAATGGGACGATGAGAAGTACAGTCCTCCGGATCTTTTGCTGCCTTATGAATAAGGGTGATCTTAGCCTCCTCCATCGTCTGGGTGATTCCGCCTTTGGCGCAGAACGAATTAAATAACTGTGTTAGATGCGGGACCAGAAGATGGGAGAATGCTTTGTAAAAGGAGGCGGGATAGCCATCAGGTCCAGGAGCCTTATTCCGGGGAAGAGATACAATAGTTGCCCTCACCTCATCCTCCGTAATAGGATGGCCCAGCTCCTCTCCCACTTCCCTGGATACCTGCGGAAGAGGTTAGTTCCCCAAGAACTCTTTCTGCGGGAGTGGGGCTGGTCTTTAGGAGGAGTAAAGGACCTCGTAAAACTCCACTAATCTCTCCTTTATCTCTTCAACACGGGTCTCCTACCCCTCTGATCCTTAAGAGCCGTAATTACTTTCTGTTCCCTTTGTCCCCTCAGGAGGCGGGCCACGAGAGAACCTACCTTATTGGCCTTAGCGTAAAAGGTTTGCCTCACCCCAAGCATGGCTTCTTCCGCCTTCTTATTTCTCAAGATCCCAAGTTGGCCCTCTGCCAGCCTGTACGCCCTAAAAACCATCCTCGTGGGCGTTTCCCGCAACTGGGCCCTAGCTGCTTCAACCTCCCTCTCAACCTGGGTCTCCAAACCCCTCAACACTTCATTCCTCTCCGCCTTCAAGGCGATGAGGTCACCCCTCAAAGTAGCCTTGAAGGCCTCCCACCTTATACTCAAACTCGAGTCTGAGGCCGTGTTCCTCACAAAGAAATCCTGAATCTTGCCTTCCAGCTCCCTACATATCACCGGGTCCCTCAGAAGCTCCCCCGGGAATTTCCAACCCCACACCCCTGGCCTACGCCTCCCCAGCCTCAGATTCATTTGGACCACCTTGTGATCGGCAATTCCCAGAGGACCCACCTCCACCGCCTCTACCTCTCCCATTAGACTGGCGGATACCTAAATATAGTCAATTCGGGATTGTGTCCTGTGAACATCGGAAAGGAATGTGAAGCCCTCCTCGCTCCCCCGTAGTGATCGCCAGACATCGCGGAGAACGGCCTCTTCCCATCTCTCCCTCAATTGGGGAGAGGCCACCACGCCCCCTCCCCTCTCTTCATGTCGGGAACGGTCCCTAACCCTGTCCCAAGCCAGGTTAAAATCCCCCATCAGAACCACCTGGCCCCTAGCGAAGTTCTCGATGGCGCTCAAGGTATCCCGTAGAAATTGGTCTTGGCCCACATTCGGAGCATATATAGATGCAATGGTATAGGCGGAACCCATTATTGTCCCCCTTACCACGATGTACCTTCCGTTGCTATCTCTGAGAATCTCCTGAAGCTTAAAGTCGATACCCCTTCCAAAGGCATGGGCAACGCTCCCCCTCTTCGTGGGGCCGGCGCGAACCATATCAGTGGGAAGCCCTTAAGACGCAGCCGACCCTGATCCTGCCACCTCAAGTGGGTCTCCTGCAGTGCCAGCACGTCCGGCTTGTGGGATCTAACAAATTGCTCCAGTTTCGTACGCTTAAGGGGGGAGTGAGCCCCCTCACATTGTGTGTTTGACACCTAACGGTAGCGATTGGGCATGCTGCGCCTTTACCAGCCAGCCCTCTGGGGCTCCAAGGAGGCACCCGGGCAATGTCCCCCCCTTCCTGTCTAATAAGGGCCCCAAATACCCTCCCCACTCCTCCCCCCTCATCAGCCCCCCGTTCGCTGACCTCTCAGGGCATCGCTCCCTCATTGAATGCTGTGACCACCCCCCAAATCTTACCCCCCTTCCCACCTCCCCTCCCCTCTCCCAGACTGGTCAACCCTCTCCTGCCCCTCCCTCCGCCCTCTCAACCCCAAATTGGAGGGTGGGCCGAGCCCCCCCACCCTTCCCCGGACCCTTTTGTCCTTGCGTGATCCAAGAAGTGCACCTCCGCCCCCTCCCCATCTCCACTAATAGCCAATTTCCCACCACCCCCTTCTAATGCTCCATCCCGATTCATATCTTCAAGGTCATCCCAGGCCAGGAACCCCTCACTCCTCCCCGCCTCGAGCAGTCTCCTCTCTCCCCTCCTGCGGGCGCCTCCGGCCCGCTTTCTTCCTTGTTTTATCACCGACAGTCGACCATGCCCATGGTTTAACCCTGTCTCCTTGACCCGACTGGGCTCCCCCAGTAACCCCCCCCAATCCCCCCCACCCTCGAGGTCTAGATGGATATTAGCCGCCTCCTGCAAAGTAGTGGCCCTTCTTTGGACGCCCTCCCACTCTAACACCAGCCCAAATGGAAAAGTCCACCTGTACTTAACACTTTTTCTAGCGAGCTCTCTGAGGACAGATCGCATGTTCCTCCTTTTCACTAGGGTGCTGTTTGCCAAGTCTTGAAACAGGGTAATCTCCTGACCCTTATATTTCACTGATTCATGAAGCCTTGCAGCACGCAGCACTGCCTCCTTTTGGGCGTACCGTGCAAACGCGGCCAGGACATCTCGAGGCCTAGCGTCAGGGCCCCGGGTGAGCCGGCCCCCTCTGTGCACTCTGTCCAGTTCAATTGCTTCGGGGTCCCCCTCGCCCAACAGATTCATGAAGATTCTCTGAACTTCTCCCTTCAAGTCCCTGTCCGCTACCGATTCTGGAAGAAGTTTCAATCTAACATTGACCCGTCTTGACCTATTTTCAAGGTCCTCCACTTGGGTTTCTAGGTTGCGCGTCGCTAGGTCCAAGCGGTCGATAGCTTCCCCATTGGCAGTACTGTCCTTTTCCACTTCCTGCAGACGCCTTTCCAGTAGGTCCGTTCTTTCCCCTAACTGGGCCAATTCCTGCTTCAGCTCCCCCAGTGCCGTATTCAAATCCGTTCTCAGCAATTGAAACTGTTCCTGGAAGGTTTTAGCTAAGTCTCTCCTAGGGCCTGCATCTCACCTTTAAGGTCCAGCCTCGTCAGGTGAGAGGCGCTTGCTCTTGGGTCTAGAGGGCATTAGATCCTTTACACTCCTTAGAGCCTGATGATTTGGGACGAGGGGGTCCAGCCAGCTCCCAAGCGCCTCTCATCGCGCCCCCAAGTTCTCCACAGCGCGCTGTTACAGAGGGGATCAGCACCGCGTCCCACCCAGCCAGGGACCCCCCTCCTCTTGCAGTCCCCTCGGATGGGGCAACAATCACCACGGCCAGTGTCGTCAGGGACCCTCCCCTCTTACAGCCGCCTCAGCCGGGGGATCCCTGCCCCGGCGCACTTCCACAATGAGTCTTCCGGCCCCCTCGGGGATCCCACAAAAGTCAGAGTGGGGCAGAGGACCGGTAAGCAGCTCCCCCCGATGCCCCCACCTCCCCTCTTCCCGTTCTGGGTCAGGTCCTCCACAACACCGCCACCCCGACTCTCCCTCCTCCTCCACACAACACAGGTCTGCCGCTCGATTTCGCCTGCTCCTGGCGGCAAGGGGCCTGCTGACCGACGAGGGGGGGGCACCTCCGTCCCCTGTCCCCCAGGTGACTTGCCTGCTCCTCACCTGTACGGGCGCCCGCAACCTCTCAGGCTTGGCAGCTCCTCCGATCGCCTCACCTCGCTGCTGTGCTGCCGAAACGCTAGGGGTCCGGCAGTCCCTCTTTCGGTGGGGCGGTCCAGGCCTCGGACGGCGCCGCTGCACACAAGTCCCCGATTCGCGGACAGCTGCCAGCCACGGGGAGGCGTCGCACTGCCCCGCTCACCTGCAGACGCCTCCTACTCACCATCACGGCCCTCTGTGTCGGGCACCTCCTCCGGGGATGGATGCCGGCGAAGATCCCGCAGCTCTGCCCGCGGCAACCAAATACACTGCCGCCTCCGAGTGCAAGCTGGAGCCGCGGCACCCAAAGTCCTGCGCTGCTTGGCCCCCCAAATGCAGCACCCTTCCTCCACTGCAGCCAAACGCCCCAAGGGGTGGTGGGTCCCGAACAAAGGCCTCAGGATGCAGGAGCTGCCGTCAGCACGTCTAGTCGCTGCCGGTGGCCATCTTGAATCCCCCACCTCATTCTTCTGAGGAGGAAGAAAGATTACACCGACTGGATCCAAAAAGAGGTTTAAGCTTTTACATCTCTAGACTTTCTAGGCTTAGAGTGGACAACCAGTTGTTTATAGGCTACACAGGAAGAAAACTGGGTCAATCAGTAGCAAAACAGACACGCTGATCGTGCGTTGCATTTCAGAATGCTACAGACTAGCACAAAAAGGCCCACCAGAAGGGTTAAGGGCTCATTCCACCAGAGGCATCGCCTCTTCCACAGCCCTTCAGAGAGGTGTCCCAATAAGGTCTGTATGCGAAGCAGCAACTTGGTCTTCACTTCACACCTTCTCAAAATTCTATAGCCTGGATGCTTCCCAGTCTAGGGAGCTGACTTTTGGAAAAGCAGTGCTTTATTCCGCCATCTAAAGGCATTGGTGGGGAAAAATCTGACCCCTCCTCCAGAGGAACTATGCAAAATACTGCTTTGGGAGCCTATCTAAGATGAGGAATACGTTGGAGGACACAATCCACTCGAAGAACAAGTTACTTACCAACTGGTAACGTTCTTTCGATTGGATGTTCCTCCAATGTATTCCTCATCGCCCTCCCAACTGACCCCTCTGTTGATTTTTTTCCGGGTTATTGCCATCTCAAATCTCGCAAGGCCGATACCTGTCTGCCGGCACAATCTATACAGTACAAGATCACAGATACAAAAGAGGGGAAAAACAGAACTGAGGCCAACGGGCGCCACGCGTGCTACTTATACACCCGAGGACGTCACCCTCGATGGAGGCCTTCGAGGGACCATCGACTCGACGACATCGAAGCACGGCACCCCCTGCCGAAAAAATTTCCAAAGAGCAGCAAAGCTGGATGGAATACATCTAAGATGAGGAATACGTTGGAGGAACATCCAATCGAAAGAACGTTACCAGTTGGTAATTAACTTGTTCATCTAGTTTGAGTACACACCACGGCCCATTGAGCTTCATTCAAAGTAATACCCATACTTTCCTCCCATTTATTTCTATACAGGCTTCCCGGAGGGGGCACGACACTGCAGACTGTTTTTTACAGCATAGACACTAGTTTACCCTTATGAGTCGGAGTGACGGTATACTGCATCAGCGGGGAAGGAGGGGCCCTCTGGAAGGTTGTCCACTTGGTACGCATCACCGCGTGTAGCCTGTAGTACAAAAGCATTGTTATGGCCGTCCATTCCCCTCTATCTTTGAGTTCGTCCCAGGACATGAATCTTCCCCCCACCACCAAATCTCCCAGAGTGTGTATATGCAATTTCGAAAAATGGCTATGGAACACTTCCTCATGTGTAAGAGGGATACCTCGAACGTGATAGATAGCCAAGTCCGGGGACTACCACCCATCCAGGCCGGCCCTTGCACGCCAAATGGTCCCATGCCTTGAGAGTAATCGCTAACGGCGTATCTCATTCTTGTCGCCCCGCTCCCTGGCTCCCCATAGTAACCCTTTTATATTGTCTGGGTATATTATTGATTTTTCTAGCCGTGTATGTGGTAGGTCCGAGGCGGGAGTCCACCACCAAATGGCATATTGAGCTTGCACTACCAGATAGTATAGAAATAGGTCGGGTACGTCCAACCGTTCTTGTGAGTATGGGCGACACAATGTGTCCAAGGAAACTCTAGGATACTCCCCTGCCCATATCAACCTATTCATCCGGCCCTTAAGACGGATCCAAAATCTCACCTGCGGCCATATCGGCATATTATTAGGCAGAATCACCATTCTGGACCGTGAGATTCTGGCCGCCTGGGAGATTGGGAGGCGTATCCACGTGTCCACCTTGTGTTCCATACTTTCCATGACTCCCATATAGTTATCTTCGTAGAGCTTGACCGGGGACGTTGAGACCCGAATGCTCACATACTTGATCCCCTGTGGGCACCACGCTAAGGCCTCCCCAACGTCTTGTTGCAATATGCATGCAGAGAGAGGGAGGATCTCTGACTTCAAACAGTTTATCTGCAAACCCGATGGTGCCCCAAACTCTGCGACTTCCTCCATTATCGGGTTTAGATTGGTCTTTGGATGTTTTACATACAGCAACATATCGTCCGCGTATAGCGATACTATGGACATGTATGAGTGCAGGTTTACCCCCCCCTATGAGAATGGAACTCGCAGAGCGCACATGCCACATGCTCGATGGCCAGGGCAAATAGGATGGGAGAAAGGGGGCACCCGGGTAGGGAATATTGAAGCCGATTGCATTTGGTTAGTGTACACCATTGCTCTGGCGGCTGTATATAAAAGTCGAATCCATTGCAGAAAGGTATTACCCAAGCCTGCATGTCGTAGGACCTCGAACAGGAAGGGCCTCTCCACGGGATTCGAAGGCCTTCTCTGCATCGAGGGTGGCGAGGCCTAATGGGTTCTCAGTGGTGACATTGTGTATCAGCGTGAACAATCTCCGAAGGTTGTTTTGGGTGGAACGGCCCAGGATGAATCCCGCCTGGTCCGAGAGAATCAGTCTGGGCATATAGGGGAGCAGTCTATTCGTCAGGATTTTGGCCAGGCTCTTATTGTCAGTGTTTATTGGGGAAAGGGCCCTATATGAGGAGCACTTACTAGGATCCTTGTTGGGTATAAGGAGTACCGTTACCAAGGCCGTCCTAGTGGTCTCTAGGAGTGTACCTGCCAATCTGGCATACTCCAACATGCTACGCAGCAGTGGAATAAGGAGATTTGGATAAGCCTTATACATTTCTGCCATGATCCCATCCGTGCCTGGGGCTTTACCATTTGGGAGGGAGCGTATCACCCTGAGAATTTCATCGGACGGCGGATCGTTCAATGATGCACCCTGCTCTGGGTCAAGCCACCCTAGTTAGTGCTATCCTATCTAGATATTGCATGATACTATCATGACCTGCTGCCAGACGTGTAGTGCAGAACTCATAAAAGGCATCGAATGTTTCATTGATTTCCTGGTTATCCCTGACTCTCTCACCCTCGTTCTCTATTTCAAGTATAGAGACAGAGTGTCGTTCCTGTCTAATCTCCCAGGGCAATGTTCTGCTAGGGCGGTCCCCTTCCCCATATTTGGCTGTGGCAATAGGGTCCCCTAGGAATCTCTCCTCATTAGCTGTTAGTTTCCATATCTGCACCCCCTTTTTTCCCAACTGGAACTGTATTTCCTGGGTGTTATTAGGGGTTTGTTCTAATTCCAGGTCTTTAATCTCTTTCCAAGCTTGCTATGGACCTACGCACACATTTTAGGTCACCTCCCGCCTTAGATATACAACACCCTCGGATATAAACTTTAAAGGCTTCCCAAATCACTCTGGGGTCTGGGACTGAGCCTGTATTCATACGGAAGAACTCTGTAATATTCGTATTCCAACACCCGGGCTCTGAATCTCCATCTAAGCCGATTTACTGAGCTCTGGGGTTTCCTGAACTGGACCAAGACTGGGGAGTGGTCCGAGAGGGTGCGAGGAAGGATCTGGGCCTTATGGACCGCTCGGGCTATCTCTGGGGTCGTCAGAATATAATCTATTCTGGAGGCGCTACTGTGTACTCCTGGATGAAGATGAATTCCCGGTCTATAGGGTGTAACAGTCTCCAGGTATCAGTGAGGGAATAATCCCATGCTATGGCCTCCTATTTCCGGACCGCCCGGGGGTCATCGTCTGAGTGGAGGAGGATCTGTCCATGTCAAAAGTGAGGGCGAGATTAAAATCCCCGGCCCAAACCACGTCATAGTTAGGGAAGGTGCGTAGATGGTCTGCGCAGGTTTGTAAAAACTCTGGAATATCGTAAGTAGGGCCATATATATTAATGAAAAGGATGGGCCAGCCCAGAATCGCCCCTGCCACTAAGATAAATCGGCCTTCCGCATCCGAGATTATTTTGTGCAGCTTAAACTCCAAGGTCTGATGTATATAAATGGCCACCCCATGGGATTGGGAGGAATATGACAAGCCATATCTATGGACCCCCCATCCAGAAAGGCTGGGAGTCTTTGAGTTTTACCCAGGTGTGTCTCTTGGATGCATAACACGTTCACATGGTGATTCCTGGCGTAGTTTGCTATCATGCGTGTTTTGTTTCCATTTTTGAACCCACGAATGTTCCACGTCAGTAAAGTCACATCCCCCCATGTTGCCCCTCGCCCTCTATGGTGGACGCCATGTCTTGGCTTGTCTAAGGGACATTATCACTGCTTGTGGCTTAGGAGTCCCTGAGGTGAGATGGCACGCTTCTTATGTATTAGCAAGTGTTTATACATTTGTCCATGCTTGTAGCAACTCTGTATCCCCCTCCTAGCTCCCCACCCGCCTTAAGTAACTCAACCTGACCTAAACCTTTAACCCATTGACCCTCCCCCCACTCACGCCAGAAACCCCAACCTACCGGCCCCCCATTCTCGCCCCCCTCCCTGAGCATACCAAGCATCAACTAAGACAAAAATAAGTGGCCGCTGGGCACGGGGGGTGCTGTCATGATTTCTGCCCCTCATGTCCCCAGCCCTCCAAGATGGGTTCTACGTGATTTCGCCGACCTATTTTTGGTCGTGGTACTTTTCATCGCCGGATTTTACATCGCCAGAATCCCTGTTTTTGTTTTTTTTTTTTTTTATTCTGGGGGGTTCCCCCCTCCGAGACCCCCCCTTACTATTATAATACCCCAACCCCAACAAAACACCACCTAAAATAATTTTTTTTTAAAACGGGGTTTCTGGCGATGTAAAATCCGGCGATGAAAAGTACCACGACCAAAAATAGGTCGGCGAAATGCGTGTATACCCCAAGATGTCAGTCTGGAACCAGGTCACAATCACCTACATGGCCCTCAAGGGCCTCTCCATCCCTCCAAAGACCCACTTGGAGTCAGACTTGGCGCTTGTGGCACCAGACTCCATCACTCCCATAGGATAACATTTGGGATTGGACACGATGGATGCCCCCACATATTTCAGTTCCCAGAACTGCATGTGCGGTCTAGTCTTTTGGGTGTGGTTTAGCCCAGAGACACTTGGGATACCCAGAGACTATTTAAGCCACACCCAGGCTGAGAAACATGCTTTGCGTTTTCTGCACCTGCAGCGTGACACTCACCATGTTCGTATCGGTCTCCAGTAGGCCTGCATCTTTCTTCTGCGCTCAGCTCCTGCAAGAACAAGAACACCGTTAGGAACAGCCTTAACTTGCGGCGCTTCTGCCCATCATTCATCGCTCCTTCTGTTCTGCGGGCATCTTCGGCAGTGTCATTCCCATCCTGGCACGCCGCTTCCTAAGGAAAAGGGAAAAGAACAGAAAAAGGCATTAGTAAGCATTCTGCAAATCTTCACTTTTTTTTAAATACTGTACAAGCTTCAAACGCTTACCTGAATCCCAGCCGCTCTAAGGGAGCTTTTTCTCTGGAACTTCTCATCCATCTGCAAGAGGGAAAAGACACTCCAGGTTAGCGTGGAAACATCTAGAGGCGCTGCATACCGCGCTTACCCACCGCATTTGTTCTTAATTACCGGCATCCACGCTGAAAACGTTGCGGCACCTAAAAGACACAGAAAAAGAACTCCGTTCAATGCAAATACGAAAGGGGTGCATCGCGCTCTCACTCACCTTCAGCGCTACTCATCTCAGCAGCACGCTGCCATCCCCGGACGCCGGCCATCATCTAAGGAAGGAAAGGAACGAAGTTAGAGAACTGTTCAAAAGACTCATTATACTTACCTGTCAGACTCTTGCCAGTGAAGTAACTAGGCAGCAACCAGCGTGCATCAATCAACGCGCCCCTGCGCTGAAAGCAGGACAGAGAGAACACTATCCAAGAAAACAAGGTGAGCTGTGGATCAAAGGGAAGGGTTGGACCCCGGGGAAGAAGGGGTTCAAGCACACAGAGATAATAGGGAGTTAAACTCTACCAATCCTGTGATTCAGGCCCAATCTCCAGTCGAATAGCCTCCAAAGAAGGGTTTGAGGTCGTAAGAGGTCAGAACAGGCTGAGTGACGTACCTGTGGATACCAGGTGAGCGTCACAGGTGCTGACGGCGTCTGTGGCTCCCTGGTCCGGAGGCTCTTTACCACAGATTACATACCATTGAAGACTCCCACCGTCCTGGTAGTTCTAGATTTTATCACCTTTGTTTTTTTCCTTTTTCTTTTTTTGTATTTTTTTTTATAGCTTGAGTTTAGGAGAGTTCTGGTCCTTAACTGTGAGTGTTTGGCAGTGCCACGTTGTATAACTTTCTCCCTGTAGCTGGGATGTCCAAATCACGGCGTCCCTGGCAAGACGAGCCCCGGGTCAGGAATGCTCATAGCAAATCTTTCGGCGGCCTCGGGAGTTGTGAAGAAAGATACCCTGCCATCCTGCACCACCCGGAGTTTTGCAGGAGTATCATCATCAAAAATGAGTTTTGCATCATTGAGTAGTGAATCCCTTTCTTCCTCAGCACGTTCTTGACATTTTGAAAAGTTTTTCTTTGATCCTGCACTTGCTGACTGAAGTCAGGAAATAAACGTATTGTCACGGTACCCCACTGCAAATTTTTCTTCTCTCTAGCCACCCGCAGCAGGGTATCACGATCCCTATAGTTGAATATTCGGGCAATGATGGCCCTTTCCGGAGCTCCGGGCGTAGATCTAGCCGCCAATGCATGGTGGGCTCTCTCAACCATGAACAAATTTGTAACTGGATGGTCGCCTAGAACCTCTTTGAGAAGTTTTTCAACAAATAATTCCATGTTGTCTATGTGGGTGCTCTCGGCCACCCCCGTAATGCGAATATTATTCCTCCTAGATCTCCCCTCGAGATCATCATTTTTAGCAAATACTTTTTTAACTGTTTGTTGCAGGATGGCCATCTCCCTTTGCAGTTCAGCAATCTTGTCTTCTCCATCCCCAATCCTCTGCTCCGCTTCTGACATTCTTCCGCACAATTTCTCTATCTGGACAGCAGAGACGTCCACCTTGCAGGTCAGAGCATCTATTATTGCCTGAAGGCTATCCGTACTTCCCTTCAGGGCCATTAAAGTTAGATTTAGGGCAGCGATATCGATGCACGAAGTGCCCGGTGAATCCCCCTGCGCCAGTGGTTCCGAGTCAGACCGAGCGAATTGTTCCATCTTCGATTGTCATTTCTGATTGCCCATGTCACTAGATTGATTCCACTCTCGTATAAGAGGTTGTAGTGCAACACAGTTCAATTGCAGGATGCCCTGCCACTGATTACAAGGACCCAAGCTATGGCTGGCAGGTGTGGTTCCTGCTCCCAGGGAAAGTGGGAGGTCTGTGTGTGCGCCCCGCAGTCCAGATATGTTGTGGGCCCCCTTCAGCTGTTCCAATGAAGGGCTGTTCCTCTGCTCACCCCACCAAGGATCTGTATGCTCCCTTAACGGCCTGGATCAGCAATCCCGTGCCCTGAGGGGCCCCAGCTCAGGAATGCACACGTAGTCAGAGGAGGTCGAGCCATGCAGGTATCAGGGGGGTTGGAGAGCAATACCATCGAAGTGTCCAGACAGGCATCCATTTCAGGCCCGATGGGGGCGGCGGGGCAGCACCACCCCCGGGCAATGCCCCCGGCAATGCCCAGACAGTTGTGAGCAGCAAAGTAGTCTGTATGAGGGCCAGCCGACCCAACTGACCCGCTGGACCCCCTGCAGTTATATCCTCAGACCGCGTCCACGCAGAACAGGGAACAAGCCAGCGGGCGGCGAGGGGGTGGTGAGCAACGACCCACCTCCCACCCCTCCCTACCTCCTCTCCTCAGCAGTCCAGTGTTCACCAGCACCCGTGCCCTATCTTTATCACGGCCAGCCGCCAAGGAGGAAGTGGCACCGCGCCCGCAATGGATCCGATGGCATGGAGGAGGCGACCCCCCCGCTTCAACGCGATGTTTGAGCTACCCACTTCAGATCGCTGCCCCTCAGAAAGACGGCCCTCCACTGCGGGATAGCGGCTCCAGTCGGGGTATGTCCCAGCTCTGTCCTCGGGTCCGCTCCTCACGCTCTGGGCGCCAGAGCGCCAGGTAGGGGAGACAAGACAATCCAGCCGTAGGTGCACCTTAGGTGTTCCGCCGTTGCTAGAAATGTTGTTTTGGAACTCTCACTGCCGTATTGTGCCCAGCGTGGGACAGGATCTCCGAGCCTCCAACAGAGCGCTATCAGGCGGCCATTGCTGATGCCGCGCAACATCGCCCCCCCTTTTATAAGAAATGGTCCTTTCTGAGAAGCTTGTGTAAATCTCCTGGGGCTGTTCTTATGGGCAGGTTAAGCCAGGCTTCCGAATTGACAAAATACATCTTAAACATAAGTACTTGCATAGGGGCATCCCACTCCGTTTGTTAGGCAAAAGCTTGGACCTCTGAATTTGGATGCATGTTAGAGATGTGGTATGGGAGCTACTTGATTTTGTTCACATGATGTAGAGCTGCCCCAGATTGCTGGAGCTCTGGCCCGTGGTCAATCAGTCCATTACGTTTATTGCTTAAATGTGTTCCATGGTGTGCTTACTGGGGTTCATCCCATGCAAGAGAGGGTGTAGCCATTGCCAAATGTTTGTGGACATGGTATTCATTCTGGCTCCGAGGAGGCTAGCTCTGTCCAGAAGACTGAGTAATGGCACCTCGTATGCCTTATGTACCCATAATTTGATCTAATGCCTTCCCCCGAGGTGACCGTTTTTTGGAAACTCGCATATAGAGGTGGGTAGAAGGTGGCTCGCTTTGGAATGGGGTCAATCATGAATGAGATTCTATCATGAGACTGAAACTGGCAAATATTCACCAATTATGATGGGCTGGAAAGGTTGAGTTGGTCTTGCCCAATTGTAAGCAGACTATACATGATTAACTTCATACAGCTGTACCTGGTAATTTTCATATTGCTATTGAGGTTTGTCAAAGGCCAAGGGATCAATGATCAACTGGATACCAAATAAGTTCCAAAATTCTGTGGTTTATTCAGAACAAAACACAGAGGTTGGAGAATGGTTTAAGGTCCAGTAAAATGTGGCATCAAAAAACAGGAAAGTCTCCACATAGTAGTTTAGCGGCCCAGAAGTGAGAGGAAATTTAACACGCTAGTCTAAGAAGAACTGTATTCCTAGGTCCAAAGTCCTTAGTCTATATTTGGTCAAAGTTATATCACCCTGCGCAATTTGCACAATCACTCATAGTTCCCGAAGATTCTTCTGGTCCAAGACCTTTTATATGGTCCATGGCAAACCTTGGCCTTCCTGGGCTTCTTAACTCTGTGTCCACATGAGTTCACAGGCTCAAGTCATTTATTGTCACGCGCCTCAGACAAGAGCGGTGTTGGGGAGATTTTTTAAGTATCCCCTGTTGGGGGCTTAAAGAAAACAAACCTGTTGTGCTAGGCAGGGTTTACTATAATGGTAGACCTGGCTGTCACCTTGTTAAGGTGACGGAACAGCTATACATCACGCTTAGTAGGGGGAAAGGGTGTGTTTGTATAGTATATTACGTTAACCCTCAAGAACACAATAAAGGAATGTCCACTGTGAGGGGTCAGTAATGAGAGGCAGACGGCGGCTTGTACATTTTTCCAAGTAAATAATTGAAAATAAAGCCTTGCTTGCCCTACTCTACCGAGGAAGTCCCTGCCTTGTCTAAAAGCTTAGGGAACAATCTCTGGCATGGGTAAACTGGCCCTCACACTAAACAAAAAACATATAAAGAAATCATATAGCAACACCATAAAATGAACTGCATTAACTCAAGGTGTAAATGATCTTTTCCTACCCTGGGTAAGGTCCCTTCCCCAGGCTTCAAAGTCAACTCGAAAGTCTCTTCAAAGGAAGAAAACATTACTTTACAAAACCAAATGACTGTATGTTTAAGCATGCAAGTTTCCTTGTAACCCAGCAACACAAGGGGCAATATTATTAGAAGCTAATGCAGACAACCATTACACAAGCCAAGGGACCCCAAAAGCAAGGCACTTTAAAGCCAACAGATATTGCCATGGTCAGGAGTGGGCTAATGAAGGTTCCAATGGTTGTAACGCTTATTGTCCATATTTGAAGAAGTACATAATAAAAACTGGTATAAACCCACAGTTGCAAAGCCAAGGAAGAAGCTTAATAAAACCAGATCCTTGTCAGTATTTGATTAATAAAGCAGTAGGAAAAGAAGAGTGGCAAGAAGGCTGCCCTTCTGGAAAAGATTTTTTAGAAGGAGAGGAGCATAACTTGCAGAGGTGTTGGAAGGTACAAAAGGGTACTGAAGAGTACCAATGTGAAAGTTGTCTTTCCTGAAGATATGTTTACAGCATGATGTTATAAAATAATGCACCCAAAGGAGTTCTCTTATTTCCCTAGGCCCTTTCTTCTCCCATATGGTTCACCAGCAGAACCCTACCCCCAAGGTCGGGACCAGAAAGTGCATGCCTTTCCCTGGCCAACTGGGAGGAGACTTTACTCTGAAGGATTCACCACATAACTCACTGGTAAAACCTTAAATTACAGTGCTTGTTCTAAAAACTTCAGGGCCCTCTTGGGAACCAAGGTAAAATCTCTCAGTTTAGGTAACATATCTTTGCAAGTCACTGAATGAGATAACAATGTTTCTGATGCTTGTGGATTTGCTCAGAATCACATGCTGTGCATATTGTCCAACATCTAGTGGAAATTGCAGAGTATTGCATCTTTCTTTAGAAGATCGAAAGGGGACGTCGACATGGGCGTTACTGTAACACTATCCCTAATGTGACGTGTAGTGTACCCAAAATCTCTCACACATCGAGGTCCTTTAGATTTTTTTTTTCCGCCAACCTAGTTGGTCACCTAAGCGGAGCTTGCAAGAGTTTTATATTGCTCCCTTTGTCCCCACGACCTACGGTTGTCTAGTCTCCCGACTTATCTTCTCAACGACTGCCTTGTGGGGTTTCTGCCGCAGACATCTACCACTGCTTGGTGACTGTTCAACTGTTCGACAACTGTCGACCGCGTGGCCACGGCTCTCCGGCCAGGCTTTTACAGTAGGCAGAGTGGGGCCCTGGGTTCATTCATCTCTAAGAATGTATTTCCTTTACCCCTCTTTCTCTTCTTTGTCTGGCTGCCGCTACCCTCTACTTTGGAGAGGACGACCTTTAAATTTTGCCAGGGGCGCTGTTGCGTGCCTTGAAAATGGCCACCTGAGTGGAGAGCTCCGGCTCGAGAGAAATCCTTTGTACAATAAATCCTGCCTGAGCCAACACTGACAAACGGAGATTGGAAAACCCAGCTGCGGAAGGTCCACGGAACAAGCCCTGAAAAAACTGGACATGTTCACTGCGAGATAACGGGGATATCCTGCTTGGAATCTGCAGCGCCTGAGAGGCTGTGACGCGGCCAACTGGCGGCTCCACCTATCATCTACGCTTAGCCGAGGAGTCAGACTGGTGAGCACGTCCACTACAGTGAAGGGAAACTGGACCCCCCCTACAGTGGGTCAGCAGCAGGCCTTGCAGCCCCAACTAACGTGCCACAGGGGTTGCGGCGGCCCTGAAGGGGTGGCGGCTTGCCAGAGGTGAGGTGAGGCCAACCCCTATACCACTTACAATACATCCTGACCCGGGTGGGGAGGTAAGGGCAGCAACACCATTCCCCTATATTTATTTAATTCTCTTACTGGACACCAGCATATTAGACATAAATACGTGGGAGAGCACAGTCCACCTTAAAGTGACAGCTGCGACACATGGGCCACACCGAGAAAAAGGCCTCAGGAGGGAAAAAGACTGGCCCAATGGACTCCTTTGCCAGTTCCCAGCCGCATGCTGCGGCCGGGGGGGACGCCTCAAACATCCGATAGCCAGGAGACGGGTCCTATAGACCGCTTGGCAACAATAGTACAAAACGGATTCCTGGAGGTAAACTTCAAGCTGGATGACATAGTGGCGACAATCGGATCCTTGAAAGCCCAGGTGGAAAAGGAGAGTATGCGCATTACGGAAGCAGAGAACAGAATAAGCACGAATGAAGACACGATCTTGCAGCATGGCCTTGATATAGCCCAACTCAAAGCAGACCTATACAAAACTCAGAGCAAGTGCGAAGATCTTGAATCTAGATCGGGGAGAAATAACATCCGAATAGTCGGGGTCTCGGAAACGTTTGGCAAGGGCTCCACGGAGAGACAGGTGGAAAATTTGCTGAGAACTGTTCTGGGGGCGGAATCCCTCTCGGACCACTTTCTCCCTGAGGGAGCTCACCGCGCCCTTGCACCCCCTCCGAAGCCAGGTGCTCCACCCCGCACCATAATAGCACAACTCCTCAATTAAAGTAAAAGGGACACAATACTCCAACTGTCTAGAGAAAAGGGATCGCTGCAATACGAACAAAATAGAATACACATATATCCGGACTTCTCAGCAAACATACAAACACAGAGAAGGTCCTATGAGCTGGTCAAGAAACAGCTACTTATTTGTAAGAGCCCACTTCTTCGAGAACCCTGCGGAGGCCATGGCGCATGTGGAGGCCTCCATCCTGCTTCCTCCTGGAGACCGGGGGGGAGATCAAAATGCGAGACCAAGGCCAGGTGAAGGGAGAAGGGACCCTGCAGGCTGATGAAGGAACACCATTCCTGCAGCGCGACAATGTTGAAGAAACATTGATAAAGTTGGACTGGACCAGTTCATTGTTTATCGAGCCGCAAAACCTCCGACGAGGGTAGCCAGTTGGCCACAGCGGCTGTCCATCAGGAAAGGTCCACTAACTCAGAAGAATGCCCACTGGGCAAGTTATGAGTGTTATTGGACAGCATCGTCAAGTTCGGGGAGATGATGCGAGTCGGGGGGGGGTCAAGACACCAGAGACTGTTCAGCCATGTTGAGCTATATGGGGAAAGGGGGAGGGGGGAATGAGGAGAAGTTTGCAAGCAGGGCCCGCGGATGGTGGTGCGGGACAATTCAGGTTTTGGGTTTAAAAGTTGTGGTCTCGCAGAAGCGGTTGCTGCTCCCACCATGCGAATACGGGAACTTCTGGACATGGTGGTTGGACATAATACACGTATGTGCAGTGCCACAGATGGGTTAAGAATACCACTTTTATCCTGGAATGTGCAGGGGCTAAACAACCCGATGAAGGCCAGGAAGGTCGGTAATTATGTTACCAGGCATAGCCCTCACATTGTGATGTTACAGGAGACTCATGCACTGGGAGCTGTAAATATGATTATATTGTCCAAATGGGGGAAGCTGCGATATTACACGGACTACTCGTCTCAGTCCAGGGGAGTTGTCATTCTCATACACCCCTCATTGGGGTTCAAGACTAAAGGGCATAAGATAGACCCACTGGGAAGATATGTTCTGGTAGGGGGGGAGGGAGTAGCGGGTAAACAAAACACTGGTTAACACGTATGGCCCCAACATTGATGACCCAGACTTTTACTTAAATATATACAAAATAATAAATGTGTCAACAACAATATGGGGCAGGGATTTCAACATGGCTCTTGACCTCACATTAGACAGATCCAGCACTAACATTGGGTCAACTACTCACACAAATGGCATTGATAGATGCATGGCGTACATTACATCCTGAAGCCAAACGATACACCTATTACTCTTCTGTCCACGACAGTGAATCACGCATAGATAATTTTTTCGTGTCACAAGGCCTATCGGAGGCGCTGCAGAGCTGTGAAATCCTGCCCCGTACACTGTCTGATCATTCCCCTGTGCTGCTGGAGCTTAGGCTTAGAAACACCCCCAGACCGGCTAGAAGATGGAGAATGCCGGGTGGGATACTTGGTGACCCAAATGTGGTGGAATCTCTGCGGGTTGAAATAGATGGGTTTTTTACTAACAATGTTGGGACGGTGGTATGGGTCTCCACAGTTTGGGAGACCTTCAAGGTTTGGGCAAGGGGGGCACTGATTTCGAAATCCACTGGTCTCCTAAAGGGAGTAAGAAGGGAGCTCGAGGAGGTAGAAAATACATTAAGCAACCTAGAGGGAACCTATAGCCGCACGCATGATAGGGATACCCTTGCTGAAATTCACAAACACATAAGAGACTTCGACGACCTGGCCGCCAGAGAAATACGATATCTGGCAGCCCCTGCCAGAGCACGCAGGTATGGTGAGAGGAACAAGGCGGGTAGAACATTGGCTAACCTAATTAAACATGAGAGGCAACCACACCCGATTACCAGTATACAAACGGCACTAAAGGAGGTGATGACGAGCGAGGAGGGGATGGAAACGGAGACAGGAAAACAAGTGCTGAGATAAAGGCCTCTTTGACCACACTGGAGCTCCCCAAACTTCCGCTTGAAAATAAAATGGCTCTAGATCAGCCGATCATTGCGGAAGAAGTTAACGAGGCGATTAAGGGCCTCTCGTCAGGTAAAGCACCGGGCTCCGACGGGTTAGGGGCCGAATTCTACAAGAAGTTCCATACGGAACTAGTTCCCATAATGTTGAGAACCTGGGAGGAAGCGCTAGAGGGAAACATACTGCCCCCAACAATGAGAGAAGCCATAATAACTGTGCTACCGAAGCCCCGACGCCCACCTTGTGATATGTCGTCATATAGACCCCTCTCGCTTATTAATGTTGATGCTAAAATATTTGCGAAGGTGCTGGCGAATCGAATGTTACCCCTAGTTTCCACGTTGGTTCACACTGACCAGAATGTATTCATCCCCCAGCGGTCTACTGCTTTAAACCTTCGTAGATTGTTTGGTGTAATGGTGCAGATAGATCCAGACAGAAGTGCAGTAGCAGTGGCCCTCTACGCCGAGAAGGCGTTCGACTCCGTCTCATGGGTCTACCACCTCACAGTGCTGGACCCGGTTTCATTAGATTTTTACAGCTACTGTACACCGCCCCCGGGGCCAGAGTATGCACCAACAGAACCATCTCCGAGGTATTCCAACTGGGAAGGGGCACGCGACAGGGCTGTCCATTCTCGCCCATATTGTTTGTCTTGACCATTGAACCCATGGCAGCGGCCGTCAGATTGAGGCATGGAGACAAGGGAATAAACATCTCTAATCTCACAATATGCCGATGACACGCTCTTATACGCCCATGAACCCGAGGAAAACATAGCGCCTATAATGGCTGACATACATGAGTTTGCTGAATACTCTGGGATATACCATAAATAATGCCAAATCGGAAATATTCCCGCTTAACCCCTCTACTAAATGCCCAGCCGTTACCTGCGGACATAAATGGTCGGAACAACACATCAGATACATTGGGGTTTTAGTATCCAGAAAAAGACACACTGTCTACTGACAATCATGAGCCGGCACTGCAAACATGGAATACTAAACTACAAATTTGGTGACGCATCCCTATACCCCTACATGGCAGGATAGCACTCCTTAAAATGATAGCCCTTACTATGCTACTATATTTTTTTCTAAACGTACCTATATGGCCTGGCAGTACCTCTGGAACGGGAAAACGGCCAGAATAGGGTGGGAAGAAATGACAGAGCCCTACGCCCTACTGTACCGGAGGTATAGCTACCGAGGACTTTGAGCTCTACTACCTGGTCGCCCAGGCACAGTTTGCGAAGTATTGGTACGAGGAGGCTGACGGAGCGCCGCACACGTGGGTAGAAACACATACCACATCCCTGACGGACATAAAGTGAAGTTATATTCAACGCACGACATAAAGACACATGCAAATATGATCCAGTTAGAGGTCCCCTTGTGGAACTTTCCGGGTATCCCCCCGACATTCGATACAAGTATACAGGAGGCCTGGGATCCCGACATGGAAATGAGGGTGGGTGATATGTTCATAAATGGTAAATTTGCAACCCCGTAGGACTTCACGAGAGGATTGGGCGGCGGGCCACTGAAAACACTACAATATTATAGGGTGAGAGCTGCTTTCCAGAAAAGGATGCCGGTCTTCCCCGACAGCCCCCCCCCACACATCCCTGTACGCAACTCATCACCACAAAGTGAGGGCTGGATATTTCTAAATTGTATATGTCAGTACAAACCCATACCCTCACAAGGAACCGCGTTAAAGACAAATGGGAAACAGACCTGCAGATGCCAATCCCGGAGGATAAATGGAATAGATATTGTGCACTTATGAAAAACGTTTCATTAAATGCTGGGTTGCGCCTGTTCCAATTCAAAATCCTAAATAGACTACACTACACGCCGGCTAATATGGCCAAATTTGTAACGGATTGCAATGGTGAATGCCCCAAATGCGGGTCCCCACAGGTGAGCTAATTTCATATGTAGTGGGAATGTCCAGCACTGGTGGGATTCTGGGGAAAGGTGGCCGAATGCTGACGGAAATCACACAGATACCCCCACAGCTGACTCCTCAAAAATATTTATTCAGAGACATTGGTAAGTGCTCTGAGAAAACCAGAAGATTATTCAACGTCTCATGTGCGGTGGCTAAGAAGTGTATCCAACAGGCCTGGAAAAGTTCTGCACCACCAAGCATGACGACTTTCTTCCGTGAATTGACTTATGTTAATGAATGCGAGGAGCAATACGTTTTGACCCAGCCCGGGGCAAGTCGACCAAAGGACATTTGGGCTCCCTTCCGCATGTATTTGTGTGAAATGCTCCGATGATGAAACTTCCATGTAACAATGTATGTAAGAGATGAATCTGGTAGATGACTTGAGTATATTATGGGAATGAAGCTGCTGTAACTGTTGAGACCACTGTTAAACAAGAGTTTAAAAAAAAACCTTTGCATTTTGCCCGTCGTGTAACGGCAGGTTTCCTTGGAAGGACACCCATCGCAGATGCAATCAGTGTCTTCATCGAGACCACA
This sequence comes from Ambystoma mexicanum, assembly GCF_040938575.1. Lineage (NCBI taxonomy): Eukaryota > Metazoa > Chordata > Amphibia > Caudata > Ambystomatidae > Ambystoma > Ambystoma mexicanum. Next base: position 1,255,501,347 of record NC_090933.1, on the reverse strand, counting down.
ATGATCGCTCATGCAAGGCCTGTAAGCTCTTTCGTCCGAAAACGTTGAAAGACAGGCGGACTAAATGGTGGGCGGGCTACGTTATGCAGGCTGAAAGCCTTTCCCCCATTGGCCCTGTCGCTTCGGGTGACGAGGAATCCGTTGGTAGCCATGGCTCCGAATTGGAAGCTATCGACCTCTCAGCGGAGCCTGCAGGCTCCCAAATGCCCGTCCCCGACAGACAGGCCCACAGCTCTGTTATGGGGAGATCACACCCTGGCGACAAGGGCACCCACGCACCAAGAATGCAAAAGCACACAACCTCTAAGGCCTCTTCGACGGAGTCATCAATGCGTACAACGCCAACAGGGCCGTCAAACTTCAACGGCACTTTCCGAATCTCATTGTTTGGCACCCTCCATGCAACCGCTTTAGCGGCATGCGACTGGGCATCCCTCTACAACGGGCGTTCACCCAAAAAAATATTCCGTCGTAGACAGGCCGTCCAAGGGCACACAAGTACCTAAGGCCTCAGTGGAGTCAGGTGTGTCGAGACCTTTGATGCAACCGCCGAAAATTTGCAAAAGCCTTGCAGTTATCATTTCGGCAGCCACAGAGCACAAGGGTACCCCCTCTCATCGAGAGGAGTATTCTGAAGCTCCCCAGCCTCTTTCTAAGGCCTTATTGGGAACCCTCCTCCCCCCCAGGCAACGTTTTCCACCTTCAGACCCTTCTGCCTCTTCCCTATGGATTAGGGAAAGGTTTCAGCAATACATGGACAAAAAGGCCCAGTTTATTGACTTTTCAGACAGGTACATTACACCCAAAAGACCCATGGAAGAGGACTCCGGCCCCATTCCTTACAAACTGCAGAAATTACCCATCTCTGCACAGGCACACCAGGAACATATCTTTGATGTCCCAGAGGATGTAACACAGTAGGACACTTATGAAGACCTTAATCCTTTTGCACTAGACATGGCTGATCAAGACCCAGACTGAGATCAGGATCAGGCGGGGGATCAGGGCCCTGGGCTATCACCAACGCATACCCCTGACCTGGATGTCATTTGCCTAGATGCCCCTTCTTCTCCACAGAGGGAATCGTCACCTGTCGACGACCAGATGTTTAATGCTATGAAGCAGCCAATCATTTCCAAATTGCAACACATGAGGCAGCTCCAGACTAAAGACTTCGTTGTAGGATATCCTTAAGGAGAAGGCTCCAATTAGTCAAGCCATCCCCCTGCTAAACTCTATAAAGAGGCGCCTGGCCACCTCCTTGCTGTCTCCGCCCATCTGCTTCCGACCCACTCTATATAAGGGGTCATGCTATACTAGATTCCTTGGTGGTCAACCACTCGGAAGAGGGCAGAGCTTTCAGTGTCTTCGGCGGAAGCCCCACCGGACAAAGACTGTAAAAAGCTTTATGCCCTGGGTAAACGGGTCACCGCCTCTGCGGCCTTCTCCACGGATCGCAAATAATACCACTCTCCTGGCAAGTTACAGTGATGTCCAATGGTGCTTAGTTCAGGGTGGTTACCAAGAGGTTCCAGAGCCCACCCGATCGCACCTGCTGGCAGTCGTGGCTGAAGGCAGACAAGTCACCCATAACATATTGAAAAACTCTCTGCTGAGACTACTGGCACACTCTAGCCCAGGAGACCTTACTTAAAAGACACGCCTGGTTAAAGAACTCCGGCTTTAAACCTGAAACTCATGCCTCTCTGATCAACAAGCCAGTGGAATACTCCAACCTTTTTTGGGAAGGCTGTTGATGACGCCCTGGAGACAGCAAAGGAAGAACACAAAACACTAAAGTCGCTTAGCCAGATCATGGCTAACCCGTTCAGTGGAGGCTCTTACTCACGCCAGTCCTTTCGTGGCCAGTCTTTTTCCTGCTCTCCCCAAGGACAATATGGCTCAGGGAATACCCCCTGCTCCTCTGGCCAAGGCTCAAAGTGACTCGCCGGTTCAGGTCCCCTCCCACGCTTCCCCGGTCGGGGATCACTTGTCATTCATCCACGCCTGGGAGGGGATCACTTCAGACCAGTGTACTAAAGACTGTTGCCCATGGGTACTGCATCGAGTTTTCACCGACCACTTTGATACCACCCACCTAGAAGCAGACATCTGTTGTCAGAACACCTGCGTATCCTGCTAGAAGTAGTTCAGGTCCTGCTGGAAAAGGTGCGCTTCATCAATTTCCTTTCTTCTCCTGCTGTCCCCTATCCCCACCACGGCTTCCACGCCTCCCCCTGCTATCTCCTCCATGTCTATCTTGCCCTCTCCACCTTCATCTTCTGCCTCCCCCCCCCACAGGCTTCTTCTACACCTCTGCAGGGCATACCTCTGATTGGTACCCCTCCCCGGAAGTCTTTCAATGACGGCATCCATATTGCCACTCTAAACTCTCGCTCAGCTGTCAAACACTCCTTTGACATCTGCCGCCTCCTGGTGTCAAGGAGTTCCCCCTTCTCACCTGGGTCCGTTCTTTGCTGGAGTCCTTGGTCGATGCCTTCTTGCGGACGGACCTGGTCTTGAATAAGACTGCCCGTGTCTCTTCCAACTCCAGAGTGCGTTCAAGTTCCGGGATACAGGGATCCAGGAATCCAGGAGATGAGGAAGGTGCGCTACTAGCACACGAGTCCAGGAGGTAAGAAGAAAAAGGGAAGGTCTAGGAATGGATTTAGAAGGGACAGAACAGGGAAACAATACAGCGAGCTACGGAGCACACGTCTGGTCGCTACTTCGCAATAGCAT